>NC_137556.1:4333750-4952500 GCF_963082525.1 Nesoenas mayeri
TATGTTTAGCCCATGAGAGTCACGTAGCACACACATGAGAGATTTGGCCCAATTCCACCCAGCAGTGGTTAAAGACTTGGCCGCCACGTGTGACTCTCTCATCTTCCGAGCACCCACAATTCTCACATTAGGGATATTAGAGCTTCCGAGCATTGGGCTGTGGGCTTGTTAATGAAGTTCTCCAACTCTTTCCTGAACCTGCTGATGCCACCTGCCGCAACAAATTCCAGGAGATCGCTACCCACTGCTCTTGACAATTTTAAGCCATTCTCCTATTTGTGTGAATGGCCTCTCATTCTAGTATTGTGGGATTTGGTGAACAGCAGTTTTGCACTTGCCTTGTCCAAAGCTTCAGGATTGTATAAACCTCAGTTGTGTCTCAGCCCAGAAAATCACGGCAGAGTTTTTAGAAGGTAGTCAGTAAAATACACAGGCTTGAGAGGGGGAGGAAAAATCAAATTGTAAGGCTAGTCTTCAAATATAAAATATAAGGGAAACATCAGTCATAAAAGACACAATGGCTTATCAGCAACAGCAATGTGTTACCATCACATTGAGATCACACTCTCGCATATTCCAGCTCAGCTTACAAAATATTTCAAAGGAGAGTGCACATTTGCTTCTGATCAGCAAATACTTTGAAATTCTAAGATGAAATCCCAGTGTCACTGAAAAAAAAAAACCACACAAACCAACAAACCACCAGTACAGTATTATTTTTTTTAAGTGTTCCTTGTATAAAGCAAAAAGGAGTCTCGCTCATACACTACAAAGCTTCTGTTTCTATGCCAACTTTGAGCAGCAGATACGGGCACATGTTTAAATAGGTTCTCTTGGTTCTGTTTTCTGCCTGGCTAACATGACGCACTCCACAGGTGAATCAGGTGCAATGCATTGACGTCTTTCAGTGCTTTAAATTGGAAGGTATTCTAGTACAACATATACCAGTCTTGGATTCCAATATCTACGCTACTGCAGGCTCTCTAGGCAAAGGATCGCTGTTCCAACCTCAGGGACTGTATCTGCATTGTACGCGAGTGAGTGAGTCAGCCTTCTAGCTCAGGAATTGGCTAAAGGAGACAAAACTGCAGAAATTCACCCTTTGTACTTACCTAAACCAAAGATTTTAATGCATCAGGTTTCTGGTTTGCCAGTTTAAAACACAGCTTGGGTTGGCACTAAACCACAAAGAGCAGTGGATAAGAAACTGTATATTTTCTGACAGGCCACTGAGCCGGAGCCTAATGTGCTCATCTTAACAGCTCATTTGTGTCTGCTGTCCTGACATTCTGCCATTTGCTGTCACAGTTCCTTTCCTGGGCTGCTGTGCACGTCACTGTTCAACACCAGCGCCCTAATCTGCAGCGGCACGTACCGGTCTCTTACCTAACTACTGGTGCAAAATCGGTATCTCTGTAATCCGGAGAAACACCCCCAAAAACCAAAATGAAGATTATCAATGGTTTCTCTATTACACAAACTAGATACTTAAGACAGCACACGACACGGATTATGAAAAAAGGAATTTATTATTTACACAACTGCTATAGTTCCTTAAGAACAATATATACCATTTTTATTTGAAAGGGTCAGTCTTCTTTCAAATACATGAACTGCATAATGCACAAGTGTTGGTAATGCCAAACAGCAGTCACATCACACTTCTATAGTGCAGGCATAAGCAGCGCAAGTAAATGATATTTCAAGAACAGTATGGCTGAATATTGCATTTAAACACAGTGTTTGCACTTCAACAAGATTTAGCTAGAAGAGAACAAGGGTTTTGTTCATGCTTTGTTAGGAATGTGACTTTCCCATCTGAGGTTTAAACCCTTCAACTGACACGTGAGAATTTTTCAGGCAGACTGCTTTTCACTTACCGAATAAGAGTGGGTTGCTCTCCCTCAAACTTCAATCTTTTGTTTTCCAGTAAACACTGCTTTGTAGTACAAGTTCACACACTGGGGTAAATTGGCCACAGAGGTGGTATTTTCCCATCTTACTGTCTTGCACAGAGAAACACTGACGTACTAACACATACCAAACTTAGACAACTTGTAATTCATAGACTTAAATAGTGGAATGGGAGAGGGAGACTGTTCCTAAAGATGGAGGGAATAGAGGGCTTATACAATTCATACACTGCCAAGATTGGCTCCTTACTCAACTTTTTTGGTCTAAATGCTTTCTTTTTCTAGTTTCAGAATGGTTTTGGTCTTTAATGGTTATGGTTGTACTTCGGCAGCAAAGGAGAGGAAAGTATTTTAAGTAATAACACCAGAACGGAACACAAGAAAAAGTAACTGACTTCCTTCTCCCACTTTGAGCTTATTGCTGTGATCTTTTAAAAAAAACCCACAACCAACCACCTGGAAGACCAAGTATAGCAGTCATTCTGGCGTTGGATCCAGTGGCCAGCACTATTATACTCTAGCGTAAAAGCAAGGAAAAGTCCAATGATCTTAGGTATGTTCCCTTCAGTTCAGTGCCACTCGATTTTATTGGTGTTATTGTCCTTGCTTCTTTGAAAGATACCTGAAAGAAACAAAAGTACATTTATTTTTTTCCACAAAATCAGAAGTAGGCACAAATATATCTGGTACATTTTATCCACCTGAAGTATGAATCTGCTTCCTTTTCTCACTAGAAATCCTTCTATTGATAACCAAAAGTTAGAAATGTGATCAATACTACTTTCGATTTTATTTGCTTTCAGTATTCTTTCAATTCCATTATAGGTTATCTTACAGTAATTCAAAGTCATGTTTTCAGCTACTCTGTTAGGCTTTTCAAACAAAAGGTAGGAAGGAAATGGAAACATGTTTTATTGTAAGAGGTTGAAAATGACTTCAATTGGAAAAGTAGCTATTATATCCTTGAAGATAAAAAGGCCCATTAGATGTGGCGCTCCTTCAGATAAATTCAGGACTTTAACTGAACATAATCTAGCATAATCTGAAAAGAACAGCTCTCCGCTCGCTGCTTTAGAGCATCTGAGTGTCCTGATCTCACAGTCCTCCCAGCACTACAGCTGGAGCAATCTGACCGGGTGGGGACATAGGGGAAAAATCCAATCAATTTAACTGACAATGTGAAACATCCAGTGAACTTCACCGCCTTTAAAGTTTCACATTTGACTTTCGATTCTTAATCAGAAACTAGAAAATTATATCAAGTTTGCAAAGCTGTTCTTTTAAGCACCAAATGAGTGTTTTTTCGAATAGCGCATTGCACATACTTTTTTTCATATGTATTGAAACTTCAGGCTGTTGCATAAAAATATTAAGAATTTTGCCTGAACACTCCAGTTAATCATTCTCTAGCACAAATCGGGATGCTAACTGGTGCCCTAAGTATTGCCAATGAATACTATAATGCCACACAGCTTGGATAGCGCATGAGAACCACACTGTAAACCCCAAACCCTGAACTACCTGCCAGAAAAGTTGCCTCATACCAAAGGACCTGAGATCTGAACTGACAGCCGAACTTTGCAGGAGTGGAACAAGAGGATCTCCGGGGATCAGGTTCAAAGTGTAATTGCTTCATTGCAAACAATCAGTGGGCTTGAATATTGGAGAAGTATGAAGAAAAGGTCTATTCTGTCAAAATCTTACCATTTTAGGAAATCAGCCCAAACACTACAGCCTTATTAAACTTCTACTCAAACTAAAGGACCTTCATAACTGTAAGTGATGTCAAAGTTCATTAGCTCAGTTGTTTCTGGTCTTTCTATGACAACCTCAAGCAAAACACAGTGAGGTCAGGGATGGAAGAAGAAAGAATTTTGACTTTGTTCTTACCTTTCCCAGTGTTTGTGATTCAGCTCCAAAAAGTCATCTAATTTTGCTATTTCTTTGAGGTATTGAGTGAGCTTTAGAAGTTCCTTGTCTTTATCACGATTTAAATGTGCTTTCATAAAAGGCCTTATCTATACAAAGGAAACAAACTGGGTATAACCATTTGCTCAAAGTAAGAAAAACACTTCTGATTCTGTATCATTTACCACCTAATTAAACTATATGTTCAGTACTATGCCAAGTTATGATTTTTCTTGGGTAAGCAGAAGAAAAACCTTTTCGATTAGTGGCCACATCCAATTTGCCTTGTAATTCACACGAACCCGACCGCAGGGTCTTTGCCTTGTGTACCCACCTCAAGCCTTCCCAGTCAGACAGAATGAGAAAATGATCTGGAGTGGGCTCTCACATTTTCTAATATGATTTCATAGATACTTTTGCAGGAGACATGAGGGGTTCTCAGCTCTGCTTTATGAGTTGTGTGGTATCACTGGAACCAGATGCTTTTGTTTTTTTCCCCAACAAAAAACATTTGACTACAATCATAGCTTCTGTGAAGACAGATGTCAGAAATAAAGCTTATCTGACAACTGCTTTAAGCTTGGAATACATTACATGTGTGTCCTGTTTCAGTGATTTAACATTCTTGTCTGCAGCTCTGTTAACAACATTTTGACAAACATCTTTCAAATCTGAGCTAGAGGGAGCTCTTGGGATAATCATCTCCCAGCAAGATCTTTGCTATTCCTCATTCTCCTAACACTGTATAGTTTCAATGAACATCACCTTGCTAGATCTCTTCACATCATGGATAATTTCAAAGAAACATCATCTTGGATTTCTGCACCTGAAAACAGGTTTTATTTTTTTAAAAGAAATTCATGAAGGTTCTTTTAGCACCACACTGCTGTACCATCATATATAGAAGTAGAAATTGAAGCTGCATTCTTCTTATTCAGAACCAGCACTGATAATGGAGCACAAACTGGCTGACAATTTGATAACATGAAATATTTGCTGTTCTGCAGTCAAAATGGCTTGAGGTATTATTTCCCAGAATAGAATGCTTGCTATTATATTGGCATACTACTATGGAGTAGAGCTGCTTGTTATCTGATTTATTTTCTGAATGTGACCACTCTTGAGACTGAACGTCACATATTTCAATGGTGCCTGTCAGCAATGCCCAGCTTGATTATGGTTTGCAGGTATCATTTAAGCAGAAAACATAATTTCATTGATTTTGGTAGTCTCTTAAAAGCTCAGTTAACAGTGAAAGCAAGCTTATTTAATACTACTATTAGGGAAATGTTAGTCCAGAAAAATGGCATTCTAAATTAAACAAAAACAACAAAAAAAACCCCACACAATAAAATATGCATCTTTGCCAATTAAGAATGGCCTTTCTTTATGATCCAGCAAAGAAGTAAGACAAAGTGCTACTTGAAGTATAACAAAAAGTAGTAATAAACAAAAATTCCTGTTAAAATTACCTTGAGTCCGTTCTGCGGATTCATTAGGAAGTTTCGGCCGATATCATCAAACATTATAGTATTTTTTTTGCTGTAATATTCTGAAAATTTTCCCCAGATAACACCAAGAGGCTTCACCTGCAAAAATATCACATACAAGGTACCTGAGGTAAATCAGATCACAGGCAGGAGATGAAAACATCAGTCCACAGGAACTTGAGTCCAAACTCAAATGGACACTTGTCCTTCTGCTGAAAAATCTGCAGGCAGTTGGGCTTTAATAAGGGAGGGGATGTGAAATAGTATAACATACTAAATATCCCACACGCAAAAGAAACGCTCTCTGTTATCTATTACTGGATTTGAAAGCAGTCTCATCCAAACATGCTACTCCAAATGAAACGTTAATAGAGAATTTTGGTAGAAAAAAAATCATCTATGCTTCCAAGATTCTTAAAGTTTTCTTGCATGAAAACTCTTGTACAACTTCATTGTTGAATATTTCCAAGGGGTAACAATACATGTCAGTTGAATGTAGAAAAAGGTCAGGAAAAAATAGCCACTTACATCTATTAGCCCTCTCCTAGGAGTGTGCACTGTTATCATGGCAGCGCTGTCCAACATGAAAGTTATCTTGTAGTTTGCATTGGTACTCACGCCCAGCTCCTGCAGCACAAAGGTTTATTATTAAAGCTTCTAATTATGACAGTTTTACTGTTGTACAGCTGGAACCATCATTATAGCACATTGTCTGCCAAAGGGTGAGCTGAAGATTACCAGAGACACACTAAAAATAGATGTCTGAGGGGGGTTAAATTCTTCTATCCAATGAGGACCATAAAATTTACATCATTCTACCAAGAGAAAAAAACAACAGGATTTATTTTTGCAGTGATTACTATCAGCAACTTAATAACTGATGTCAGCATAAAATCAAAGCAACTTTGCAGGAAAAGCAAAATACAAGAGGTCTCACCCATACCTTTGTGCATAATCTCCAAAAGTTCCACGTGCCTCAGCTTTATCTATAGCAAAGACAGCAACTGTGTACTGTCTATTTCCTCCCTTCAGTAAGTAGCAACAATCACAGCCCAATCCAAGATGAAATGTATGGTAACAGTTCACTGTTACCCTTCCCTCCTACGCATGTCCAAGACAGTCAATGCTAGTCAGCAATCTGCCAGTTTGCACTTAAAAGATTTGGTAACTCGTGAAATAAAGACTCTAAGGAAAACTTATGCGTTTTAGAAAAAACAAAACAAAAACACAACCAATTTTGACTAGATGAGAGCGCATCATTTCAAATCCTTTACAAAGCTGAAAAGTAATAGTAACACGTGCTGACGTGTTATAACATAGATATTGCTGACTTCATTTCTGGTGTGTGCAAGAGTAGTGACGTGCAAAGGTACACAACAAGGAGTAAATATCCACTGCAGCAGCTCTCTTGCAAATATCCAGCCACACTGAACTGATTTACCTTTATATCAAAAAGTGAATCTTGCAAATGAAAAGCACAACCTACCTGGGTCAGTGTCCTGTTACACTGAAAAAACTAGCTGTTCTAGACCTGCTGAATTCCAGGCAAAAAGAGATGGTAAATGGGAGCGTAAACTTGGTTATCTGATACTCCCTTCTTTTTAATGCTGTTCCTGCTCTGCAGTTTAAAACAAAAACTTTAATGCCATTATTGCTGGGGTCATCGTTCCCTGACATAAAGTGAAACTGTTCCGAGGGTTTCAAACTCATGAAAGCCTCATGGTTGCTTTCAAAGAGCCAAATGTAATTTTAGGACTGTGTAAATGTAGGAGTAGTTACGCCCCTGTGTTAGAGGTGAGCACCCCAGGTGCTATCAGTTTAATGAGAAACAGCAGTTGGCACCTATGGATAGCAGGCTCAGCATATCAAGATCCAGGAGTAGGCACAGAAAGGCTGTGATTCAGTAACATATGAAAGGGCTGGAAAGGTGGTGCAGAAATGTAGAAAGGTGACCAGTGCAGGGGAAACAGCCCAGTTTTGAACAATGGTTTTCCACTACACTGACACACACAACACAGAGATGCAACACTGCCACAATGTTTGCAAGGCTCAACATTGATTTTACTCGCACTGATTATAGTTTTGATTAAAGGTTCTCATGTCTGAGATCACTCTGAGGCATTTTTGTTTGTTTAGAAAACTTGTAGCAATGTATTACTTTGAGATAGACAACAGTGGAAAACGTGCTTTGCTCTGTTAAAGCCTGAAAAAAAAGGTTAGTCTATAACAAAGAGTGGAGATAGAAAAGTTTAAATTTAGAAAAGTTTTGCCTGAAATGGAAACAAGCTTTGATTTTTTTTAAGCCTAAAAAACCCCAAGCCACCAACCAAACATACAGCAATTCTTAGTAAGCTGATTAGATTTACAGCTAAGCCTGTCTATAAATATGTTTACCACTAGGTCAGCTGTGCAAAACTGGCTAGTTGCCCGATTTAGGTACAGAAGAAACTAGGATTGAAAGAAGAGCTCTGACGGATGTTTAGTAAGGCAGAGGAAGCTAAAGAACCACACAGCTGCAAGAGCTACAACATAAATATGACAAGAGTTTCCTCTTGATAACCTACTCCAGCATGTCACATCTGTCTGCTCCTTCAAAAAAATGATATTACAGACTAGAACTCTATAATTAGAAGTAAGATGAAAGCAACTGTGAAGGCTGTGTGACTAATCCAAGTTTCAGCAGGTACTGACTTGTGTTCAGTTCTGTTAAATTTAGCACCTACTTCTGATAGTTTGTGTGGAAATCTAAAATTAGATTTAATCTAGTTTCGTGACAAAGATAATTCAAAGTGACTATGAAGATTCAAAAAGCTTGGGGTTTAATTTGTAGGACCCCCCCCCAGTTGCTAATCTGCTTTATAACACCGAGCATGAGTCCAACTACATGAACAGCTAGTGAGACTAGAAAGAAATCACATTTTCAGGACAACTTACTTTCATTTTAGCTTCAATCCACTTCATATTAGTAGCAGCTGCAATAAAAGGGAGAAAAAGAGAGGAAGCTTTACCAAAATAAGTCATTGACAGGCAAAACAGAAGCAAGACAATTGTTCACTTAATATATCAAACATTTACAAAATGATAAATGTCAGAAAAATCCATCCTTGTTACAGCTTCTAGGGTTCACTGCCTTGAAGACAGTCTTCCTTCATGAAGTTTATTTTTACTTGGAAAAGCTTACTTTTTGAATGAACAACTAGATGAAGCATTGCATGTGTTTAAATCATTTTCTAGATCAGCTGTTACTGAACTACAGTCTGCAGGACCATAAGAAGTGGGTTACACCTGGTCTGACCCACAGAGCCTGTGCAGGATTTTCTCCTGAAGCAACAGTAAGTGAACACATAAGGTCTTGAAAGGGAAATATCTCAACACTGCCCATTGCTCTAAGAGTATGTGGAAACAGCGTTCCACACTATGAAAACTAAATTTTGTAATACAGTTTTAATATGGTTTAAACTCTGCACTGGCTAAAGTCTGTTCTCCAGCTGTCGGAAAGGAAGTGAAATAGCAGGCAAAGGATCGACCATCCCTGTACCAGAAGAGTTTGGTTCATTTGGCACTTCTTATTGTCTGGATTGAGATCAAACAGTGGTTGAATATTGATGATACAATTCTGTTACTTCAAGCACTTGTTTGTTTGTGCAAAGTAACGCTCGGTAAAGTGATGCTGAGCTTTATCCTGTGATTAGATCCATTCATGTGAGCAAAATTTTCACATAAGAATTACTACTTTTCTAAAAATAGCTCTACCAGCTGTGTGAACATTCCTGCTGAATGTATTACAGCATGTATTAATTCATGTATTGTTTTAGATCTTGTGATTCACACTAAAAAGCAATATAAAAACCTCCCACCTGGAGTATTTGCTCTGAATGACAATTTACAACAAAGTCTTAGGTATTGAGTATAAAACTTACACCAAATTACAATATCATAATCCTCATATGCAGATGTCAGGAATTCATGCAGGTATGGCCTCATCAGCTCTACCCCAGTTTCAGCACATGACCTGTGGTCTAAAAAGAATATAAGAGATAAGCAATTCATTATTAAAGTTGAGGTTATTACAGTTCAGTCTGACTTCCCTATGTATGCAAAGACCTGAAGAGTTTCATGAGGGAAGCACTGGGGCATTTTAAAATCATGAATGAATTCATAGCAATCTACCCCTCCCATTTTAAAGGTGGAGAAAAGAAGCAGGGGGGATATTCCCCATAGGTATCTGAGGGCTTAGCTAATAATTAAAGCAGAGATCTGTGGTTCTGAATGTCTTTGAACAGTCAAGTCAAATAGTTCACCTGTGCAACTTAGAAAATTTGTAGCAGCCCAGATATGAAACAGATTCCTTCAAGCCTGGTCAAGTTAATTTTGTGAACATTTATCAGGCTGTCTGTTCCAATTAGAGAACCGCTGCCTCAAATTGTCCTAGCACAAGACCTAAATAAACATTTTAGACTCAGCAATGGGTTGAATTTTGATCTCAGATGTAAACGAATCTCATCAAAAAGGAAAACTAAGGAAAAGGCATAAAGCAAGCTATTATTTACTGCTTATAGTTGAGCTGCCACGACACACCTGCGTGCCAGAAAATTAAGTCAGAAGGAAAATTCTGGCTTCCAAAAAAAACAGTCTGACAGAATATCCAAGTAAAATGTGCTTTTGTGCATGTTTAGTAATCATCTAGAAATCAAATTTGAAGCTACTCTCCCATACCCCCGAAACTGGAGTCAATCAGGTACAGACCAAGATCACTATTTTACAATATCTTGCCCTGCCACCATGACACCCAAGATACAAGTTGGTCAAGAGAAAAAATATTTGGCTAAAATACTGAATTTCTACTTGTTTGTGTCATCTTGCAGAAAGCAAATAGTTGCTGCTCTAAAATCAGCAATATGCAATGTTTACAGAGCCCAATGTTTTTTAAAATATGAGCAGAAGACCCCACAACATTACAAAGCAGAAGTTACACAGTACAACATATACCAACGTCACTGAAGAAGATTTGTGAGGCAAAAATCAAGAAACATGAACTGGCAAACACACTGACCTCTCAAACAAGCAAAAACCACAAGTTGCATAAAATCTCACCAAATAGTGTATAATCAACATCCAGCACCAGCAGCTTTTTGCCTTCTCTAGGAGGATTCAGAATTTCCACTTTGTATTCTTTAACTCTGCGGGAAATTTTTAGTAGGTTTTCTTCCCTAATGTAAGAGTGCAAAAAGTCGCGGTTAATTAAAACGCACACTGTACATTCAATAACAGGACTGTTTTTATAATAGCTAAAACTCCCAACCTATTTTCGACTTCCACAACTTCCTCTTCAATATCAAAGTCATTGACAACATCGTCATTATCAGGAGGCGGCCCAAGGACATCTTCCTAGAGGAATAATAATAACAAAAGATAAGTAGAATCACTGAGAGAAAATAACAACGGATAGCAAGTTTCTGTTCCTGCACATTACAGGAAAAAATACTATTCAACGAAAATTATTTCACTTTACTAGCAGGAACAATTACTGAAGCATGCTGCTGATGGTTCACATTTGAGAAGTGGGTGAATATCACAATAAGAAGTTAGTACTTCATGTCTAGAACGTTACAAGAACTTAATGAACACACTGCTCTCAGAGTGCTGCAGAAAAGCTTACATCACATAGAAAAATAGACACCAACAGAAATCTACTGTACCACCATTTTCCAAATGATTACTGGAATATTCAAAATTTAAAATCACAATTAGGAGACAGATAAGCATTTTTTCCTATTTAAACTAAAGGGTAAAATACTTACTAAACTCTCTTCACGAGTGCCCATCATCATTATTTTAGTGTTTGGTTTCAGCTTCAGAGCTCCAAGCTTAACGTCATCATCCGCAGGTTTGCCTATAATGCAAGCAGATTTTTTATTTTAATTGGGTAGAGAGATTTTAGAAAAATGTTAAGACATTTTAAGCTTAATTGAAATAAACCACCCATCAAGCACCAGAAGAGCCCAAGCTGCATTATTCTCTTCCTCCACACGCAGATAAATTGCTTGTCTGGCTGGCAGTAATTCAGCGTTTTCTAACCTACATTTGCTGCACTTTCATGTCAGCCATTAAAAAATGACCCAGTAGATGTATCAATAATAAACAATATCCAGTGATGTATAAAATTTCTATGCTTGTGTTCACTCAAAAGCTGGATCTGGGAGGTAGATGCCCTGTTACTATTCAGATCCTGGGTGGGTTTAGAGAATGGTCAGCCTTTAGGGCACGTTCACCACAAACAGCTAATATAAATAATTACCCTTCATTTTAAGTCCAAGTAGTTTTTGACGCTCTGGTAACACTCCAGTAAGGCCTTTAAGAGACTGCTTCAGATCCAACACTGTGTCGTCTTCTGACAGCGAGGTTATCGTATACTCCTGTCCACCCCATTTTATTATGAGAGAGAGAGACATCCTTGAAGCATATGTTCAGTATTATTTTCTGAAAAATCTGCTGCAGGAGGAAAACACAATGATTATGTAAGGAAGAAGTAGGAGAATTGCTCTTTTCAGAAAACGAACCATACAGTCTGTTTAAAGAATTTTTGTGGGATTTTTGTTATGATGTTTGTTTTGTGTGAGCAGGTGATAAGCGTGTTGATAAAATGTTGAAACTGAGGGAGAAAGAACCAGCACTAAAACTGGGGCTCTGAATTCCACTTCAATGTGTTTAGCAATGTCATGCTCCCCGTTTGCTCCAGTACATGCTCGTTTGCTGTGTTCTGTGCAGGTACAGCCTGTTCCCTGCACAACCAGCACCCAAGCACAGTGCTGCAGTATCATAAAAGTCATTTCAAATCTCTGAAATGTCCTCTGCAATAATTATGCAACCAAATCAGCCACCGATATCTTTATATAGGTAACAACAAAACAGCAAATATGAAACACTTAAAATATATAAAACCATAAGAATAGTTCTGAACCCACCAGCCCATTTTTAGCGTTGGATTTCTCTGATCACTTTCACTAAGATCTGTGAAATACCTGCAGTAATACACACCCCAGGTCACGTCTCGCTGTAGCAATATCAAAGTAGGAGTTTGAAAACAAAGCCAAAATACACACCCACGCCATGCAATTACACTGTAAGAACTGCACTTTCATTGCAGTGCTAACAAAACAACCATAATTATACAATCTTTAATTTACACAGCATCACTTATACAAATTGTACTTGACAGTTTAGTCCCACATTAAACACAGCAGAACAAGACTTTTAGCTTTGTGCAGAAGGAAGAACATGTTTTTTCTGTTAAAGCTTGGAAGCAGAGAATCAAGGAGATAGAAAGGTATGAAGAGGCTGTTACAGACTGTCAGGAGATGCAGAGAAGGTCTCTGCACCACTAATGGTGAGAATGTCCTCGAAAGACTGATATTTCAAAAGAGACAGACCTATGAAAAAACCTGAGGCGATCCACCTTCAGGAAATGCTTTACACCAAGAAATACAGGTCTGGCGGTTCTGAAACTCTCAGAATCCAAAAATCTGATTCCTCTTCCTCTCTAGCATCGGATTCTCACAGGTTACCTACTTGCTCTCACACAAAATACTTCTCTTTCATACAGTGTCGCCTATTAGAAAGGAACAAGTAATTATTCAGGTGGATGCATTAAGCTCAGACCAGATGAGAAACAGAGGGCTAGACCCAACCTGCTTGTTGAGGACACTACAAGCCACGTCTCCACACTATTCCCTCCAAGAGCCCTGAAAGCAAATTGAAGAGGAAAACTGGTCTCATGTAAGTCTTTTTTTTTTTTATTTTTCAAATATCCACAAATCAGACAGGGACCTGGTGTTATCCTGTGAAAAAGACATCACAGAAACACTAAAAAATGCAACAGAGATTATGGCTGCATAGCATCAAGTATGGGGTCACTACCATAAAGTATCCCTGTCCATAATCCTCAGACTAAGTTTATAAAAAGAAGGGTTTGTTTTCTCACCTGTACCATACACCTCAAATCACTCTGCCAGAAGATGCCTCGGGCAAGAACTGTGAGAAAACTGCACAGGTCTCTGTCCAGCTCTACATTGAAAAGATCATCTGTCTGAAGTCGAGCACTTTACCAACCCTCTGCCTTTACTGAGTTACAGTCCTCTTGAGTGTTACCAGAAACAACAAGAAACACCTTTATTCAATGCCAAAACACACACTGAGTGTGGACACCAGAATCAACAATTGCAGGAAAACAGATTTGGAGCAGAGAAAGCCACAGAGATTTTTGAAGTTTCTACCATCAGGGCTGGACGCCAAGTGAAACTGAAGCCTATTGAAATTGATCCTGCTTTGGTGAAATTACATTTTCAGAGCTTTAACAAGCCCCTTGGGCCACCATGAGCCTATGGGTTGGAAGGTCCCTGGGGCAGAGAAAGTGTTAAAGTTGTGCTGTTGTAGTTAGATTGTCACATCACACAATTTTTCTTGGGAAATTTGGAATAGAGACATCTACATCTTCAAGTTTCACTACGTGACATAAACCATACAGACCCCCAAAGCAGGGGCCGTGCGGACAGGACCGCAGCACTTTCTCCTACATCGCAACAGGTGGAAGGAGGGGGTTTGAACCAGAGCTGCTCCGTGTCACCCACCCCCGCGATCGCGCCTCCGGCCGGCGGCGGCGGGACCGGCCCAGAGTTCGCTCCCCTCGGCCCCGGGCGGGGCTACCCCAGCGGCGGGACGGGCTGGGGGAGCCCACACGCTGCTGCTGGCCCCGGGGAGCCGCTCCCGCCCCGCAGACGTTACGGAGGTACCGACGCGGCCGAGACAAGCGCTCACCCTCGTCCCCCCGCCGCCATCGGCCCTGCCTCACCCCGGCCCCCGCCGCACACAGACGGGCTCAGGCCCGTGCCCAGACCTACCGGGCCGCCCCGGTGCTAGAGGGCACGGCAGCGCTCCCCGCAGCCCACCAGGTGACAGCGCCGCCGCCGACCCGCCCCCTACCCCCGGCAGCGCGATGCGGCCCCTCACCGTGGCAACGGAACCGGCACCGTCCCGGGTTCCGCCGCACCGGAAGCGGAACTGGCGCCCGCCGGAAGCGGGCGGGGGATGGCGGGGGAGAGGCCGTGCGGGGCGCCCGCAGCCTCCCGGATGGGCGCGGGTTTCCCGTCCGGCGGCAGCAGCGCCGTCAGGCAGGGCGGGGCGGCCGGCCTGGGCCGCCGGGTTCACTCCGGGCTTGTGGCCGAGCTCTGTGTCCCTGCTGGAACCGTCATCCCCGAGCCAGGCGCTGGCGGCCTCGGTGGCCCCGGTCGCCGGTGCCCGAGCGGTGGTGGGGAGGTCGGGGCGGTCCTGCCTGTTCTCGTACCGGTCAGACTGTGAGGCGAGGGAGAGTTTTAACCACCTTTAACGAGAATAACAGCTTAGGCCCGCCTGAGGAGGGTTCCTCAGGGCTGCTCCTGTCGGGTCACGCGGAAAGCGGCGGGTTTGTGCGGTAAAACCCACGGCAGCCCCAGGGCGCCCCCCCCATGGCCGGCAGAGGGAGCTGCCGTGTGCAGCTATCGCCACCGGCGGCTCTTCGTTATTAACTCTGAAAGGGGATTGCTTTGTACCCAGGGATCCTGACTCCAGATTTTCTTAGCTTCGAAGATGACTCTTTACAGGCATATCATCTTTCTGTGTTTGTTGATTCAATGGACACTTCGCAGCGGCTGTTGGGAACTGGCTGCAGCTGCGGCGCTTTTGTGCGTGGACCACAAATGTAGAAGAAAAAAAATGTATTTTGCACAAAGATGGCCTTTTGCACTGAGTATTCTCCTTTGCAGAAATACATGAAAGGAAAGGTACAGTCCAGTTTCTTACATATGTGAAATAGACTGCAGTTCCTCTCGGCATCAGCAGAGACGCTGTTAAATTGAAGGAACTAAAAGTTTCAGTCTTCCCTTATCTTCGGTCTTGCTCTTAAGAGAGGTTAGATAGTTTTTCTCTGCCTTTTTCGTGTAGTTACAAATAGGTAAGGGAATAAAAGAGCAGAGGTGAGCAGCCGTGCACCAAGTACAAGTTTCTTCAGAATGGCTGCTGTAACCGTGTAAGTAAATCACAGTGAAGAAGTGCAGTATAAACAAAAACTGCGTAGAAGCCAAATTTCTTTGCTGAGTGGATATGAATTTAATGTATTTCCTGCCTGGATATGTAGTTTGAGTTCTGTTCTATATTCAGGTTTTGGCATAAAAGCAGTTGGGGTTTCAGAAGAGTCGTACAAATGGCAGAGTAGCGAATACATGTTGGGTTTAGCGTCTGACTGCACATAAATCCACGTAAACCCAGTCATTATGTATGTATTGCAGTCACAAAGGGTTTGCTTTTTCCTTTCATGACACACAGTTGTCTTCTGCACAGAGGCAGCACTTCACAGCAGTGCTGAAAAGCTTCCAAAGCTGCAACTAGTAACTAAAGTCACACCCTGTCATAAAACTGCACCCTCCAGACCTGTTTAAAAATTCAGAAGACGAAAATGATGCGTAGTCTGACTGCCTCTCTATTTGTAATATTTTAAAATATATTTTCTAATTATTTTTGGTTGGCTTTTAAGAAGCTCTCTTGAAGAGAAGGCAGTAGCATTTTTGTTTGGTGGTGGTTGTTTGTTTGTTTGTTTGTTTGTTCCCTGTTTGAGGAGGAATATGAAAAAAACATACATACTTATGCATATTTCATTTCTGGTATGATACTAGTGTTCTACTATCCTGAGGTATGACTCGGACATCCTCGCATTAGGTGGTGTTGAAAAATGCTCCAATCCTGACAATATTTATGTGGCACAGATAAATATGTCCTTTTGCTTAGCTGTTAAAACACATGGTGGTGCTCAATCCTAACATTAAAAAGTGCTAAGTGGTAAAGTATTTTAAGACCATAGAATTCAAGCCCAAACAGCATAATCTTTTATTTGTAGTGAGGAGTTTGGTTTGTGGTGGTATCCTCTGGGTTTACAGTGTGGTAAACTGTAGTAGACCACGGAGGAAGGAAAAGCAGTGGGGAAATTTTAAAGCAAATGCATGTTCCCTTTCACCTTGATGTGCTCTATGTCCTGCGATGCTCCAGGGTGAAATAAAAACAGTGGCTGCATGTCAGATTGACGCCTCTGGCTCTGTTGCAGTACCTCATGTTCACAGCAAGCATTGCTGTGCGTTTTGAGGAATACGCGCACAACTACTGAAGCCTGGGAGCTCATCTCCTAAATTGCTGCTCGTGCTGCAAGTGAGAGAGCAAAATTCTCAGTAGCAACTCTGGGGAATGCTGGATAAGAATCCTTTAAAATCGTCATTTAAAGCTGAAAAACGTGTAGAAAGCTCAAAAGGTTGCTTTGAGAATTAAGAGTAAGTTTAAATCACATGTGAGGAGTTAGAAAGTGAAGGTGATGATACTGCAGGGCTGAGAGATGCTTAATATTTGTTCTATTTAGTGACTTCAATGGCGGAGAGTCAGTGCAGATGTTAATGTGATGCAGACTATGAATGGGCCAACATCCCGATTTCAAAGTTTCGCAACTTTTTATTTTCAAATTGCTTTTTGGTTCCAAAAACTCATTTGAATATGTGGCTGTATCTACCCCACTTCTAAATTGAACCCATGTTAGGAAAAAGCCTAGAACAGAGCTTGTATTCTCTACTGGAAATAGAAGAATGATTAAAATACAGCTTTGTATGCTTTTAATGCTTTTTGATTTTCCCTCTCAACTCTTTATGCTATTTCCTACGATACCTTCTCATTTATTACTTTTCCCAGTTCCTTTGTTTTATAATTTGTTCTAAGTGAGTGGTAAAAGCAATGTCTGAGAATGTGAAATGCTTGAAGTTTATACCATCCAAGTGATTCCAGCCCTGTGCAGACGTGTGTGCGAGCTGCCTGCACTGTTCATGAGCACTTCAACGGAATACAGCAGACATCGTGATTTACTGGACACTGCCATCATTGTGCCCTGGAAATGCAGCGTTTGACTGTGGGCTGTGACGATCTGAGTCACTGTGTGACTCTGGGCAAAAAAACGAGAGCTGAATTTCCAGCGTTCAATAATGGGATGTACGTTAGTCGCTGGCAGCTTAGCTGGAGACATGGAAGTGTCTCAAGTTTGAAATGAAACACATTTTCGAGTTATCACTAATACAGTAAGCCTCTGTCTCAGCTTCCTTATCAGCAACGTGGTGGTTAGAATAATATTTATGTTTTTTCCTTACTGGAGTTTTGTCAGGATTATTTAATTAATGTTGGCACTGTGGATGCTGTGAGTACTAGAGGCTTGTACCAGTACACCATATGATTCTCCAGTTTCTGAATGCAACTGTTATTCTTCTGCCACTATGCAGCCCAATTATTTTTATTTTATTTACTTCGATTCTTTGTATTCTAGATTATGCCCCACTGGCAAGAGATCTTAGGAGAGAACTGTGATGCTTTTGTTTGCTGAACAAACCCTGATTCATCACTTTCCTTACATCACCACCCAGCTCTCCAGCTTCTCAACCCAGAGACTGGTATTTCTTTCCTTTAGGTAAGTTGTAAATCACAGCAGCTGTTTGTTTGTTTTGAGTCAGCGCTCTCCAGTGTTACAAAAGTGATAAGAATATATGTAATCATATGAGATACCTAATTATCAGACATACTGCTGAAGAGGTTTCCTGAAGAGAGTCAAAATAAATATGAAATTGAGAAACTGCAACTAGCTGAATTGCTAGAAAGAACTGTGGAAAGCAGTGAGAATTAGAAGAAAAATAAGGGTTGATGAGAAGCCAAGTGATGGGGAGGAAATTTGGGAAATAGGGTCACAAAGAGGGGAAAACAGGTATTTCTGAGATGGGGCTACGGAGTGAGAGTGGGTAAATCAGAGACAGGGATGCCCTGGCTCTGTTGCTGTTGTGGGACCCAGTCATGCTCCCAGTTCCTGTGTCTGGGGATGTGTTTCTGCAGGAATTGAAGTTTGTTTATTCCTTTGTTTAGTGAATGGGATAAAATTGCAAGAAGCGAACACAAAGGCTTTGGGGGCTGGCTGCCATCAGCGTGACAAGGCATATGCTTGAGGCACCAAATTGGGTTTCACAGGCAATCTTAATTTTTGCATGATTTTACTTTTGTCTCACTTTATGCAATACAACCTACTTGTTAAGACATTCCTTTGCTTTTACATATGTATGTATGAATATTTTTTGAAATAATGACTTGTAAAAAGCTTCAAATAAAACTGCCCATGTTATTGTCCACTTTAGGCATGCAGTGTCCTTCTGTGTCAGCATATTTTGCTGCTTTTGAGAATTCTTATGAGGGATTTTCTTTGTAAGCAGTTTGGGGTGCTGGCATTTGTCCATCCTCATGGGCAAATCAAGCTTCCACATCATCTGAACTCCGAGAAGGTCTTTTGAAAGTTTTAATGAGATGTCACCATAGCGGCCTCCTTCAGTCCTCAGTTGCTGATCACTGAAAGTTTGGAATTCAAATGCCTCTGTTAATAATGAGAGATAAACAATAATTGAATTCAGAATTCTCAGCCACCCAGTGTCAAATGCAGGAAAGGCTTTTAAAATTCCAGAGAAATGAAGCAGAAAGTTGAGGTGCTTTTAAAAAGACACGCCTGACAAGACGGTGGTAACACCACATACCTGACCTGCCCATTAGGAAACTTGCGCTTTTGTAAATAACACATTTTCAGAATTAAATGCTGAGAGATGACAGAATGAAATGAAGGTGGGGTTCAGTTCCTATTGTTTGTTTGCAAACTGAACTTTGATGATTTGCTACAATACTTCCATGATATAATTACTTCTAAAATAATAATAGATTTCCACTCAATCTCCTATAAATACCTGTCACTGTCTACAGTTGCGGTATGTATTTGTCTCTCTCTGCTGCTTGCTGTCTTTTTGCTCAAAAGCAGCACTGGAGACAGGTGGTAGGACTTAGATCCTGCACCGTCACCCTGACTTCAGTCAGAATTGAACCAACCCCACAAAGAAAAGAAGTGACTCATGATTTTTTTTTCCATATATGGCATGAGAGGACAAGCAAACCCTAGAAATGAAGCTGAAATTCTCACTCTATAAACCTTACAAGCCTGACCAGAAGACAGAGCGCTTATGAGCAATAATCACATGTATATGCATGTCCTTACATTGGCTGGACATGCTTATTTGTTCTTTCTAAAGAGAAGGATTACTGAGTTCAGGAGTCTTTGCATGATCTGATAGCTTGAAGCTAAATATTTCCAATAAAAAACTTATTTTCTGAACAGCATTAAAATCTGAAGTTTGTGGAAGATTATATCAATAAGCTGAGTTTGTCTATGGTGCCTGAGGAAAGGCTTCTGCCTGGGAGATCCCCGTCACTTGTGCTATTTGGTCTCCTCTGCTGTGTTCTGGACTGAGCGGAGTTTGGGAGAAGACAGATCCAGTTTTAACACCAAATAAACTGCCTGAGTATACAGCAGGGCAGAGCCCCGCTGCACCTTTGGTAAAAGTTAACAGAGATATGTCCAAACTACCTTTTTGTTGTTTTGAAAACCTTTGGGTACTCGGACAAGGGGTAATTTTGCAAAGCAGAATGTGGACAGACACTCAAAGCCCTTATTTTAATATCTTTGCTTCATAAAGACAGCGTGTTGAGGCCACGCATTGCTGATGTCTATGTCTGCGAATGCTCCAGTCCTCATTAGAGATGGAAGGAAAAAAGCAATTATTAAGTTGGCCAGCCCAACCCTTGTGAATGACAGGATTTTCTGGTTCAGTGTATTCCCTCATTCCTCACTTTAGCTGAAGTTTTTTCACATCCCAGACAATGCAGCTTCGTAATTTTTCAAATATAAAGGTCACATTACTTCTCTTGGGTCACATTTTTTTCCTTAGCACTTAGGAGTGCACGCTAGGGCCTGGCCATGCAACCTTTACAGAAGAAGTAAATTATTAGTGAGATGTTTCATGCAAAGGTTGTGAGCACAGACTGGGAAACATAAGCTCCTGCACAAGAGCCTGTGCTGTGAGGGAACTGCCCCAGCTGGAAAATGACAATGCAGGACAAGAAGTCTGGGATTTTTCTCCTCGATCTCAGAACAATGGTGACTATGGATTCCGCAGTACTCTCCTGGAAAAAAAAAAAAAAAAACGAGTCAAGTTTAATATTTTAAATTAAGACAGCATTTTGTGTTCCACAGGGCCAGTACAGAACATTATTAAAATATCTGAGCTGCCGTTTCAAACATCTGCCCAGACGCTACCTCAAATTTTGCTGACCGACCCTTGTGAGTCATGGTTCAGACTTGCAGCTGCCTGATGAGCCCTCCACCTCCCGGGAAGGCCCGAAACCAAAACTAAACCCCTGGTCTCCCATCGGAATTTAACCGCAAACCTTTGCCTTTTCCGGGGCCGGTGAGGGGGCGGCTGGCGCCGAACTGCCGGGCGTTGACAGACCCCGCTGGCGGGCAGGGAACCAGCCCCGCAACCCCCCCCGGCCCCCAGCCAAATTCCTACGCCCAAACCGGCGTTTTCCACCCAAACCCATGCTTTCCACCCAAAAACCGCGTTCCGCTCTCTTCGCTCCCCGGTCGCGCCGACCCCCACCCCGCGCTGCGCGGCGCCGCGGGCGGGCCCAGGCGGGCGCGCGGGGCGGTGCTGCGGAAGGAGCGGGCGCATGCGCGGAGCGGGCGCGGCGCGCGCGCGCAGGCAGCGGGTCCATGGCCGCCCGTCTGCGGATCCGGAGAGTGTCGCCGTCCTGAGGCGGCGCGGCGCGGCCATGGTGCCTCGAGGAGCCGCTCTGCCGCCGCCGGGCACCAAGCCGCCGCCGTCGCTGTGAGACGCGGAGCCCCCGCGGAGCGAGAAGAGGAGGAGGAGGAGAAGGCGGCGGCGACCCCGCCGGCCCAGGTGATTCCCCACCCGCCGCCTCAGACACGCGCGTGCCCCGTCTCTCTCCCCTCAGGGCGTCGCGGGGCCCGATGCCCCCCCCGCCCCCACTCCCTCGCACACCCTTCCCGCGCGCGTGCGGGGGGCGCGCGCCTCCCCCGCCGATGCTCGCGCGGATGTACAGAAGCTGGGGCGCAGCTCCGCGCTCCCCGCCGCTTGTGCGCGTTTGTGTGGCGGGGGTTCCCCGACCTTTCCTGTGCGCAGCGCCCCCCCCTCTCCCCTCCTTCCCCTTCCCCCCATCCCCTCCTCTCTCCCCTCCCTCCGCCGGCGCTGGCTTGCAGCGAGCTTTGCAGGGGGTTACTAGAGTTCAAAGGCGGCGGAGCTGCGCGGGGAAGGATGCGAGGGGCTTTCTGCAGCGCCGGGGATGAACGCGCGAGTTCGGCCTGGCAGGCGGCGGGCAGGGAATAAGTCACTGGCTGGGGAGTGTGCGTGGAGTGGGGCCGAGGGGGTGGCAGAGTTTGCCCGCCCGGTGCGTGTGCTCAGCCCGGCCGCCGGAGCTCGACTCGGGCCCGGAGGATGAGGAGCCGCTCGGCGCCGCAGTCGTGAGCGAGGTGCCGGCTCCGCTCCGGAGGCTGCGCTTCTTCCCTTCCTTTCTGGGCTCTGGCTTCACCTTCTGTCAATGTCCCCTGACCCTTTTCCCGGCGGCCTGAGGCCACACGGCTCAGGGGTGGGACACGGGGCTGTGACCTGGGCCCAGGTGGGACGGGGCGGGGGGGCGGTTATTCCCTCTTGGAGACGGGCCCGACAGCATATGGTAGCGCTTATGTAAGGAGCGGTCCCTCAGCATGAAGAATAGGACATTTTTTATCTTTCCTACTTATATCATCTTAGTCGATTATTTTGAGGCCTTCTGTAGCCTTTAAAATAACCTTAATGATGAGAATTTTCATTATTTTCTTCTGTGATAGAAAGTATTTCTGTGTAGCAAGTACACCTGTGACAGATGGTTGCTCTTAGAGGGATTTTTGTCTTTTGGTTGTGCTGCCTTTTTGGGGGTGTTTGAGAGGGGGCTGGTGCATAAATAATGTGATTGGGAGAAGAAAATGAAAAAGTGGTGGGTTTTTTTGTTTAATGCATGTAAGTATCAGAAAACGAGGGGTAATAATAGATATTATAGGCAAAAATGCCTTTTGCGTACTAATGAAAAAGCAACTGTGACATGTTTGACGCATAAATATTAGCCATTTGTGATCTCATTCAAAATACTTTAAGTCTGAAGCTGCTGTTTTGTTCGTTTTCTTCTGCAATTTGTAATACAAGAGTTTCTATTATCATGTTTTGTGCACTTGAATACTTTTAGTTATGTTTGTGTTAGGGACATCAAACTTGAGGGGAGAAGAAGGAAATAGTTCTTAGTTACTTTTCTTTGATTACTTTGTAGATTAATGAAGTTAGGTTTAAATATTGAAAAAATATTTTTAAGGTGAGAGCTGTTAAGCTGTTGTACCCTGTAACTTGCGTTTATCTACAACCTTGGCTTATTTTTGCCAGTTCTAGTAAGAAAGAAGATACCTGTGCATGAGAAACTGTGTATTTTTGTTTGTAGTTAGTTTTAATAACTATGGTAATCAGCTGCTGGGTTTTGAGGCATAATGTCATGCAAGGATTTAATTTTATTAAGTCTTAAACTCATTAGCATTGGGAAATGCTGTCTTTGTGGCCACCATTGTGTGGAAGCACTGTAAAAAAAATCTTAGGGAGCAATCTAAAGCTGCTGCTTGTCCAAAACGCAGGATTTACCTTGTTTCTATCAGCCTTAGGAGGAACTACTGATGTTATAGTGACCTGTTTCTGATGGAGATAGGAACTGAGCGACGTGCATCGGAAGAAATATTGGGGAATTCCTTCCTTTGGAGATGGTGGAAGGAGATCGGTATCTTGCTCGGTTCAGCAGCTGGAGTCCATGGTGCAGATGTAGAAAGGCACATCGTGCCAGTAAGATGTGAACGGATGGGTGTGTCTTGGAAAACTGTATAAGCCTGCTCAGTGTTTTGTGTTCCACTCTCAAAAACAGTCTCTAATCTGTTTGCTGAACTTAAGTTGGTTTCCTCCTCTTTACAGGGACAGGTGGATAGCTTCTATTTCAGTCCACTGGAAATATTTATATTTGTGTGGCGATTTACTCTCTGAGTCCATTTTTAGCTCCAAAAACACCTGGCAATGTTTGATGTGGTTATAAAGTGAACAGTTCACTGTCATTTTGCTTTTTAAGTGTGTGTTCTTGTCTAGCGCCTTCAGTATGATTCAGATATCCATGGACCAGTTTCCCTGCCTTTACTTTTATAACATTTATTTTCATTTTAGAGAAGCCTTACTGCTTTGTAATTAGTTGCGTACTTGAACATTCAGAAGTGGGTGCTTCATCTTGTGGAGATTTTCTGCAAAATTTTTTTGGTTGCATGTCTTGAGCTTGAACGTGTTTTAAAAGGGACTTTTCTAAGTTTTTTCACCATTTGATATTTCTGTCATGTGAGTCTGGTCCTGCGGGAAGCTAAGCTGCCTGTGTGACAGGCCTGGAAACTGATGCTTGTTATTTACAGAAGTCAAATAGCTAAGGCAACAGCAGCAGCAATGGAAGTTATCGATATTGACTTATTGATCTTAAAAGTCTTATTTCATATTTCAACTTCTAAACCAGTCAGGTAGCTAGTTATTGGCATTGCGGGCTCTAAACAGGCGGTGTCTGTATCTGAAATGGTTAAAAACTAAATGAGCAACTGTGGAGGATGGAATATATTTCGTCCTGGTAACACATTTGGGTTGCAGGGCTTGGTGAGGCTGATGGCTGTGCCAGATTCCCTCGTGATGGGCTCTCTGAGGTGGGTTGTCACAAACTGCATCACCCTGGGCTGCCACCGATGCTCTGTGTGCGGGTCTGCTGGGTATTCTCTCCTCTGCAGAGACGCTTTGGGATTGCTGCCCAGATTTTTCTCAGAATGTGCTGATGCAAATGTAGTCAGGCAGGCTTGTAGGTGTAGGCTTGCAAACATGGCTGTGACAGCAAAGAAAAATGCTGAATAGCTAGTTAATAAACCCAACCTTGGACTGGCAGGGAACTGTAGAGTTAAAAAGGACCTCAGAGCAGTTCAGTCTGTTGATTTGACCTGGATTTTTTTCTGAAAATTTTACTTAGAGATATAAATACTTATATTTTTATTTCAATGAAGTAGTTTCCCATCTTTAGGGGCCTAACTGAACTCAGCAAATCCGTGATCTAAAAGCCAAGCAGTGACAAGCAGCCCCTCTTAGTGTGGCTGGATTTGAAGTGATCGTGTGTGGGCTGAGCGCTGATCCTGCAGGAATCCGCAGGAAGACTTTGCGGTGTACCTGGTAGATTTGTTCACCTTCGTTAACATGTGTTAGTCCCTGAGCTCAGTTTCCTGGTCGTACCTGCTAATTATGAAAAATAAAAGGCAGAGGATGTTTTACAGGCTGCCTATGAATAATACACTTGCTATATAATTGAAAGTGTACTGGAACTGTTCATAGTGTATCAATGTACTCCAGAAATAAATCTTTAAAGGAAACTTTAGCTTCACAGCTCTCTGATATGTATTCTCATTTCCTGATTTGATTTTCTTCTCCCTCATATAAAACATTCTAGAATTAATGAAAGCTGGAAATATAGGGTTTTTTTTTTCTTCTATATGTTAACTCTTTTGTCCATTTTTAATATGCTTTTAATGTGAATGCCTGTTCATTTATGTCCCTACTAAAGATAAGAGGTTGACCTAATTTGTTTTACAGTAGAAGTTGTTTTTTGCAAAGTATGTTATATATTTGGTTAGAATAATTAGCTGTGCCTCAGTTCACAACTGAGTGAGTAGCAAGTTAGGTATTAATTTGTTTTCTAGGTGGAAATAACAGTTCTTCTGTCACACCACCGCAGCAGCTCTATAGCAATCCATACTGTTAGACCAAATGTGGAAAAAAGGGAAAAAAAAGTTGTTTATTCTTGTTAACTTCTTACACAGCAAGACTGAGCAGTGTTTGCTGACCAACTCTCAACCTTTAAATTGAAGGCTAAATACTTTCTGGTTATTACTTGAAATTATGGGGCTACTCCAGCGAACTACAAGAAGTGGGTATTATTGGGGATGCTGACAGGATCCTAATGACGGTGTCGCCGTACCGGAATGCGGCGTTCCCCTGCGCTCGCTGTGTTCGCTGGGTCTGGCCTTCTCAGCAGAAATTTGTGAGCACTGTCCTCGTCAGCCAGCACTGAACTCGGCCTCATTTAAATTGTCTGGGAGCAAGAGATCTGCAAGCGCTGGTTTGGTGGAGCGCTGACTCACTCGCTGGAGTTCTAGGGGTTTTTTTTGTACAGACTCACACAGAGAAATTATTTTCTAAGAGTGTATCTGATAAACCTTTTTGTCCTGTTCCTTCACTTTTCTTCTCTTGGTTTTCTTTCTCCCAAACTGATGATATAAAGACATAACACTCCAAAGGATGAGATTCTTCTGTACTTCAAATTCCTCTCTTTTTGCCCCCTGGAACAGGACAGGCATATAGCAGGAGTTCTGAGTTCTGCCTGAATGCAGCACAGCTGTTGGACCTAATTTTAGTTTTTGAACAGTGACATTGTATTTTTCTAGAGTTACTGATAGGAGTTGTATTTTTTTTTTCCCCTCTTCAAGATTCAACTAGCAAAATTTACCTTATAGGAAAACAAAAGCTTTTCCTGGTGATATTTTTAGTTTCAGAATGTATCATTGAAAAATAATTTCAAGTGGAAACTAGACACAGATCAAAGCCTGCTTGTTAATGAATGTATCCAACGTAATGATAATTTCATAAATGTGAGGAACAGAAGTTGAAGTTGTCTCTTTTGGTTTCTAGTCAATCTTTTCTAGTGGTTTAGGTCATAATCATGCAGGAAACTGAGCACCTTGTTCACAGATGTTGGGCTGAACGTGGCAGGATCAGGTCTGGTTTTGAAGTTCTGATCCTGACTGGAGTTACTTTATCTTTCTATGGTGATTTTTGGTGGCAGTGATATTAGAGTAACTCTGAAATTTGCAAGTATTCCAGTGTATTTCTGTAATTCTTAAGTAACTTTATAATTAATGCTTTTGTAAATGTGCAAGCTCTACTCCATTAATGTAATTTTGCACTCGCTTGGGTAAATGGATGCAGGTTTTGTGTGGCCTCTTGAACTGCTTTACCAGTGAGTATTTTCTGCCTGTGATGTGATATATTTATATTTAAGTTGGTACATAAAGAACAGTGACACTGGTTTAAGTGGCATAATTCACAGCTTCAGTTGAAATGCTAAAATTTTATGCGATGGCAAAACCTCAGAAGGAAACTTCTGTTAAAGGGAAAATATGTCTTATCTTGGAGAGAGGTTTGTTTTTTGAGCTAATTGCTAATCTGTTCTGCTAATGGAAAGAGCTGGGACAGACTTGTGATAGTATTTCTGATTTTGTTTTCTTTTTTAAATTGTATTTTGCTAATTCTGCTGTTTTCTTTAAAGCTAACCAGGCATATGCTTTTGATAAAAAATGAGTATGTCAGGTGTGGGATGGAATTTTGGGAAGTACTGTGTTGTTAGAGAACAAAAATGTTTCGGTTATGGAAAATTTTTGAAAGCTGTTTTTGGTCCTGTAGCACAGCTGTGGTTGCACTCACTTAGCATGTGAAGTCTGAAGTTCTTCCTAAGACTGTTCTTTTTCTTGTCCTGATTTGGAAAAGGGAGATGTTTGAAATCGTGGGGAAAAAAAAAATTGTGGCACAAACTGGTCCTGTTCTTAAGTCCAGTTTTTGACTATGTACAACAGTGACCTATTTTTTCCTCATGTCTGAGCATCCAGCAACTCTTGTCATCATCATTTATCTAAAGGTTTTAGAGGTTTAATGTTGTGGTGGGTTTTTGTTTTTGTTTGTTTTTTGCACCAATCAAAATAATGCATTGTGAGAGCTCTTGACGATTTAATGAGCTTACAGCAATGGACTTTGTTGCTTCCCTGCATTATATTCTGTTAGAACTTGGCAGCAATTACAAATGAAGCTTTATTTAACACATCCGCATTTCTGGTGGAGTTAATTTTAAAGGGTTTCTTATTAGTGTTGGATGCTTTTTCAGTCAGAGACAGAATATGCTGTGGAGTTGCAGTGGCTGCTTCTCATCGCACATCCATGGCCACATAATGTGATGTTCAAAGTTTGTTTTAACAGAGTTTGAAATGTAGATTGTTTACTTAGATAATATGAATTCTGTACTTTTCAGTTCTCTTGCATTCTCAAATGTGCGTGTATGAAATTGGAAGGCAACATTTTTCAGCTCAGTTTTAATGTGCCGAACCTTAGTTAACTTTCATAATAAGGAGAAGTCCACAGAATTCTGCATTTGGAGTAATTAAGGAAACTGAAAGCTCAAGTCAAAATTTTCTTCTTGTCCTACGTGATTGGTTGTTGACTGGAAAAGGTTTCACAGTTGCGAGAATGTAGTTTGAAATCAGGTGTTTGTTGTGACTTTACGTGGGTATTTTTATGACAGAGTGAAAACCTGTAAGTCAGTTCTCACCCACCCCCAAGCCCTGCTCTACTTGCAGAAGTAACCTGGCAAACAAACAGGAGGCAGCTTCATTTCAGAGTTCTAATAAATTTTGCAAACTCGGCAAAACCAAAGAGTTTTGAAAATTCCAGGACATTTTAAATGTTTTGATATAAATTATTTGAGCTGTGTGGCTGTAGACTGTTCTGAGCATAGCCTTGTATATCAGTATGCAGCTTGGCAAAAACTCTGTGTAGCTCCCAACTTTTGTTTGTACAATACCACACATTTAAACTCCATCTTCTATTCACCCTAACTGTTGAACGCTGGTATTCTGTAGTAACTGCTTGGGCAATGGTTTTGGTTGTTCATTCTAAATAATTGTAGTCTTCTGGCTGACCTTTTAATTCATTTCAGGAAACATTGTGCAACGCTGGTGCTGCGTGGGATGCCCGAAGTGGCGGGGGGGGAAGGATGTGATGGCTTTGGGGTTTGCAGAGCTGCTGTAAGAGCCGCTCTGCCTGCCTTGATGGAACTTGCAAAGTTAGACTGTGGGCTCGGCAGCAACAAGCAGCAGCCCTGTAACCTGGGATTTACTGAGCCAGATCTCTGTTTTGATCTCTCCCGACTTCTTGAGCTGGATTAATTTTATGTCATCATGTCTCAACAAGTGTTAGTGTGGCTTTAGGTGAGCACATGAACTGTTAATGGTGGGCTCTTGGCCATGGCAACACAAAACTTCACAGGAGGCTATTTTGTGTGTGTGTGTGTCCATACAAGAAGGAAGATGTTTTTGGTTTTTGTATGTTAGCATAGTTTCATTTCATGCTGTACTTCCATGTTGGCTTAAAAGAGTAAAACTTGAACAACCACAGATATTTCTAAATTTTGCACAAGGACAATATGAATAAAGTCCTCTACAACTTTATTTGAAAAGTGCATTTTGAAGTGCGGATTTTTCTGTTTCTTTGGTCAGGATTCAGTTCTTTCAAATTGTCCCCCTAATAATTGGGATTCGGAGCCTTTTCTTAAGCCTGACCTCATTGGGAGATGGATTGTGCTACAGGTGATTTGTTTTACTTCTTTGAATGGCTGCCTCTGCATGAAAACTTGCTGGATCATCCCCACCTTGGCCTTGGATACTGCACTTGTCCAGTACAGTGTATATAATTGGTGGCTTACAAATAGCCTGGGGTGAATGCTGTTTAGGGTGGGCAAGTGGCCTGTGGTAAAACCGGCACATTTCATTTAGGAACAACTGTGAGGCTGAGCTGAAGGCTGTGCTCTGACAGGATGTGGAAACTGATCCTTTTGCTATTTAAAATGGTCCAGTTCATGACTTGATCTCTTTTGAGATGCTGTTGTAGACCAGAATTTTCTTCCTGTTTAAAAAAAGAAAAAGCACCCTTCACTGTCTTATATCACCTATCTTCTCTGATCACAAGCACCAATATTAAATTACCTTCTAGTACTCCAGAGTGAGGATATGGTCTTTTATTTGTATGATTCCTCGTGGTAAATTGCATTAAAATGAGTAGAATAGTTGCATTATTGGTCCTAGTCTTCAAAAGCCGCATCCCTCAAATTTCACAAATGTATAAATTCATAGAAGTTACCGAATACCATACATTGTTTTTTAAAAGCTTAGGTATTGGAAAATCATTTATTTCAATTTGCATTGGCAAAGTGGATCTGAAATGTTTTAAGAACTATTTTAGTTGGTGGTCATTTCATTTGAGAGGCGTAGTTAAGTGAAGGTAGTGTCTGAATTTTGTTTGCTTTCCAAAGCTTATTATGTCATTGGGGTATTTTGGCTGGGGTCTTGGCTGCTAAATTAGTGCAAATAAGAATAAAGGTTTATCCGGTGCACACTCTTTGACCATTTTGATGTCATTAATCTGCTCCTCCCTTTCCCATGTTACTGTATCACCGTGGAAATATTGCTAGCAAGTTGTCCTTTATAAAGCAGAAATAGAAGCTGTCCTGCATAGATCCGAATTTAACTCGGTTGATTCATTCAGTCATTTGTGGCCACCCAGGAAGCCCCATTCATATGGTCACAAAGCCTAATAGCTGTTTGTACAGTGAGATTGATCTGATTACTCTTCTCTGTCTTGTGCTATTTACAGTCTGCTGCCAGTTCACAGAAAGGGAAGAGAATGGCTGCAAAGGAGAAGTTGGAGGCAGTATTGAATGTGGCCCTAAGGGTCCCAAGCATCATGCTGTTGGATGTCTTGTACAGATGGGATGTCAGCTCATTCTTCCAGCAAATCCAGAGAAGTAGCCTGCACAACAACCCTCTCTTCCAGTACAAGTACTTGGCCCTCAATATGCATTATGTGGGTAAGTGTGCACGTATTCAAGAGAAAACACTACGGTAGTAAATACTGTTTGGTTTACTACAAGAATTTTAAGCATTTGGTAATAGCATGATGATATATTGATTACAACAAATGGTGCAATAATATAGTCATTACAGTTCTGCTTGAGGGACTATTTATGTTAGCAGCAGAGAAATCCTGTGCAGAGTCTTCTACTGAACTTTGGTATGTAGCCGTGATACGTAGCATAAATCTGGTGCCTGGAAACGTGATTGACACCCTGAGAGAATAGCACAGTGACTTTGGCCTGTGTCTGACTGGTGAAAAAGCTGCTGTCAAATGCCATGCAGACAAGAAGTAATGCAATTTATATCACTGGCATTAAAGAAGAGAGTAGGGAAACGGTTTCTTAGTTTGGATTGTGACCACAGCACCAGTTGCCTTTAACTGCTGCATGGATATGGCTCTTCAGTGTACAACCTTATGAACCACAGATACGCCGTGAGTGGATTAGAGCAGGTAACAAGTCCTCGTGTTACAGGCAAATGGACAAAATTTTTAACACAGCTCATGGAGCTGAGGTTTGAACCTTGGCCTGCAAGTCTAGCTCTGGAATGCTATATGTCTGCTTTTAGGAGATGAAAGGGTTGATCTTCTGGGACCTGTTCTCCAGATGGGTATGTGATTCATCTATGACTGCACATGGGGTTCATTAGGGATTGGATCCAGGCTGTTGAGGCTGAGAGCCACTGATGATCTGCAGGAGGACTGCCTAGTTTGGAGAGGAATGGCTAGCATATATTTTCTCACTCTGCAGTGTATTCTTCCTTGTAAATGGCTTTGGAGGATAAAGATGTACTGCAGTCAGCTAAAGGAAACACCGCCTTTCAGTTAAGTAGTTACTGGATTGTGGTTTTTTGAAGTAGCATATTCAGGTTTTTAATCCTGACTGCAGAAGTGCTGGCATGTGACCTGACTTTTTTAATTGATTAAATGTCTGTTGTCTGCAAATTATTTACTGCCATTAAAAACACTATACTCGTGCAATGTACTTTTAGTGCAAAAAACTGGTGTTGCAGTTCTGTGCCCTTTTCGTCTGTTTGTGGGAGAGAGTACTCATTTGTTGCTGATGAATGTGACTGATACAGGGCTGTGGTGACATGTAACTGCAGCTGGATTGCTCATGCACTTATATGCACACAAGTAGCTTTTAGGAATGAGTTATCAGAACAGTTTCTAATACAGAACTAACAGTTGTGCAATAGGCTATCCAGATGTCAGTGTGAAATTTCCAGCTGTGACACAGCCCCTCTTTACAGCCTTTTGATAACTTTGCCCTTGTTTAAGGTCCTTGAGATAACACCAATAAAAAGTGCTACAGAGAGGGTAGGTATTGTTACCAAAGTATTTCTCACCTGGATACTAAACCAGTGGATTCTGACTTGTGCTCCTCATACAAGTGATGCTTTTGTGCTGGTGCACAGTTACTCAGCAGTTGTTTTACTTCTCGCTTTAACAATATTGAGTGTCTGTACTATTACTGGTCCAACTGGTAATTGCTGATCAAGAGGGGCTTCTAAATCATCAAAATGTTTAGTGTTTTAAAGGTTTTCAGACAGTTTTCAGTGACAAAACTTTGCTAGTACTTCTAAAAGTTGATTTGTTTCAATTCCTTGGTTGTTTTTTTTTAAGCTGTGCCAGTGTGAGGATGGGCTAAATTAATTTGCATGCCTGCACAAGATTTTATATGGATTTAATTGCATCAGTTTACAGTATAACCTTAAATAAAATAGTGTATCAAAATATGTGAATTGGATTTGTAAGGAAAACAAAGTACTTTTTCCACTAGTTTGTGAAATTAAGCTTGTTTGAAGATATGTTGGGGGAAATTAACTGCCAGTGTGTGATTTAAATAACAGCTTACCAGGGGTATGCTTCAATGTGCTGATCTCTTTTATTTAGGAAAAAAAATTCCACTGTTCATATTTGCATTTAGGAAACACAGTATCAGCAAATGCTGTGGCAGCTTCGCAATATCAAACAATCACTGAGTTTCTTATATGGGTAGTGTAAGATTCCGTATCATGGAAGTGCTTCTAGCAGCTTAGGAAATTGGGTGCATCTGTCTTGGAGAAGTGCTCAAGGAATGGTTTGGTTAGAGAGCCATAAAAATCAATGAACTCTACCTATCTTGATGTAGTGAACATTTTCCCAGAGCTAAGAATGCAAAGTTGGAAATTTCCTCAGAACTGGGGGTTACCACGAGTATGTTTCTGTTTAAATACACTCTTTTTCTTCCATCAATTTGACTTAAAGTTTGAAAAGCCAGTTGTTTTTGATCAAGTGATGTATGTTAGTATGATTTGTGTTCCAGTTAGCAGTACTGGGAATGTAATAAAAGCCTCTAGGATGCAATTTGTCCTTTGATAGAACTTTCCCCTTTCATATCTTTTCATGAAACAGCCCTTATCTGCTTGAGTGAAGGAAAATATTCCGTCCTGATAACAACTCAACCACAAGTTCAACTGCGTGAAATGTAACTAAATACGCACAAAGCTGTGCAAACAGCAGAGATAAATTTGTGGTTAGAATTATTGAATGTAAACAGATTAATTTCGTACAGGAAAAATTGCAAAAGAGTTGTGTTTATGAACTTCTGAATTTACTGCCATGATGTTTGCCGACTGCTCTCTACTTTGGTCTGCCCACTTTTCTTTAAGCTCTTGTGTGTTAATGAGAAGATCTTTTTTTGGTTTGCTTTTTTGTGGTGCCCTTTCTCTTAAGGGGAAAGATTTAGTACTCTAATACAAACACAATAAGAAGTGCCATGTGAAGTTTCAGTGTGAGAAGCAGCAGTCAGTTCATTCCAGAAACAAATTTCCCAAAATTGTGAGAAGAGGATGCATGACTAAATGTGTGAATGTAATTAATGCATACAAAGATGAGATGCTGCTCAGAGTCAGCATCTCTGGCTTTGCTGTCCCATGTCTTCTGTCTCCCTCCTGCCAGCAGCATTTAGATAAATGGGTAGTAGAACTATTTTCTGAGTGTTACTATTTTAAGCTGTAGCTATTTTTAACCAACTTCAATTTTATGACATGGACTTGCTCTGTTTTCATATTCTTTTCTTGGATAAAATGCAGTGTATGCTGCAGTTGGTAGACACAGAAGAGGACAGAGAGCATGCCATGCTCAAAACATAGCATACCCTTTTTTCTCTTTCCAACTCTAGAGGCTGCCGATTCCTATCTGCTTCCTTGGTGGTGTAAGCTTCTACTAAGCAGCTTTTTCAGCATATGAGTATTTTCTGGTGACTTTTCTGTATAAAGCTGGTATCTCTCTTTGGCAACCTGAATCACTTTTTATTTAAAAAAAACAAGCCAACAGCAGCTTGCTTGAAAGGAGACACTTAAAATTTTGAGGTTCGATGAACTCTGAGTAACAGTCCAATGACAACATGGCAATTTGTGTTCATAATTTAGAATACATTGTGACTGTTTATATTTTTACAGCTCCACTTCATGTTCTTTTCTAGTCCTCTTCAAGTTCTCTGTGGTTGTAATTTGTGCCAGAATTCTCATCATTAGGTGTGCTCTATTAGAGGAACTACCTCTGAATCATATGATGGATCCAGAATCAGAAGTCCATTTTATTTGTTCAGACAACACTGCAGATCTCTGAAGGAACTTGGTTCTTGGATTATTTATACTTAGAGTGCCCAACCTGTTATGCATTTAAAAATTCAAGAAACAGCTGTTGAAACTGATGGTAGCCCCCCCCAGTAATGAGTAAATTGTTTTCTTGGCATTATTTTCACTGCGATGCGCAGATGTTGATAGCAGGATTTCTGATCTCTGTTTATAGTTGCACTGTGCCACGACTGGGTAAATACTCATTTCCTTGAGTGCAAGTATGTTTGAATGTGTGCTTTCTCAGTTTAGAACTAATTTATCAACATTTTCTGAAGGGCAAAATACTTGCCATGTTAGCTCCAAGCACAAAACTTCTTGGGGTGAATAACGTTTGTTTGGGCAGCTCTGGCTGAGCGGGAGCGTGAGGAAGAAATGTGCCTTGGCATTGCCATGCAAAAACATCATTCCCCATAAATACCATATATTTTATTAATATATCTCAGCTTACGCTGCCTTGCACAGGTGTTGAGTTAGCAGTGGTGAGACAGGCGGCATTTGGTTGAGAGATCACCCTTCAAAAGATGTATGTAGTGAGGATGTACAAGAGCTTTTTGGCTCTCCTTTTATGGAGCTTTAAAATAAGTGGCTGTTTGGGTTCCTTCTGTGCTTGAGCTGGCCTCCGGTGGAGAGCCCACAGAGCCTTCCTGGTGGCTTCTGCGTCTTGCCTTTAAGTACCGTGAGTGCTAGAATGTCTTTAAAAATCATCCACTCTTGAAATCTATGCTTTAGACATAGACAGTTTATTAAATCTCCATGTAAATTGTTGTGTAACCAGACTGATGACTGGTTATCCTGAGAATTGGACACACTGAAAAGAAAGGTGCCAATTGTTCTAATACTTCTACCATATCAAATACCGTCTTTCCAAAGTCTGTCTTGTGTTATTGGCCCATGTTGTGGCCAGATAGCTGTCTGAATAAATGGAAACGAGGACAGTCAGGGGTTGGGCTGAAATGAAATGAGCAGCTCAGTAGGAGTTTTGAGGAGTTTTGATGGGATTCTGTGGCTCATGACCTGCTGCTTCCCAGCAAGGTGCTTCTCAAGTCATTGTAAGATGGGCCCTTCACCCTCATAGGGTGTAGGTGAGTGGGAAGTTAGTGGCCCCCGACATAATTTCCTGGTAGAATCCAAGCAATTATGCTATTACTTTCTGGCACTCCAAAAGATGTTGTGGTTTTATTAAGAAATGTGAACTCTTTCCTGTGCAGAGTTCCCATTTTTAGACTAAACCTGCAGCAAACTTTGGGTATAATGTGAAGTGGGCAAAAGGGACCTGTAATCATGCAAATGAGCACTAAAATGTTTCATAAAGAGGATGGCTTGCAACTTTGATCATGCTCCAGAAGCCTCTGTTGTATGCAGCACGTCAATAAAACTTGGACACCCGAGCTGGGAAAGAGGTAACATGGGGTGAGAGGAGCTGGGGGACACCTTGGTGGTGGCACACAAATGGGGAGATGGCTGAAAGGCAAACTGTGAGCTCCTGCTGATGGTGATGATGAGCATTGCACAGTGAGAGGTTTCCATCTGGCTGAATCAACTGGTTGTAAATGAGGTCATGAGCTAGTTAATACATGTGTTCTTGTCTGGAAGCGTTTAACTCTTCTGCTTATTATTGTCTTAACAGCCTTATGTTCTTCACTGAGGCCTGAGTCTAGTATAACTGGATTTGAGCTTGTCTTCCATTTCTTCTGCAATGAAACAGTTTGGTAATGAATTATTTGCCTCTTTTTTTGGCAGAGGCATTGTCAATAAAAATGAGGTTGGTACCACTTTGGGAATAGGGCTTCTACAGCAAAAATGCAAATATTGCAGTGTGAAGTGTGTTGAAATCTCCCTCTTACCAAGTCACAAGAGGGAATTGTAAATAAGAGTGAAAGGGAACTACTTTAAGTGTCTCTCACTCTCTTCAAAATCTAACAATTAGGCCAAATGGCTGCTTCAAAGTGAACACTTAGATTCCAGCCCAGACTTGTGAGCAGTGGAGTTCATTGCTCAAGCCTCTGCAGTCACCTTGCCTGTCCTGTGCTGATTCCCTGGGCAGTGTTACAAGTGTCTGTGCTGTTTGGAAACTCTCTGTGTAAAAAGCACAGATGTGATCGTAATCTTCTCATCTCTTGATTTGTATTTGGACATTTTTTTCACTCCTTCAACTTATCCTGCTACATTTTGATTCAAGTTGGGATCATGTAGAGAAGAACTGAACTTCAGTCTCTTCTAAAATACTCCTGTGTAACATGGCTGTGTTGAAGTGCAGTTACTGCCCTCTAAAATGTCTTCTTTTTGCAGAAATTAGCCTAGCACCGCTCACGTACATCATCATGTGGCCAAGGAGCAGACTTTCATGTGATAGAATAAGGTGAAGAAGATGGCAGAGCTTAAATGCAGACACAGTAAACAGGTGTTCTTAGCCTATTTATAGAGTAATAGAGGAATAAAAGACTGCATAATAAACTCCATTTAGTTCTCCACTGGAGGTGAGTCATGGGCTACAGTGCGAAGCAAAGGTTTAGAGAGATTCAGCTCAGGTGGTGGAATGATACGTGGTTGTTTCACAGGAAGAATTGTCCATAACTAAGCAATTAAGGGAAGGTGGTAAGTGCGACAGGGACAAGGTGTTAAGAACATCAGATGGTGTCAGAGCTGCTGGAGCTGGCTTGTGATGCTTATGATGGGGTGTGGCAAACTAGTTAAATGTCTTCATGGAGATACTGCCGAGGAGTTCCTGCTCTTGTCGTTTGTGTATTTGGTAGAGGGAAAGCGATGGACAGAGAAGATGAATTCCATAAAATATGGGTGTCTGCTAAGAAAACTAATGGCATAGAATGTCTGTGTTGTATTAACTAGAAGCATGTTATACTGTATAAAACAGTTACTAGAAGGAAACTGTTGTAGTGCTGAGTTTCAGACTCAAAATAAAATAAATTAAAAAAAAAAAAAAAAGAAAAAGCTCAAAATAAAAATCACAGAATAGTTTGGGTTAAAAGGGACCTTCCAAGCTCATCCAGTGCCAGCCCTGCCATGAGCAGGGACAGCTTCACCAGCTCAAGTTGCTCAGAGCCCCATCCAGCCTGGCCTGGGATGTCTCCAGGAATGGTTCATCCACCACCTCTCTGGGCAACCTGGGACAGGGTTTCATCACCCTCAATTTAAAAAATTTCTTCCTTGTCTTTATTCTGAATCTATGCTGTTTTAATTGAAAACATTACCCCTTGTCCTGTCGCTACTGGCCATATTTAAAAACCTGTCCCCATATTTCTTATGTGACCCCTTTAAGCACTCAAAGGCTGCAATAAGGTCTTCTCGGACCCTTCTCTCCTCCAGGCTGAACAACCCCAGGCTCTCTCAGCCTGTCCTCATGGGAGACGTGTTCCAGCCCTCTGGTCATTTTTGTAAATGATCAAATGGATACTGTGCAGATACTGGTGATGGTGACTGGTATGATAACTTCATTTCTATCAAAGAAGCTATCAATTATTTCAGCCTTCAAAAAGGCACATCCTCAGACACATGTGCAATTTGTCACATCTACTTTATGAAAGTACCTGAAAAAGTACCTTTAAATACATAAATTGTGTATTTGTATTTTTAAAAAGGTAAGTAAACAGGCTTTTTCTATCATCACTCCTATAATCTATTGTATCTGAATCGATCTTTGCTTGACATACTGTGGGTCTGATGCCTTTTTCAGGAGCATGTTGTGAGTTACCTTCTTGAAGACCTAATGTTAGAGTTCAGAAAAAGCTTATTGAAGGTGGCAGGTATTAAGTAGCCTTGAAATACTTCTACGTACTGACTGGCTCTGAAATTGTATCTTTTTCAAGTATAGCAACATGCTGTGTTCACAAGCTGTTTTCTAGTAGCTGGTTGAGTGCTTTAATCTAGAGTTACATTATTTTTTTAAGTATTCTTTAAAAGCTCAAACTATGAATTAACTCAGTTAAAAAGGCTTTGCCCAGTGTTGCTGAATAGATGGATGAAACTTTAAATGTAATGTGACAAATATAGCTGTAAGTGTCAGGATAAGTTCTGCTATAGCATTTTGTTCTTAGCTGCAGGGAAGTTGTTCGCTGTTGCTGGGTTTTTTTTTTCCTAAATGGATTTCAGTGCCAGGCACCGAAACCTGACCTTCAGAAAAAGTGTGAGTGCACCGCGTTGTGATGGAGTGCTGGGAAATGAAGATTAGTAATGGCACCATGTGCTGCGGTTTTGACCTGCAATCTGTCTGGGAAAGAGACGGAGATGGACATGTGCCACCCAGTTGTGAAGTGGACTTCAAAGTACTGCTTTATTTAAGTATCCTAATGAGAGCAGATATGAGAAAAAGGATCTGCTTGTTGGAGAGGCTGCTGAGCAGCCAGGCTGTGGTCTTGAAGAGTAAAGCTGTATCTGCATCGTGTCTTTTTCCACAGTCTTACTAAACGCTAACAAGAAGTGAAGGAACTGGGGGTGTAAATGCCTACAAATCCCAGGCCGTGCCAAGGCTTGTCCTTGATTTATGTGACACTGATAGCTTGAATGGGATTTTATATTACTAATATGTAGAACAGCCTGTGTGTCCCCATCTCAAATTATGGGCATGCAAAGTGTGTTTAAATCATTAAGACAGAGTGGAAGAATTAAAATGTGCAATGCTGATCAGTGTGGAAAGGTGGTGTGTGTGTCCTTTGCTTGAAGAAAAGGAGTGTTTGCATCACTGGACGGAGTTTGTTGCATGGATCGGCGTTTTTCCTGCCACACTGAAACTGGCTTTCACTTGAAAGAGGAGGGAGGTCTAGGCCTGTTTCCCTGATGTTACATAGGTTATGTTAATTAAGTATTCTTAAAATACTGTGGATCAAGTCCATTTCTTGACATTGAGATGGAATCTTGCAGAATCTGGTAGAGCTGTTCCTGTTCGTGGAGAGAAAAAAAGTGTCAGGTTTGTTGTGTGCTTTGCTTTGTGATGTAGGTGCGTGAATTTTAGAACCAAATGAAAACAAAGGTGCTTAAAGAATCCTGGATAACTGGATTGTTAATTCATATTTTAAGAAATCTGGTATTGGGTAGTATTTTTTTTGAAATTCCAACCTGTGTTTTTTGTTACAGGTTACATCTTAAGTGTTGTGCTCCTGACTTTACCAAGGCAACACCTGGTTCAGCTTTACCTGTACTTTTTGACTGCACTGCTGCTTTATGCTGGGCACCAAATTTCCAGGTAAGAAGAAGTGGATTAACTTTGCTAGCTTGGTTTGGAAATTAGAAAAATAAATGGTATTTTGTTAATATCTTGTATAAATGGGAGACATCTGGTTTTATGGAAGCCTTTTTTTCTATGCCAGATACCTAAATATATCTTGCTGTTCTTTGTCTAGAAAAAGTTTATGGAATCAAATATGCAGTCAAGTAGTTCTGGTGTACTTTTATTGACTTAAAGGGAATTTTGAGCTACTTTTTCTGTGGAGTGTAATGTCCACTAATCTGAGGAGAGAAAAAACACTCACCACAAGACTAAAAGTGGCCTCTGATGTAGTAATCCAGGTTACTCAGTGGCTCAATGAATGTGTTTTCAACACTGCCGCATTTTGCAAAGCAGACAGGACGTTACTTTTAGTTTCCTGGCACCTAAGATAAGAGAGCAATGTGGACAATGGTAAAATTGAAGTAATAGTGGAACTCATTCTTAAATTAATCTTTGTGTAATATAATTTACAGTGAAAATGAAGACAGGCATTTTGGATGTAAAACGCAGAGCAAGAGGCTGGAGAACTGAGTTGGACCAGACAAAGTCAACCATCTTCATTTGTTTGGCTGCAGCTAAATCTGCTGAAAGCCAATGTAAACTCTCATACTGATAAGAGGTTTAATTGGAACCAAAGAGAGGGCCATCACATTAATGAATTTATATGGGGAGTTTTGAAAATATGGACTCAAGACTGATTTATTTTGGTGTCTGCTGGTGGGAAGCGTTTAAAAATGTGCTTTTGATTGATTTAAGTGAAGTAATAGGTTGGTTAACTCCTGCATCGAAATTGTTGCTCCAAAGCGTTTGCTGGAATATCTCTTTACTCGCAGTTCAGGGGAGTGTTAATGAAGGTTTTGTGGTGACTTGACGTATCACTGTTGTGGCTATCAGAGTTGCAGTTAATGATTTCCTGAATGTATCAGGGTGCAAGAGAGGAATTGTGGCCTCTTATTTCCTGGGGAGGAAGGAAAGAGAGGTTTTTATCATCCTTAGGGGAGGCTGGGGTTTTTATAGCTACAGTTTGTGAGTGTTTCTCATGGGCTTTAAGGCTTACTTATTACAAAAAGCAACCTGAATATTATTGAAGAACTTGTGTTAAAAATAACACTAGTAACAAATCCCCATCAGATACAGGGCTTTGGTCCAGAATGCTTGCAGCTGGAGATCTCTATGACATTCTGGATCTTTAAAGTTTTAAAAGAAAAGGAGATGGTCTGGATTTTGGTTGACACATTAAGGGATAGCACTGTGTTTGATTTTAATACCTTTTTTGCTTGTGTTTCTACATAATGCGAATAGTGATTTCTGTTTTGTGAGGTTTGGGACTTCACAGGCTTCATTGAAACACGTTAGATAAATATTGCTTGGACTGTTCAGTGTATTTCTACTAAGCTTTCTCTATTTGGTGCTTCTGGAGCGAGTTAATAAAGACTTTAATTAAATCTTGTGTCAACTGGCACCAAAAAATATATTTAATTAAAAGATGCCTTGGATTCAAATAGTCCAGCAGTATTCCCTAGCTATTTTGCAATGCAAATGTAGTTGCTGATGCTTCTAAGCGAGTTTACCCATCCCCTGGGTCGGAGGCTGCCTTGGTTTGAAGGCAACGCCATGCAAGGGGTTCCCAGCAGCGTTCCTGTCACCTGGGGAGTGACGCTTGCATTAGCTTTTCAAAATAATTTGTGTATCCCATTACTTCTCATATTGAAAATAGTAAAGTGTAACACAAAAATATTAGAGAAGCTATTCCTGTTATTGCTAAAGCTATCTCAATTCCAGCTGATGTTTCTATTTAGCAGCTTGAGCATAACAAAACACACAGCAGTCACATGTGCAAGCTACTCCTCTGTGTCGTTAATAATTCTGCTAACAGCTGAAAACTTGCAGTGGATTGCTTGCATGCACTACCAGTTGGGATGCTATTAAAAACAGATGAAGAGGTCTCATATTGAGGCCAGTTTGGTTAATGCAGATTATAGAACAAGACCAGAATCAGCTGGCACTTGTGACTCTGCAGTGTCCTGGAAATTCTGAGCTGCTGAAAGATTTCAGCTTTCAGTGTTTTTTTTTCCACCCCAGAAATAGCTTGTGGTTCAGCTGCAAGTTTGGGAATGAGAAGATCTGAATTTTATAGTTAGCTCTGACTTCAGACTTCCATGTCTATGTGACCTTGACAAGTCACCCAACTTCTTAAGCCTTTGTATCCTTATTTGCAGAAGTGGGAATTAACTCAATGTGTGAAGAATGATGAGCTTATGTTGGTGAACACTTGGGGAGTCCAAGAAGATGCTACATTTGTATGTAGCATGTTAACCTGGCAATTTGGGTGGAGATAATGTGCCATCTGTTTGTGGAAAAAGGAGAAGTCAGCTTTAAAAACAAAATCCTGCGGCTTCTGATGAGGAAAATGGATGGTGGTTTTATTTTATATGTAGCTGCACAAATGTCTTGCTTTGAAGGATCACACTTCCACATTTCCAGCAATAAAACTGGGGAAAACAAATGATGTATTTAGGCAGAAAAGAAATGATGCCATTAAACACACTGTTAATGCTAAAAATTGAATCTACATCGTTATCTTATTTCATGTTTTGCAGTTTTGTTACAATTGAATTCCAAGTGTTGAGCCCTGGCAGAGCTTAGAATGAGAAGATAGGGGGAGGTGGGGAGCGAGAGACTGAATTGTTTCTTGTGGATAGTCTTAAAATACACTTTTAATTCCAAGGTTGTCTGTAGACATTTAAAACCTATGAGAGTGTGTGTTTGTTGATAGCGGAGATTAATCAGCCAGAGTAAATGTCAGCAGTATGAGTCAATTAGGTCAGGTTACCATTGTGCCTTATGTCAGTCAATTACAAAGCGTATTTTTAATAACAGAAGACTTTCCTGCACTTTCAGTAACAGAAGTGATTGTGTGTGAAGCCCTGTATCTCTTTATCTTTTTAGAGCAATGTCAGTCATGGCTGGCAGAGAGTGGATGTTAGCAGTCCAGCAGTTTGATTAAATGAGGCTGGGAATGTGTCTGCAGAATGAACAGCAGGAAATCTGACCTCAGCTTTATTCTTACATCCTAATTTTCTGCAGTAATAACGCAGTTTCAGTCATTTTATTAACTAGTAAATAATGATTTTAGCATTCTTGTTTTCTTACATCGTTGCAGTAAAGTGAACAATTCTCAAATGTAAAAGCTGCAGCTTAATACAGCTTTAATTGATCAAAATTGAGTGCAGGCACTTGCTCTTCTCAGCATCTTGCGTGGCACTGCAGCTGTTCGAGGCATCATCTGATCCGTGTCTGTGCCAAAAGATCCCGTGTTTGTACTGGTAATAAGAGAATCATTGCTTTGACTTCCTTTATTCAGACATCATCTACAAATACTGTTTAAAAAATTTAGGAGATTGTAAAACATTGCTTCTCCAAGCTGGTAGGCCTAAAACTCAGTTAATGAGAGTTACTTAAAGAATTAAGCCGAGTACAGACCTCTGTGCAGGTGACCGAATCAGATCGACAACAGCATGAAATGCAGCTTGAAGGAATTTGGGTCGTCTCCAGGCACGTTCCTGGTGTTGAAGAAGCAACTGTAAGTGCAGTTTTTTGGTATGGCTTAGCTAAGTTGTATAAGGTCATCTTGCTACAGTTGGTATCATGGGTGATTTTGTAACCTGGTTCCTAACGGCTATAGAAAAAAACTTGATGTCTTCACTGCTTTCCTTTTGGCAGTTTAGAAATAACCATTTTTACCCCCATTTCGAAAATGGAGTGTGGTATTGCTAATACAAAAAACCATCTTCAGCATGTTGCAGATGGTGTTATTTTTTTCTCCCTTTGTAACTCTCACGGATTATCCTGTTATGTGTTGCTCATGTTTTCAGAAGGTGCTTTCTGCAGGTCCATATGAAATAAGTAAAAATACCCAACTTTGTCCCATGGATTACATCTGTATAGGTGTTAGAAGGTGGAAAAAACCCTTGTGCTTAGCAATACCCTTATAACAAGGGGGAAAGTTCTACCTAGAATCAGTTGTCCTAGGTACCTTTTCAGTCCTCATATGTTTTTAATTGCAGGTTACAGTATAAAGAACCCATTTCAACATACCTCCTGTATACTATGACACTTGAGAAGCTGCAGCAAGTAGGCAGGGCTGTCAGCTATGAAGAACAGGCTTTGAAGTGTTTGTTTTAGTACTTTGAGATTTATGTCTTGAATTCCAGAGATTTTTCACAAATGAAAATGTGAATACTTCAGCTTGGGGTCGCAAGCTAGTACTAGAAGAAGGGTGTATCTCCATATTTCTGGGGAGAAGTGAACGCTTCCAGTAGCACTGAGTTGCATTTTTAGTTTTGCTGCACTGAAATTAAAAAAAACCCCACAATTCTTGTCTCAGTTGTGGCTTCTAGTACTGTTTATCTTGCTTTGACTGCATCTGTTCCCAGCCAGTCTGGCTTGTCTCACTGATATAAATAAATCCACAATAAATGAAGTGCCGTGCCCCTCGAACAGACTCCACTTGCTCCGTGCAGGGTCAGATCAAGTGTGTCTGTCTGGCATTCCCGGGACATGAGTGACTGGACAGTGTCATGCAGATTCCAGCCCAGGATTAGTTGCGCTGTTTGGTGGTATTGAGGTGGTGTCGTATTGAGGGTGGAGCAGCAGCCCTCTCGGAGCAGAGGAGGAAGGACCCAGCAAGGCAGAGAAGGGAGCTGGAGATTTGGATGCAGAGGGTCATGAGTATCGGCTGCTGTCCCGTGGCAGGGGCTTGAGGAGCCGCTGGGAATTACTGCCATGCTATTCCAGAGTCACCTTCTGAAAGCGCAGGGTCCTTGCTCCAATGTGAAGCTTGTATTTGAGTCATATTGCTGTGCCATGTGTGACCCTGCTTGATGGCAAAGCTGACGGATGATCAACAGCAGAAAAATGCCCCATCTTCTCAGGTTCTTACCTTTTCCCTTGGTTGCTTGAGCCTACCCTCCTCGCCAACCTGTTCTGAGAGAAGTTACAAATACCATGTCAGATCTGTCAGTTTGGGGGTATCGGTTTGGTGCCTCAAAGTTTCCCAGGATAATGCTCAGCTTTTAAATCATGTTGGATAAAACAATTATGAAGCTACTGTGTTGCTGAATCTAGTCCATGACTGTCAGTTTTCCTTCATGCCTCTTTTTTAATTCAGAAGAAAGAGATTTTGAGGTGCAAAATACTTTACCTATTGGATTGGGAGACCTGTCTGTCAGGCTCTCACATTTTTTTTTCACATGGAGCTGATGGGAAAATAAATTACTATTAGGAAGAAGAACACTTAATAAGGATACTTAAAAATGGAATGGTGCTTAAGAGGCTTTGTCAATAAGCAGTTTCAGGCCACGCTCTGAAGAACAGCTTGGATGTCCCAAAGGATTTTTACAGCTATGCCAGTGAGTCTAATTACAGATAATACTTCTCTGCTTAAGTCATGCCTCAGATCCTTACAGCGACGCCACTGAACAGTAGTGTTAATATTGCTTTTTGTAATTTAGTTAATTCACTGTGACATACACTGAAGTTACGTGTGTGGAATGAATAAACTGCTTCTTATCTGATCAGATGGATCTTTATAGTTTGTGGGTTTATTTTTTTAGGGATTACGTGAGGAGTGAATTGGAATCAGGATATGAAGGGCCAATGTACTTGGAACCTCTCTCTATGAATCGTTTCATGACTGCTTTAGTAGGTAAGTGCTTTAAATATTTGTGATGCATCAGAGAGCTCTGCTTAATTCTCTTCATTGAAACCTCTGCAGGTTTTACCTCTTGATTTCAAATTTCTCTTACCGCTTTTACTAGCTGCGATTCTCGTTAATATCCAAGATGTGTGGGACGCCAGGTGTATCCTGCCTGGCTTTTTCTGTGCCACTGATTGACCAATGCTCCCATACTTGCAACTTCAAAGTATTTTCTAGGTCTGTTTTTTGTGCTCTGCCCCTGTGTTCTCAGACTCGCAATCTCATTCAGAAGGACTGGCTTGTCTATAATCATCTTTAAGTGGAAAGTATGGTAGAAATTTCAATAGGAACATGTATTTGTAGTGCTTTTGTCAATGAAAGTGTTGTATGAGTATTCTTGATTTGCCTTATAGATGAACAGTCTCATTGTCTTACAAAAAAATGGTGAAATAGATTTGTGGGTGGGTGCATGGGACTATAGGCTACTTTTTTTTTTAACACTCCCAAGGATATTTCTAATTAGAGTTAAGGAGTAACAAGTCAATATTAAATTGTGTTTGATTAATGGCAGAGGTGACTTCTGTACCTTCAAATCCCAAATAAATCCTGAAGAATTGGACTTTCTAGACTGTTCCCTTACCCTTTGAACTTTGACTGGAAGAGAGTAAATTCAGTGTTAAGATTGCTACGCCATACCATATGTTCTACTGAGAGGATATTGGAATACACACTCACCATGTGTATTTTGAAGTTAAGTCTGAGACAAGCTTGGAAGAAAAATCTTCCTTAATTCCTTTCACCAAGATCTATGGTTTTCATCAGATTATTGACAGATTTAGTCAGCCATGTACTGATGGCAAAACTCAGCTGCTTTCTGTTTACTCACAGCTGCTACTGGCAGATTTAAATGGGTTTACTACTTTGCAGTATATGAGGTCTACCAGAACATGTACATCTTTAGACATGATTTCTTTTTTCTTCGGAATTTCTAGATTTTTGCTGTCTTGTCAAATGACACCAAAGTACAACTAAAGCTTTTAGCGTGTTTCTATGAGCAAATGTTTGTAATTCGTCCCTTGAATCTCTGGGGCACGATGCCGGATCCCATGATGAAGCAGAATCAGCCTCCCAAAGCAGCAGGAGATCAGGAGGTGTTGTGTCATTCAGTAACATTTAGACAGAAACTGAACCGAGACTCAAACACATTTTGCTTCATCCAGGATTTAATATGGATTAAAAATAAGTGAGAAAAACATAATGTTTTTATGCGATACAGTTTTGGGTTGTACTAGGTGTCAAAATAAAATGTGTCCTTGTTGTAATTATTTTTCAGAAGTAGGTGCTTGACTATACTAGCAAATGTGTGTACATCAACATACTTAATATCCCCCTTATTAATTTCCCATGTTCATTTAAAGCCAACTTGAAAGTGTAATTGTCGTGTTGATGGCAAGCAGAGCTCTTTGGGGCAGACCCGTGACAGTGGGCTGTGAGGTCTGACAGTGTCTATATAAATATGAAATACATTTTCAGATTTGCTACGTAAAAGGTATTTATCCAGTGCAATCTGCCGTGTCTCAGGAGCGTACTGCACTGAACCATCTCATCTTCACAGCAAAATGAATATGAAAGTGCTTTGCTCCATCTTTTTCTTACATGTTCTGCTGGAGTGTTGTGCACTGTTGACAAAGGTGCTGAGGCAGGTGCATGGGGGAATAATCGTGCTACTGATACTGCTCTGGTTCCTAAAAGTTCTGGTCAGGATTAAGGGGATGAGGTACGGTATGCCAGCTGGTTCACAAATTTAATCTTTGTTAATGCTTTTATTCATTAGTGCTTTTTGAATGGACTCTCATAGTCATTTCTTCCCCTGTGTCTAGTTCAGCGTGATGACTCTTGACTGGAGTTACTAATACTTTCCGAAGTGCTGGATGGGAGAAGTAAATGTGTTTGAAGACTTTGCTTGGATGAATGTGCCACTTTGTGAGCGTGTCAGCTGTGAACGTTACAAAGCCGCGTGGTTGTGGAAACAATGCTGCCACGAAGACTTGCTTTTTCTTAGTCCACAATAATGGGATTATGTATTAACTTTAAGATGTCCTGGTTTTTGAATAGCAGTTAATGGCGTAGCCAGGGAATTTGTTAACATCAGCTTTTTAAAACATGGAATTAAATGAAGACAGTTCCCTACTAAAAGCAGCTTGAACAGTGGCTGTACCACATAGGTTTTCTTGTTGCACATTTTCCATCAGCTCACAAACTGGGAGGCTTTGGCTATCTGTCAGCAATGTTTAATGTATTTTGCGAAAGGAAAAGAGTGGGCAGGAGCTGAAGGCAATAGATTTATTCCTTATTGCCTCACTCCCTAGCAGAGGAGCCTGGTGTCCTGCAGGATTCCAGCTGTCAGGTTCATTAGCTGTGTCTGGCGGTTTTCAGTCCACGGCATGTAAGTTTATGGAGTGCAAACATCCGGCTGGCTTTGCTAATCTTAGCAGATAGCTAGGGTGTTAAAATATTTTTATGATTTGATATGAGGTACAAACTAATTTCTTCTGACTGATCCTGCTATGTTATGTGTGTTGACTGACGGTGTACAGCCCCACTTGGAGATAATCTGATTTACTGCAGAAACATTGTCCATCCTGAACTAAGGTGCTGCTACCCCAGTTTAAAATGGGAAGTACCAGTGACTAAAAGCTCTGTTGGAGACATTTTCAGGCCTTTCCTGAAGGGGTTGAAAATCAGCAAGCTGCAGACATCAGGAAGGAGATTGGGGCCTCCAGAGAAAGTGCTCCATGTATTTTCCTCTGGTCTCCTTCCCGTGACAAGTAACTTTTGATTGGTGTTTAAATTAAAAAGGTGGGAGGATCAGAGAGTTTAGCAGGGATGACCGGCATACTTCACTCATCAGTGTTGGAGGAAAGCAGGTTTTGCTGTTGCATGAGACTGGACTTAGAGGTCCTTATGTCATGATTGGAGAGCCCCAGAGTCATCCTGAAGACCGCTGGATTGTTTAACGCAACATTGTTATGATATTTTATCAGATGACAACACTCTTACTAAACCCTGAAGAACATATTGGATGCTGGTATTTGTATCCTTGTGTGTGTGAAGCTGGGTTGCCTTAGTTACCATGAGTTGCAGAAATCCTCCCAAGCTGACTGTGCCAGGCTTCTCAATATTACAGCAGCACTGGTGGGATCCGAAATAGGGTTGTAGCAACACATGTGTGGGCAGAGAACAACAAAGCAGAGGGATAATGCTTCAGAACTGGAGTCTGTTGAACTTCTCAAAAGATGAGTAACTTTCTCTGAGACTTATGAGACCCAGTATGCTGATAGTGTCCTGCTGGGTGCAAGGGGGCTTATTCTGAAAAGACATCTGCTAATTCAAAAATACATTTAGCAAATTGACAGTAGGACTTAAACGTGGAAGAGGACAGTGTGAATGAGGAACAACTTTGTATGCTTAAGTAGTACAGGTCAGAAATTGCTTTAAGCACAGTTGCAGTTATTTTGAAAGCAGAAGTCCCTTCCTGGATAGGGAAGCAAGGCAGAATGAAAGCAAACCTCTGGTACTGCTGGTTTTCCTCTTGCAGCTTCCATCCCCAACCCATCCAGAAGGGCTTACAAGGTCAGTACGCTTATGTGAACACATGGGGTTAGTGCTGACCCAGAGATGTTAACAGCCTTCATTTTTTTCGCTAAGGTTAACTCCTGGTTTCAGGAGGAGCTGCGAAACGCAAATATTAGTGGAGATGGCTCTGAAACAGGGCATAAGCACTTGGTGAACCAAGGTTCTGCTTTGAAATAACACACAATAAACTTTTTCCATACTGCAAATATGAGGAGTGAGAATTACTCTTTTCCAGGCAGTGTACATTTTGCCCCATTCTGTTTCCTCTGAGATAAAGGGCACAACTTCCAGTGTCTCTAATGGGAGCAGTTCTGTTGGAGTGGTCTGCTCTGGAAATACCACCCTCCACATGTATGTGTGTGTGGGGAAGAGCTCTGCTCGTGTTTGTGTCCCTGCCAACTGCAAAAGAGAATTTAGTTGTTAATTATCTGTCACTTGCAAGCTTCAGTGATAGTTTTGAGCAACTGCCTCAGGGTATTATGAAATAATTGAAGTCTCAGCTGCTGACCTGGCTGTTTTCCTGTTGCTATTTTTGGCCAGTAATTTCTCTTGACAGTTTAAATATTGTTTCTTTAAAAGCCATTCAGGACTTCCAATTACTTTTTTTTGCATAGAGGGATGACGTCGTATGGGTGGGCTTCAGAAAAGCTGCTGCTGCATATAGATATGCTGATGGGATTTAAGTTGAGCTGGGGAGGGTAAGGCAAAAGAGGGATGTCTTGTTCGGTTATCCTCTGCGTGATTTATTCCTGGGACATCATATTAATCTGAGTATAATTCTGCATGCGTTTTGGGTTTACATCTCACTAATCTGCAAAGTGAAATCCTGCACTTTGTGCAGTTGGAAAATGGCAACTTTTGTGACCCAGCAAAAGATGCAGAGGAGCCTGGTTTCATAACGGGTATGTCCTAGTTAGAACCGTCACAATATGCTGGATGTTGATAACTGTATTATGGAAAGATAACGTATTAAAATACGGTTTTTCCTGAAGGGGATAATCAGCTTGATTATAAAACCCTGTCTCGTTTTCAGGTCAGCTGGTGGTATGTACTCTCTGCTCCTGCGTCATGAAAACAAAGCAGATCTGGCTGTTTTCTGCTCACATGCTCCCTCTGCTGGCACGGCTGTGCCTGGTCCCTTTGGAAACCATTGTCATCATCAACAAATTTGCCATGATTTTCACTGGTTTAGAAGTTCTCTACTTTCTGGCATCGAATCTTCTGGTGCCCTATAACTTGGCGAAATCTGCATACAGAGAGCTTGTCCAGGTAAGGCAGTGAACGTAACAATGTTGTTTTCCTTGGATTGAGCTTTTTTTGCAGGAAAGAAAAAAGTACTTTGTCTTTTGTGCAACTGTGTTTAACTCACGTTTTCTTAGCAAACCAAATCCATAGCATCTTCTTTCATTAATTTATGGTAGCTTATAATTTGTATGGGTGACCAGTTAAGATATTAGCCTGAATTATGTTGCTCTCCACCTGATCATATCCACTTTGCTTGGACTTTGCTTAGTCCTTTCCGAATCCAGGCTAAATGGCAAGATTGTGGCAGAATGTGCTTTATTTACAGCCTTATTAAGTGAGCAAGGTAATCCCTATGCATTAATCGCAGTAGCTGTGCATTGCAAGAAATTTCTTCTGTATGCGAATGATTTGTATTTATAGTAGAGTTAAATTGGGAGTAATGCTAAAGCTGGTTTTTTACGGTAATAATCACTGACTTACAGTGAGTGATTTGGAAGGTCTGTAGTATTTTCTTTAGAACAGCAGCATTGCTGAGACCTCTAACAGAAATTAGCAGAAACAGACTGATCTCATCCATTTAGTTAATGCCTTGACATCTGATACGTATTTAGTTTAAAAGATACTTTGTTACTGGTACAGAAACATCACACCTAATGTTATTTATATAAAAATAAAATATATATGCATATGCATCCTTCTGTATATTTCCATATAAAAAGGTCCATGCTTGCTTGACTTTTGACTGACACACCAGTTTTCTGCCTTCTGCTCTTCAGTCAGAAGCAATCTGAAAACTAACTTGTTAAGCTCTTTCAAAGCCCTCTTTAAAGCTCTTCTTTATTGTCATATCTGTCATACACAAATAAAAACTTGGCAGTAGCAGGTGTCTGGTGTGCCAAGGTCTCAGCCTGTCATGTTGATCATTGCTGGCTGGTTATTTGTTTTGTATGTAATTGGTCTTTGGAGCAGGATTATCCTGTGCTTGTACAGTACCTAGCATGGTCTGATCTTGCCTGTAACTAGCTTGTAGATTTGCTGATTATGAACTCCTTTGGGAGCTACCTGGCAAAGCTTCAGTGTCTTTGTTTTCCAGTGAGAATAGGAAAATCATACTTAACAGTTTACTTAGCGTGGTAACATTTGGGGTGAAACAGATGGACAGCTTGAAGACTTGCAACAGGTTGAAACCAACACTTTCTTTTTCCATGTGCATGAACACATGCAGAGTGTTCCTGAAGGCAAATTGGATGCAGATTTGAGAGTCATGTATCTATTTTTTATTAGACACATGTTTAAAACACTTCAACATCTTACATTTTAATTACAAATACATTCCAAGGTGAGGGGGGCAAGAATTGTTTATTGCTGATTTTTTTTTTTGTTGGAACTGTATTCTAAATAGAGCTGTTGGGCAAGTCTCCTCATCTCTAGGATTGCTTGTCTCTTCCCTCCCATCAATATTTCACATTTTCCACACTAGACTGTATTACAGTGTTGTAATCAGGAGGAAGAAGCATTCCTTGTTCGTGGCCTTTGGACACTGATTGTACTCCTTCTCCTGACTTTTTATCCAGAGGGCATACAGGCTTTTCCTTGAGAATACAGAGAAAACAGCAAAAACTTTATAATGTGGCACTGAATTTGTAGTAGAGTGGTGTATGCTGCTTTTCTAAATGCATGTAGTAGAGGGCGGGTTGGAATATAAAGTTGTGTGTGAGTGGTTTTTCCGTTGACATTATGGGAAAACATGATTTATTATTTTTTTTTAAAGAGCTTGCTGCTCTTTGCTTGTGTTCCTGAAACAGAACAGAGAAAAACATTGGCTCATAGTATATTCATATAATTGGCTGTAGCTCCACTACACATCAAGCTTAATATGCTTATTCTAGAAGAGGTTATTGCCGTTTTGTCTTCAGTGTTTTCCTACTTGTGTTTCCTCCGCTATAACTCTGTGTAGTTGTTAGTTCTCAGTGATGCCTCCATCCTGGTATTTGCAAGTTTACTACTATTTTAGGGTGGATTTGGTTGCTGATTTGAAATCAGTGGCAAAACTTCGTGAATATTGGGATGTTGAACACCAGGAGTGTTTCCTGAATGCGGCACCACAGGGGAGACAGCCCCACCAGGTTGCCCAGGGCAGTTTTTTGTGTCTGTATTTCAATCTGTGCCTACCGATATAACTTAAAAGCAGGTCCAGAATCTTGGCTGCCTACTTGCCAGAAATACCTCAGGGTTATGAATCTGCATTATGAGCGTAGCATGACCCTTTTCCCACGTGGTGGGGCACTCTGCCAGCAGCTGCGTGGCATTGCTTGCATTGGTCCCAGGCCAAGGGAGTCTCCTCAGGGCACAAGTGTTTCCTTCACCAATCTGTGTGCACGGTTAAAGCAGGAGCTCGGCACCATATCCCTGCCAGCAGCTCTTTGCGTGTTGATGAGCCACAGTACACACTGCAGCAGGTCCCACGAATGTAACATCCATCCTGCTTGTCATGAAAGACTAAGTTGGCAGCTTTTTTAGCGTTCACTAAAATTTTCTAACCAATATGAATTGTGTGTCATTGTGGGAAGCAGGTGATGAGGAAACGGTAGTTATGAGTGATTTCCTTTTGACCTTTTGTATTAAGTCAAGTTCTATGAAGTTCCAGCTTCTTGGAAATTACTGTATCGTAACAGTCTTTGCAATACAAAAGTAATTTGAGCTTCAGAGTTTCTGAAATAACTCTTAAGCATGAATTTCAAAACACTTTGTGGATTAGGAACAGTCAGATGTCTGGTACATGTTCTTTTTAAAATATTTAAAATGTGTGAACTATTATGTTTTTCCTTAAAGCTAGGCCAGCAAAACAAATCTATTGTGCTGAAGTGACGTAGCTCGTATTTTAGTATCCAGTGTGTGCAGTGGGCAGTAGCTTTAGAGAAAACAACATTGCTGTGCCTTAAGCTGAGCAGAAAGGTCTGAGTGGGCTGTGACAGATGGGCAGCACGTGTCCCCACCCCACAGGCTGCAGCTGCCAGCTCTGAGCCCCTTGTTCACTGGAAGGGACATTCAGCTGCTCTGATAGTTTGCTGCACACTCAGGTGGGTGTCCGTACTTCAAGACAGAGAGTGTATCAGTGGGTAATGTGTTAGTGCTCTCCCTTTGTCACGTTGTAGTCTGGTGTACCACCTCTTCTCCTTTGGGATGGTTAATGCCATGTGAATTATCTTCAGCTTTTTTGTGGCTTTATTGTTGTTATCAAATCACAAGTGCTGTGAACCAATAACAAACTGCATTTTTTTCTGTCTTACCCAGGTGGTGGAGGTGTATGGCCTCCTTGCTCTGGGGATGTCTCTGTGGAACCAGCTGGTCGTCCCAGTTCTCTTCATGGTGTTCTGGCTTGTCTTATTTGCTCTTCAGATCTATTCCTATTTCAGCACACGGGACCAGCCTGCCTCAAGAGAGAGGCTCCTCTTCCTTTTCTTGACAAGGTAATTAACTAGTTAATTAATTAACACCGCACAAGGCAACATGCAGCAAAACGACTGGAAAGCTCTTGCTTGTGTGTTTGCTGTTAAAAATTGTCCTGTACCTTCCATTGTCGTCGTCATTCCTCTCAAAATCTTTTCCGTGGGTATACAACTGCTGTGATTTTTGAGAAGCCTTGAAGAGTTCAGCTCTTTGGGACAATTCCTAAACTTGTGCTTGACACATGAACATAACACTGAAAGCTTCCCAGGCTTCTCTTTGAGCTCTTAAGCTTTTCTGGGGCCCTTGCATAGTAGATCATCTGGAAATAAGTTTAAGAAGGGTACTATTAATAAAATTATCTGACAAAAAAGGATTGGGCGTCCGGTGGAAAACCCAGCATTCTTGATTTCTGATAATTTATTTTGAAACAAAACTTAGAGTTCCTCAAATATCCCACAGAAATAGCTGCTTTAAATACTGTATTTCTCGCTGTCTTGACTGGCAGGAGCAAATAAAAGCTTTTCCAGCCCATTTCGGTTTGGTAAACAGGCAGAATCTGAAGGTTTACCGCAAGCACTGCAAATAGTATATGTAAACACGTCAACATTTTCTGCTGTGAATTGCTTTCAAAGGAGTTTTCTGGTTAAAGTAGTTATTAAAAGAGACAAAGTAAATGTCTCTTGGATGAGCTTTGTTTATTTTTGAAGCATATGCTTCCTCAAAACTCTTTTGTCAGAATGCTGGACTAGTTCACTCTTCAGTTGGCTAATTAGCATGGTGTGTTCTTGACCACCATAATTTCTCTTACAAAACTACTATCCTGGTAAACAAGTGAAGTTTTGGATTTGAGTGTATGGGGTGTTTTTGTTGTGTGTGGTTTTTTGTGTGGGTTAGGGTTTGTTTTTGTTGAGTTAGTGAGCGGGGGTGTTTGTGTATTACCTTGGATTATGTATCTGAGGATTTCCAGATGTGCAGTCCCTGTCTGACAGCTGAGTCTTCACCATGCTGGGGCACAGGGTGCACTGCACTGCACTCCCTTCTTCTGCCAGTGTCATGTTTCAGAAGCTCAAGTACTTTCTGAGGCTTAAAGTGCTCCAAATACTATAGTGCCAGGATGAGCGGAATGGCCCTGAGGTGAGGGAGCTGAAATAACTATTCTCAGCATCATCAGATATATTCTGGGGTCTCAGCCTTTGGGACTTCACTGCTGTAGCAAAAGAGAGGACGAAACCTGCTGAGGGAGAATATTCACCATCTTATTTTGCTGCTTCTGACTCAGCCGTTTGACAAACAGGTGTTGCCTACCTTGACCTGGTGAGAATGCTGCCAAAAAGCCCCCAGTCTCCCGATATTATCTATCATTTTGATGTTTGTTTGCACTATTATTGTTCTGAGTGGGAAGTGCCTTAGTGAATCCAGTGAAATCTCAGCAACAGACTTTTGGTTGGGAAAGCCTGATGCAGGGAGGACAGTGCCGCCGTGTGGCACATCTGAGAGGGATCGGGGACATGCCACAGCGCAGCCCTGGCCCCAGCTCTTTCTCACAAAGAAGTAACAGAACACCTCTCATCTTTTTCTTTTTATAGAAGGATTCTGTGGCTGTGTGCAGCTTTTAATATTGTCATTAAACCAATCTAATTTTGCTTTCCCCCTCTCTCCTTCCAGTATCGCAGAATGCTGTAGCACTCCGTACTCGCTGCTGGGCTTGGTCTTCACAGTCTCTTTTGTGGCTTTGGGAGTTCTGACTCTCTGCAAGTTTTACTTGCAGGGTTACCGAGCATTCATGAATGATCCTGCTATGAACAGGTAAGTGCCTCGTTGTGCCAAAAAATGATTTATTTGGAAATATACAGATTACATTGCTATTTTTCAACTTCTGGACTCTTGGATATCTTTGACAGGCTTCTGGTCTGCTAGCCTATGTGTGCATTGGAAGGATTTGAGTGCAAACACAGCTTGTCACAGACTTTTTGAGAGATTGTTCATTTCTGTAGCATTCAAAGATATTATTTGGGACTTGAAAGCACTGAGACTATCAAGCTGCAATTTCGTTTGCATGAGTCACTAGAAAATTTTCACGTTTGGACAATATAAACACTTCACATTTCTGTGTCCTCATTTACCCTGTAGTCATGTGTGAAACTTTATTAATGGCTGAGGCTTAAAACACTGCATTGTATTGATTGCTTGTAAATTACTATGGAAATAGCCAAAATATAGAAACTGCCTTTTCTTAACACTTGTCCTAACTTGTCTGATACGAAATTGGGATCCTGGCTATGACACTACCTTGCTCAGTTATTCCAGCCCTTAACTATAGAAAGTTCAGACCGTGTGCAAAAGAATGTTTTATATTTTGGATTCCAAGATGTGGAAGTAAAAATGGTATAAATCAGGGTTGCAGTGCTGGGTGCTCTGTACTTCACTGCATCAAATATTGGTGCTAAGATGTGCCTCTTGGAGGTATTAAATCCAGTCTGAAGGGTTGTGATGGAAACAACTTATTTCCTGGTGTTTCTAGATGTATTTTTCATACAGCATTGACACACAGATGTGATTGATTGATTGATTGTTCTTTTAACTGTGTTGATCTGCAGGGGAATGACTGAAGGAGTCACACTCCTGATCCTGGCTGTGCAGACAGGTTTGATTGAGCTCCAAGTTGTGCATCGGGCGTTCCTGCTTAGTATTATTCTTTTCATTGTGGTGGCGTCCATACTTCAGTCCATGCTGGAAATTGCTGATCCCATTGTCTTGGCACTGGGAGCCTCAAGGGACAAGTAAGAGACTGGTTTCTAAACTGAAAGTTACTCAATGTTCTTTTTAGGAGCTGATAAAGTAATAATTGATGGCCTGATTTGGATTTTTAGTAGCTTGTAAGTACCTTGTGTTTTCTGTATGCAGATTTCTTTTCTAGTCTAAATTCTCTGTTTTTTCCCTGTCTGTCTTCCTCCCTCGAGGGCACACTAACACTTTTTACCCTGCTTTGTGCTGGCAGACAGAGCTGACTTTGGTCGCCCACTCTGAGTATTGCACAGAGGTTTCCCTCCAGTGCAGTGGTCTCAGACACCTGTTGAGGATGAGAAGTTTCTGGGAGTGACCTTGTGTTAAATATTGTAAGACCTTTTTTTTTTGTGAGGTTGTGATTCCAAAATGATAGGGTTTACCGGCACAGAAGAAGAGGTGGAAGACTTCCATTAGTGTACCAGATGTCCTGACCATGTGGGATTGTTGTTAATTTGTGTTTTGAAGAGCTGTATTGGTAACTGGTGTTCTTGTATTAATCTGTTTGTATCTTTGTTAATTGCTTGTGTCTTTTCCTTTTCTGTAAGCTGTAACTGAGGAAACAGGAGGTTTATTTTTGTGTAGAGAGTTTGTTTAGCTCAGAGGCTACTTGTGGGCAGTGTGTTCTGCCTGCAGCGATGTTAACTTCAAATATAGTAACAGAGGGAAGGGGAGTTGAGCCAGGATATGAGCATCTGCCCAGCTTAAGCAAGCAGACAGCGAGTTTTAACTCTCTTCTGCCAAATCTCCCAGGCAGTTCTAAATCAACAAGGATCAGGATAAATTCTACTTCAGCTCTTCCTTTCTCCCTCACCCACAGACACAGAATTGCAGACCTCACAGTAGCATTTTGATGTTTCTTCAGATTGTATTAAATTAGCTGATTTCTGCTGCTGGCCTGTCCACCCAATACCTGCACTTTTTCTATACCACATTGCCAGAGCTAAATGAGTTTAAAATAACAACCTGAGGAGCATGTAGAGGTAGTATAGTAAATAACTGGAGATGTTCTGAAAGCCTTCACAAATGGGTAGGTGTAAAAAGATGGATGGTGTGTTTAGGTTGGGGAGGAGATTAGGAAGAAGTAAATAAGAGCAGAGTAAGGACTGACAGAGAAGAATGTTCAAGTTCCACTACATTTCTTCTTTTGTGATCCCTAAATTAGGGAATATACTTCTAAAGGCAGCAGGGTTAAATCTGGTGATGAAAGGAAATACACTTGCCTCATGCAAAAAGACATGTAATAATAGATATTACATTGTTGTAATAAATATGTAATCTGGAAGAACTCTGTTTATATAGAAAAGTCTACAAAGTTACATGTCTATTTCATAATGTTTTTCATTTCAATAGGCTTCCATCTGAAACATTCAATATCTTAGGTATTTAATTTGTGTAACCACTGACTTGACCCATTATGACAGTTACCGTAGGTGAATTTTTTGCCTATAATCTTTGCATTGAAAACAGCAAAGGTCAGATGACAGGGAACTTTTCACACTGTATGTGTTGTAGGGGTGCATGCTGAGAATGAGACTGTGCCCAAGTCAAATAGAAACTCCTTTCAACGAGTGAAAGCCTTGAGCAAACATCTAACGCACCTGCATCCAGCAGGCAGCCTGTTCTTATCCTGACACTCGCATCTGACTTAAGAAATAAAAACATCTTGTGTTGTTTGCAGGAGTCTGTGGAAGCACTTCCGAGCCGTCAGCCTCTGTCTGTTCTTACTTGTGTTCCCTGCGTACATGGCCTACATGATTTGTCAGTTTTTCCACATGGATTTCTGGCTGTTGATCATTATCTCCAGCAGTATTCTGACCTCTCTTCAGGTAAGAGTGTTAGCCCTGTAGTAACTGTGCAGCCCTGCATTAACTGTGATCCTCTTACTCTAGAGGGGGACATACGTGGTGAGAAAAGAACAGAAATGATAGAAGGACAGAAGTACAAGATACAGTATAAAAATCTCTAATCCAGTATCTGAGGCTAAGAAGTTCTAGGGATGGGCTGAGAGCATAGGTGAAAGGAAGTCTGTTTCAAATTGTAAAGCCAGAGGGCTTTTGAGGGCACAACTATCACAGTAAAAAGTTTGGGGTTTTTGTTTTTTGGTCTTTTTTTTTGTTTGTTTGTTTGTTTTTTTCTAGAGCACGCATTTTTGTATTGTTACCTAGCTGTGGCTCTTTGAGAGCGATATGATGTTCAAAACACAGTAGTGTAAATACAGGAAATGTTTTGTACTATGTTCAGTTATTAAATTTATAAAATCACCCCTCATGGTGCTCAACACTTTTGTTTAATCAACTCAGCCGTGTTCTGGACTCAGGAAGGTACAGAAGGGGATGAACTTGGGAACAAGCTTAAGTGCTCTGCAGGAAGGAATGACTTCTATTTGTCTTGAACTTGAGCAACAATTTGACTCCTTTGGGGCTTGTCTGCTCTCTGTGTGGTTTGGGAGCATGGACAAAGCTTGAAGGACTTAAGCTCCAGTTCAGAATTGAAGGCTGAGCTCATGGTCTTGCACTGTGTTACAGGTGCTTGGGACTCTCTTCATTTATGTCTTGTTTATGGTGGAGGAGTTCAGAAAAGAACCAGTAGAAAATATGGATGATGTGATTTATTATGTAAACGGCACTTACCGGCTGCTGGAATTCCTCGTCGCTCTCTGTGTGGTGGCATACGGCGTCTCGGAAACCGTCTTTGGTGAATGGACTGTGATGGGTTCTGTGATCATCTTCATTCACTCCTATTACAATGTGTGGTTGCGGGCCCAGCTGGGGTGGAAAAGTTTCCTTCTTCGCAGAGATGCTGTGAATAAGATCAAATCACTGCCCGTCGCCACAAAAGAGCAGCTGGAGCAACACAATGATATCTGTGCCATCTGCTACCAGGTAAGAATTCGAGTAGTGTCAAAAAGATTGACTTGAACTTTAATACCTCTAGACTGTCAAGTTCAGCCTGCAACTAGTAAAATAAATTACTTGAATTATATTTAATGAGTTATATCGTGCTATGAAGTTATTTGAGTTGCCCAGTGTTTTGCTTTGTGTAAATTGATTTGGAGTGCTGTCACTGAGATAGTTTGGATATGTTTAAACTTTCATTCCTTTTTTCCAGTTACACAAGAAACTCTGTCCTTGAACTTCTTTGATACCTTCTGTGTTTGGGTTGAGCTGGTCTCAGCAGTAACAGCAAACGTGCCTTTCCTTCATTAGTGGAAGATTTGGATACTGAAAGACAATGTGTACTCAGTAGCTGATCTGTTATTATTCCATAGAAGCAGATCAGTCTCTACAGACTTTGCTACTTCATGCGCAGTGTCAGTTTTATAACAGAAACGTAATTATCAAAAGGTTAAGGGACTGTCTAATGTAAGTCAGCAGATATAAAGACCTTAGAAATTAATGCTGAAAGTAATATCTTTATCACATCTCCAGCTCCAACGTCTTTTTCTCTTGGATAGAAATTGTAGTTTTATGTGACAGTGAAAGAACCATCCTAAGATTAGTAGTGTGCAGTTGGAGTGTGGTTGGATTGACTCCAACCCTAATCGAGATTCTTTCAGACTAAAACTACCAGTGCCAGATTGAGAGACAATGTTTAAAACACCAGACGGGTGATTTGTGGGTCTCAGCTGACAGAATTAGGGTGTCACTTAGTTTCTGGTTTGCTGCTGTTTCCTGTTGTATCTGGAAGTGTGCTGGTTTCGACCTGCACAATTGTTTCTTAAGCCAACTAATCCTGTGACTCTCATCCTACAAAAGCTTGTATTTAAATGTAATAATACATATGTATTAGAAACAAAGCTTTTGGCTAATTTCTAATCCCAGTAGCGTAAAGAAGCAGATGCAGCCAGTGTGTGAATTGTGTGTGTATTTGAATGTGGAGGCCTGTTGATATGAAGAAACATTCACACTTGCCGGTGAGCTGTTTCTGTCTCCGCTGTGGCTGGTGGACCCAGCAGCTGTGTGAGACGAGAGGAATGAAATTACAAATAATATGTGTTTTCTTGTTTTTGTGTGCTTTCCAGGATATGAAAACTGCTGTCATCACACCATGTAGCCATTTTTTTCATGCGGGTTGTCTTAAGAAATGGCTGTATGTGCAAGAAACCTGCCCGCTGTGCCACTGCCAACTCAAGAGCCCTTCGCAGCTACCAGGACTGGGACCAGAGCCAGCTCAACAGCCAAACCCCAGCGCAGAGCAAAATACCAGACCTGGAGATGCAGCCGAACCCCCTGCTGTTGAACATGACAACGGGCCAAGTGTGAAAGGCAGTTCTGGCGAGGGGGATGGACAGGTTGGGGAGGGACAGGACAGCCCGAAGGCCTCTGCTGGGACGGAGGGGTCTCAGAGCACGGACAGTGACACAAGCCCGTGTGGGGCCAGCCAGGGAGCAGCTTGTGCTGCAGAACTAATTGCAGCCCCAGAGGGGTGTCCAGCTCGAGACCTGAGCGTTTGTGTCCAGCTCTAAGGTGACAAAGGATGAGACGGGAACAAATACATTTCAGAGATCCAAGTTTGACTCAGAAGAAAACCTGTCCTTCCACAGCTGTGAAAGAAGTTTAGCTATTAATGCTGGTCAAAACGTAATCTCCCATGCTGATTTTTGTGGGCTGCTTGGTAGCGGTAACTCCAGTGAGATGTAGTAGAAATGACTCCAGAAGCTCTCTGAACTGTGGGCATAGGAAGGATGTCTGGAAATAAATTGCAGTAAAAAGTGTTTTTGGAGACATAGGTGAGAGGTAAGAGGAGTGAGAAGTCTGTGAGAAGTTGTAGAAAGACAGACAGAACATGAGCTTTTATTTTGGTCAGGAAGAGGGTGTCACATCCAGCCAGGGTATCCACGAGGCGTTAAATGCAGAGTTGCTGGTCTGGCTGAGGTGCAGCTTTGGTTGCTGGCAACATTTTTTTATGGCACGTATTCAAAAATCAAAGATAGAACAGCAGCGATTGTACTGGAAGATGGAAGCACTCCGTATACGTCATATGTATGCTTTGGGTGTTCTTGGTGGGGCAGTTGCATTTGAATTCATGTAATCTATAGCGACTCTTGACATTTATGATGGAGTCTTCAATATTTTGATGTATATGAAACTTTTGCTAATAATGGGAACAGTCTGGGCTGCATGAAGTAAACTAAAGCTCTAATGAACACTTTGACCTCTGCTACCGTGTGCAGGAGGAAAGTGGGATGAGTTTTAGGGCACAGAGCAAGGCCTTACAGTACTGTGCTGTGTAATGTTTAATTCTTGCAGCTGAATTCAAACAGTATTAAACTCTGGCGATATTTGCACTTTGGGAATGAGTACATTATTGTGTATGATCAGACTCCGCAAATGCCACTTTTAAAGCTGTTAATAGGTTTGCACCCTTTTTTCTTTGACATGGACATGTCCATACTTAAATTTTTACATGCATCATGGCTTCAAGTAGAACTAGGGACTGGGGTGGGGAAATAGGTGGGAGTAGGGAGCAGGCAATTTTTTTATGTGAATTTTGATATGAAGAGAAATTAGTCACTTATTTATACGATAGGCTTGACTCAAGTGTTTTTCAAAGTCGGTATTCCTAATGTGAAATGTGATACTATTTTATTTTTAGTAGTAAATTTGGATGTAGACTGACAGACATAGCTGAATGTCTTAATAAATTACATTTGAAGATTTTTACACTTGGTTGTGTGATTCTTGTACTGAAATTCCATGTTTTGACTGGCTCTTCTGCAGTAGTAGCTTTCTGTTCCCCTTGGAGATCAGTGGAACTTCTGATACCTGCTTTCTCCCCCATTTCCATTGCAGTGCTGTGTGTTCTGGTGGTGCCTCCTGCTCTCCCCTGGTCCTCACCACCAGATCTGCACCAACACAGAACAGCACAACACGAGGCCCGTTTGCTCCTGGAGGCTGTGGGGGCTGCTGCTGAGCCTCCAACAGAACCCAAACCTTCTTCATTCTCACTTTGACAGGATGGGAGGATCAGTTCCACCATCCTTTCATGCTGTATCTCAGTTTTGTTTTCTTGCATGTTGATCAGAAATTTGGGTTTACCAGGTGAGCACTGCAGAGCTTTTACTAACTGCTGGGTGGGTTGAGAGCAGGGGAAATTGTGAGAACTTCTTTCTTGAAGTCTCACTCCTGTTGGTCAGTGGTCTGGAGCCTTCTCTTCTGTGTCTGTGCTTCTGTGGAACAGAGTTTTTCTCAATAAGATGTTAGGCTTTTAACCTACGGAATTCATGATTTTTCCATTCTAGCCGCACTTAAAAATCTGCGGAGGTGGGAAATTGAGAATTTCTGGGCTGCGCTTTAGTGTTGTGAAACAAAGGCTTTCCCTTGATTCACAGAATACGTTCTTGAAGACCCTCTGTTAAACCCTGCTTTGCTGTCCCTGGGTGTGGAAAGATGAGCCCACAAGGTCCTCACACCAGGGGTGGGAGGTTTTTCCTTGGTTAAGATGAACTCCAGGGAGCAGTGGTTCCCCGGGGAACAGCTCAGCAGAGTCAGCTGGTGGGCTGGAGCCTGGAGGGGCTGTGGCTGCTGGACAGACCTCAGGGCGAGCGCGAGGAAGGGAGAACAACTTGTGCTCATCTAGAGTATTCATCTGAGGACAGGAGGAAATCACAGGAGCCATCAGCTCCGTTGCTATCCCACACGGTATGTCACGTCACTTTCTTAAATATCGGAAGTGGTGATGTAACAAAAAAATAAGGTTTGCCTTCACTGTTTATGCTAAGAGCCGTTTCTCAGCCTGACTGATCTCTTGGCAATGAACCTTTTAATTTCTACCCTAAATTATTCATAGCTAATGGGTAGTGCAAAAGCTAGAGGAAAGGACTATGAATTTACACCGACATCGCTAAGAGGTAAGTGCACCTGGAGACTGCTCATTGAGGATCAACAGACCCACAGCACACTGAACAAATACAAATGCCCCATCTGCTGGGACGGCGCGTCAGGGCGTGGATGTGGTGCTGGAAAGGAGCCCGGCGGACCAGGTAGGTACGTGCTGACGAGAAATGACGCTGCGAGGTGCCCACCGGACTGAACCACAACTGTTCTGTGCTGGAGAAGGCGCTTGAGGATGTGGAGGCTCAGGCAATCTCGGCTGAGTTCTGCATCCTGGCGAGAGGGTGTGATGAGATGAAAACATCTCTGCACCTTTTTGACTGTAAGAAGGATGTTCTGGAGAGGGAGGGGAGAGAAAGGAGGGGAGGCTGCTGGCTTGGAGAGTTCATAGGAATGGCGCTTTGCTTGAAGGAAGGAAGTTACCTTCCTTGGGTGCCAACACTTATAAAGAATTGTTCGTGAGAGCAAGCTGAGGCAGAGTGTGTATGTTCATGAGGCAGAGCTGACAGGTTACTGACATCTGCTGGACTAGAAAGTTCAAGGAGGGAGGGGGAGGTGTGTGTGTTTGTGTGTGTGTGTGTGTGTGTGTGTTCACTTTTGCTTCATTTTTGGCTTTGTTTTCTCCAACTCAAAAATACTGACAAAATACCATTTTCTGAAAAACTAGGGACATCTAGCTCTAGCAGAACCCAAAAATAAGCCTGCAAGGAATGGGAGTGGATGGGAAATAAGCACTGAAAAGCCAAGCGGACTGTATCTTATGGGTAAGGGTGTTCAGGGATGAAGTGAGAACTGTCAAAACTCAACACCAAGTTAGATCTTGCAGAAGAAATAAAACTGCATAACTTGAAGGGGAACAGGAGAAAAGGCCGCTATGGGTGAGCAGGGAGGTCAGGAATGAAATGAACCTCCTGTCTCGATGCTCTATAGAGCATCTGGGTGAACAGTCCTGATCTCTGAGCTTTGCTGGTGCAGAACTCCCCCCTGGACACCGCTTGCTTTGAGCTGGTTTTCTCTGCATCTGTGCATGAGTAAATAGGGAAAATAAATGCCTTTGAGTGTTTATGATCAGGGTAGAACTGCAGGCTGAGGCTTGAAATCATTTGCATGATGTCAGGACTCCTGATGGTGGTGTGATTGACGACCATTTGGACTCACAAAGATGCTTCCAGCCAGGTGATACAATGGGAACAGTTGGGAATTTCATGGCTGGTTGGTTTTTCGCTGGAAGTGGCAGCACTGATCACACGGTGTGATGCTGTGTGTGTCTGGTCAGTCCTACGGAGTATCGCAGTGCTGCTGATTGAGAGTCCATTGCTCTGGGCTCAGGGAAATGTTATTTACACAAGGTGAGATGACTCCATGGGAAGAGCAAACAAGTCTGTGGCTGGGAATTTGAGCTGAACGCTTTGGTTTGAACTTCGCTGCCCTTGGCTCCCTTGGCTTTTGGCTATTTTGCAGCAGAAAACCCTATTTCCTTCCCTGTTCCTAGGGAAGCACTTCATTTTATGCCAAGGCAGAGAACTCTTGAAATGCACAAGGTTTTCCACCCCTTCTTTCAGAGTCCGCTTCTTCCTAATTCATTTTAAATTCAATTTCCAAGTCCTTTTCCTAAAATAGACCGGAGTTTGGGCTTACCTGAATGTTTGAGAGCAAAGTTGTAACATTTTTCCTAACTGGCAGGGACACTCACAGAGTTTGATTTCAGTTTGTTCAAACTATCTCTAGCAAATAAGATAGAAAATACAAGAAAGCTGATATCAGTGTCTAGAAAAACCCACAGTTGGGAAGGAGAACTGGCTGTTGGAAGCATGTGATGCTGGGAAGCCAGCTGTGTTCAGGCTGAAAATAACTGAATTAGAGTGAAACTTGCTGGATGTTGTTTGGGTCAGGAGAGCGCAGGGCAGGAAACCCACGCACTGGGTTTGAAGGCGGCAGCGCAGCCCGTCCCAGCATGGACGGTGATCAACGGCTGGAAGTTCTCGAGAGGGAGCGTTCCATGGACCACTGCTGGTTTCATAGAATGTCCTGAGCTGGAAGAGACCCACAAGGATCATGGAGTCCAACGCCTGTCCCTGCACAGGACACCTCACAGTTCACACTGTGTGTCTGAGGACGTTGTCCAGGCTCTTCTTGAACATTGTCAGGTTGGGGCTGAGACACCTCCCTGGGGAGCCTGTTCAGTGTCCAGCACCCCCTGGGTGAAGAACCTTTTCCTCATGCCCAACCTAAACCTTCCCTGGCACATCTTCTGCCATCCCCTTGGGTTCTGTTGGTCACTAAAGAGAAGAGCTCAGCCCTGTCCCTCCTCCTCCCTTTGTGAGGAAGCTGCAACCCCATGAGGTGTCCCCTCAGTCTCTTTTGATTCACTCTGCTCTGTGGAGGTGGCTCGTGGATTGGTACCGGCTTTTTTCCTCCTGTGTGTTGAACTTGTATGAAGAGATCTTTAATTTTCCAGCACTATTTGTCCGTGTCTGGAGCTGCACGGTAGCTGAGTCTGCCCTGTACAAATCGCTTATTCCAAGTCTTGCCTGTGACAGGACTCCACAAAAACATTTGTGGGCAAGACTGACAAATACATTTCCCTACTAAGCTCTTTGGCTTTGCTTGCACTTAAAAAGGTGTCAGTAAAGGCAATTTTAAACTCAGTTTTTCATAGTGTTACAATACTGAGTTTAGAAATTAACTGGTCCCCCTTTCTGCGAAGTGCATGTTCAATCACGTTAAGGATCACAATTCACTCCCCTGCACCTTGAAGATAGCAATTTTCTTTTTGACAATGCCTATTTCCTGTAACTCTGGCTATTTTATTTACGAGCACCCTGCTGGAGTCCCAGGCCAAGGCTGCGCTGGCTTGGGGACGTCGAGTGCTGATGTGGAGACTCTGGCCAGGGAAATTCCATCTGTTTTCATAGAGGACGTTATGATTCAGCTGATGAACCACTCAGCAGATATGTTCTGTGGCTCTAATGTATTGATTATTGCCTTGAAAACAAACGCTGTCTCTTAGAGAAAAAGGGAGCCTGCAAAACTTGGTGAGCTCTCTACAATTTGGAGGGTGTTAAACAATACTAAGAGAACATACCCGGCACACACGTAAACCTACAGATGACCGTCTTGGTTAAAAAGATGTAAGAGAAAAACAACTTATATGCACAAATAACCAATCCAAATTAAAAACAACAACAACAAATAGGTTTCTATGTGTTCCAAGTAATTAGAGGTGATTTTTCTCAGTAGTTGTCATTTCCTGGAGTCTTATAATCCACATCCTAAAATAAACCTGGTAGCTGAAACTCTGGGCTAATAAACCAGCCAAACACCAGGCGATCTGCAGGATTTTGGAGCAACAAATGTTAAAAGCATAGGAGTGCGATGCGGATAAATGACTTAATTCTTAGGAATTTAAAACGTAAAACTGACTTAATTGGACCAAAATAATCAATTGAATATGTATCTGGTATTTACAAATGAAATTATATACAGTTCCTTAATTGAACATAGTCTGAGTTTTCTTTAAACTGATTGTTCACTTCTAGCTTGGGGAAAAAATGCTGGAATGCGGGGGGATTAAGTTTTATTTAGTTTCCTTGCTAAGAGCTGCGTTGTGCGATTTAAAGGGAAACGTCCTTGAGAGATGGGTTCCTTTGTAAATGCTGTCAGACCTTGTTTGGTTTTAGATGGGAATTAATTTCTCTAAGGCCATGGTGGAAAGTGCGTATTGGTGAGTAAAGAAAAATGAAGAATTGTAACCTGCTAAGATGCATCTTGTTTTCAACAAGGAAATCTTCGCATGCGTGTTGCTGTTTTGGGCATCGCTGCTGTGGCCACCTTGCTGGAAAAAAGGCTGGTGATGATCTTCGTTTGCCCCCAGGTGGTAGGAAACACACAGTGAGAGAACCTCATATCCAGCTGTTGGATATTACTAGAATTCTTCATTATACCTTGATGTACTTTAATATTAACCTTAAGTGCTGCAGAAGGTGCAGCCACGTGTGTGGGCTCCTTGTTGAGCTCTGTGGGTGCTGTGGGGGTTCTGGTCTGTGTGTGTCCGTGTGTCCAGCTGTAACACAGCAGTGAGGATTGACTGGGGCGGTTAGAGACGTTTTAACAAAAACTGGACCCATTCAGCCATTTCTCAGCAGAATTACAATTGCATTTAAGGTGGATTTGGTGACTTCCAGGTCCCAATTTCTTTTTCTAAAGGTGTGGAGCTGGAAAGAATAATTAAAGGAAGGTGCAGGGTCACCTTTTCCCTTGGTACGGATGAGGAATAAATATAAGCCGAGTTCTGAGAACTTCCTGATCCCGGCGGTAGGCACTGGGTCTGGGATGAGGTGATGGGGTGGGCTGCTGTCATATTCTTCCCAGGCTTCTTCCAACAGAAAACACAGATCTTACCCTTGTGGGCTTTTTCTTTTTAGCTGTGTCTGTCTGTCACTGATGGGTCTTGGAATTACCCCCTTTGCTTTTGGAGACAAGCGGTCTCTTGATCTACTTGTGCTGTGCTTTTACGGGGGGTGTGTGGAACGCTGCTTGTAGTAGGTTCAAGCTCCTTTGGTGTTGCTGTGGATCAAACTCTTCTCTGAGCAGAAAACTGGCGCTAAACCTCTTCTTCACTCCTCCTGAGGATCCAACCCTTCAACACTTGTGTAACAACCCCTGTGTAAACACCTGGATGAAACTACACCTCGTGCAACGGGACCCCAAACTGCCCCAGGGCCCGGGGTTGTTTCCAGGGGGTTCGCTTTCCTCCTTTCCAGCTGCAGAGGGAGGGGATGGAGTCAGGAGCCGGGGCTGGGGGCGGGGGAGCCCGGGCAGCCCCCACGGTGGCCACGGCGGGGCGGTGCCGCTCCGCAAACCGGCGCGGCTGCAGGGGGGAGCGGGAACCGGGGATGCCCTTCCTGGGGGTTCCGCACATTTAAATAGTGCATGGCGAGTTTTACAAGGAAAAGAACAATAATAATAGAACCTCACGCCTGAATCCACCAGCTGTAATAAATGCCGAGTGAAGCTGCGGTCCAGCACATCCCCTGCGATGCTGATGCTCTGTGAACGGCTTGTCTGCAAAGTTTGCTGGGAAGAATCGGATTTATATTTACAGGGGATGTATGATGTGCTCTAACACCCGTATTTTTCTTTCAGCTTGAAAGATGTTTCCCCCCCGTCCCCATTAAAAACCAAACAGCACAGTCAGCTCCGTTCTCAGTGACAAGACAATTAGATGCCACAAAGCAATGCCTTTTATTGGAGCTTCCCACAGATAAAGATTTATATGATAGAAATAATTCGATTTGGATCAAGATTTCTGCTCAATATAACCCAAGGGTATTCTGAGAATTGCTTGGATTCTGGCAAAATCCCACTGGGTGTCAATCAGCACCGTCCAGCTTCAATTATGGGTTCAGATATTTTTTCCTCTTCCTTTCACACAGGGTTTTAAAGCTGAGATATGCAAACACAGGCCATTGTCAAATACTCCAATGGGAGACAGCTCTTCACCTCCTTGAATACAGTATCTTTTGCCTTCTTGCATAAATATTTTAATTGCTAATTTGCTGGTCTCATTTAACACAGATTCGGCATTTGTCATTTGAATTTAAACTTGTTAAAATTTACGATTTTCTTGGCTACCTATGTCAATAATTTAAAGGGAAAGCTCATTATTAAATTATTATGGGCAATTATTTCATGACTAGTGTGGAAATTGTCATTTCTGCAGCCTTAAAAGATCCTAGAGGAAGCACATGTGGATCAATAAGGATCAAATCCCAGAAAGCATAAAGATGCACAGGAACTGAGTCTTCTGTATAAAACATCATGTACCTGGGAAAATTCATATTAAAATTCCTGGGTGGCACTGATACTTTTTCCTTTGCAGGAACATGTCAGGTGGTGGTTAATGCTCCAGATTCCTCTGAGGTGATTAAGTTTGTTTTCTCTGAGAAATGATACTTAAGTATGATGAATGCAACTTTAATTTCCATAGATCACAACCAAAGGCAAGCAAGAGGGGCAGATAATTTCTGCGTACCTTGAAAAAGGAGACTGTTGGCTCTGTTTTCATTTGGCAGAGAACACGCTTGCTGGGGTGGCATTTGCAGGCTGCAGTTTGGGATCTGTGACTCCAGCTCCCATCCAGCACACACCAAACCTGCTGGAAGGGTGCGCAGCGCAGGCTGAGTCACAGTATCACAGTATCATAGTCCCGGCCCTTCAGGGTTTCCAGCAGTCAGGTAAATCCTGCTGGTTCCAGTGAGGTGGTGCTGAGCTTTACTGGGCAGAATGAATCACAGAACCACAGAATGGTTGGGGTTGAAGGGACCTCTAGAGAGCACCCAGTCCAATCCACCTGCTAAAGCAAAGTCACCAGAGCAGATCACACAGGAAGGTGTCCAGGTGGGTTTGAATGTCTCTGGAGAAGGAGACTCCACAACCTCTCTGGGCAGCCTGTTCCAGGGTTCTGGCACCTCAAAGTAAAGAAGTTTCTGCTCATATTCAGATGGAGCCTCCTGTGCTTCAGTCTGTGCGCATTGTCCCTCATCCTGTTGTCGGGCAGCACTGAATAGAGTCTGGACCATCCTCTGACACCCACCCTGGAGATATTTATAAACATTGATGAGATCCCCTCTCAGCTTCTCTTCTACAGGCTGAACAGCCCCAGCTCTATCAGTCTCTCCTCATAAGAAAGGTGCCCTAGGCCCCTTGTCATCTTCGTATCCTGCTGCTGGACTCCCTCCAGTAATTTCTTATCCTTCTTAAACCGAGAAGCACATAAATATATCCTTTTCCAGCCCCATGAATGCTGTGGAAGAGCTTTTCCCTGCCTGCAGCACCAGACTTTCCATCCCTAGTAGGCATTGTGCTGCAGGCAGTGCTCCCATGTTTTTGCAGGTATGGTGCTTGCCCACGCACCAGCCCCCGGCCCCAGCAGCTGCCTCCATCGCTGACACAGAACCACTCGGCAGAAGTATGTTGTGTTTCGGGAGTGACATAGTGATTGTAGACGTAATTCCCTTGAAAAGGGTGTTTTGAGGTGCAAGGTGTGTTACCAAGGTGATGCCAGCACAGCCCCTCCAGCGTTCCCCAATTTCTCAGCATCCGGCCAGCAGTCTCCACAGCTGGATTTAGCTCACGGCAAAAGCACGGAGAACAATGAGGTAAAGTCAAACCCCCTCCCCACTCCCACCAGATGGCCCTCACGCTTTTTAAATTTTACTCTAAACGGCTGGTAAATGCTCTGCAAGCACTTGGTGAGTTTACAAGGGGGGCAAGTCTTTCCTGTCACTTTATTTTAGCAGTGCAAAGCGTGGACTCCTGGATGAAGCCAGTGCCGGTGGCGGACACCTCCCTGCCTTTCCTGGGGGTCCCCTCGTGTTCTGGGTCTGTAGGACAAGTCCTGAAGGAGAAGCACTGAGCGACTCCAGGAGGGCGCAGAGCAGGTCCTGGAAATGTTGTTAAACTGAACCTTGCGCCTATGTGTTACAGACCATGTCTAGCGCCTGCACCTGGCCCTGGCACTAATTTGGGGGCAAGGCCAGGCTCCAAAGGGCAGGTGGCTGTTTCTTGCTCAGATGTCAGCCCTCAGTCTCTGCCTGGCCAAGTTCTGCCAGCAACGCTTTATGCTTTTTGAGGGCAAGGGACAGTTTGGGAGGTACTAAAATAGGCAAATACTTGATCGTAGTTCATCTCAAAGATTAAGAAAGGACATTTACTAACCCTTTACCTACTAGCTTGACATTTCAGTTTCAACTTTATGGCAGTGTTATAATATTGAGGAATCCAAGCAAAACCTTTCAGCTTGCAAAACGGTGAAGTTCTGAGTTTTGGCACCAATATAAACCCATACTTGATCCTGGATTTCCTAATGTATGCATCTTCCCCCCTCCACCAGGATCGTTTTCCCTTTGAGAACAATACCGGATTTGGCTCTCTCGTACTGTACTGTTACTGGAGTAGTTTAGTGCATTAACTGGTAGATTTGTTTATGCACAGAAAGGTTCTGCCCAGACATCGGTGCCGTAAGCTTTTCCATCTGCATGGCCCCGTTCTGACCTTGATCTGTTGTGGGGCTGCGGAGGGCTCGTTCGCGCTCCAGCCTCACAGGCTTTTCTATCGGGATTAGCTTTAAGGGGCTCAAGTTGTTGAAGGGTTTTTCTACTGATAAATGGATTGAGACCCATATTTTAATCTCACGTCATCAAACATTCATCAGATACTCTTGGTCATTACTGACAGAGCCAGGTTTGAACTAGTGACCTAGCAGTAAAAGGTCCCATTAGCAATTTCCTTAAACTGTCAAGTCATTGCATAACACAGATGAAATGTGATGGGATTTTTCTTTTTCTGCAGGTAAAGGCAGTGAGTTTCTGTTTAATTTTTATTTACTAATGACTGTGTTGCCAAAACATTCTGCGTTAAAGCATTCACGCTCCCATGTAAGCCAGAAACATGAAGAAACACAAAGATGGGGTGTATCACCCACGTCCACGGGGCAGTCGCAGGGTCAGGCAGTGTCACCCGAATTTCACTCATTTGTTTCCATGAATGGGGAGAGTGCTGGGGAGTCCCGGTAGCAAATCCCATCCTCACCATATCAGATACAGCACCCACACCCCGTGCCAAGACAGATCCTGGCTCTGTGTGTGTTGCTCTCTCTCCATAAGCAATAAAAACAAAGACTAACAGGCGTTTAGTAAAGCTTCTTTGGCTCACGTCGCACTGCACTGTTCTTTTACCAGCAATTTTTGTATCCAAGTCATTTCTCTCTTTACAGAACCGTTTGAAGAAATAATGTGTGAGAGGGAAAAAAGAATTACCTCCGGCAGTCGTGTTATAATGGTTCTTGTGCTGACAGCCCTTGGGGAACAGTGGCAGCAGCGGGGTAAGTATGTATGACATCTTTGTAGTGATAAAGAAACAAATAAATGTTCCCATTAACACTCCATCGGGTCAACAGCTATTCCAGACCAACATGATGTTGGCGGAACCCATTTGATTCATATCGTCTAAGACACACTTCTCTCGCAACATATCTTCTGGAAGGCACATAAACCAGAGGTCCTGCTCGAACCAGGTGGAGTCATTAAAGAATCAGCGAACTTTTTACAAGTTGCTTGAAATACCCTGGCTAGAATCCAGCTCCAGGGTTGTTGCTGTGTCTGTTTAACAGTTCCTTCATCACACCATGACAATGACTCTATTTCAGCACTGGAGGAAGTAATTTCTCCATACATCGTTTGTAATGCATTTTGGGAGGCTTTCTGAAGGCTTCCTAAGCCCTGCAGTGAGATCAGTGGGATGTGAGCCTCACCATAACGATCTTGGGAAGCATGAGCAGCATTTGTATATCATCCATAATGAATGTGTGTGCATATGGAACAAGCACACATGCTCACAGATGCCTGCTCAGCCAGGCTACCCTTTTCCTACAGAAGTCAGTGCAAGTTGTGCTTGAGTAGGAACTACGATGTCTCATTCTCCACCCAAATGATGGGTAGTGAAGCACATCTTCAAAAAAAAAAAGTCTATTTAGGGGAGTGTTTAAGCACAATTTATCTCTGCTAAAATACAGACTTTAAAACAGGCACAGACTTTCTAACTGACATGGGATAACCCAGAATGTGGTTCTTCCTTCCCGTTTAACAGGCGCTGTCTGGTTGTCTCTTCACCAGAACTTTTGTATTACTATTTCACACAGGTTGAATATTTTTGAGAAAAGGTCTGAAGAAGGGACCTGAGAAATCCAGGTGGATCATGCAAAGCCAGGATCTTGAACTTCAAATTGTCCAAAGCATTGTGGAAGGTACGTACAACGGTGAGTCTCTCTTTGTACCTTAAACTTCATTGCAACCAAAGCATTTCCATGCTGTGTTCTGGCAAAATCTCGCTTGTCAAAGGTTTGCCTGCGGTTCCAGGGAAAATGTCTGAGCCCAGCTGATGAACTTTTAGTTCTGCTTCTGCTGAAATCATAAAGTCTTCTGATGTTAACACAAATTCCAGAGAAAGCAGGTTTCAAAATGGTCGGCACAAAAAGAGCAGCCAAATCCTGAGCAGCCAAGTCCTAGACATTGAGAAGTTAACACTTGCCGACCCAGCAAGTTGTGTCTCTCATCGCTCCCCTGTTTGAAGGAAGAGCTTGAAATTCTGGACTACACCCTTCAAAAGTTCTTGTGCATGTTTAAAGTCAAAATCCCAAGAGGCAAAGTCCTCAGAGTTTATAGAAGTGTTCTAAAGCAGATACAGGTTTCAGAGTCACTTAAATACTTCTGATAATAGTCTTGATTCAGCAAAGCATGTGACCATTTTAGTAGATGTTTAAATCCATCCCATGTAATATATTTAAACTCCTTCCCTCAGTGCATGCCTCTGGGCTTCTCCCTTCCCTCTTAAATGGGAGACATGTACTCGCATGTCCCTGAAGTCGATCGCAATTGATCATGCATTGCTGAACTGACAATGTAAAAATCATATCAAGATTTTGTGTGATAAAATAACCATAGTCTGCCCAGTGGATGCCAGAATAAACAAGTAAACACTAGCCAGCCTTTAAATGTATTGCAAACTTCTGCAAGTACTGTAGGGAACGTAAATCTGCAGCTGGCTGTAGCGTAGTGCAATTTCCACCAATGCAATAAAGAAACAGATTTCATCTGTTTTTATTAGTGAAAACAGAGGGTGTCACCCCTCTGTAGAGATGGTTTGCCCTTTTGGCATGAGCAGGGCTATGAGGACTGGGAGGTGGTTAGGACAGAGCCATCAGGCCCCTGTCACTGACACCCTGTGGTCCAACTACCCGTGCAGCCGTATTTACCACAGGATAGCAACAACTCTCCAAGAGTCGAATTCATGGCTGGACACGACCGCGTGTCCTTGTCCGCGAACGACAGCACTACCGCCTGCCTGAGCACCCTGAGTATTTGGAGTGGCCCACAGCATCCACCCCCCCGAACCCATGCGGGTAACTGTCCCTGCTCACATTTGCTGTCGGATGTGGGGACGCGGGTCCCGCGGGAATCCCACGGGACAGACGTGGGGCTGGGATGCCGGGGGGAGCTGTGGGAGCTGCTCTCTACCCCGATCCCTCCCCCCGGCCCCCGGGTGCATCCCGCGATCCACGCGTCCCCGCGGTGCCGGCGGGAGCAGCTCCCCCGTACGGCCGCCAGGTGGCGCCGTGGCCACGCGGCGCGGAGGCCCCGGCACCGCCCCCCCCCCCCCCCCGCCGCCAGCGCTCGGGCTCGGCTCCGCTGCTGGGGGAACAGGGGGGACTCGCCTTCCCCCCACCCCCCGGCCCGTGAGAGCGGAGGTTGGGGTGCCCTTCCTCCTCCTTCCCCGCCGTGCAGCCCCGTGCGGGTCTCACCTCGACGTGTTTCCGTAGCTCTGCTCGCCCCTGGCGGGCTCCTACCCCGGGCGGTAATGGGTGAGCTAAACTTGGGAAGGAGGGGAGGGCGTATCCCCCCGTCCCGTCGTTTTCCTTCCGACGAGTCCCTGGGGGCCAGCCCGCTCTGTCGGACTCTTGCAGCTGCCTGACAGGCCCCCTGTCCCGGGGTCCCGCGCCCCCAGGCACCGCTCCCTCCCTTCCCCCCGGCCCCTTGCAGGCCAGGCAAGCAAATGCTTCCATCAATGTCCCACTGCTTCCCACCTGCAGGAATTAACCCAGCCCCAGGGCCAGCAGCCTCTCTCTGCCCAGCGGGGAGAGCCCCAGTGCCCCATGCCAGTCGGGGGTAACCCGGGGCCCCCCAGTCCCCAAGGGCCGGGGGAGGCAGGAGGAGGAAAGCTCCTGGATGAGATGTTTCCATCTAGATCACCTGCTACTGCTTCTTCATGGAAAATAGGGTAAAAGCAGGCTTCTGTATCATCATACTGTAGACAGACCCTTTGTCCCAGAGGCATCCATGCTCCTTCCTCCTCAATAGGGCAGGCAGAGTGTTCAACCCTCAGTCCTCTGAGCCCTTTTCTCCTCCTTCTCCCCAGACGCAAGACAGGTAGGAAGAATAAAATACCCCAAGTAGCTGAAAAGTGTCATCACCTGCCAAGATGAACATTGGATTTATTTGTGGATGGAAAGTCTTTGCTTCAAAACAGGAGCCTATTCTCAATAAGGAAAATATTCACGAAAAGCATCTTTGCTGGGGAGGATACTAGTGAACTGTACCCAAACCTTCAAGCCCCTTCCACCTCTGCATCAGCAGAAAGTGCAGGTACGTGCTCAGACTCCCAGTGCTTTGCTTTCAGTCCCACCTTGAGAGGAGAGTCTGCTTTTCCCTTGCCCCCATTCAGCATGGGTCTGTTGCTCATCTGCCTTCTTCCAAAAAGGGCAGGAAGGAGCACAGTCCCTTTGGGGGTGCCTCATCCAGCTGCAGAGGTCAGAGAGGAGGGAGAAGAAGGGTTTTCTCTCAGAAATTCCCATTTCCGATCACTTCTCCCTCACTTGGGGTCTGGACAGAGGGAAGTGGGTCTTGACTGTCACCCCTGTGCCAAGAGCCCTGAGGCAGAGGGAGCGGAGAATGGAGGCAGGAGGAGGGAGTTGTCTGGGATGAGCTCCAGGTCAGAGGAGAGAGGGGCCTTGGGCCCACTTGGAAATCTCGTCAGGGCAGGGGAGAGGCCTTTCCCCATGCAGGAGACTCCTCTGTCTCCAGCCTCATAAGAGCTGTGTTTGTCCTCTGGAGTGAAACCTCTTTCCATGCCCCTTTGTCCTCCCCAGGAGCCCTGTTTTCTCCCATATAGGAGACGTGGCACATGGATCCCAGTGTTGCCCCATCCCTGCTATCTGTCACAACCGGGGACTCTGCAACCAGATCCTGGTCCTGTTCATAAACCGCTCTTGCCCGAGCTGCAAAGTTGCAGCTTATGGGTTGATGTAGCTGTGGTAAAATCCACAGCTTGCCTATGCAGCTCTCACCTGCTTTGGGAGCAAAGCACAGCCTGCAAGTCTCTGTGTGTGTTCTATTCTGCATTGCGCGCTGAGAGCTTTTAGCTCGGGCTTGCAGGGAAGCATCACTGCAATGTGCCTGAGTTTTCTTCTGCAGCAAAACAGTTAAGCACCGAGTCCCAGCCAGCCCAGCGAGTACTCCCCCGTGGCAGACTGCAGAGTGTCCTCCAGCTCAGTTTGCCATGCTGAGGAAAGGACGAACCCAGCTTCCCACATGAATACGCTCCGGCCTCATAACGGGCATGACAGCGATATGCATGCAGGAGCAGCTCTGCTGCAGTCGGCAGAGTGCAGTGGTGTTGGTCCAGAGACCAGTCTCAGGTGGTGAGGAGAAAGTGAGTGCTAAAGGCAACTGGGAATGCTTTATATCAAAAGCCTTGGTAAGCTGGGGCTGGCCTCTGCAGGGTGGATGGAGCACAGAAGTCTCCTTGCCTGCTGCCAGCATGTTTTTTTTTCTCCCAAAGTCTTGACTTTCTCACCCCCTCCTTGTTTCAGCTCTGCTTTTCTTTCACACTGCCCCAGTGGGGGTCGACCCAGTGTTTAACTCTTTCATCCTTGTAGCAATTAGTTTGTGGCTTTGAGACTGCCCGTAATGCCTCAAGTGTGGCATCTCCTCTGTCCCTCAGCAGGACCCTCCAGGAGCTTTCTTGTGTGTTGGACACAGAGATGTGTGTGTGTGTACAAGGTGGAAAGTAGTGGAGAACTTGTCACTTTTATTGTTGTGGCTGGATGTCCCTGCGCAGTGGAGGTGCCCTCACACTGCTGCTGGGATGCTATTCCCTTCAGCATCCAGGAAAAGGCATGGAAACGGTCCCCTGATCCCTTGAACAGATTTGAAGGGTAAAATCTGCCAACTGCTCAGTATATTGATTCAAATGCATTATTCCTCCCTGGGCAGATCCCTGCCCTGGGAAAAGAGCAATCAGTGCAGGTGCAAATGGCTATTAATTGCAAAATGTATCTCACCGTGGAGGCATTTAGGCTGGATATGATACAAGTGACAAAGCAGCAGCCTGAAGAAGACCAATAAGCCAGAGCACTACAGGGGCCAAACTACTCCTATGTGATACCTATGGTGTAAATATTCATGTATGGCTGTGTGTCGGTGTTCTTCTGCATATCCCTGAGATATGACACAGTAGGATTATGTGAAGATTCAAATTTTATCTGCAGGGAATGTGAAAAACTTGCTCTCCATAACGGTTCCCATGTGAGAGCTCAGTGTACTTCGGACGTGGATGTTTTGTGTGTGAACCCGCCTAGAGCCAAGGATCAAGTGCAGTTTCTCGTTGCCGGCGAGGTGCTGGCAGCGGGCTGTGTGCCTGTGTTTTTGAGACAGAGCTCTTGCCGAGATGTAGCTGTGTGCTCAGACAGCCGCTGCTCACGAAGTGCCGTGCAGGTGGCTGGAAGAGGGTCCTGTAGAGTTGCCGGACTGCCCTAGGGTGCCTATGGAGCTGAATGCTGTGCCTGTAGCGTGTTGTACCTGTGCTGCCTGTTCTCTGGACCCTCAGCTGTGCTTCGGGCAGGGCTTAGCACGGCCCGCTGGGCTCCGCTGCCCTCCGCGGCGTTCTGCGCAGCCCCGGGAACAGCCACTCGCCCTGCTATCGACAGCATCTTCCGCACCTCGGGGGGAAACAGAGGGGTACGGAAGCAATTCAGAGACAACCCAAACACTTCAGAGTTTTCCCTCCCCTAAGCGGGATAGGGAGTTCCCCTCGAGCGGCACGACATCGCCCTGGGGAGGGCGAATAACCCGGCTTGCCGAGACGCACCGGCTTTTGTTTTATTATATGTGCAAACCTGTATTTGAGGAGGCATAACCCACGCAGCCAGCACAGCTAACTCGGTTCCGCGTGAAAAGCCCGTGAGGGAGGCGATGGCCAGAGCCTGGGGCGCAGGAGAGCCGCTCGGCAGCAAAGCGAGTTGCGCGGGGGGAAAGACGGGTTGATGCGGGAAGACTGGCGAGAGGCAGGTCCAGGAGCCCACGGAGAGCTGCGGACGCTGCGCCCGCTCCACCACCGCCAGCCAGCTCAGCGCTTCCCCAGAGAGGGCATGAATTAGTTTTATTGTTATTATATTATTATTTTCCCTAGAAAAAGAATCGGACTTCCTAGAGGAAAAAAAAAATAGGACTTTCTCTGTGTTCGGAAATTGTGTGCTTTTGCTGCAAAGCAACGCACTGCTGCCCGGGAACGGGGCAGGAACCGGGGTGAGCGGTGGAGGCTCAGCGGGGATTTGGGGATTTGCAGCGGGGAAGTTGACGGGACCCAGAACACCTCCAGCCACACGCGTGTTTCCAGCGGTGTTTGCGCTGAGGATAATCCCGCTGCGTGAGGCGGCCTCTCCTCCCGGGCTCGGGCAGGGGGCACTGCCGGCGGGGCGCCCCCGGAGCAGGGGTTGGCGGCCGCGGGGCGTACCCGGCTTTGGGCAGTCGGGGTCGGCAGCCTGGCGCTGGGGAAGGACCCGCCGGGGCGGCCCCGGGGGAGCGGGGAGGGCTCGGCCACCTTTGCAAGTAGCGCTGCCGCTTGTCCCCGGTGGCTCCGGGCTGTGCGGGAGCGAGGAGCGGCGCTAGGCACTGCGGGGGGAGAGCGGGGTACCCCACCGAGGGGGTCTCCGTGTGTCAACCCCCCCTTCCCCGGTTATCCCCGCGCGGGGCGGCCCCAGCGAGCAGCGCCGCCGCCTCGCTGATGAACAAAGGCACGATCGTGTTTGTGTTAATACCCCCAACCCCCGGGGGGGGCTTCGGGGCAACTTTCCCCCGGGTCGGCCGGGGTTTCTGGGCGGAGCTATGCTAACGAGAGGGGGCGTGGCCTCGCCCCCGCGGCAGCGTCTCCACGAGCGGCCATTGGCGGAGGAGCCGTGGGGGGGGAGAGGTGACGCGATGCAAATGAGGGGGCGTGGCCGCTGCGGCCCCGCCCCCCGCCCGCCGGGGCTGCGGGGCTCGTGTTCGGCGGCGGGGACAGTCAAAGTGGCTCCCATAGGGAGAGACGGCGAGTCCGCCCCGGCGCTGCGGGAGAGGGAGGGGGCGCGGGCATTGGGAGCCCCAGGGTCTCCCTCCGTCCGTCCGTCCGTCCATCCGCGCCGCCGCCGCGGGTGCGCCCCTCTCGCTCCCTTCCCGGCGTGCGCCCGGCTCCGGCAACTCGCTTCCTGCGCGGCTGGAGAAGGGAGGAGAGAGCGCTTCGGCGGGGAGCGGAGAGAAGAAAGAGGGAGAAAAGAAAGAAAGAAAGAAAAGAGAGAGGGGAAAAAAGGGGGGGGAAACTTGCCTCTCTTGTCACTGGAAAATGACACTTGATGTAGCAGAGCCTGCCGCAGCTCCCGTTCGTCCTATTGTTTCTTAAACTGCCATCTGAGATTTTTTTTTTCCTGCTGCCATCCGAGGGGTGTCTTCATACAAAAGGGACTTCAAGTACTCCTCCGGCTTGCCAGCGCTGCAACCAGCCCCCAGCACCCCGCCAGCCCCTCCAAGCACCCAAACAAACTGCACACGCAGCAAACAGCAGCAACAAAACCGGGCTCTGATTGCTTCTGGATTTTTTTTTTTTTAATGTGCGTGCCTGTGTTTGCTTTCTCTGACTTGCTTTGATTCCAGAGATCAGCTGCAGAGAGAGGAGAAAAGAGAGAAAGAAAGAAAAAAAAGACCTATATAACAGTCCGCCTGGCGATTTTATCACTTTTTTTTTTTAATTATTTTTTGACTAAAGAAAGAAGATTTGCGCTGTTGTTTCTGATTCATGTTTGGGATTCAGGAAAGCATCCAGCGGAGTGGGAGCAGCATGAAGGAAGAGCCCCTCGGCGCGGGGATGAACGCGGTGCGGACCTGGATGCAGGGAGCCGGCGTCCTGGACGCCAGCACGGCCGCTCAGAGGTAGGGGGGCTCCGCGCCCGCGCCCCGCTCCGCGCCCCGGCGCGCACGCCGCCTGCAGCGCTGCTCCCCGCGGGCAGCGCCTTTCCCCCCGCACCACCAAAAAAAACCGGCTCTGGAGCTCTACTGAGAGCTGCGAGTTTCGCGTAGATGTCGCCAGTTAAAAATTTATCCCTCTCGTCCCGTAGGAATGATTTTTTTAAATTAAATAATAATAATAATAAAGGAAGCAGCGAGTTTCGCTAGGTAGGAATAGGTGGGTTTTAATCTCTCTAGCTCCTTGTACTCGCACGGAGGAAGGAGTTTTGAAAACTATGTTTACTGCTGATTTAGTCTTAAGATCTCCAAATGACACTTTCCTTCTCCGATAAGCCGCGAGTTGTGCACGGATCTATCCAAAATATATTTCTCTACCTCGCTTTTTTATCCTCGTCAGGATCAGCAGCCTCCCTTCTTCTCCTCCGATAAGCAGTGAGTTTTGCAAAGCTTTCTCGAGGAGAAATTTAATTCGAAGCCCCTTTGTAAAACCACTGTCACTTATCTCAGATTTTTTTTAAAAAAGAAATCGCTTCATATAGGATGTGCATTTGGGGAAGCTGTACCCAGCCTCGCCTTCTCTCTTATTTCTCCTTCTCCTCATTCTCTTCCCCGAGAAAAAAAAATAATAATAAAAAAAGGAAATAAAAATAATTAAAACCTCCAACCAAAAGCCCTGATGCCGGACTCCCAGCCTGAGCCCCGGAGCCGGCACCAACTAAGAAGTTGATGTTGACATCTCCCGGTGTCTCCCACCTCGCCCCGCACCCCTCCCTTTGGAGCCCTCTAAGGAAGGGAAAGTTCTGCAGGGACAACCCTGAAATATTTCAAGTTGTCTCTTGGGCTGCCATCGCGGTGTTTACCCACCGCTCCGGCGAGGGGAGGAAAGGCTCGCAGGACTGAAACTGAAAGATAAGGCACATGGGCGCTCCGGGTGACAGCTTCGAGCCGACTTTGAGAAGTGGCAGGACCGGTGCCGCTCCGCGGGCAACGCGCCGGCGGGGCTGAGCGCAGCTCCCCCGCCATGCAGGGCCGGCTGCGAGCGGGAACGGTCCCCGGGGAGGGTTGGTGGGTGCCAGTGTCGGGTTCCTGGGGGGACTGCTTGGCGCTTCGGGCTCGGTGCAGGGTGGGATAGAGTCGGGTATGTGCCGCACTCTCGGCTCCGCGGGGTTTCGACGTGGCCGCGGTTGAACACGCCTTACCCTGCCCGGAGGGAAGAGCCCCGGGGGAGGGGGGATGTTCAGCCCCGGGGGAGCCCAGTTGGGGCCCGGCGGGGAAGACATGGGCCCAGGAGCCGGCTTGCGGATGGGGGTGTGAGGCCGCGTCGTCGGGGCTGCCGCTAACCCGCGTCTTTCTGGTCCCAGCGGAGTGGGTCTGGCCCGGGCTCACTTCGAGAAGCAGCCTCCTTCCAACCTGAGGAAGTCCAACTTTTTCCACTTCGTCCTGGCTCTGTACGACCGGCAGGGGCAGCCCGTGGAGATCGAGCGCACCGCCTTCGTGGGTTTCGTGGAGAAGGAGAAGGTGAGTAGCCCGGCAGCCCGCGGGGTCCCTCCCGCTCTGCTCCCCCAGGGCCGTGGCACCGGCTTGTCCCGGGAGCCACCGCCGCCTCCTGGGTGCCTCTCTCTACCTTGGCCCCGTTATGCTCGGGGCAGGGCAGGGGGCTGAGAGCTGGCCCGTCCAGCCCTGGGGTCACCCTGCGTGCGAGTGATGGAGAAACTTCATATCATATTTTTCTTCTTTTTCCTACGGCCTCCCGTGTCTTCTTTGACTTCAGGAAGCCAACAGCGAAAAGACCAACAACGGGATCCACTACCGCCTGCAGCTGCTCTACAGCAATGGTAAGGGCTGGGAGCCCCCGGTATCAGCCCCACCATCCCCCGCCGCCGCTGGCTGCCCTCCCGCCGCCTCCCCGGTTGGAAAGCCCACCAGAGGCCGGGAAACCGCTACCCTGGCTCCCTTCTGCTCCGCTCGTCCTTGCGCTCGGTGCCTGAGCGCAGCCCGGTCGCGGCCAGAGCTGCTGGGACGGGCGGCCTCGGGTGGGAGCCCCGGCGGGCCCGAGCCCTCGGGCGAGCCCCGGCGCGTTGCCACCGGCCCAGCTCCTCACACCTCTGCCTTGTTTCAGGGATCAGGACGGAGCAGGATTTCTATGTCCGACTCATCGACTCCATGACCAAACAGGTAGGTGCTGCGGAACGCCCGCGGAGGACGGGGGGATGGCAGCCGTCGGGGCGGCCTCAGGGAGCGCGGCGAGGCGGCCCGCGGAGGCGAAACCCACCCCCTCTGCGAAAGGAGGCGGCTCTGTCCCGCCGGGGAAGGGGTTGCCGCCTCCCGCAGGGCACGGCCGCGCTCCCCGCTCCGCACCCGCGCAACCGCGACCGGTCTTCGCGCAGCGGCGGGGGCTGCAGGGCCGAGCCGCGGGGACAGACCCCGGCGTCGGGGCGGCGCGGAGGATCCGCTCGGGACCCTGCCCGCCTCAGGGCTTGGGAGCTCGGAAAAATACAGGCGACCTTCCAGCCGTCCTAGTTCGGGATGCTTAATTAATAAGAATTAACCTCCCGCCGCCCCCAGCCCACCACACGCCGCCAGCACAAGCCGCCGCTCAGCGCCGTGGCCGTGTTGGTCCTTTCTCTATTCGCGCTGCCGCTGAGTCCCCGGGTGAAAGGAGCAGCGGTCACACCGGGGCACGTTTGTGTGTCGCAGGAGCCCCCGGAACGCGGCGCGGGGAGCGGCGAGTTCGGTGCTGGACTGCGGAGAGGGCTGTGGGGCAGTAGAGCTTGTCAATGGATTAACCCTGGTTTTAAGCTTGCTCTTTAGCTTCTCAGGGTACTAACGTGCGCGTCTACCTGTAAAAAATACTTGTATTTTCGAAAACAGTATTTCTGTAAAGGAACTATCTGAAAAAAATCGATTCTCTCTTTTTAAAAATTATTTGTTACTCTGGCTTTTTCTTCTGATACTGTTAGAATATTTTTGTTTTATAATACGTTTCTTTCAAAGAGTTTGGTTCGCTTTTAAGCCTTTTATCCTTAAGAGATGTTTTTTCCCTCCTAACCTTGTTAAAAAAATTCTTACATTTTATTTAAGAAAAACATTAGTCTCTTTTCTATTGATAGAAAAAGTCAGTCCATGTATGTTTTCTGTAGTGGAAAAAACTCTTGGCTTGTAGTTGGGTTCCTTTTCTACAGTAAAACATGAAGCTCTAAGGGCTGAGTTTGTTTTAGAAAACTCTCTTTGATGGTCCCAAAACATCTTTTCCTGCCATTGAAGGCTGTCTTGTAACAGAAAAAAAAAAGGAAGTTGGATGAATTTTACTAGAGAACCTACTATGCATCTGAACTTTGTTAAACCATACACTTCCAAACAGAGCTCATTCCCTGTAGGAATTAAAACAGCAGCAACATGCCCTCCTTCGTAACAAATCTTGGAAAGTATTTGCTGTCATTCTTTGTTTTTCAGTCACCAATGGGTTAGTTTGTGTTAAAAGTAGCAATATCATCCTGAGATAGAACCTCTCTTTAGTCCTTTAGGAGCTTATGTGTTTCACTGTAGACCATACGAGGGAGGCTATCGATAAATATTATCTTTAAATAGCCTTCTTATCATTACGGAAATGCAAAAGCCTCTGTTCATAACCCTGTTGAAAACAGAGCCCTGAACTCACGTAGAGCAGCGGATTCAAAATAATTTTCTTAACAAAGGCATCTTGCATATGAAGAGTTCATCCTAAGGCACTGTTTGACCTCTTGGTCTCTCATTATTATCAAGTCATCAGAGGGTCTTTGGAGAGAAAGGGGAAAAAACCTCCCCGAGATACAGTTTATTTGTAAAACCTGCCATGTAGCTTTAAAGTACCTTCACAATGATGAAAAATCTGATTTCAGGAAGTCTTACAAAAACAAAGTTAGTGCAAATTACAGATTTTGGGGAAAGCACGATGGAGTTGAGAGGCAAGGATTTAGAACAAAAGCTCTCTGAACTTAGATTAGAAAACAGGGAGTGAAAGGCTATTTTGGTCGCAAACATGTTTGCTTACGTATTAATTTCATGAATATAATTTCTTTAGGCATGACTATAATTGCTTATGAAGAATAGGGCATTGCCCTGTCAAAACTGTGGCATGTGCCACTCTGATTTTTGTGAGGGGGTGGGGGCTAAATTCTTACTCTTCTTCTTTTTAATTATTTCCTTTTTAAAAGTGAAATGATTTCAGAGTTGCGATTGCTTCGATCACTGAATGCTTATTAGGAAGCGGAGTCCAACACATGACAGAAGCTCACCCAAATGTTGAATATATCATTTATATTTTACGACAGTGAATTATATAGAAGATTTTTAAGTAACTTTCAAATCATCAAACTGTAATTAAATATTGCAAAGACTGTCTGAAAATTCTTTAATTTTTAATGAAAGTTAAATATATATTGTCAGTCTACTTGAAGGTGTAGTATTTTAATGCATGACGCTCAGAACAAATTGGATAATGAAATGATTACTTTTAAATGAAACTGTTGCAGAAGCGTACATGTTTCAGCTGGCGAGGATCTTCTCAGCACTCACACACGCGCATTCACACACTCAATAATTGTGAATTCCCAAACTAAAATTACAGCTACTCTGAGGTTTCTGGTGGCAAATTAAAAATCCCACAGAAACAAAGCTCGAATGAGTTGGGTTTACCCAGATCATACAGGAAAGTAGCTGTAGCTCTTTCCTTATATTAAATATATATATATATATTTTGAATTAGAGAAATCAGATTTAAACATATTCTTTTTGTCTCACAGTTACAAATCACAATGTTTTGTGCAGCTGCAGGTTATTAAGTTAGGCAAGATGAAATAAAATCTGTTCTGCAAATCAGACCTAGGTTTCTGTATATAGGATTGCTACTCATAGATTTAACATAAATGCCCCATTATATTAGCAGGTAGACAGGCAGGGCTTCACTATGCTGGGTGCTGCGTATGTAATAAATGGTAAATATTCCTACTCCTTTAGAGTTTTTGCTCTGGATAAGTCAGGGATTTGTGTGTGTGGCTGTGCCCAAGTAAGGAACTCATGGCAGGAATCTCGTCATAGGTGGAATAGGGGATCTCTGTGTCCGGGTGTGCGCGTGTGTGTTCTCTGTCAGTTGGGATGTGATTTGGGAAGCGGGGCTGGATAGTCCCGTTACTGAAGTAACCAAGAATTTTTGTCGCCGGCTACATCCCAGGGCAGATCTGGGGTGCAGCACCACGCGTGTGCTGCCCCAAAACATGAGCTTTCGTCCCACTCGCGCTCCCTGGGCAGCCTATGGGACTTCTGAATGGGAAACCCGGGCGGGCTTGGTCTCGAAGTGCATCATTTCGAGTTATATTTAGGATAACATACTTGGCCTTTGGCGGTAGCCCCAGAGAAATGCTGGGTAAAATGGGAATTACGTGCCTTTGAGGGCTTTCGCTACATTTCCAAATGCGTCCACGTCATCTAAAAATTGTAAATACTACGCGCAAATCGTTAATGTTGCGGGGAAGTTCTTTTCAGTTAGGGTAACATTCGTTGTTGATGCTGGCTTAATTACATTTTCTTTTATGTTATCTTGGCACCTCATTTTATGTCGGGATCACATTCCTAATGCGTTCAAAACCCTGTAGGATCCCAAACTTTATAGCTGTTGCTTTCCGTAAAGCAGCAGCTCCTGCCGCAGTAGGTCTGGCTCTAACAATGATGCATTTTGAAATCGCCTGCAAAATGTGAAATGTGTCTGCTCTAATAAAACGGGAGTTTTCAGGCGAGTCCAAGGATTTTAATATATTTGCAGAGAAGAGATGCCTTCTATTTCTTCAGCTGTATTTTCATAAAGTTGAGATATTTCACTATTAGGAAAGATGGAGGAAATAAATCTGAAATAGTTGTTCCCCACCCATTTTTCCTTCAACTGTTCTCATCCATAAGGTATAATGGATGCTAATACGGCTCAGGCATCTTAAAAATCATAAGTTTTGCACGATAGCTATTGTCTATTGCTGAGAGTCCTCATGAGTCAAAACCCCTTCCTTCAGACTTAGACTCTCTTTATGTTTTGCCTTTTTTTTCCCCAGCACTTTAACTCTGGATGCAAATGGTTTTTCTGTTGACTTCTCTATCATTCTGTGATGTCTGCAGATATTTGATCAGCTCTCTATTCTATGCATAGCACGGCCTTTCTCTGGCAGCTACATGCATGGGAAAAAAACCCATGTTATCAGTAAGTTCAGAGGAGCCTCAGCAGACTCGGAGAAATTTCACACAAACATAAAACAAAACCCAACCCCTGCGACGGGGAAAGTTTACATTGCGCCAGATTTTAGCAGCTTTCTTGTGCCTTTGGTGAGATGTCAGAAGCGCAGGTGATTTTAATTTTCTTATACAGAGAGGAATGGAGAAGTTTGGAATTTGCATGCATGATCAGGACCTGTGTTTGGGAAAATGTAAACTCATCACAGTGGAAAATGTGTTGTTTGGAGTCTGAGGGTGAAAACAAAGCTGAGGATTTTGGAGAGACTGCCTGAGCCAGATGGCCTGGTGCATTCCCAGTCTGGCAGCCCAACTGCTCCCTCCTGTATAATATACAGCCATTTGTTCTGGGATATTTACGCTAGAGCTGTTTCCATGTGAATGTTTGAAAACCATTAAAAATGAACATATTAGGAGAGATAAATTTATTTAATTCGTGTGAATATGCCGATAAGCAGGCCGGGTATCAAAGGCAGAGGGAGACTGCATAAAATAATTAGATGCTTCTGAATTGTGCATTGAGAGGCACAGCAAGAACTGACGGTGCTTGCGCTGGGACTCAGCGCTGAGCTGCTCGTCCGGGATAAACCTCACTGGGATGAGTTGAAATTTGCTAGAGGAAGGGGTAAAAACCTGGGTAATTAAGGGTTAAGTGTTCGAAGCCAAATAAATGTAATTCACAGTATTTTCTGTGTAGATATATAGCGGATACAAGCCTAATCCTCTCTGGGTGAAATCCTGGCCCATCTGAAGTCAATTGCGAAGCTCCTATTGAATTCAGTGGGGCCAGGATTTTATTTTCTCTCTGTGTGTATGGCTGTATACGTCATTCCAGATAATTTTAGTTCTGTTTTTGAAAAGATTCTCATTTTAATGAGTTTTTCTTTCTCCTTTATTGAAATAAAGGAGATAGTTTGTTTTGTGAAACAGATGAGGAATTGGAAAGCGAGTGGATTTAGATGCATGTTGGTGATTTTCTCTCCTTCTCTTACTCTTTTAAAATTAAGGCCATGACATAACTGAATAATATAATGACCATGATCTCATTCCTTCAAGATTGTTTCTCATTCAGTTCAGAAAGCAGAATCACTTGACTGGCAAACTGACACCACAAGATGATTCTGCCCACAGTTACACCAGTATAAATCTGGATCTATTCAGGAATAGTTAAGGACAAAATCTGGTTCTATATTTTTTCCAACTTATTTGTCAACTCTTTTACTGATTGATCCTGTTGTCTTTACTCGGGGAAAAGTGAATTAAATGAGAACTGTAGTCTTGACTTTTATATTACCCCCCTCCCTTTTATTCTATGTATGTATGTATGTATGTATGTATGTATGTATGTATGTATGTATGTATGTATCTATCTATCTATCTATCTATCTATCTATCTATCTATTATCTATCTATTATGAACTCTGTCACTGTAAAGTTTAGGTAAATTGTTGGACACATTTGTTGTCTCGAAATGACTGCAATATGTTCAATTTAGTAATTTTTATTTGCTGGAAAGCAGTGAATTGCATTCCATTTAACTTTGAATGCAGCTTTATTTAAATGGAAGTGAGGAAGCCTTATATTTTGACACTGATTTCTTGGGGCCTGATTTTGAAATCTGTTTGTGCATGAATGATCGTTACTCACTGAGACTTCTTGTGGAGAGGTTACTTGGGTGAGTAATGGCTTACAAAATGGAAGATGAATTTTGTGGGGAAATATTTAAGTTGTGCACGAGGAGAAAAGCTGTTTTGAAACCCGTATGAAATAACACCAGGTTAAAACTACATGAAGTAAACAAAAAGTAAAAAAAAAAAAAAAAGTCTATAATTTTGCGTTTCCTTTGCTGGTGTTTTGTTGTCCAACCCTGATGTGTATTTGCAGGCTTATTTTTAGCTTTGCTGTGGTCTAAGTGTATACACTGTAACTTTCACTTTATCTCTCATTAATGTGATCTTTATTTGACAAAATCACGATGAATGTCAGCAAGACAAGGAATCCTGCAGCAAGCACCTTGTTTTAAAGCCTGAACTTTAAAAAATAATAATTAAAAAAGAAAAAAAAATACTTTTTTTTAAGAGAGTGGCTTTTCAAATCTTACAGTTAAATATTTTCACAACGGTAACATTGTGGACCCTTCCTGTAAAAATACTTCTGGCAGCTGTAACGATCTGAAACTTAAGCAGTTCCTGTTTCCCTTTTAAAACTAATTGTAGAATTAATGCTTTAGAGCAGCGCAGTTCACAAGGCGGTGGAGTAGCTGTAGTGCTCTCGGGCAGCCATTCATGGAAGCAAACATTTGGCTCTTCACAAGTAAATCGGGACACGGGGATGGGAGTCGGGGATGTGTTGCTCAGAAGTGAATTCAGCAGTTCCTCCTGCTTCCTAGAATTGCCTAAAAATTCCTGCAGGAATAGGGCATGCGGGGCTATCCGCGCTTAATGTGGAGACAACGAAATGTGCATGGGTACAACATTGGTAATTAAACGCAAATAAAGTGAAAAGCAAATCCTGAACGTAGAGGAAAGCAGAAGAATGTTATGCACGCAAAGAAGGGATCACTGATGCTAAACACAACAGACAAGGTGATTATGTACCACAATGTTGACTCTGTCTGTTCATTATTACTATTTAGTTGAGTTATTTCAGCGGGTACCTGGAGGTTAAGTAAGCACAGCAGCACGAAGAGAGCGGGGAGGGGAAAACAAGAAAGTAAATTTGGGGTTCTGGTTTGTCGTTTCTAGGGCTTCCTTGGCTTCAACTGGCAACAAGATTACCCATTTTAAGATTTAAAAGCCTAAGGAGAATGAGCCAAGTCCAGCAGTTGTCTCTCGGGCACTGTTCCCCCGGTGTCACACTCTGATGTACGGAGGTGATTGGGCACCCGAGGTGTTTGTCTCCACTAAAGGCCATGGGGGTAGATCTGCTCTTTACCTCCATGCTCTATACTCTCAGAAGCAGATTATTATTTAATTAGTGATTAAATCCATCAAGTGGCCTGAGCTTCCCTTACCTGGTCTGTCTTACTGCCAGGTGAAACCCGATTTGGGGTTTTCTGGAGTCTTCGCAGTGTCCCCGCTGACCAACCCCATCACACACCAGCTGGTTATGTAGACTTGTTGGTTTTGGCTGGAAGAAGCTTCTCTCCATCTTCCCCTTTAATGCATGGAAGTGAGGGACTCCTGAACATACCGACTGTAGTGCATCTTCCACATCTTCTGGCAAAGCACCAGCAGCTCTTCTGGGCACTGATGTGGTGGTGACTCAGGGTGTGCACCAGCAACTGAGTGGGAATGTGGGTCCCATTTGGGATCGGGGGGTTTGCTGGTGTCTGTGCTGTGGGGACTCTGTGCATCCGGTGACAATTTTTGTGTCCCTTTGATATGAGTGCTGGGTTCACAGGTTTTGTGCCGTACTGGTGGGAATGAGGGGGCAGAAGTCGGGTGGAACTCTGTACCCATTAGTTGCAACAGCACCAGTGGCCTCTGTTTTATCAGAAAGAAAAAGCCCCACTGGCTGCCAGGTTTCAGGGGAACACATAGAGCAAAACCAAACCGAAAAGATTAAAACTAGCAAAGATGACACAGCCCCATTCCTGATATTATTTATGGTATCACTAAGTCACTTGATAAAGCATGATATTAATATTGCATATTGCAATTAAAATGATGTTAAAATTCAGCTCATGCTTCTTCAGATGTGTGTCCTAAGATCCGTGCCCTGTTTGTAGGTACAACATCTCTTACCCTTGTTGGATTTTATTTGTAAGGCCTGGGAAGGCAGTTCACATGATCTTACTTCATCATATATTAACATACCTTATTTTTTTCTCAGTATTTTCCACACTTCCATATCAAAGTTACCTCATTCCATAAAATGTATTTCATCCAGATAATATACTATTTTTTTTAAAAATTTTCAGTACCTATTTCATTGCTAGCTTTAGGGATACCCTTATCAGATGCATTTTTATCTGCAAAGTTTTTTCCTCAATTTCCTCTGTCTATATTTTAGAGGCTGAAAAGGTCATGGTGCATGGGCAGAGCTGATGCTCAGATGCAGGGGTGATCATCCCACTGGGAATGGGGCTTTAACCGTCGATCCCAGCTCAGGAGTGACACCCTAAAACATTCAGGACCCTCAGTGCTGTCACAAGATGCTGTTGCAAAGGCAACTCTTTTGCACTCGTTTTGCTGCTCGGGGGCTGGTCCCCAGGACCAGGGATGCTTAGAAAACATAACTCTGTCATGATGAGACGGAAACCCTTGCTCTGTGAGCACTAAACCAGTTAGCATGTAGTGCCGATCCCTCCCCGTCACCGCTCGTTCTGCTGGTGGAAGGACTGCAAACGTAGACTCTTCTTGCAGTGCGAATACACCGTCTTTCCACAGTTTTAACTTAAAGGATTCTCCCCGTGCTATCGCAGAGTCAAATTTCTTGGGCTGGTTTATCCTCTGTTTGTTTTGGTATTCTCTGCTCTGGTAGGGTCTGGCTCTCACTTATTTATATCCCTGTAGCTCCGGAGTCGCTCTCCGGAAAGTGGTGGATCACGAGGTTCAACGGGAGAATCAGGCCCAGGCGCTTTCTCAGGAGCTACCAGGAAAATGCCTGGGATGTGCAGCCTCTGTAATTAAAAATACATGAGCTCTCTCTTTTTCAGTCTTTTTTTTTTAAAAAAAATGAATAGCACCCAGAGTATGCCAAGACTTGGTGTTTTATTTCTTCTTTTATGTATTTTTTTTTAAAATAGTATTAGGTTTATATTTTATTCCAAATTGAAAAGAAAATTGTGGTTGTCTTGACTACTAAAAAAACCCATCCTACACACCACTTGAGAGATGTGCAACAGATAGGAGGGAATTTAGCTGTACTCGGCTTCTGTTGTTTTCCAGCTCCGAGTCTTGGAGCAGGTTCGGTGAAGACACGGTCTCTTTAGCCTGCAACTTGGCTTCAGTTCCAGCTGTGCCTTTAGTTACTGCGACGTGTTTTTATTTTGTCCAAACTCACAGCTAAAAATATGTTTTGTTTCTAGGCGATAGTATATGAAGGCCAAGACAAGAACCCAGAAATGTGCCGAGTTCTGCTCACGCATGAAATAATGTGCAGGTAAGAAATAACCCCCCTTCCAGTTAATTAGTGATGAGAAGATGAATCTGTCTCTCAAAATCTAGGTTGAACCTGCAGCTATTTTCAGACTTAAATCTATCTTTCTTGCATTAAACAATCCCAAAATAACACAGTTCAGTGTGTGTAATTAGCAGCAAGGTCTCAGTCATCACACTAGTTTTCAATTATTTATAAAGACTTATTCTTAACAGAATGCTACTGGTTTTCATTTAGACACCGTAGCCCACGAAAGGTCCCCTCACCAAAATTAGCAGTCAAGTATAGTCTTCTAGCAATACAAATGTCTGTCTCCAATTCCCACCAAAACATCATCAGTAAGACCGAATACAAAAGTATTTGGTTTTGGCTGTGTTTATTATTACTATTATTATTATTATTATTATTATTTAATTACTATTTTTTTCTTCTGGGTGTGCATTAAGACGTGAGGTCAGGAGCCCTGTTTTGTCCCAGTTGCTACTCATGCAAGGTCCCTGCTCAGCGATGCTCCTCCATGCAAAAGATCTCTTCTTGTTGATTTTCTTTTAACATCCCGTGCAGATCCGGCTCTGCCCTGTGCTCTCTTCCCTCGAACACGCCTGCCTGGGGCTGGTCACTTAAATTCAGGGCAGTCAAATATCTTCTCTCTCATACACGGTACTTCTGCAGCTGTTTCCTTCTCTTTTCTGGCTGATCGAAATAGGTGAAGCCTCTTCTGCTTCCTTTTTACCACAGAGAAGGCAGCATCTTCCCACAGACCCCTCCAACACCTAGCAGAGCTTGACCTTGCAGTCTCATTAAAGTTAGTGGGTGTTTTTTGCATGTCTGAAAAAATCATTTGTTACATGTTATTTGATGGCAGAAAATAATTCCCTGGTGGAAGATGAGGCATTCTTGCATAAGCTCATTGTTACAATCAGTTGTTTTAAGCCTGTAAAAATGCCATTGCATGCGTTGTAACTTTTACAAAACACACTTACTAAAAGGAGTACCTTGAGGGTAAAAACTAGAACCCACTTCTAAGAGAATAAACTTGGATGAGGGTTTCCTGGTGGGGGAGAGTCTTAGACAAAATATTCAGATGGAAACTTCTCTGTTGGTTGATTTGTCGTGTTTTTTTTTCTTTTTTTAAATTCTTGGGGATCTGCATGTTTTGTCCTCCATGGCAGCTCCTCCCTGATAAAACCCCGCTCGAGGGCAGCGCTCTGCCACGCTGGCAGAGAAGGAGCTTCTCGCTTTGCCAGCCTGGGCGAAACCCCATGTAACCCCCCCAAATCCTTTGAGATGTTCATTTTCAGGTCGTATTTTTCTAGGCGTTTGGTAGGTTTGACTTCTTCTAGGAAACCAAAGAGAACCTGTTACAGTCCAGGAATGATTGGAGTATCTCCAAGAGGTGCCTGAGCTTCTCCCAGGAGCTGCAGTGTTGCTTTGCTGGTGATTCCTGCCCAGTTCTCCCTTTCCAAATGTAAACCCAGTCGTGCTGACAACTCCTACTTGCCCGAAAATTCATTGGCCCAATTAGTACCACTTGCACACTAGACACCTAGCTAAGAACAATTCGTGGAAATATTAAAGGAGGCCCCCAACCTGATAAGGCTGAAGTGTGTGCTTTGCTTTGCTCCTGTAATAGGCCAGTAAAACAGTGGGACTGTTCGTACGAGTAAAATTAAGCACATGCTCAAGTGCTTCCAACATCAGGGGCTGAATCTGCTGTTAGTCCTGGGTGATGTGCCCTTCTGGTTCTTAAACGGCCAAGTTTTGGGGCAGGAATTACATCTCCCAGCTACTCACTGACCTGTCTGTGGAGGAGTAATAATATCCTACTTTGATGTATTAATTTTCTTGCAAATACTTTAAAATAGAACGAGTAATAAGTAAATTGAAACTTTATATAGAGGGCTGAGTTTTAACCAGAAGACTAAACACCTGCATCAAAGACTTATGGCCATTCAATATACTTTGACTGAGATAAAATTATTTCTGCTCCAGTAATGTGGAAAGATATGAAGTCTTTCCCTTTATTTAAGCACTTTAGGCTTGCTTTGTTCTTACAATTCACTAGATCGGGAGCCTTATTCCTCTTGTATTTGTTTACTGCCAGTCCCTGCTTTGTGTTTCATAACCATAAGGTGGAGAGGTAGCAAAAAACCCATAATCTGACCACGGTAGGCAAATGTTGTGTGCCCGATGGGGTGGGGGAGACATATTCAAATCTCTTGCAGCTCATATTAGATATTACCCACTTCCTTTTCTGCCTATACATGTGTAAGAGGGTGCTGTTTGTTTACCAGGCCGCTTGACCCTATTGCACAAATCTGTCATCCATTGTGCTGCTAACACTCTTAAATTGCAAATCTGATGCTCTTTAGGGGTCTAGAAGGGAAAAAAAAAATCTCTCTCTCCACACCATTCTGTTTCTCTTGATTTCTTGCCTGTTGTAAGTGGAAGTTGGGATGTGCTGAATTTGCACCAGGGGTGCAAATGCAGCCTCAATTATAAGCATAAAATTAGAGTCTGTTCCCCATTAATCAGCCCAGCTAATTGCTATGCACTACCATTAGCCATATGGTGTGAAAGACAGCTTGCTCTCCCTAAGATGAAATTTCTTCATTTCAGACATGAAATAGTGAGGGCTCTGTATTTTAAAATAGCTTGTTTTAGATATTTAATTTCTAAACAACTTTCAGCAGTGCTTTCTATCAAGGCTAACTGCACAATAAAACTTTGCATTTATGTGACAAAGCTGGGTATTTATAGTATACTACAACCACGGCATGGATAAGACAAAGAATTCAAATGTATAGGAGAGTCCTGGTTGCGGTAGGAAAGCCGGGCTGAGGTTTGCTTCAGGTGGCTGTTTATTTCAAAGGATTTCACTGCATTTAGTCCAATATAAAAATCTACACTGTTGGCAAAAATGTTAATAGCTGGGGAGAACTCACAGCCTCAGTGGAATTTATTAGTATTGTAGGCAGCATGGGGAGGGACATCTATAGTTAATATTGCCTCAACAATTTCCATTATGAAACCTTCAGTGGCTTACAGCTTTGCCAAACTTAAACTGTTCTGGCTGAAATATCCTTTGCAGGGTGTCAGCCTCGGGCTGACTTTCTTTGGAAAGTTTCAGCTAAAATGGTTCAGTGATTTCTGAGAATGAGGTTGGAGTAAAAGATGGTTTTTGTCTGTGTAAAATAAAATCCTACAGCTGTTTTGGCAAGAAGCTCTTGCAACTCCACACCTCAAGGCAAGGAGCCTGTTTGGGACAGAGGTTGTCCCAACTGCACCGTGTGCAGGATGAAGCCCTCCTCGCTGGGAGCTTCTGCAACATGTCCCACACATACTCGCTAATGACTTGTTAGAGCCTGGCAACGAAATGATCGGAAAGTCGCATTTGCACTGGCCACGTGCCATCACCCCGTAATTCCTCATTGTTCATCGTCCCCGCGGAAAGCCGGAGTGCACAGATACACAAAGCAGGGCTCCTCTCGCGAGCGATGCTCCTGACCGCCAGGGTGGGGGAATTTGGGGGCACCAGACATTGGGGTGAGGAGGCCATCTCCTCTGCACCCATGGCAGGGCTGGGATGGAGATGCTCCAGCGCAGGGAAGGGAAGAGGAGGAGGAAGATGTGGAGCAAGATGGCAGGAGGGCAGCAGGTCCCTAGAGGGTTGCGGTGAGGACAAAGGCAGCAACAAAAGCTGGGAGTGGTGGTGGCCAGGGGATGGGGAAGCCTGGAAAGGGGCAGGATGGGGATACGTGGGGCTTGGACATGAGCCCTGAGGATGGCGAGGACGGCAACAGGAGAGGGGAAACCTGGGGTTAGCCAGAGATGGGGTGCACGACCTGGAGGGGGTCGTAGAGGCATGAGACTTCAGGACCATCAAAGACTGCTTGTTTTAAAAACAAACAAGCCCCCAGACAGAAGAATTTTTACAGGCTTTTTCCTGTGGGCCAGCATGATGTTGTGCCCGAGCTGTGGCTCGTTGCCCCACTGAAGAATGGGTGTCACGGCGGCACAGTGAGGACAAGTCCTTGCCCTCCGGCACTTGAGCCTCTCCCTGCACGGTCACAGAGCCCTGCTGGGAGCGGGAAGGATTCTGGGTGACTGGGAGAAGCTCCTGGGAATTTTTAATTCCTCAGAGAAAGGAGAAAGGGTGTTGAATATTTAGGAACCTTTTTTTTGCAAGCGTTAAGTGGGCACTAAAGGCCAAAGCTTTCGAGGCAAGTTGAATTAAAAACACTTCTTGTTCTGTGCAACCAAGTCTCAAACTCAGGGTTTACATGATGTTTTGATTCTCTGCATAGAAAAACTGGGGTAGAAGAAGCCTCGGATTCTGCTGTTGGGGGAAAAAAATGCAAAAGGCAATTTAAGGTTTAAAAACCAATTATCTAGAACATGGAAGAACATTTGAGGTCTCCTTTCATGCCACAGAGCCACCAGGAAATGGGACATGCCAGCCACATACCCATTCCATCCTCAAATTCACTCTCAAATTGTGGTGCAAGGAGTGAGGTGTCCTACTGTTACTCGTGATCATTGGGGTGCACTCTACCCCAGCCAAACGAAGGGACCACCCAGTGAGCAACGTGGCATTTCCCCCACTCTCAAAGCCGGGTTGTCCCCATCAGCCAGCGCCTGACTCCGTCCCACTGGCAGCAGGAGGTGACACTGAGGTGTCCCCATCTCCGGGCGCCCGTGGCTGCCTCTCCCGCTGGGTTAGTGCCCCAGGAAGGTGCTGGGCTCTGGGGCTGGTGGTGCACGGATGGTGGTATCTGCTCATCTCGGGCTGGGAGCCTGGGAACCTTCGCTCGCCTGAGTAAGTGAGGCAATTTCTGTCCCTCCCGTCTGCTGTGAGAATGTCAGGACTAGCCCTGATTCGCTTCAGTCACAAGAACTGCATTGTCTTAACTTGTGCCAACTCTGTTTCTAATTACATTTTAATCATTTAAAAATGATTAGCAGTTTTTATTGCCTTGTTTGTGGGTAAATTTTCTCACCCCACACATTCTAGCTGCGCTCCAATGAGAAGTCCTTTTATAGGCAAAAAGCCCCCCCGAACATCCACATGACTATTTACCTACAGCATATTTTATTCCTTCCTAAATTTTAATACTTTCTGGGTGCCAAGGCTCTTGCATTTTCTGGTGGATCAATTGTGGTATTGTGCTGTAAAATTAAGCAGTTTTTTTTGGCAATCTCAAACAATGTAACTTCCACCAAAATGAAGATACCGCACATGTGTTAACTGTGCAAAGTTTCAGCCCTGAATAGTTGCCTTGAAGCTTTTTGCGGTGAAAAGAATTATGTATTTTCCTCTCTTTGAAAACAATTTTTTTTTAAACCATGTTTAAACAGGCTGTTTTTGCAAAAGGCCATTCCCTGCCCCCCCTTTTTTTTTTGTTATCTTTAGTGTGGTTAGTTGCTTTATTGCTAATCTTGGTGGGTAACTGTATATTATTCACTCTATTGTTCAGCAGCACAAGAGAACCTTTGTCATACTCCCAACAGGGCTATTTATATAGTGTGGCACTTCTGAGGGCTTCTTCCTGCCCTCATGTTCTTCCACCTTCTGGGTAAAGAAAGAATAGTTCATCTGGGTTGGGAATGCAAGCAGTGGTTGCTTCTGCCAGCTGCTGAAATAAGGGCGATAGACAGGTCCCCAGGATGCCATTTGGAACAAGCTTGGTGGTTTCCAAAGATTTGGTCGCGTGGGGTTGAGGTTTACCATAAAGTTTATTGAATGGGGAGATGTGCTCAGGTCTGGCCAGGGAGAGTAAACTGGGTGGTCTTCACTGCGTGTCACCTGGTGCCACCATAGGATGGGGTCCCTGCTCCCTGTCCCCAAGCCCCCTGTAGACATCACCCCACAGGAGCTGCCCAGGCTTCATCCATGAGGTCCCTGGGGACCAGGGAGACCTTGGGAAGACAAGGAGCTTCCTGATATTTTTCTTTCATTGCTTGCAGCCTTGATTTTCTGTTAAGGGATGTCACCAAACAGCAGTTTTCCTTGCTGGGTGGGTGGGTGTTTTCTCTTTGGGATGAGCAGGTGGGTGAAAACCTGAGGCTTTGCTCACCTACACAGCTGTGCCTTGTTCTGGTGGGTTTACATGAGCTGCTGGGGAGAACAGAGCAGCCCCCATGCTGCTCAGCCACAGCTCTAGATGCACCAGGAGGGATTCTCACCCCGAGTAGAAACACCTACATTGCCTGTGAGTTTACCTGCAATGTATTTATGCCTCCTAATGGACAATAACCCCTGACAAGGAATCATCACAAACAACAATTTAACCTCTCTTAGGAAACAATGAGCCACCCTTAGCTTAAAAGAATCCCAGCCTAGAGGTCAGCGATGGAGCAGGGCTTTAAGAGACGGAGCTTATATTTCACATGCCTGCTTTGTATCCGAGCTGACGCAGGGCACCAGCCACCGGAGCTGTGCTCTACGTGGCATTAGCGATTGTTAACGTGCTTGGAAAACTTGGGGAAACAGGCACGCTTGAGCATTAAAATCCACTGCTGATGGTACTTGCATTTTGGCTTCCCCATTAACAACAGCGTTTCTTAGAGGGAGAATAATTGTGCTTTCAGATTTTGGAGGGAGGTTTCCCGGTAGCTGAGAATTCATCTGTGTGCAGAAGCAGGAACAGCATGTGTAACATAAACGTCAAGCGAATCTAAAAACCAGGCTCAGCAGGGAAAAAGCTGCTTTATTTTGTGTGCGAGTGTACACAGGACAACTGTTAAACCCTGTGGAAAAGAGGCTGTGAATAGGCAGTTCTCCCTGTTTCGGGTTATCCTTGAATTATTATTTGTGAAAGGGGCAAAACCCCTCTCTTTTTATATTTTCTGTTGCTAACCAGCTGTGCAAGAAGTTAAACATAGTAATTAACCCATATGTGACCCACTACATTTGACTGATTTCCAGGCAGGGACCGAGCGGTAACTCTAGCCGGCAATTTGAACCTACCGTGTTCGTAATGATGATTTTACAGTGTAATGGTCGCACTAAATCCTTTCACTTTTGCTCTATAGCCGCTGTTGTGACAAGAAAAGCTGTGGCAACAGAAATGAGACTCCATCAGATCCAGTGATAATTGACAGGTAAGGACTGCTATTGTTTCCTTTCATTTTTTTTTCCCTCTCCTCATTATAATGAAACACCTGCCCTGTGTTGCTAATGGGGAAGAATTAGGAGTATATGCGGATGAAATTTTGTTTTTGATACCGAATTAGTTGTGCTTTGCAATTGCGATTGCCATGGAAGGGCCATATGGAGGATAACGGAGCGACCTGCTCTTTGGAGGGCTCTGGTTCTTGTAACTGATTCATGTGCATAAAGAGGAGATTTTTCTTTCTGATTTGCTGCAGCTCAATTCACATGCTGTGCCAGGGAAGCTTCAGGAATAAAATAATAATAGTTTGTGATTTATGAAATGTGGTTGGGCGCTTATAAATATTTAACTTTTATTTGAAAAATGTTTGAATCATTATCACTTTTAGCTACAGTAGTTCCGTTGGATGCAATCCATCTACATTTTAAGGTTTTTATTTATGCATAAAAACAGTTAAAAAAAATAGATCTGCAAAGTACTTTTTTTCCCCCTCCTGTTATTTTCTGTTGGTTGGAATATGATTTTGACTGTATTGTCAGTTGATTAATTCATTTTTGCCTGTCTTAATTATTGTGTTTTTAAACAGATCCATATTGCTAATCTGACACCACCAAGTAAATCACTGTTGTATAGTACATCTATTTGAGTTTTTCGGAGCCATGCATGGTTTCTGTGCTTGCAAATCATGCAAAATGGTAGCCAAACAGTCATTTTTACATTTTAATTGCCCAAACTCATTGTCCAAAGCCATGTGGCGTAACCAGGTTGTTATGCAGCATTACTCTAGAAGAGTTAAATGACCATGAAGTACTGAAAGTGTCTGTGATCAGCTGGGGGAAGCGATACCCCTCCACCAACGTGTGGGTAGAGGGACCCTGAAGGGAAACTACCTATACATATAGGGGTGAGAGTATGGAGTAGTGTGCTTCTCCTTGCATTATTGTCTGAGTTCACACTTGCTGCATTAAGTTTAAACCATCTTCTGTGCCAGTGCATCCGTTTTTATGAAACATGAAAGGAAGTGCAGAGGGTTTGACGTGTCGAGTGCCACACGCGGTCCAGGGCTCTGGCAGAGCCTCGTCTGGCTCTGTGCTCATCCAGACTCTCAGATTTTCGGTGCTTGTTAGAATTTGGTGAGCAAGTGCATCTATTGGAAGCTTGCAGCAGATGTTTTGATTAGCTATAATATGTAATCCTAAGAATGTTTAAATCTCAGAAGATATTTCTATCTGCTTTACCTAGGCATTTTTTCATCTTCTGTGAGCATTAGGTGGTACTAGGGAAAGTGAGGGGGTGAAAACCCCACAGTGAAATCCGTGTAGAGATGTGTTTTATAAGCGTGCTGCAGAGTTGAACACTATAAACATGGTGTTAAGAGTGGCATTTTGAGTGACATGAAAGCTACAAAATTCACATGAATTTTTCATTGTACTGGAAAGTGAGATGTTAAGATGCTAATGGCAGGTTTACGGAAATATTTTGTTTAACTATCTAGTATGCAAAACTGCTAGTTGCAAAGCACTTTAAATGGTGAAAGCCAGGGATGCTGTCTGTTATTTGCTTCCTGCAAAATGAAGAGAACAGTTGCATGAAAAAAACAGATCGAGTTTCATAGCGGTGATCAATTTATCAGTATTTAAATAAATTGGTGCAAAAGGTTCTGAAGACAGTTTTTAAAACGTGAGCTCAACGTAATCTGAAGATGATGATACAAACCCTTACCTCCCATACCGAATCACGCTTGGCTTGTGAATGGGTTAAACTTTTAAGTTCTTCTCTTGGTTTTAAATTGTGACTTTGATACAGAAGGTTGATATGACTGTGGTTTGAATAACATTTGATTTTGACCTGTTCCTGTGGGTTGCAGTGGTATAAGAAATTTGACTCAGCAGTACTGTAATTAGCCCTCCCCATGTTTTTGAAACAGTATTGTGTTACCTGGATTGCATTAGTGTGGCTTCTATTGTTGCCGCTTCGCATCTGTCCCAGTAGGGTACTTAAAACCTTTTCTTGGCCGGGGCTAGTTCAAACAATTTAGGCCAAATAAGTATGTGCTTTATACAGTTAGTGGCTTTACTGATGTTTCTTGTGACATTTATCCTATTCATTTTTTTTTTCCTGCCTTTTAGTTTGGAAAGGACGTAGTGATCTATGTGGAGCTTTTTTTAACCTTAAAATGAGTCCTTTAAAATTGTTCTAATGTTAAAATGCCTGTGCAAATCAGAACATGTGTTTAGTTGTACTCTATTGTCACTTCTCCATGCACACAATTTTTAACTATTATGTCAATTGATATGCAAACCCATATTTAGCTATTTTTATTTGCATGTGAGCTTACAAAATTCATTTACCATTTGGGCTAAAGCGCTCCCACATGCCTTGCGTTCTGATAAAGCCTTGTCTATGGATTTAATCTAACTCTTGCATCAAATCCTACAAATCCACAGACTCTGACCTAACTTAGACTTTAACGTAGGATCTATCCATGGGATTTTTGACTTATGTACTTACATGGAAATGCTATCCTCTTCTTACACGCCGGAATACTATTTCAGATTGATTAATTCTCTTTGATGAGGCTAGAGAAACTTGGGATAGAGAGAGCTCAGTCTTTGTGGTGGTTTAGTGAACTTGGCGAAGAGGCTGTTTGGCAGCTTGGAAGTTACATGTGTTGTGTTCTTTTTCAAACACTAGATATATATGAAAATAAATCGTATATCTTTATTTAATCAAAATGTGGGATTTTAAAAAGAGTGTGTAGTTGTGTTTGAAACAAGATATGATTTTATCCTTTATAAAATTGCTTTATACTTTGCTGTATTACGGTATCAGCAGATATAGCAGTGAAAGGGATCTAAAGAAATTTATACTCATAGCAATCTAAATTTTCTCTGGAGAACTAAATAAATCTATTATGCTCATAGAGCAGTCATTTCAAGGGAGTTTCTTGGAAACATGTGTGTGTCTGAATCATCATCTTAGCATTGCCTGTATATTTTATCACTAATCCAGTTACATGTGTTGAGATGAAGCTCTGATGAACAGGAACTCATTTTAAAAGGGGTATTATTGTCACAACACAAATGCACAATTCCTCCTACAAGTGCGGTGGCAGGGCTGCATTGTAATCACACTTAAACAAAACAGAGAGCACTTCCTGTTATTAAATTAAATTCTAGATCGATTTAACTTTCAAATTGTAACTCATATTTGAATTTAAAAGGTTTGCAATAAAATTCCTGTGAAGAAATTGAATAAATTGTAGTTTTATTACCACTCTGGATATCCTGGTGGCCTAACCCTTTTCCTTACAGTTATCTTAGTTCAATAAATAAAACCTCATTAGACTATTCCCATTTCAACGAGTTTATTAAATTTTACAGGAGTAATTAGCATAAGCTGTGCTAATTTTTCTGGAAGACTAATGAGAAAGATTCCTAATTAGGTTTGCTTTGTAAGAATCAGAAAAGATGATAATGACAAAAGTCACATAGGGGAGAAAGTGGGACTTTCTGTTATTCCTTGGTTCAGGAAAGCGGCTTCTTTCTTGGCATTGTGTTCCAAACTTTTAAACCCAATTTACAGTTGTTGGGACCGATATTTAATGGTGTTGCCTGTGTCTGCTGGGGCTTCTTTACCTTTTATGGCTGCATCCAGTAAACAGGAGTCCCACTGACTGATAAAATAGGAATAACCACTGCAATCCCAAATATAGTGGCAGAAACATCTCAGCATTTTGAATCTATACCATATACCACCAGCCTGTGACACTGCATGGCAAAAGGGCTGAAAACAGCCCGGTTGGCCATTGCCGGTCCACCCCAAATTTTGCATTTCCCAGAGCACACAAGCAGGCTGATGACAGTGACTTGAAATTGGCTGTGCTGAGATTTACCAATACAGATGAGCCCTGCCTAAGAAATCTCATGACTGTCTTTCTTTGGGATAGGTATGTTTTAGTTGTGGTGTAAGTGAATGGGCTTGGTGCTGGAGCTCTCCTGGGTGCCCTGAGGTGGCAGGTCAGCCTGAGGATGACCAGGGTTTCTTCTAGCCCTTGTCTGGCTATATATTGAAGTGATCAGAGCTCTTGTCCTTGAAGCAGCAGTTGGCAGCTCGTACATTGGAGGCTATAATATATTTTTATTATCTACTTTATTATCTGATGACACCAAGGTACATTTTAATGCATGACCTGCTACAAGTGTTTGGAAGGCCTGTGTGCTTTTGACACCTGCGGTATGGGATGCTTGGCCAGGCTCTATGTAATCTGTCCCCAGCTGCCACAGCTATGGAGGGAGCCAGCCTACCTACATATGTTTTTGAGATCTTTCAGTCTTTAAGCTGAAAAATTTTATGTTTGGGGGTAGGATTTCACTCTGCAATGACATGAAAAGAGGCGTGAATGACTTTCAGTGTCTCCATTTTACCACTTTACAAGTCATTGCGTAGTGGATTGTATTTTACGGACCTGATCATCTTTTCATCCTAAATACCAGGCAGGTGGAAAAATGACACACGGGACTGTATTGCACTCACTGCATCCTCCTCACAAATGCACTTGTTAGGCAGATGTGGCAATTAATATATTTTGCAGCAGGTTTCCATGCCCGGAGGGAGGGTGATGGAGATGTGGGTGGGATGGCAGAGCGGGCCAGCTTCAGGAGAGGACAAGCTGGGTGTTCTCCTTGGGAGGGAGCTGCCGAGGATTGCTTTGTTGCAGGGAATGGGATCAGAGCCACAGACGATCCCCAGCCAGGGACACAGGCTTGCCATAGCACCGGTGTCACAGAAAAGTGGCAGAAGATGCCAGGTGATTTGGGAGTGGTCCCTTTGCAGGAGTCCCAGGTCTTGGTTCCCCATGCCATGTGGGTACCTGAACCTGGCAGCGTGGGGTCAGAGGAAGGTGTCCTCCTCCCCCTGCTTGCTCACACTGGTGATGGGGCTGCAAAAGGCTGTGGGTCCCATCTGTCCTGCATCCTTGGGTGAGTTTTACATGCAAGAGGGCAGGCATGGATCTCTTTGATAGATGTCAAGACATGGGTGAGAAATGCTCCTGGGCCTGAATATTTGGCAGTTCTCCTGCATCTTGCGCTAGAAAGAGCCCACCTCATTGCTGTGCCCCTTCCAGCGCCAGATGGGAGTTATTGATCCAGCAGGGAGGGAGTGCGGGGAGCAGAAACAGGGCGACAGAGGACACCCCCAGCACTGCACAGAGATGTCTCCCAGGCTGTCTTTATAGGCTGTGCCGACTAAACCCTTAGGGCCTCTAAGCAGAGTGTTCAGACGGGCAGAAGTTGGCCTCAAGCGTTTCGTGCAAGCTCCCGGAGCCTGTGAACCCATGCGTTTCTCAGAGGGGAGGGACTGAAACACACATCCTTGAGGATTTGGTTGTGATTGATGCATCTGAGAAGCATTACCCAAAACATTTCCCACATGACTTAGGCAACCAAAGGCATTTTGTGTCTTCGTGAGATAAATGGGAGACTGATCAGTAGATGCTTCTCACACAGAGAGTCAGACATGCTCGGCCCTCTACCAGCAGTCCTAATGCATCTGGTGTCAGTCCTCTTTCTGATGAAGAAATCGCTAGAGCTGGGGGTCACTTTGCAAGAGTTCTTGCAAAAATCTCTTGGTTTCAGCCTGTTGGGGTTGGCACATATTGCTGCTGCTTCAAAATCCATTAATTTTGCTCTTGGGGTCGAGAAAACTTGTGCAGGATCAAACCAGCTTCTGCTTACTGTTTGTTTGGTTTCTCTCCCCTCTGCCTCCAAGTATAAGGATTTTTGTATAATCTCAGAACTATTATGCAAAACCTTATTTTGGTCTCGGCTTCACTCAGGAGGTTTGTGATTTTCTCAGCAAACCTGTTCTGAGTTTTCACTTTGTTATAAAACCCCAAACCAGGCAAGTTTTATGTGGTTTTGGGTTTCACTGCAAACATTTCACACTGCTCTAATAGTAACTTGCTTCTCTCAGTGATGCCTTTTGAATCTGCAGCCAGTGTTTTGGGCTTTATTTCACTACGATCTTATGCCTGATTATTACTATTTAATATCACGGTGATATAACAGAGGCTCTTGTCTCAAAGAAGGCTCATTGTGCTAACTGCTATGTAGTCTCTAGGTAGGCTGATGACTGCATTCCTGAAGAGAAGCGCTTCTCCTGGTGCAGTTTAAAAATTGAGACTGAAGTTTTTCTATGGAGAATAAAAAACTTAGGCTTGCACTGAATGTCCCAGGTATGAGGGAAACTGAAGACCAGTCTACTCTATTGCTTTTGGCAGTTGATTACCATCTTTAGTGCTCACCTACAGCCCTTTGGGGCTTGACCGGTTGTGCTGTCGGTCCAAAGAAGTGAGTTGAGTGCATGCATGGAATATGCTGGACCTGCTGCCCCAATGTCCACATAGCTCTGCTCTGCTTTGGGTGAGCCTGGGGTGAACAGCTCTGCACCAACTGCTTTCAGAGCTGTGGCTGCCGGCAGGTCGCCAAGTCCCTTGGGCTCTTGCCGAAAATCTCAGTCTTGGTCAGCAAGGATTAACAATTTTAGGAGACTGCACTGGCTTGTCTAACTCCTTCAAGGCCATCCTGAAGAGCCGAGGGGTTTGCTTGTGTAGAGAAGCACCCCAAGGTCTAATTGAGACCTCGTGGATTACTCTGCTGCTCATTCAGATGGCAGGATTTGGGTATCCAAGGTTAGAGGTGCTTAAAAAATGTGACCTCCTACAGCGTTAGGAAAGCTCCAAGTGCACCGGGATGATCCCAGGAGGATCCCTGGGCCTTCCCCTTTGTTTCTGGTCACAAAGCTTTGAATGTGCTATTCCTACCTATCCATCTCTTAACATGAACTCCTACTTCAAAGTGTGTCCTGCCGCAAGGAGGATGCGCTCAGCACTGTGGGGTCCCCGGCTCCATGCAGCTCAGTGCCAGCTTTTCTCAATCTCAAGAGTGGGCATTTTTTTGGGGAAAAAAGTATTGGCTTTTTCTCATGTGCATATACATGTAGACACTGTTTCTGGTGTGGATAAATTTTCCATCCCATCTTAACACCTGACTTATCTTTGTATTTTTTGTCACAGTGGGAATGCTCGCAAGAATCAGAGTGACATGAAAATGTATTTGCAAAGATCATCCTCAGTTTTAATGCAGATTAGCTAAAATTGTTCTGAACATGAAAAACGTATCCCAGCGTTTATTGGGTAAAAACATAACCCAAGCCTTATTCTGCAGAAGCTGAGGATTATGAGTAGTTTTCTTCCTCTGATTTGTCATAAATGTTTGCATGTTCTAGCCACCAAAATGTATTCTTATAAGTAACTGGCCACATCAAAATAACTCTGCTAAATTCAAGTTCATTTCTGCCCACTGGAGATATATAGTTTTAGTACAACATCTAACTAATAAAGTTAAAAAAGAGTAAGAAACAATTGTGGGTTTCTGTGTAAATCACGACTGAGATAACTTTCTAGAAATGGATTTAATGTTGTCCTTAGAGAGCAGCAAGTCTCTGTAGTAGTAGTGGTGGTAAATACTAGTATGAATTTTTCGCTGTAGCATAATTTTTCTCTAACAGTTCTGGAAAAGTACAGAAAAGCCATACAAAGTTCCCAGTGTGCCACATTAGCAACTTTGCATAGGTGGTTTGTGATCAGAATATATTACTGTATCAAATGAGTGTTTACTTGTTTTTTTGCTAAGGACAGTATTTTAGAGGTCTTTTTTTGTTGTTGTTGTTTTTTTTTTAAAGCAGAATTTTCTACCTACTTTTTAAAAACAGTGTTTGGAAATAGGAAATGTGAAAACAAATTTTCTGGTGCTGTTAATATGTGAACTATATGAAATAAGTTATTAAAAGGCTTCATTTCAAGTCACTGAAATTATATACTGGGCAGTAGTAAGGTGACCCAGATATAGAGCCTTTCACAGCAATCATTGAAATGCCACGAACAGTGCTGTTTTGTCTTTGGTTTCTTGCTGCCTCTAAAGGTGTAGGCAGATGAAGATAACTCTAAAAAGAGCTATTTCTCCAATTACAAGCTTTTGTCCAAGAGCAAAGAGAGATTTTTAGACTAACAGCATTCACTACAACAAAATTAAATTCCCTTCATCTGACAAGAAGCTGAGTTTGGCAGCAGTTTGGGATTTTTTGTTGGCGATATGGCAGAAACCACCCTCTGCACCCCTGTTTTTCCCCACAGTGGGGAGTGAGCCAGTGCTGAAAGGCAGGGACCCAAATTTTGGGGGGAGCAGGGTGGGTGGGCACTGGATGGTGCCACCCACAGTGAGGGCAGAGTGGTCATCAGTGCACTTGGCGACATCGCGTTCCCCTTTGCCAGTGAAGTGGGGGTTGCCCTTCCCAGCAGTGTGGGGGGGACCAGGGAGCAGCATCACCACCATCGTCCCCACTGCCGGCATGCCCGGCCAAATCTCTCCTATATTGTAACAACAGGGTGATGTCCAAAATGGCATTCCACAACTGTGCCATCCCGCTAACCGGCTGAGGCACAATAGTTCAGTAATGTAATATAAAAAGTAATGGTGTTAGCTAACACATCCTTAATAAGATATTGTCCGCTGCTCTGCCATATGCTACCGAGCAGCCTTTCCCTCTGTGGGGCTTTTGAGTTCTCTCAATAAGATTATTTCAAATACTCTAATCCTGAATCATTGACATGAATACAAAAGCCTAGTGACATCTAATAGATGCCTCTTAGCTTTGCTTTTCCTCTTGTTCCTTTCCTTTTTCTTCTCTTTTTACCTGACAAAAAGCTTACAGACACTTGGGCTCTGTCTCTCAGTACCAGCATGTGGGTCCCCTCATGAAATATAAAGGAGGAAAAAGGGCTGACATAGGGCTGATAAGCCACAGAGCAAAGGACCATAGATTAAAAGTAAATGCCAGTAAACCCTACCCTGTACACTCAGTTGTTCTTTTATTGTTTTCTTTAACCCTTCCAGTGCCACATCGGGGTAGAAAGGAATGAAGAATTGAGTTAAATGAAAAGGACAATGCTATAGTGACATAGTACTGGGGTCCTAAAGGCTTCCTGTACACTTGGGTTTTCTCAGCTCTCTTCTCACCTTGACTTTCTAATCAGAATTGTAAACCATTTCAGCCAATCACATTGTTCAATTAGCAGAATGTTTAGGCCATTTTTTTGAATATCAATTAAAAAAAAAATAGACACCTCCAAGTGACATGAGTGTGACCCTGGAAAGGATAAATTTTGTGTAAAGTAAATGTTAGGAAGAATGGATATCCCACTGTGAGTGTGTAGCAATAAAGAAAGGATCTTCCTCTTGTTAGTGTTGTCCCGATGACTGTTGGAGACAGAAAATCATTTTCTTCTTCTTTTGGACTTTGCCAACTATTCATCTGTGGACTCCAAACTTTGGAAAAGTTATTGGTACAGGATACAGCCGGTGTCTATAATGGGTTAAAAGGAAGCTATTTAAAAGATGATCATTTTCCTTCATTTTCTCCATGATTTTGCAGGGAGACTCTCAGGCTTTCCTGACCAGGGTAACCACCCGCTTCCACCCAGTTGAGTCAGGTCTTCTCTGTAATCTCCCTGAACACAATCTTTCAGTTGGATTTTTTGGCATCTGCACCACTACATAACCATTGGCTGACTTCCCAGCCGTTAAGTCACTTTGATAAGTGGATGTTAAAAACCGCTTTACCTAATTCAGATTTTGTGGAACGATGACACAAGAAAAAGAGAAATGCATTGTATATTCATTATAATGTTCTTTGCTGTAAAAGAAGAAGAAAATTAGAGCTATTAAGATCTGATGGTAGCATCTCCTCCAGTCTGCTCCATCTGTCTCTGCATTGCTTGCATAGTCCCGCACAAGCTGGGATTTGGCTGCAGACGGGAGCACATCCCACGGCACGTCTCGCTGTGGGTTATACAGGCAGGAGAAGAAAAGGACCTGTCCGTGTTTTGTGAGAGCTGCCCCACAAATAGGATCAGGATTTGGCCCTTTTTAAGGAAAAATGAGAGAGTCCTGCTGCATTACAAAGGAGGGCCCTGCGTGATCCTGGACTCTTCTAGGGTCTTGGACAGGATTTGTTTCTCAAGCTGGGGCTTCTTACATAGGTGCATGTTGGCATCATGCTCAGATGTCACTGGGCTGCAGTGATCTCTGGGCTCTGTTGGGCTGGTCAAGCTTTGGGTGCTGCTTGGTGAGGAGGCACAGTGAGACGGAGCCTCTTCCCTAAGGAGCTAAACAATCCTTAGTTTACATCTACTATATATATATATATATATATATATATATTTAAGCATAGTGAGCTCCGTAATAGCTCTGGCATTCCGAAAAATGGAATAAACTGTATTGTGGTGTAGGAGGAAAACTTGCTAAACCCCATTATGTGTACAAGAATTGTCGTCTGTTGTATGCTGTGTGGCAGGAGAGAGCAACATCTCTCTCTTTTTTTTTTCCTGAAGGATTGCCCTGCTGTGACAATGGTAACTTAATTTGTCAGAAATTACAAGAACATTAATACATCATGCCCTAATGCGTCATTAGTGCATTAATACTTCCGAAGTCATTGGAGTTTTTCTAATAAATGCCTTCAAAGTCAGCTGGGCATTCACAAATTTGAGTTTTCAGTATTATAATTGTAATTGAGACACCTATTTTCCCTGATTAATTCTTGGAGTCTGTATGTAACAGTCAGCCTTGTTGACATTCACAGCCATCTGCGCTTGAAAGAATAACACGCCGTTACTTAATATTTGTGTTATTGCAAAGTGGTATGGTTTGAAAAAAAAAAGAAATAAAAAAGAGACTGTTCTCGGGGAAACAAAAGAGAATTTTGGGAATGCTTTTTGCCATGGTAACCCAGTTATCGCACATTAATCTGTCACATATGAAACAAGTTCCAGACTACAACACACTTAACTACGGCAGCGTTCCCGGGGGCTTCGCCCCCTCGGCTGCTCCATCTCTTACCTGCCGGCAGCGCCGTGGCCGGGCTGTGCCAGCGTCCCAAGGGTTAACCATGGCAGCAAATCCCATCATGTGCCTGGGTGGCTCTGAAAGAGGGGGACCCCCTCCCGGCTTGGGCCACCTGGGCTGCCTGCCCCTGCCACCCCAAAAGCAGCTCCTGGGGGAGCTGGTCCCCATGGGCGCCGCTGCTCTGGCTTTGGGGGCCGCCTGGATCTCCAGAAGGGAGGAAGTTTTTTTTCCCTTCATTTCCAAGATAAGGTGTCATTCATGAGAGCAGCCTGCTGAACTAATCAGGTTAATTGAGAGGCCCTGAATAGCTCTCATTGAGTGGATCCCTCCTTCCTGCTCAAGGCAGATAGTGCAGACAGAGAGATTACAAGTGCTTTAAACTCTTTCTCTCCATCTCTGAATTTCACACCGATTTCAGGACGACGAGGGGCAGAGCAGATGTGTGACATGGGGCTTGTACAATTTAGCTTTGCTGGAAGCAAGGCTTTTTTTTAATCGTCATCATTATGATTATTTTTCAGTTGTGGCCAGAACCTCACGCTCTCCTGATGCCAGGGACACCCTGCTGATCTGCACCAGCTGGAGTGGTGTAAATTACTCCACTGTTTTGGAAAGACGTAGTGGACTAATCCAGCCGCATGATTTGCTCTAGATTAACCTGCTCTTGAGCATTGTTAATATTAAAATTATTTCAGTTCTAACTCATGGCAGGGCTGCAGGAAACATTAATTTTAAAAAGATGTTTTCAGTGTTTGAAGCAGATAGCAGTTGGTTTTATTGCTTTTATAGTATCATTTCCCTTTAAACCTTTCTAATTGAAGTGGCTGTACATAATTTTATTCAAGTTTACCAGAACGCAAAAGCATTTCCCTCTGGATGTTCTTGCCAAATTAGGAACATCCAGGCTCCAAACCTGACTCTAATCTTCCTACTTGCCACAGTCTATCGTGTTTTCTTTGCAAACATTGTAACTATTAGAATGCAGGAGAGAGAAGTTTCAGGAAAACAAATTCCCCAAAAGTAGCGTCCCACCCATCTCTTCTCCAAGCCAAACCGGTTGCTTAGTTCAATTTAAACACGAGCATCATTGTCCCCGTTGGCCCCTCTCCTCCCCCCCAACTTCTTTTCCTTGGAAGTTTCAGGAATGACTTTAATTATCTCTCCAATCAAATTCTCACTGCTGTCCCTGTGAAAGCCTGTAGTCATGGATTGCTGGGATTATTTTCTTTAGCACTTGGGGATAGAGAAACTGGTTGTTTGGAAATGAGAACCAGCTGGGTTCTCAGCGCTGGCGTTTGGAGGGAGCCACTTTGCACACAAACCCGGCGCTGAGCTGAGCCGCGAACTCAACCCCCAAATTACCGGCGCTGGGTTTGCCACATGGGATTATGCAATGCCGGGGTTGATTTTTATTTATCTCATTAATACGCATCTTCAGGGTGGCTGCTGCCAGAGCTGGCTTTAACTCCTCAAAAAACCCCATGGAGTCAGAGCCATTCCTGGGCTTCACCTGCCTAAAGCGTAGCAAATAAAATTAACCCCCTTGATATGGGACACGTGTGCTGCAGATGACAAGTAAGAAGGTAAAAAGAGATCAATGCAACAAAAGGAAGAGCAGAGAGAACTCCTGTTATCTTACATCTTTTGTTGCCCTAGCAGACGAGCTGCAGAGGTGATGTTGTTCCGTTCCTTCCAGCTTGGAGAAATTAGTTATTTGTCATCTGTTTTAGTGCCAAATTCAGTTTGAAATTAGGATCCTACATCTAGTCAGAAATGATGACCTATATTTTCACCTGGGTATTTTGTCATAGGGAAAGGCACAGAAATCTTCATTTAGTTGTGAGGGTGTAAATTTGGAGATGTTCCACTGGATTTACGGCAGCTGCTCCAGATTTCTGTCTTTTAAAGAAATAAATACAGTAATTTGTGTTTATGGATTATTTAAATTTAAATTATCTATGTAAAATATAGATGTATCTACACAATTTCTGCTTTGAGAGTGCTCACACTCATGCACACTTGCACAGTTTGTGCTTCATTGGCATCTGTTATTAGGGTGGTTTATGTGTGAAATTATGACTTTTTAATGTTTGAATTGCAACAGTCACTAAATCGGCAGCTCAGGTAAAAAAGTCCAGAAAAGAAGTCTTCAGTTCCTCTATTAAAAAAGAAGTTTGAAGTAAAGAAAGCAATTGATCGTTTGGCTTTGAGCAGCTACTTTTATACGATTTGATTTCTTTAATGCCTGAAATATGACTTTGACTCTATTAATATCCCCTTTAGCACAACTATATTATTTTTCAAAAGATGAATCCATTTAGCTCTGAACATGACCTAAATATCTTCATATATCACACACACATAGTTTTAGGCTGAAACAAATATTCTTTAGCCACTATGACTCCAACATGTTACAGGTTTCCCACTTCTTCATGTTTCCTTGTGCTGACGCATTTACACAGTGTTTCTGTTTATTATTTTATATGTATGTATACACAATCTCACATGCATACCGTGAGTTTGTATTTTGGGGTTTCTAATCTGGATTTTCCCTTTTTATTTTATGTATTTTCCCAACAAATAGCTGCTGCATTTCCAGTCACTCACATTTGGACAGAATTTTACTTCCTGTTTCAAAGGTCAAGGAAAACTGACCTCAACAGCAGTGCGGAGGCTGCTGAATTATTCATATCATTGACTTTGTGTCAGCTTCCACATTTGTGCAGAGGGATGTTTTATTCATTTATCTCATTTAGGGACCTGCTCTGCACCTGTTTCTACCATTAAGTACCCTGTAATTTGCATTTGATGCTAATTTAGTTTCATATCAGCCTGGTCCCCCCTTGTTAATTTAATTTTCTAAGACCCTTTTCATTACAGTAGAAATGTTTCCCTCTTTAAAGCAAACATCTATACAAGTAATTGTATAAACTGCCTTTTAAATAATATCTTTTAGAAGATTCCATCGTTTAATTCCTTAATTCCTATAATTAGCCATGGTTTGATTAATGTTTCAAAGGGTTAAATTAAAATGCAGAATTACTCAAATGCATACTTGAATAATTTTCTCTCTGCTGATAACAGTTTCTGCATTGCTGCTTTTATTCTACTTGTGATTCTGGATATTACATGTACTAACAAGCACTAATTTTCCTTATGTAGTGATTTCCCTCTGCTAAGCAAGAGCTGTTTTTAACATATAATTGTTGGAAACTCCGTATTGCCAGTGGGATACTTAATTTTTCTATTCCAATCGATTGCAAACAGTGAAGGAGAAACACTGTGACTGAGGAGCTGCTCTGGGTTTCTTTCCAGATTGTAAGAAACTAAAAGGGATCCTATATTTTGCCAACAAACATCGCTGTTATGTTCTCACAAACAGCGTGATTAGCGCCGATCGCTACACAGAATAATTTGGCAATATTTACAACCATCGTGGATTCATTTGTGTAGGTGAAAATTTACATACGCTCTGATCCTACAGGGCAAAATGTTCTGCGATTGTCACCTCCAAGTACATTTATGTGTTTTCAGTGCAAGAATATGGCACTGGGGTAAATAAATGACCAGAGAGGCTATAGTGGAAAACCCAAGTCCCCTCACTCCCTCGTGGGTTTATTTAGAACAGGGCTGGATAATTGCAGCTGGGGTGGGTGTTGTGCTCCCACCCCGCCCCGTGTGCGGGGTTGGGGGTCAGACACCCCGCACTCCCCCAGCCAGGGGAGACCATAATGGTGACTCTGGGCTTCCAGAGGTTCCCCAGTGGGTATCAGAGAGGGGGATGGGGGAGATCAGTGGAAACGTGGGGCTGGGAGCAGAGGACAGCTGGGGTTCACTGTCCCAGCAAACCAGCTCAGGTTAATTCCTCCCTCTGGTTAGAATGGGGGGCAGTGTTGGGGCATCTATCCCAGGGGACTGTTTCCCCAAATCCTTCCATGCCTTCCTAAGGGTGGGAGACAGGTAGAGATTTGGCCTTGGGCTCTGCTTTGACACCTCGGTGAGGGGTTGAGCCGGTGCCAACCTGGTGCTGCAGGAAGGATGCGGGTCCATCCTGCAGGGCCAGCTTTGTGTTAGCTTTCCTTTTGCCCCACCAGGAGGTGACACTTCTCTTCCTCTACATCCCCCTGAAGTCATGATGAGGTTGGGGAGAGATGTCTGCAGCTTTGGGCTGAAAGGAGGTTGTTCTGCTCTTCCGCTTTTGCGTGGAGCCTGGGAGGCTCCCACTACAAACAGTGGCCAGGGCTGTACCAGGGCCTGGCTTTGGCTGTGATGGTCCCAAAAGCGTGACTTATAGATAGATGAGCCTGAGACTCGGGATCTGAAATTGCGAGAAGCATAAGGATTCAATATCCGAAATTTGGTTTGAAACAAAACCTCTGATTTTGCATTGCTGTCAGGATGTTTTGCTTTTACTCTCTTTGGTTGCAAAGATGTCTTGAGGGCTCTGTTTGTGCTGGCAGAGCCCCCAAATGCTGGTGTCAGGGGTCCAGAGTGGGTTTGTGTCGGGGGCGTGTTCCTGGTTCTGGGAGCTCTGGAGGTGATTGATGGTCAGGCATGAACCTGAGTACCTGCAAACATCACCTCTCCAAGCAGCCTCCTAATTCAGATATTAATAACTGCTCCCTCTTTATTTTATCGTATACTCACAATAATGACCTCAGTGCCAGGCATTTCCTGGGTATTAATGACCAGCTGGGGTTAATGGCCCTTGCTTGTGCCTTGAGCCATCAGCTCCTCCCGACCGGTCATTAATTCCCAGGAAAAGCCCTCTGTGGAGGTCATTATTGCTTAATTATCTCCATACACTTTAATGCCAGTTTTGACAATGTACAGTCTCATACTTTGAGTTATAGGTACTTTATAATTCATTAAATAGCTTATCATTAAAACTGCAGATGATCTTGATTATTATTTATTAATGTTTTCCCTTTGATTTTTTTTTTTTTAATGTGATGCTCCCATGCTGTAGTAAGGAGGGGACAAAGGTAGAGGGAGTATGGCTCTGATGCTGAAAACAATCGTTTGGTGGCTCTCCATGTCTGGAGGGGTCTCCCTGGCTGTGAGAGGTCCCAAAGGCATCTGCCAACAGCGCCCAAACCTCAGCTCTGTGTTCAGCTTGCTTAGCCCTCAAGGGCCAGCAGAAAGACTTGAGGAGGAGCGAGATGTTCACCTCTGCTGGAGCTCCCAATGCCAGCCCTGTGCTGTGGAAACGCTGGCAGGATCCAGCCCGCATTTTTGGCAGTTGCTGCCTCACTTTTCTTCCCACCCTGGACCAGATGCGGGTTTGGACTTTGCTCCAGGAGCCCTTTCTCACCTTGGTGAGTTGTTCACGTGGTGAGCAATCTTGAGGTTCATGGTTTGGCCCCTTCTCCAGCAGCGTCAGGTTGATGATGTGTTTTAGTGCAGTTAGGTGGTGTGGAAAAGAAGTGGGACAGGCTTAAGCCAAGTAGAGGGACTTTAATTTGTACTTTTTAGTAAGAGTGTGCATCTCTTCCTCCTGGAAGAAGCTTGTCTTTCTGTCACTCCAGTGTCCCTCTGTGTGGCATGGCAGAGCTGTGGCTGCTTCTGGCTTTGCACCTGCAGAGCAGAGGCTCAAAGTGCTGCCTGTACTTGCTGGGAAAGGTCCCGTACGCAGCTTGGCCCCGATGGCTCTGCACTGGGCTCCTCGCTGGAATCACAACCCATGGAAATGGCCAGAGGAGCACTGACATGTACCAGTGCCCTTGCTTGGATAACACTGACCATGGGGGAATTTACTATCTTATTTGTCCTAAATGGCCCAATCCTGCAACCTCGTCTAGTTCTCCACAATTTTCCATTTTTTTCCCCTCAGGCTTTACAAGTGAAACATTTGAATAACAAAACTCTAAACCTTAGTGTCCATGGTTCCTCTGAGGTTTTGGTGTGCAGGAGCCCCAGTCAGCACCCAGGGGGGCTGTGTCCTTGCTTGGGGGAGTCCTCTTGTATTGGCTTGGGGGCCGTGATGCTGCCCCATGCTTGGGGAAAATTGCAGGGGCAGGAGGGCTCCTTAAGCCAGAAAACCCCTTAGGATGTTTGTTTCTCATACTCGGTTGTCACTTGTATTTCTTTTGCTTTCCCCTGACAACATCAAGCTGTTTAGGCAATAGTAATACAGATTTGGAGCTGTTTTCTCCATTACCTGCGTCTCTGTTGGTTTCGTGTTTGCTCGAGGAAAAGTTGCGTGTGGATGTGAAAATACTGGCCCCATTGAGCTGTGCCATCGCTTTCAGAGGAGGCCAAGATTTCACCCACCGTATTTGCTTTTCTACCTCTGAGCTGTGTTTGTTTACAAAACCTTCTTCTGAACTGCTATAAACTGCCCAAGTGATCTGCCTCCCAGTCCCAGTCTGTTCTGGCTTTCTCCAGAAACCAGTCCATTTTGATTAAAATCATAATGCCATTTGAAAGCAGGAAAACAAACAAACCCAAAGCCTTGCACAAAGTTTGAAAGTAGCCTGCTGCTGAGACGAAAAAAACCACCCCAAAACAAACAAACTCAAAATAAAACCAAAGCAACACCACTACCCCCCCTCAACAACCAACCAACCAACAACAAGCAAAACAAAAAAAAACCCCAGTATCCGGACTCAACGGGTCTCTTAGTGCTGTCAGGAAAGTCTAATGGAATGAAACTGATGAAGAATTGCATGCTAAAAAAATAAAAAACAAGGAGGGCGAAAGGCAGCAATGCTATTTATTTATTTATTTAAGAGCCTAAAAGATTTATGGTAAAGCTAATTTAGGAGCACGCTCTATTCTAAATTCCTGCTGTGTGCGAAAGCCAGCGGTGCGCAGGGCGGAGGGGCCGGCTGAGGGTTTTAGGAGAAGGGCAGGGGCGCGGGGCACACGCTGCTCGTTCTCTTCCCACCCCCGCCCCGCTCTCAGTAGTGCCGTTGTAGCCGCCGTTAATCGGCTCTCAGACCGGTGTCTCTCGGCTGCCTGGCCCGGCCGCGGGCGGTGCTGGTGGCGGCGGGGAGCGCAGCGGCCCCGGGAGCGCAGCGGCCCCGGGAGCGCAGCGGCCCCGGGAGCGCAGCGGCCCCGGGAGCGCAGCGGCCCCGGGAGCGCAGCGGCGGTTCCGCGCTGGCGCCAGCCAAAGCTCCGCACTACCCGCGCGGGCCGGGGCTGCGCGCGCTGCCGGCGCGGGGCTCGGGCAGCGCGTGCCCGGGGTGGGGGGGGGGGATGGAGGGGGGCGGGGGGGGCGCTGCGGCTGCGCCCGCCTGTCACCTCCCGTTCTTCTCCGGTCTGGCTTGATTTTCTTTCTATTTTCACTTTTCTTCTTTCTATTTTTACATCCCTCCCCCCCCACCCTTCCTTTTTCTATCCCTTTTGCCTCTCCTCTCTCCCCTTTTATTTTCCCTCTCTTTTCCTTTTTCCTCTCCCTTCCCCTCTCCCTTCCCCTCTCCCTTCCCCTCTCCCTTCCCCTCTCCCTTCCCCTCTCCCTTCCCCTCTCCCTTCCCCTCTCCCTTCCCCTCTCCCTTCCCCTCTCCCTTCCCCTCTCCCTTCCCCTCTCCCTTCCCCTCTCCCTTCCCCTCTCCCTTCCCCTCTCTTCTCCACTTTTTCCCCTCTTTCACTTCCTCTCCTCTCTTCTTCTCTAATTGTTCCCTTGCTAAAAGCCGAAGACAGAATTACAAAATGCTTTCTCTTCCGCTTTCTCTTCCACTTTCACTTTTTTGTCTCTTTCACTTTTTTACCTCCTCCTCCTCCTCTCTTCTTCTCGAATTGTTCCCTTGCTAAAAGCCAGAGACAGAATTACGAAATGCTGCTTTGCCGTTGTGTCTCACGGCATTCTCAGGGGTGTTTTCTTCTGCACAGTGTGTTCTGTAGCTTCCTTTTGGATTGTCATGCTTGCGGAAGAGAAAATATTCCTTCTGTGTTTAGAGCGGAGAAGCGCGGAAAAATTTGCAAAGTGTAAGGAACATACAATGTTGCTTCCTTTCTCAGCACCCATATAACTACTGTTAAGCCAAACTGAAAAGCCTCAGGCTCAGAGCTCGCTAAAGTTACACTTTGCAAGATAAAAACTGAGCTCAGTACTTAAAAAGAAACGGTGACCAATTCTGTGTCATAGACTGTAAATCAGGCACAATATTTTGCTAGGGAAAAGCAGAGGCATTCAGGTTTGTTACCGTATGGGATATAAAATTAGCTCTATTTACATTTATTTCTTTCCTCCTGGTTTGTGGAGAGAAAATTTAGCTATTAAAACTGTTGACGTGTTTGTTTTTCAATAAGAATAAATAGCACAAATAAAGAAAACATCGGGGGGGATAGATGTGATGTACAGTGTTGATGTTGCTTTTTTTTTAAGTTTTAATTTCAGGGTGGGAGCACTGGAGCTGTGTTGGATGGGAAATGTATTCACGCAATGAAAGGCTGCATTTGAATGCAGCTTTTTTGTTTACATTTTCAGCAAAACCAAGATGACACAGCTGGGCATGTGCAAAGTGAAATAAAAATAGGAATGAATAAATAAATAGTAGGGAAGAATAGTAGTAAATAAAAATGAAATCAAGCGAGCGGCATGCTGAGCCTTGTGGAAGGCGCCCTTGGCAGTGTTAGGCTGGGAAGGTGGCACAAGCCAATGGCCACGAAGAGTGGGTGGGTGGCACAGAGAAGCCAAGGGAAGATAGTGGACAACATCCTCAGACACCTTAACTGTGGGGTTGTCACTAGCAGGGACAGGAGTTGGACTCAATGATCCTCGTGGGTCCCTTCCAACTCAGGACATTCTATGTCAACATTCTATGTACTATATGATGGGGACAGAGCAGAGCTTGGCTCCTCCGCTGCTCCTGCACTTTAGCCCCTTGGCTTTGACCTCCCCAGTGAGCCTTGTGCTGCTGACAGCTTTTATTGCATGTTTTGGGGTGTAATGATTAGTTGAGAGGGGGAAATTTTGGTTGCCCGTGTCAAATTTCATGTGGAAACCTCCTGCTTGAAGACAGGAGGAAGAGGAGGAGGTGGGCAAAGCAGGGAGGGTGTGCGGGGGGTTGGGAGCTGTAAGAGAAGAAGAGGCTGGGAGACCTGGAAGTGGCAGGCAGACAGAGATAGATGGCAATTAGGATCTAGAAGCAGACTGGGAGATAAGGAGTCACTGAAGATTTACTGTATGTATATGGACAGAAAGAAGAAGTGAGTACATTGGGAGCAGAGAGGGAGGTGTGTACACACAGTAAATCTCTGGCGATGCCATATCTCTGGCTGCTTCTGCATCCTAATTGCTGTCTCCTTGGCTGCTGCTTTCTGGCCTCCAGCCACTTTTCTCTCCATTTCCCTTCCTACCTCCAACACCACCTTTACCGGCCAGGATTAGCCCCCATAGGCTTACGGCTGGGCTGGGTGCTGCTTTCCTGGCGCAGGCTGGAGAGGTTTTCCTAAGCCTGCTGTGATTTATGCTCTGCTTTCCAGGGTCTCCAGCGAGCCCTGGGAAGCAGAGAGGAGCTGTAAATGCCGTGTGCTCTCTCCTTCAGGGCACAGCTGGGTGACCAGCCCAGCTCAGCTACCCTGGGGTGTTTTCCATGTAAGACCATTTTGCACTAGCTAGCCAGGAGTCAGGCAGTAGTTCTGTAACGGGGGAATTCAAGGGGTGCTTCTGATCATCACCCCAGGGATGAAAAGCAGCCCTGAACTGCAGCTCATGCTCTCATTGACAACAGTGATCTTTGCAGTCTCAAGAGAGTTTGGTCACAGCCACCACTCTGAAATTTACTTTTAGGATCCCGTTTCTCGCCCAGAAGCAACCTGGAAATGTCTGAGTCTTTGGGAAGATCTTTCCTCTCCTTGTCAACATTCATATCCATGCAGTTTCCCATGTGATTTTTCTCGGGTCAAATTCTATTTGCTTTAGCAATGTGAGTAGCCCCAAGGACCCTCTCACAGGGAAGATTTACCTTGTTAGATCTAAAGGATGGTCTAAAGAATGGTGGTATCTGTAGTATTGCGCTGAACCTTGTATGGCTTCAACTTTTAAGGATTCCTTTTTTCCTGCCAGACAGGAATAAATGACCCTTTAAAGTGGAGCATCTTATTCTTTTGTGCATCTTAGAGATCAGATCTTGATTTGTTCAAGCTTATATTAGTATACCAGTAATGCTTAATTAGAATAGTTTTATATCAAGTAAATATTTTCTTAAATGCATAATTGATTGTGTAGGGGAGGAAGAACTGCAGGAATGGAAATCATACATCATTTTATTATTAATGGCAATGTCTAAATAAAATGCAGACCTTGTCATATTTAATGGATGGCTGAGTCCATTCTGCTTTAAAACGCAAACTGTTGTTGGGGTTTTTTTGGTATTTTTTTTTTTTAAAGTTGCCTGCATAATTTCAGCCAGTTTAGGTGAATTTAATATTTCCATAACTGTGTTTGAGGGGTTTTAAGTTTGTAGGACCTAAAATGGATTGTCTCAGAGCAAACCAGTAAAGAAATGGTCTTGGCGTAGGGTTTGAAGTTCATATTCTCTTACAGACATTTTTTGCCACAATAAATTAATTTAGGGATTTTCTAATTAACTACATAACACTTAATGAAGGTTTTATTTTTTTTATCGTATATAAAATTGAAGCTGGTGGAGCTCTGCAAATTTATACTCGCAGTGGCTGTAGCCCTTAGTGTTACCAAAGGGCAAATTCTGTTTCTTATTCTTTTATTAGCTGTGAGGGTATATGACTGATGCTGAGGTCTGAACACGATATGTGCAGCACAAGTCATTCTGCCCTAGCCACAAAGAGCCTGGAATCAGACAAAAAGTAGAAGGAAGGTGTGGTATATGAGCAATCCCTTCACATCAGTGTGTTTAAACAACAGGAGGATGCAAACAGGGATTGGATTATAAAAAGAAGACAGATCTGCTGACTGCCCAGTCCCTCAGCTCTTGGCTTCAATGGGAATGGAAGTGCTTGGGGCTGTGTTATGTTTGCCTCCACATGTAGGAATCTTGAAGGGGTTTCCTCTGCATGGCAGTCTGGATCGCAGAGCAAAGCTTGTTCACTGGAGAAATGGTCTCCAGTGGACTGAGGTGTGGGATAAATGCACAGGTCCTTCTCCTAGGCTCAGTCCCATTGAGCTCTCATGGAGAAAGGTTTCCTGAGGTGGTTGCATACTGGAGGCACAACACATTTTCTTGCCCCTCTTGTGCCTTCTCTTATGGACCGGATCCATCAGGGTGGCATTGGAAACTCCTTTAAGCAGAGCTTCCAGACTTTGTCCCAATGCCTTGCAAAGCTAGAGAATTTGTCGTATTATCCGCTATGTGAGTGCCAGTAACAACCACATGTTCCCATGACACGTACACTTGCCAGACCTGGCACGGGCTAATTTTCTTCTGGCAGGATCACTCGGTTTGTATCACAGCAGCACCGGGACAGGAGTGGATCAGTGTCTGAGTAACGTGAGTGATGCAAACTGTCTTTGCATGGGGCTGTGGTTCAGGGGACTCCCAGCACAAGTGATTCCCAAGAGTGATGGTGGGAAAGCTGGAAGAGGAGAGCAGAGTGGCTGCAGGTGAGACACAATGGTGAGAAGGAGAATGACTGAATTTGAAGCATCTTGGCAGCCCTGAGCACAAGCTACAGCTGGTGCTTGCAAAAGGATGTCAGGGATTTTGTTCCCCAGCGTTTGGCAGGGCTGTTGTGTCTTCCTTGCCCAGCACAGACCGCAGAGGCCTTTAGATGTGAGCTGTGGAGAACTCCTGCTCTTCTCATCTCTAAATCTTTAAAATATTGCAAATAGTTCATTTGTTTTAAAGCTTTAAACTCCAGCCTTTGATGTCACTTTTAGGAAGTTAAATAATAAAGCACAGTGTTCTCCAAACGAGGGCTTTTGTCAGAAAACCTTGCTTTACAATGAAAAGAAGGAAAACATAAATAAATGATACTCAAATATTTATAAAGGCGTTCAGCAGATCAAAATGTTTCACTCTGCCTTTATATTGTTATTTTGTGTCTTCCCATCTGAGGCTATTTTTTCTTTAAAACATGCAATGCAGAATGGATTTTGCTCTTATGTCATTAATTTGCAGTGTTTTACTGAGTCCTTTCTCACAGGGACATCAATAGGGCATTCAAGAGATACATATGTAAATGTACCAACGTTATATCTCTGGCTGTCAATTTTGTGCCTCTCTGCTACGGGTAGTGGGGCTGAGCTCAAAGCAGGAGAGATGAGGCTGCTCCAATGGTAATATTAATTGTTCACAGGCTGATCGAGCCCTGTGCTTGTGTATTTCTTTTTGAGCATCGCACGAAATTCAACAACGCTTTTGCCCCTGATGTGTATTATGTGCTGCTGCCTCCTCCTGCACAGGGAATATGGGATTCTCTGCTCACGTCAGTGGTGAATCCCCATCTCCAGCTCCTCTCAATCCGACGGCAGGAACTCATCCTGATCCCATTGCTGTGAGCAGGGAGATCAGTGGCCTGTTTGCTTTCTCCCCTTAAATCCCTCTGGACTGATGGGGCACTGTGGCTGGGAAAACTCAAGGAAGAGGGAGTCTCTGGAGATAGAAATTCCATAAGCTCTTTAGGAGTATTTTTTTCCCCCAAACAAACAGTTGGCATCACTTCTGCCACCATTCGAGCTCCTTCGGCTCCTCGTCTCTCCACGTTGCCATGTACTGTGTTGCCATCAGTGAGATCCGGTCACGGTGTCATTGCCCGGAGGAAAATCCTTTCATTATGTCAAGAGGATCTTGGCCAGGTCCTTGAAACTCTTACGGTATTAATACGTGCTGCTAAACAGGAGGGGGAAATATTTTGGCACCCTGAGCCTGTACTGGGCTTTCTACGTGCAAGGTGCGCTTTGGAAAAGCACAACAAAGTAATAAACTCAATGCATTTCAACAGAAAAACAAGAGTCATTGTTCACATTTATAATTTGCCTGGCTGGGGGCAGGGACTCAGAAAAGCGTCCTGTGGTTATCTCTGGGGACTTGGGAGAGGTTTTCAGACGAGGTTCTGAATCCGTAGCATTCATTGCTTCCTGTCACACATGTGGCCTCTCTCAATGTTTTTTTTTTCTTCTTTATATATAAATAAGGTTTATTTATTTATTTATTTAAGTATTAGCCAAGTTCTGTATTGTAGGTTAGTAAAAAACCTCACAATCAGTACTTGCTATTGAGTAATGTTAATTCCACTAAGACCTAAGCCTGAGTGAGTTGTAGCTTTTGTTCCTGGAAACTCCAGGATTCCTGGGATTCTCTCTGGACAATGAGATTATCTATTTTTTTAATGACTTTGAATTTAACATATTAATTTTCTGCTGCTTGTTGTTTAATCACCCACAGTTCAAACACAGAAATAGAAGAAATCCTGTTTATAAGAGGGAATTTGAAATGGATTACAGAACTCTTGACAAACTGTGAATCTGCTAAAGCATAAAGTTGTGTAAAATTGATACTTTGGTATTTTGATTTTCTTTGTGGATGAAGTGAAAAAATAAATTGTCACAACATGGTGGCAGTTGGAGAAAGCCGCTTTGAACCCTCTTATTGATCATTGGCAGAAAACATTGCCCTGAGTTTCCAGAACAACTCATCATTGGGGTGCCTGAATTTCTGGGGCACCCAGCTTTGAGTTTTGTGTGGAGTCTTGATTTCCAGAGCAGAGATTTCATTCCCACGGTCAATATTTTACAGTTTGGCTTCCAAAGCCACTGAGCCCACCAAGAAGTGCAAACTTGAGAGCTAGAGCAGCAATAGGCATCTCTAGGAAGCCCCAGTGGCACGGTGCAAAACTGCTCGTGCTGGAGGAACCCTGCCTGTGATGCTCTGGGGTGATACCTGCTCCCCACCGTCGTTGCAGTCAATTAATTGAGGTGTTTGTTTCTCTCCCCGGGCTGTGCTGTCGCTCACCAGGGAGCGGTGCCGCTGGTGCTTCGTGTCCCATGGTGCTGTGATCTGAGGGTCCTGCAGAGCCTCTGCAGCAGTGCCTGTGATTAAGGATGCAGTTGCAGGGACCTTGACAGGAAGGTGTTCCCAGCAGCAATCATGTTGTAATGATGCAAGTAAACCTGTTTCCTGACTTCTGCTTTCCGATGGGGCTGTAAGACGGCGGGGCCGCTCCGCAGCGTCTTCCACGTGCTTCCCGGCATGAGCTCCTGATGAGATTTCACTCTGTGCTGCTTTCCGCCCTGGAGTCTTCATGGAAAGGGTTATCCGAGAACTTTCCTTTTGCAAAAATATATTTAAAAATGATGTTTTGTGGCGTTGCGTGGCTGTCATGGGTGCTGGTGTGGAACTTGCAGTGGGCCTGGGCAGAGAAGAGCTTGGCTGGGCACAGTTATCTGGTCCCTGTCAGCAGCCTCGGGGGTAGAGGCCACGCAGGGTATGATGGAGAGGATAGGAGGGAGAAAAGGGGACACATCACAGAGTAAGAGCAAAGCAGCTCATCCTGCTCGCTCCGAAGGGGTTGATGCTGTGCTGCCCCATGGGACATGCCCCATCTAGTGTTCCCAGGGGGACCGGGTGGCCTCTGATGCGTGGTGTTGCCTGTGAGATGAGGAATTGAGGTTGCTAATTTCTATGGCAAGAAACATACTTGTTCTATGGTTGCTTTGTCCCTGGTCTCAAGCTGCTGCTTTTAGTTGCGGCTCATCAGGCAGCTGGTCCTGTGGGGGCATCTGCCTGCCTGGTACCCCAGGGACTGCAAGGGGAGGGATATCTCCGTGTGTCCGTCTGTCCATCTGTGCAGTGCTGTGAGGCTGTGCAACGGGGTGGTTTAACTTGTTGGGCTTTGCAAAGATGAGCCTTGTAAAGCCCCAGAGCCCCTAGTTCGCAGCAATCTCTGTGTGAGCACAGCAGGGACAAGTGTGGGCGAGCGTCCATCTGTCCTGGGAGCGTCAGTCCATCCTGGGAGCATTAGTGCATCCCGGGACTGTCCCACCGCCTCCCAAGTGCCCTGGGGCAGCGTTGAGTCTGTGTGTCCTCTCACATTACAGGGCCCTCTCTTTGGCTTCCTTGGTCTATTCTAATACAAATAAATAATCATAACAAAAGCCCATGTGCCTCCTTGGGAAAATAACGGTTTTCACATGCAGATACTCAGGAAGTTAAAATTGGCAGCTCTGACGAGTCCCGCTGATTTGTCCACACATTTATTCTGATATGATGCTTAAATGGAATCAGCTTTAGGCTCTGGCAATCGCAAAACACAGCTTTCCTGCACCCAGTTTCAGCATAAGAGGAGCGGAGATGGGAAATAAGGTCTGTTTCTAAATGAGTGGGAGAAAAATCAGGTATGTGACTCCTCTAATTCAGACAAGGCTGTCTCTTATTGTTTGGCAGTTTGACTATAGCTTCAGTACATGGGAAAAATTTCTCTTCCAATTACACAGCAGTTTTGTGGTGGCTGAGTGCTATAAATGGGAATGCTTTGCAGCCAAAGATATCTCATTCATAAATCCCACTGTTCCACTCTATAATTTTTCTCTTTTGGATAGATCAGTATTCTGTGGTCATATCAACCACAATCATGCAGGCAAAAATGAGTAGTTAAATATTGTGACAGTCCTATAAGTCTTCTCAAGGCGCTGTGCGTAACACAGTTATTCAAAACTGTCACTTGGTGGATGGAAAGGAATTGACCCTTTACTAATATTTCTAGTGAAAGCTCTTGATTAAAGAAAAATACTGAAAATGTCTGGTCTGGCTGGACAATTTATAAATTTGACTCTAAGTGCCAATATTTTGACACGTGGGTGTAAACACACACGTAGATACACACAGGTCCTTTTATACCATAAAAATGCAGGTATGGTATATACACACTCATATGTTATCCTTATACACTCTCTTACTTTCTACAGGATATGTTTATGAATTTAACATGACTCTCCCTCTCTATTTGCTGTCCCTGGTAACACCTCTAGCCAGCAAGCTAAAAAATGAAATACACATCTAAAGAAATGTTCCCATAAAAGAAATAACTCCTAGATCCCAGTGCTGTGTGCTCTGTACCCATTAGCATTCCGTGGAGCAGCTACTCTATACAGACCCCGGAGGAGAGACCTGGGGCTTGCAGCACTCCCATGGACCCTGTGTCACCCGCTCAGCTGGTGTAAATTGGGCAGTTCAGTGGAAATCACGGAGCTGAGCTGATTTACACTTGGCTCATAGGCTGGGACCGGCATTGAGCCTTGGGGAGACTGAGCAAAGACTCTTCCTCGCAATGGCACATGTGCTCGTGTGCATCTTCGAATGCATCCCCGCATTCTGGAAGGATGATGTGCACGTATATAATTGCACACCTATATGTGTTTCTGTAGATGTCTATTTTTTTCAGAGCTGCCAGCTGATCAAAAATGCCCAGAATGGTTCTTCTGTTTGCAGAACATCCCTAATGTATTTTTTCCCCTCATTGGTATCTTCTCCCCCCACCCCTTTCCACCCTTTTTTTTTTAAACTTAAGGAGAGCTGTCTATCTAGAAGTATATATTCATGCTGAGAGATCTAGTTATCCCGTAATAAGCACGTGTAACTCCCATTAGTGTCAATGAGAACTTCACATGCATATCAAAGGGGGGAATAGATTCATACTCTGTGAAGCAGGATCTGAAATTCAGATTTGTAGTTCATGTTGCGTTTAATGGATAAATTCTTTGGCAGAGAGCTAAAAACTCCGAGATGTTTATAACATTCCAGGTTCCCTTCCTTTTTAGTTAAAAGCAATAGCAGAACAAAAAAATCTCACTATCGTTCTGTTATATTAAAAATGTACATATTTACAGCGAGTCGTTTTTTCCCCTTGCTCTTCTGATTTTTCTGTAATGGCTTTCCTGTTTTTAAAAACTCACAGATAGTGACCTCCAGGGTCTCTGAGGGCTGGACGCACTTGTGTGGCCAGAGACCAAACTAAAATGAAAGATTAAAGCAATTCTGAAAGATTTCCTGATAGGCCTCTGCCAGCACTGTTTCAGAAAAAGAGTCCTCAGTCATCTGGCCCTCGGCCATTTCCCCGGCCACCTCTGTGGGTGTAGAGCAGAGACTCATTTCAGACCTGCACTCGGAGTTTTTGTGGAATTGTTTATTAAATATTTAAGCTTGTTTTTTCCCACCTCTAATTCAGCCACACTGCAACGAGCGCAGGATTTTCTAAGGGATGGTGTATCCCCGGTATTCAGCTGCTCTAGTGCTCAATAATGCGCTTTTTGGGAGGATTGAGACTTTCTAGCACAGCCACGGTTTGTCGCTGGTTTAGGGTGGGCTCGCTGCTCTGCCTGCCCTGCTTTGCTGGGGGGTGACACAGGGACAAGCGGGGTGTTGCGAAGAGATTTTGGCTGCAGAGGGGACACAACCTTGGGGCAGGACCACAGGCTGTAAGATCTGTCATAACACAGCAATGTGGGATCCGCAGCTGCCTCAAAACCATCCCACGGGTCCTGCTGGTTGGTCAGTGCCATGTCTCATCCCTCTGTTGGCCGATTTGGGGCTGGATTTCCCTTTTCTGGTATTTCTCCATGCAGCCAGCTGCGTTTCTTCCTTTTTGCCCGCTCTGAAGAAATCATGGCCCCGGCAATGTGGTATTTTCAGCTGGTTTGGGGTTTATGGGCAGTGGTACCCAGGCTTTGGGTGCTCTGGCTGAGACAGCTCGTCCAGCAGGGCGATGGACAGTGATCCCGTGGGGAAACAAGGGCCCCCAAGCTCCTGCCATGTATCCCCTCCAAAAGTCGATGCCAGGGCTGCTGAGCTGTTGTGCTTTGCTTTGGTAGCACCCCACGGAGCCGGAATATTTTAGGTTTTTTTGGCAAACAGCTGGATAAACAGCAATTTTCATGATGTTTAACTGAACTGGTTTCAAAGAGGTTGCCACTGAGAAGTGGCACGATGGTCACTGTTGTCTATCAGCTGGGCAGGCAACGGATAGATCTTTAAATAAGTTCTGTTTCAGACCCTTTTCTACCCAGAAATAATGTTCTGGATTCCAGCATTGCCCAGGATTACATGGTAAGAAACCAAACAGAACCAAACCTTTTGAAAAGGATTCCTAGGATGAATTTTGGGGCAAGGATGAGAGGTCAGCAGAGACCCTGGGCTGCCCAACCCCAGTCTGTCCCTTGATTTTCACTTAGGGCCGGGCAGAGTTTCACCCACACACCCTGAAGGAGGGATAGTCCCAACATTCAGCCTGCAATATGGTAACAAAGCCCATTCACTGTCGCCGTGTAGGAAACATACATTTTCTCCACTGTTTTAATTAGATTTTAAGTTAAATCAGTGGCATAAAGTTGTTTTAAAAAATTGCATAACAGAAACCACAGTTGATCTTTAAAAACTCTTTTTAGGAGGGAAATGGTGATTATAAATAAGAAGGCAGTTTTATAGCTCAATTACTTTAGTAACTTGATTTAACAGCTTGTTTTTTAAATCTACACCAAACCTAAGATAAAGGATTGATAATGCAATATGTAGAATACATTCAGCATAAAAACCTGAAAATCCTACATCGTACCATTGGAAGAGAAACATAAATGCATGCCGAAGTCTACAATGGTTTTATTTTAACTAGTATAATATAACAACATGCCATACTGTGAAAAATAAATAACTTTTGAAAATGCATTTTCCAGGAATGAAAGTTATATTGAAAAATGACTGAAGTAATCACTTTTGTACAGATTCTGAGAGCGGAAGAGACGAAAAGAATAATTCAGAACTCAACGCAGTGTTATAGAAAAGGGTATAAGGGTTTTATAAAGTACACTGCTCAAATCTGAGCTGTGTATCTGCTTATGGTCAGATGTGGTGAACTTTGAGTGGTTCCTTTTTCTGTGAATAGTCTTATGAAAAGTGCTGTATCTTGCTATGCATGTGGTTTTTATTCAGCCTTGAAGTGGCAGAATAAGGCCTGTAGACAGAGCATATGAGCTTCTCGACAGTTACTAAATGCCATTTTTGCTGTGATTATCATTGTTTGGAGTGGAACAGACCAGCTACTGTGGAAATCTAATCTGCCTCCTGTTAGCCTCAATGGGAACAGCATCATGATTTTGCTTTTTTGGGGGGAATTGATTTCTTCCTGAGAAATCTCTCTTTCTGTTATTTGCATACAATTTGCTATTATTTTTTTAGCTTAAAGTTCATAATACAAATGAGATGCAATACTTGCAAATTTTGGAGTATTCATCTGTCATTAAAATCTTTTTAGGATCAGACCAGTGACAGATCCTGATTTAGGAATTTTGGGGTCTGAATCTTCTCTCAACTACACCAGCTTGAATTTGGAATAAGTTTCCTAGAACCAGGGGAACTGGTTATGTGTGATACAGAGAGTATGTGAATAGCTGCAACTCCTGCTTATTCCTGTGGATATTGTTGGAAAAGTAAACAGACTTGTGCTTTGGGTAGGATACCTTGCACGGGGCCCTCTGTGGGGCTGCAGCAAGTCATGTCTCCAGCTAAAGGCACTGAAAGTCAAGTTTTTATTCCGGTGCTTGATATTGGGTAAGGTGGCAGATGCTGCAGCACCTTTTCTGTGTGCTCCTGCCAGTTTTTTTGGAAAAGGAGGCGTTGCATCGATTTCAAAGCCTATTGATAATGTATCTAAAGGTGACATGAGGCAGTTGGGGCATTAAGCAAGTGCTTGTTGGGGGAGGAAAGTGCTATTTTTTGTGGGGCTTACATTTCCACTTGCGGGTCTGGCCAGGAGGGGATGGAGAGCTGACACTTTGGTGGGTAAGGGTACGGGCTCCTGGTCCATGGCACCACCAAAAGTGTCTGTGCTGAACACATTGCATGATGCAAAGAAAAGCATGCAGGTCTTAGACCTAAAACTGTCTTTTCTACATTGCCCTGAATATTCACAAAGTCCCACTGGGATCAGACTGGGCTTTGCTGGGCGAAGGATACGAGAGTAGTGCCTATAGAGTTAAACATGCAGAAAAGGCGCTTTATGTGGCTTTATGTTAGTTTTAATTTCCTGGTGGAAAATGCTGTTAATCTCTAGTGTTCTCCCTTACACTGTGTAAAACAGGATATTATACCTATAGCAATATTAACTCACTTTTATTGAGGAGCTTTTAGTTTTGGCACAAAACGGTGACTCGCGCATTGTATGAAGTTGGTAGCTGTGCGCAAAGGCGGGCATGAATAGGAGCGATTCAGTGTCTGCGGTACACTTGGGACATTCTTTGCATCCTGTTAATTATGTTAGTTTTGGGATGGACTTGAAAACCCTATGTCGTGGCAAAAATCGGCGTTTTGAAGCCAGAACAAAGGAGTCTGTTAGGTTTGCTTCACTCAGACCTACAGAGAAGCATTTAAATGAAAGAAGTCTGTCGTTTTCCTCCTCCCGCGTTACTGTATGTGTAAAACAGTGTCCAGGCAAGAGGGGGTTAATTCAATAAAATAAATATAAAATAGTCTCCAGGCTGTTGGACAGAGCTGGAAGGGGTCAGAGGTTGCTGAGCTGCTTCACTAGCACACTAATCGATTTGCTGTCAAGGTAGTGGTGCTGGGGTTTCAAGTAAGAGAAGAATTGAGTGCCGCTCGGGCCCAATTTCCATAATTGCTCACTGCCTTTAGTGTACAACCTTTTATGAAACACAAAAAATATATCACTGAATTGTATTGATTAGCCATTGGTCTGAATAATTCACTTAGTATTTATTACCTGACCCTCAGAGGTTAAATAAATCCACTATCTAACTTTGGCTTGTGAGAAATATTACTTATTCATTGAAATGTGGACTGATTATTACACAATAGGAGTGTATCGTTGTAGTCCTCTTTTATGTCCTCCTGGAAAACTTAGTCCCTACTGCATCTTAATGGCAACAAGTTAAAAGAAATATTTATGGATAGTGAAGAGCGTTTTCCAAAATAAACGCTAATGCATCCATACTAGCACAGCTCAGCTTGCTTTTGTGAAGCCTTTTTTTGCTTTCCTCACCCTGTAGTTCAGGTCACATTTCAGGTTCGAAATTAAAAATCCTCCAACGTGAACTTCCATGCACAATGGTGAAATATATTCATACACAAAGTTTTCACCGCGAGCATCAAGTCTGCATAACAGCTTTATTGCTTGCGATGGGATCTAAGTCCATTTTTATAGCACTGTTTTTGGATAGCTCCTGAAGGCCGTAAATCTTCCTATCATATTAAACACCCTCTGATAATTAAATTCTCAAAGAAAACAGAAACCTTTCCTAACATGAAAAGATATAAAATTTAAAGCAGTCGACCATGGACAGCTCACTGTCATTACAATAAAAATGATTTCACATCACCTTAAAATGTTTTGGACATAATCTGCAGGGCATTTTATGGCTTTGTCAAAACATTAAGGTGATAATCAATTATTTATCAGAGGATGGTATTTACATATCGCTTTTAGCATAGCTAAATAGTGCTTCTTTTGTTGATGAGCTGATATACCTCGAACACAATAGCGTAGCTCTTAAATTTAATTATATACTCATCTACCATAAGATCTAGTCATTTAGATAAAATAGTTCAGTAGCTTCAAGTATTCCCTCCAAAAAATATTTCCTAACTTTGTGTAAAGTCTTTCCTCAGTTTCCGGCCTGCATCCTCCAGCATCTCAAAGTATTGTTTTTGAAGTTTGATGGAATTTGTGTTAGGTCAAGAGGAGGAAACTATGTGAAGCTTTTTTTTTTTGAATTAAATGTAAAGGAAAAACTTAATGTGGTCTCAGTGCTACCTTGTGTTTGTTGATAACTGTGTGTGTCTGTATCCAGGATCTGGTCTTATAGTTAGCAGGAGCTCGAAACCCACGTTCTTGGTGTTATAATACTAAACCTCTTTTCCTGTATTGCATAATGGAAGGAAAAGTCTGTCAGAAAATAATGGGGATATAATATGTACAAGATCCTCTAACATTTACCCAGGTGGCCAACTTCCTGAGTGCTGAGCATGGAGTGATAGCGATAGTATTTAACAGCATTTCAGAGCCTTCCACTCGCAGACCTCGCAGCGTATGCTGGGAAGGGGAAGGGGCGGTGTGGGGTACCGGCCATGAACCCCAGCCGGGTGCAAAGCACGGCCGCAGGGGAGGGAGAATCATTCGTCCATACGGACCTTCAATTTATAACTTACCTGCTTAAGTGCCTGCGTGCGATGAACCGCCGGGAAGTCAATTTATCTGCCTGCGGGGCAGGAGCGACTGTGAGCGGCACCTCGGTCCGGGGTAGTGGGGTGCGAGGGGCTTTGTACTCAAGGAGTGGGTGTCCATGAGGGCTCATCAGCAACAACCAAGTCCTATCGGGCTGTTTGATTCAGCCGGGGTTATTCCCTGAGCTCAACCCAGCTGGCAATTCTTGGCAGGAGTGGAGCCCACGGGCAATGCTTGGAGACGATTTTAGCAGCTGGTGGGGCCGATGGGGCTTTCGCAGTGGCTGCTGGAGGCAGGGGTGCCCTGGCAGGCATCCATCCCTCTCTTTAGGTGCCTAAATACCTGCAGAAATTTGGCCTTTGGCTAAACTTCAGGCACACAAATTCTGCCTGATGTGTTTATGCTGCTGCTTTACACCAATTTGTATTGAAGGGGTTTATATTCCCCTAAGGGATGTCCTAATGTGTTTTTCCACTGTTAACTGGTGTCATTTTGGTGTTGCCCTCCCACTTCAGTGAGAGAAGGATTAAGAAATGCATCTTTCTGTCTGATAGGAAAAGATAAATTCCCTTCTTCTGTGCTACCATCCCTTTGTTCAGGTAAAAACTTCCTAGGTGGGATGCACTAGGAAAACGATTCAAAAAGGTTTATGATGGCATCTCAGGATAATTCTGCTGTGGGTGTTGAAAGAAATACGTTAGCCAAACGATCTCATTTGGAAAGCTAATTATACAAATAACATTTTAAAGCAAGCTAATGTCATAATAAAGTCCATAATAACAGGCAAACAATCTATTAGGAAGACAATCCAAAACTAGTAGCTCTTTCCTCCGAAGAAAGGAGGTTTACATCTCAATTGGAGCCCCCAGGTTTGTTCACCCTTGGAACTCTCCCACCCTTGTGCTGGTGCTCATTTCTTGCCCCGAAGTGGTGATGTCCTCGTCCTGGCTCAGGGGTCCATGGTGTGCTAAGACATCAGCGCTTGTCTAAAACAGCTGTAAAACTCTGCCAAGAAGTATAATATTTTTCCAATTTATATTAAAACTGGGGCTTTATTGTTTGTTTGTTTGTTTTGTTTGTTATTTACTTGTTTTTGATTTGTTTTCCTTGCCTTATTTGGAAAAAAAAAATAGTCAAAAATAGAAAGGAAAAGCCTCCTGGCAGATGAGGGTGAGAGAGGCTGGTCCCTGCTCCCAGTTACATTTTAGGAAGGGGTGCGGAGAATCTGAATTTCTTCCAGCGCTGCTCCACTCCTAGCAAAACCAACCAACCACGCAAGCCAAAAAACCACCCCAGACTGGCTCGCTACCTCCCTGTGACCCACTCCTGGGAAGGGAGCATCTCTGTGCAGCCGAGCGGAGGGGAGCAGGGGGTGGAAGGGCTGAGAGGAGCTCTCCTGCCTCCCCGCAGTGCTCCCTCCCTGCCAATGTGCCCTGAAACACCAGATATGCTCCATTTCCCTGCTCCCAGGAGGTCCCCGATGGGCTGAGGTGAGGAAGGGAAGGTACCAGGCAGGCAGGGTCCAGTGCTCCCAGAGCTGCTGTCCCTCCACGCAGGTCGCCGGGCATCTGTCTGTCCTTTCACGGGTGATTTTTTCACCCGTGTTAACCATGATGCTGCACGCAGGCATGAGACGCCAAAGGTAGACATGGAAATTTGGAGCTTTTGTCCAAGAAAAAGGGAGGGAAACCCATCTGTTTTCCACTCTCTCCTCCCCCTCGTACACTTTAATGCATCCTGAAACATACATTTTCTTTTCCTTTTAGGTTGCATTGTACATAACATTTGAAAAGCTCTGTCAAAACAACTCATATAGGGGGAAAAAGTAATTGTCTTGATATGTGATGATTATCTAGAGCTTAAGCAGCAGCAGAGAGAGAGTTATTTTGTTTGCAATTTAACTAGAAGTGCCCAAGATTTCCCAACTGTTCTATTTTTGCAAATGTAAAAGTTTCATAAAAAGGTCAGATTTAGGCCCTTGTGTGGGAAACAACTGATACTGCCAGCAACAGGGCAAGAGCACTGCTGTGTTGTGGTTTAAATGTCTTATTGCATTCCATGCATTGCTGAACTGTATATAGAATGGATGACTCTAAATCTCTAGGACTTTGTGTGAATTAGTAACCTTTTGATTTTGTTTTAACATTTATATCTTATTTTTAACTCCTGATGTTTGTGACTTCTACCCTTCCCCCAGTAAACAGTCGGCTTATAACACAGGAAATTATTGGAGCATTTACAAACAACTCTTAGAAATGAAAAACACTTTTCTTTCTCTTTTTGTGTTCTTATCTGAATGGTTTTGGCCCAGAACTAGAAGCAAATGGAGAACAGAGAATTGCCATCAGTACAGAAAATATATAGATGTCATGTGCAGTAATGATGCATCTCAGTAGATTTAGTAAAACTAGAGATGTCACATTCACAGCTGGTTAACATTTTACACTTAAAGTCCTCATAACATTTGTATATGTTTCAACACTTTTTTTCTGACTTGGGACCATCTGTATTTCTCATATGTGACACTGACTGGGAAGCACAAACTTCCGTAGAACCAGCAAATGACTGGTTAGCTCTACCAGATGTTTGTCTCTTCCCACTTTGTCACTCTAGATGCTATTAAACTGAAATTGGGTGGGGGAAACTGTGGACTTCTGAACTAAGAACGGTTTCCCAAAGAAGTTTCAAGTAAAGAATTTAGTTCCCAGGGTCATCGTTGCACTTGGAATAGCAATAATTAGGATGATAGGTTTGCACAGAAGGAAGGCTTTTTAAATTTTAAATTTTATTTTAAATTTTAAAATAGATCATAACTAATCTAAACAGGTACTACATCTGCAAGGAAAGCTGTTAAACTTGTTCTCCTAAATTTCTGTTTGTCCCCCATATACTTCTTTGCTTGGCTATATGGATCTCATTGTGCTTTTGTGTTCTTTCCATTTAGCAAAAGTTAATTTTTCACACTTGCAAGGAATAAATGCATGAAAAAAGCACCTTCTTTCCTTCTGCTCAGGTCCTATTAGGAAAAACCTAGGGAAGTAACAGGTGTGTGTGTGAGCCTCTTCTGATCGATGCTATCCCAGCGATTCATTTTCCCTCTCTTGGCTGCTGATGAGCAATAGGGTACTTCAGTTGCTTTGCACGGGTGTATTGACGACGTCCTTCTGCATTTGAAGAATCTTGTCATGGAGTTTAGTGCCAAGCCAGCCACCCAGGCTGGGGGAAAGCTCGAGCAGATCCACTCATGAGGGTAAACAACAGCTTGGGATCGTACAGTGCAGAGTGACGGGTACCCCCTGAAGTCAGAGGCCCAAACAATTATATTTAATCAAACCATGCTGAACAACTGAGCTAGACACCCCAGCATTACAGTGTTATCGCTTTAACGTCCTACTTACACTCAGAGCTGAGGTTCAGGAGATGAATGTGACCATTCTGGCACGTTGCTGGGAAAGCCAAAGATCCCTTCAAAAGGAACATCTGTGGGTATGCCTTTAAAACAATATATAATTCTTGAAAAGAATACCACAAAGTTATTTCAAATCACATTACTGGGAGCTTTCACTAAAGGGAAACCTATTCTAAGGTGCACGTTGTCAGTAACTACAGTTAGCAGGAATCAGATTCCATTTTTTTTACATTCAGATAGGCCTGTAGAGACATATCAAGAAGAAAATCCAAAGAAAAGGAGAACGACCTATAGGAAATCTTGCAGGGTTCAGCCAAGGGCAGTTTCATGTGACCTCGCAGATTGGATATAAAAAGGCTGCTATTAGTTCCATGTCAGTTCTTATACCAAACATTGCAGAGTAATGGAGGGTGTTAAACTGTCAAGTAATAGCAAGGGTTAATAAGGTTAAAGAAGAAGTAAGAGCAGGGCAACAATAATAATAAAAAACCCCATGGATAAATATGCTGTAATAAATAAAGAATGGCATATCATGGGGGAAACAAAAGTCAGAACCTGGGAGCAAAACAGTTGAAGAAATTTGAAGCAGGATAACGTCATGTTGTTTCTTTTGTGCTAGTGATATGTCTAATGCCACACAGCGTGTGGTGCTTCATGGCAAAGCTGAATCCCCTATTTCTTATAGATATTTGGGAAAAAAAAAAAGTGGTGTAGTTGAATCCCCTAAATGTTCTAAATATAAATGCGGGGATGCAAATGAGTGAATAAATGCATACGTGGACTAAGCAATTAAATAAGAGAATCTCAGGAGCAAAGCACCTGAAGTTAGATCTGAGCCGTGTTTTGACATTGTCCTCTGAGATGATTTGGGCTTCAGTGCTGCTTTTTCATATCTGAATTCCAAAGTAATTCATATCTGTGAGGTTTCTTTAAAAAAGAAGAAGGTAGAACTTGAAGCTCTTATGACATGTTAATATTTCTAGGAGATTCTAGCATTTGTCTCAATTTTGGCCTGCTAGAACATTATTAAGGAAGGAGTTCTAAAGCTTTTTTCTTCCTTGGGAATATTCTACCTGTTTTATAAGTCAGGCCTGAGTTCTGAAAGTCCTTGCATGCTGTCCTTCATCTTTAAGCATGGTTTCTGTGAGCTCAATTATTCCAAGGAGATCAGTATTGCCTTGTATAAAGTTAAGGCTGAAGCAGCATTTGCAGGTGAGAGCTACTGGACTGCAAAAAACGCTGAGCTGTGATCTCAGTGGGCATTTTGATTTTAGTAAAATTGCTGGCAGGTCTCACAAGCTGCTCTCAGGTGATGTAGCTTTCTATCGCAAACGCAGTCAGCAGATTGCCCCTTCTATTGGGAAGGTTCATGGATTTGTCATGTTGTTTATAACCAATGTAAAGAGCTTGAGAGTGTATTATTTTGCCTTTTTACATACTAGTCCTCAACCTTTTTACTTGTAGCTCCACCTGTCTTACCTGGAAAAAATATTAGTCCAAAGGACTATCCTAGGAATTGTTGCCAAAATGTTTTTACTTATAGCCAGCTATGAACTGAGCTAAACTTTGAATGTTTGTCTTTGCTTTTGTTTTTCCCCATTCTGCATGCTCCTTGGCATGATGGTTTGCCATCAGGCAGGCAATGGTTGGATCTCATCTGCCGTTTGCTGGGAGCACGAGGCTGCAGGCAGCCCACGGGGTGTCCCCAGTGATGGTCACGTCCCTGCCAGGGGTAGGGACCTCGCAGAACGATGGGTATGTCTGCAACTGTAGGAAAATACTATCCCCATCCCAAAAGAACTTGTACAAGCCCTCTCTTTGCTTTTGCCAGGGAGGTTGGTTTGGTGGGAGGGAGTTTCAGTAGGGAAAGGCCGAGGAAAAGAGTGTATTTATTTCCTCCACGAAGGAGCCTGAGGATCTGTCTCATTCCAAGACATCTGATTAATAGCCCAACTGAAAGAGCATTGGAAAACGTTCACATCATTTATCAGTGTGGTGGAGGGAACTCAAAACAAAAAATAGGTTGGTTCTCATTGGCTTTGCTTCTCTCCCTTCTCCATCCGTCCTCTGGTCCTCCCCATGGCTGGCGGGGCAGGGAGAGGCAGGGCCGGGCAGCCCTCAGCGCACTGCCTTCCCAAACCCAATTACAGAATTCATTGTTAGTTTTCAGCAGAAAATTGGAACATTTCAGCAAATGGAAAATTTTCTGTCGAGATGTTCTTTTCTATCCAAAATATTCCTTTCCAGAAAACTATTTCAATGAATAAAATGCTACTTATTTCTGTCCTGGAAAACGTAGCTGGAGGTTCAGATCGGAGCTCCAAGCTGGCCGGTTTCTCCTGGATCTCTTACAAAAGTTACACATCTCTCTGTGAGCTGCACTATAGGATGCTCGGAGGGGAGCAATATGTTTGTTTTTAATGATGCTGCTAGTTTTCGCTATAAATTTAAACAAAGTGGGCGGTATTGAAACCAGCTGCTGGAATCTTTTTGTTTGTTTGTTTTCATGAGAAAAATGGTAACGTACTGCAATAAATTAAACAATGTACATATTTTTACATAGCGCTGTCTCTGAGCGTCTAGCTGCTCGGAAATTACAGAAGCTGAGGGCAGCGTTGGGCCCTGTATTCATTTCATATGCAATGAAGTAAAGCGACAAATGCTTCAGAGTAACTGGGTTTCCTTTTCAAGTGACACTTTATTTGTGCTTGAAAAATGTAATGAGCCTTCACCAAGAGATTTTTCTGGCCATATTCTTTCTTTAATGACCTGCCCTTACAAAATAAGCTAAGGGAAACAATAATAATAATAATAATAATAATAATTAAAAAAAAAAAAGCCAAACACTGTAGATGAAAAAAATCCCAGATCCATTTGGTCAGCTTCTCTTTTCTTTAAATGGAGAGCAGCAACGCTTTTAGATGGCGATATAAAATGCAGAGCCTCGTAGGTTCCCATTAATTCCTCATCCCCTTCTTAATTAGTGTTTTACAGCTAATCCTCATCATATATCTTCAAAGAGTTTCACTTGAGTTGGTTCCCCACAAGTTTTATTGCATGCAAAATACTCGGAGTGGCGGGTGGGTGGTGGGAAGTGCTGTGGTCTCGGTGCAGAGCGGGAGCTGCTGCTCCTCCGTCATTGCTCACCAGAGCTCCCCCCAGCTCCTTGCCCCCCAGGCCTCACTTACCCCCATATGCCCAGTGTCAAATTTGGGAAAGCAGCTGGTCACCCCGAGCTCATCTTGTGGGGAGCAGTGGTGCCGGCAGCCGCTGAAGCGTGTTTTGCGGCCTTTAATTGAGCTGCATGACAACACCATTCAGCAGCTATCAAAATAAAGCCTTTGAGGAGATTTGTGTTAACAAGTTGTGTGGTTTTTTTGAAGAGACGGGGGCTTTGTTGCAAGTGTAACATGCAGATCAGATGCCTTTCAGCATCGCAATATTCTGCCTCGTGCTGTAATCAACTGAAACAGAGCTTGTAGGAAAAGGCCCTTTTTAAAATGCAGCAGTGTTCTGGTGAGCACTCCCTGGATGGGCCAGTTTAGAAGTTAACTAAAGACACTAATTTTAATGCCCTCAGTCTGTAAAATACAAGTATTTTACAACTAGCAGCAGTAACGGGAGCAGACTAGACCTCTCCCAGTATCCATAATTGAAAAACACTATAGGGTCCATTAGGGCCATTTAAAGTTGCAATGCAGTCTAATGGTATTAAACTATTATAGAGATCACACACGTGGCATTAGAAATTAATGCCCACAACTGTGAGCAGCCACTGTGCATGCTTTTTTGTCAACACTGCAGAACTTCCAGAATATCTCAATTGTTTGTGATAATTTAGACCTAATGTCGTGAACTTTTACATAAAATATTACTAATACTCAGCAGAGGGGCTGGGAATTAGCATTTGATTAAAGTCAGCTTGGAAATAAATGCTGTCAGTGGCCACTCTCTATGCCATTCAGCATAAGTTTATTTTGCATTCAAATAACCCGCCTGGAAGTGATGGGCTTCTCCCGGGTTTCAAATGATTTTCAGTAATTAAACCAAAGAAGAATGACTTGCTCCCGTCCACTCTCTCCCAGCTTTATGGGGACATTTGTCACCTTTCTCCCTCTCGCAGGTATGGGCTGAGTAAGGCTGTTTGTGGAACAGGAGATCTTACATCTTTTAAGCATTGTCATTCGCTTTCTCGCAGAAATCAATCTGCCGGGGAGCTGTGTACACTGAGGATGGAAATGAGAGGCTCCATTTCGATTTACTAAGCAAGAAAGTTGCACAGGATGGGGGAGGGGAAGGGAAAATCAGGATTCCTTAGTGTGGCCTTTGGGCTGGCTGATGCTGTACACTGGGCTGGGAATAGCACTGGCACCAACCCAGGGGGAAAACTGGCCGAAACTTTGCTGTCTGTCCAGCTACAACATCAGCAGGTCGGATTTAAAAGGGTGAATCTGAAGGAGGGAGAAAGAGGACAAGTCCAGGGGTTGTTTTTCATAGTTTTCTCTTCTTTGGCAGTTTGGTTGGGTTAATTTTCCTGCGCCGTTGCATCCTGTTCTAATTAGTATAATATTTTTTTGTACTGCGCACCAAATATTTCTTTAAGGCCGTGACAGAAATGTCAGCATAAAGAAGTAGTGCCAGAGCTCTGCCAAAGGTATTAAATAGTACTCAGTGATCAGAACTTAACAGCAAAGCAGAATCCGTGTCGGAGGGAATACCCACAAAACAAGTGAGGAAGACAAACATTAATGAGCCTGCTATAAAACATTTTTAAAGCATTTTTATAGTTGCTATAGAAACACCTTGGCCTTCACTCTTGCTAATTAGTTGGATTTTGCACATTTTATATTTGAAAATGCAAATCGGATTTCATAAATTATTACTTATTTTACATTTATATTTACAGTACCATTATCCAGATACACGCAGGAAGTCTGAGATATTAATTAGTTGTATAACACAAATAAACATGACATTTATGGTCACAGGACATCGCTTGTTTTAAATATTCGCCTGGTAAACGCTTGGAGGAATTGTGCAAAGATTAATGCTTTTGTAGGAGAATTAGGTAAATATAAATGAATAGGGCCTAATAAGTTTTTAATAAAGTGCATTTTTGGAGCAATGGAAGAACTGTCAGTATTTTGGTCTAAGGAACACAAGTCCATCTTTAAGTGGTTATGCAGGGCTAAGAATATTGCTCAGATTTTTCTCTCTTTCATCCCACTGGAAATCATCACCAGTTACATGGGTGCAAGTCCACTGAGGTCCCAGGGACAATACCAACATGTGAAATGGTCTCGCTACGAGCAGCGTGTTTAGTCCTCTCTCCTTCACTTTCTAAAGTCTTGTTTGAAGTCTTATGCCAATCAAACCTTTCCACTTTTGCACACAGTAGTCCAGGAAATACTCCAAATTCTTCCAAAATACACATAGTTCCCTTCTCTCAATTTTTTGCTCAATAAATACCCCATTTGAGTGAGTGAGGGCTGAGCTGAGGAAAAGGCTGCAAAGATCAGGCTGTGTCTGTAAGTGTGTAAAGATTTACCCATTCAGTAAGGAAATGTGTTCGGAGACTCTGAAAATTCAGTTCTTCTTGTCATTATTTGATCTGTGGATTTAGTAAAAGAGCAAAAGCCTTTTGGCCTTGGTGGTCTGGTAGATTTTTTTATTGTACTTCACTAATTTTACTGAGTATTTTAGTGATAAGCAAGAATAGCCTGTTTTCCTGCATCTCTAATTCCATGTGAATCCATATTTTTCCACGTGCTAGATACTAAATGGTTTTAGGAAGACACTTGGATAAATATCTAAAAAATGTGATTTGTTCATGTTATCTTGTTAATCAGTGACTTCCGCAGATGCACGTGTTCTGGACTGCACTCACTACAGCACTCACTGCAGTTTAAATGAGTTTATTAGCTGAGAATATCAACAGCTTGTTCAAATCCGATCAATTTTAACTGTATAAGTAAAATACTAAACAGATTCGCTTTATACGTTGCAATGAAAAAGAACAAAAGTTTGGAAAAGTCTTCTTTTCTCTACTTTTGGAAATTGCAACTGATATTAGCAGTGAAGATGTGCACATGTGGAAGCAGCCAGTGACAGGACCGGCACGGTGAGCAGCTATCGAAACGCTGCCGACGATGCTAATGGAGCAGCTCCCAGATCTAAAACCATTTTTGTTGGCTATTTGATCCCTGAAATGCCAGCAGACAGCCAATCTGAAAAGGGAAAAAATCACATTTCTGATACGTTACATTGTGTTAAATTGGATTCCGTTGTGATGCCATGTACTGCTGTGTCATTTCACGTATTGACTTTTAACCGGCTGGAACCATGTCATTTTTAGAGATTGCAACGTGACAAAATCCAACCTGTGTTATTGAAAGAGCAGTTGCTGTTTCTCTTTCGGGGTTCTGGAAATGAGAGGAGGAATTGACTCTTAAGTATTTACAGAGCGAGATGTATGAATATGGAGTACATTTTTGTGCTGATTACTATCTTTCCTGCCAAGTAAAAGAATAGTGCCTGTGGAAGCGAGGTGGGAAGATAACTGCACACACCGAGGTCCAGATCTCGCAAAGTTAAACAGCATGGGGAGGGATTTTCTGCTGTACGCTCCACAGGGCTGAACAAAACTAGATGTGAGCCGTGAAACTTTTTGCCCCGAGTTCTTCTTGCAGCAGCTTTTCCTGCCGCCCATTCGCATCCATCATCCATCTGGTAGATTGGATAGTGCCCAGATAGATTTTGTGCACCCAAAACATGGTGCTTCTCACTGTGAGGGTGGGTGTTCTGTGTGCTGGTGTGATGGGTGGCAGAGCATCTGCAGAAGCAGCTGGCTTGGCTTTCCAGGGCTTGAGCAAGGGCTAAAATGGGGAGAAGAATTTGATCCCTTTTAATGAGCTCCCAAATTAAGTGTCACTGCATAGAAAAAACAATAAGGGCATCAGAAATGCTTAGGTAGGCAATGACACATTTTAACTCCACCAAAAAAAAAAAGCCATATAAATAAAAGTTTAGTAACTTCTGAATAACTGAGGTAGGAGAAAATATTTGCAGAAGCAGGACTCAGCCTTCGGTGCGCAACGTGTGAAATACGGTAATGTTGAATGTCAACACAAAAAGAGTTAAAACATGAAATTTGAGGCACAGTTCAGTGAAAAGCCAAGGAGGACAGTGTGCACCGGCCCTCAGTCCCACACACGGGCTGCTTTGCCAGGGTGTTGCTGCACTGGGAATTCTCTCTGGAGCAAACAAGCTGTTCCCTGTAGCAGTGGCCTGTGTTTCAGCTCCAAACTGGGAGAAGGGGCAAGGGGACAGTTTTGATTTTGTTGTTTTCTTTTTATGGACATCGCCTCTTCTGCTCTCTGAGTCCCAAAAATGTCTTTGTTTTTTTGGGATGGAATAAGCAAACATTGTTGCATTTTTTTTTCTCTGTTTCTGCCCCAATACTTATTTTTTTTTTGTAGAAGGAAGGCAGGAGGCAAAATAAAATGCAGAAGTTTTCCTTTCCAATTTCTTTTCCAAAATGGAGGTATTGAAATCAGTAGTCCTCTTGGGATTTCTCTTTCTCCTTTGCTCAAATTTTGGTATTTGTGACATTTGCTCCTCGTATGAGGAAATGCTCCTAAGACATCCCATGCCAAAAATGTCAATAAACAAAGCAATAAAAGAAGGCGGGATCGGTAACAAAAAGGCATTGTTTTTTGGTATGTGGTGAACAACAGTCTGTGGCGCGAACCTCTCAAAATAGACTCCATCCTTCAGGACGAGGCCCCCACACCTCTCTTGCAGAGGATAAATTAAACGCCGGTGCCCAACCCCACCAAAGCAAACAAGCTCTTGAATCCAGGGCTGTCATCAGCGCCGGGAAGGCCCTCGCAGGATCACAAAACAAATCGAGCAGCGGAGGGTTTCCGGGCAGCCAGCTAACAAAAATATACTATCAGAGGATGCAGTCCGCTGAGCTCTGCGTCCGACGCAGCGGTGGGCGGCAGAGCTGGGCTTCCGCTGCGCCCCACATCTGGAGGGGCTGCGACCATCGGCCTCGGACCGTTTTAGAAATCAGATACTCGGGGTATCAGGAAGTGGATTCGACTTCCACTTCCTTAGCAAAACACGCATTAATATTTCAGGTTTTCTTTTATAAAGCCGTGTTCTGTCTTGAGGACAGGGTGAAATTATGCGCTGGGAAAATGCGCCGGGATGGAGCGGGAACGTTCGGTGATTTAGGGACGTTTTTGAAAAAGCACGGGCTAATTGAATCCTGCTGGTTTGTTAGTGCTCTTTGACAGCTTTATATAAGTACTAAGCGACATTTATAAAAAATAGATATATATGTCTACATAAGCATATACACACCTAAAGAAAAGAGGAAAAAAAAAATCTATAAAACAGTTCTACACTCAGTTAGAAAAGAAATCATGTTTATTATACTCAATTCTGCACTGTGTTTAGCATCTTTCTTCAATTAGACGGCCAGATGACACGGATCTTCCTGTTTCTTTCAGTAAGCATAAGCTTTACTATCAAGGTTGGACCTTTTGCTTTTCCTTTCTTGAAAGACAATTTCCCTTTAAAAACTCCCCCATATTTTATTGTAACAGATTAATAGGGTGCCACAGAACTGATAACGCAATCTTGAATGCTGTGTGGAATTCCACTTCTAATCCAAAAGTCTCATTTTTCATATGTTAAAAATGTTTCTTGCTTATGAAGGTTTTGATTTTTTTTTTTTTCCTTTTAAATGTTGTGGGGATAAAAAAACAAACAGAAAAATAGTTCTTTAAGGGCTTTACTGATTCTGTGTGAATAATCTATTTTTTTGAACAAACAGCCTGTGTATGTTAATGCTGGTTATCTGAAGTTTCATGGTCAACAGATGTTCAGTGGAATAATATACAAAGGTTTAAATTCAGGCGCTGAATGTTCTTTCGTGGGAAGTTTACCTTGTGGATCCAGACATGTTGTCTTTTTAGAAATGCTAAATCCTTTCTTCCCCTTTTTAATCAGAAATTAATGTAAACGTGCCCAATATACTCCTGCATACCACCATTTAAAACAACAAGCAAGACTTTTGACAGCTCTCTACCCATGTGCTCCCGTCCGTGAATAAAACACAACAGTCCAACCTCTGTCTCTCCCAAAAAACTGGACTTAGGCGAAGAGCTGAGACTTAAACTCAACAAACTCGGTCTCCGAAGGGCCGATGGTAAAACAGCATTCCAGAGCCGGGAGTCATGTATCAGCCATGGCCTGTTTCCCATCCCCGCTTGCTCAGAGCTGGGAACAATTAACAAGAGGGCCACAGCTGATCCCGAATGATGGGCTGACAGATTGGGAGTGAAAGTGAGCTCCTAGGTACTTAGCCTCAAACCGCAGCCTCGGGGAGCTCTGGCAGAGATCCGCAGGCCGTGCCGGGGGGGCCGTGCTGGGTCGGCTGCTGCCGCAGCGCTGCTGGGGACGGTGCGCGCTGCGAGCCCTGGAAGCGCATCTTGGGGTGAAGAGGAGGTGAGAGGGAAAGGGAGAGGAATAGAGGATTTTCCTTGTGGGAGTAACCACCCCGCATTTCCAGGTGGTCTCAAATTAATATTAGAAAAGGGGATTTTGTTGGTATTTAGGGCATTTGATTAATAAGCTGCCAGAGAGGGAAAACAGATTTGGAAGTTGGCATGGCTGTTTTGCAATACAAGCTGGATTACTGTCCGCCTTTAGCTGATGTTTAGCAGCTCTAATTGTTGCCTGCTCCTCTTGGTGTGAGGAATCTAGATCACAAAAGCTTTGTTTTCAACATCCTCAGAGATGCATACCTTCTCTTTTGTTTTATCAGCCTTGGCCTGTGTGAGTCTGGTGTGTGCTGCAGCAAGGAGGAGTTGGGGAAGGCTCGAATGAGGGTGAGGATGGTACAATGCTGCCGTGGTGCTGCGGTGATGTTCTCAGCCCCAGCCCATGCTCAGCTCCCCATCCCAATCTGCAGCAGCCCCTGCAAATCCATCCCCAAGCATCGTGGTGCAAGGATTGCAAATAGTCACCGTATCAGCTCCCAGTCCCTCGCTGGGACCCGGCAGCCACAAACAAGGGGCAGTTGGCAGTGCTTAAGATGTATAATTTTTTCCCGTGGGAAGAAGCTGACATACGAGCCAACCTACAGAGCCTGGGTTTGCTGCCGACACTTTACCTGGATACTGAACTGAGCTTTTAATTGGTTTCCCCAGCCTATTTTCCAAGTGTAATAACTGGTTTTGGGTCCTGAGCAAGTGTGCGTTGTTATTGTTAGGGACACTGCTGTGATTTTCCAAGGAGGCTGAAGGGGTGAGGTTCCCAGGTCCTTTGAAAGTGTCAGCCTAAGCCCATTGTGCTACCAAGCTGTAAATCAGTAACTGATAAAACAGCATGTGTGTGTGTTTGTGTGTGTGTGACCCCTTCCTTCTGTGTGTCCCTGTGAGCAGGCTGAATCTTTAATGCAAGGAAGAGTAAGGGGCTTTCTGCAGGTGAATATAAAAGAACGTTGAGGTTCTTTAGAGGTGGCATCCTGGAGATAGTTATATGGGAAAAGTCAGACACAGCCTAGGGGTGCATCTTTATTTTATTTATTTGTTCGTTTGGCCTGGAGCTGGACTCATCCTATGATTGCAGCTGCTGCAAAACTTATGTAGGAGCCGGTACTGCCAAGTACCATTGGGTGCCTTTTTGTGAATTCTCTGAGCATTCAGACAACATTTTAATAAATAGGCTGAAAAAGCCCTCGCTTTTTAGGTTTCTAAAATAACACCTTTCCCTTTCATTTTGCTCTTAACCATTTTCTATTAGAATTTTTTGAGAGCAAGGTTAGGGACACTGAATAATTTCACTTTAAAAAGACAGGAATCATTTTAACACAAGAACTAGTGGTTCTGGAGTGGTTTGCACATTATAGGATTTCCTTTTTCCTTAAATCTGTTGCCTGTGTCCTCACTGCAGAATGTTTCAATCTTTGCTGGAAGGGGACAACAGATGGGCCACGAGATGGTCTCTGACTTTTGACTCTGGAGATGGCAGCTAATTCCTGCTCTAGTTTTCCTGCCTGGCTGCAGGTGGTTTTCCCCATGTTTTCCTCAGAAACCTCAGCATTTCGGATGCCAAGTTCTTCTGCAAAGGTGAGGAACTGAAAGTACTGAGAGTTGCTGAAGGCTTGAGGTAGTTGTTGTTTGTTGTGCCTGAGGACTTGGAAAGCTGTCCTTGCATTTGTCCATCCGTCCAGGGTGATGTCATGGAGTGAGACAACTCCAGGTGCTCTCCAGAGAAGATGTGTCTCATGGCCAGATCTGCATCTCAGTGCTTCAGCCCTTTGCACAGGTGCACAGTAAACAGCAGCAGACAGTTTTCTCCTTACAAACTAGGACTGTCATAGCTAAAAGTTTAAACAAATCCAAACCACTTGATTCTTAGCTGGGTTCAGCTTGCATAAGAATGTTACCTTGTAAATCAGCATGTCCTCAGCATCCTTCCTTAATGAAGAAATCTTCTTTTTCATTATTAAAGCTGAGATTTCGTTTGGTTTTTTTTTTTATTTATTTTTTAATTGAAGTCTATTTTCCTCTTTAAGATATGAATGTTTCCTTTTATCCTTTTATACTCTTTCTGCTTTTTTTTTCCTTTTTTGGTTTATGTACTCCCTCCGGTACCAATGCAACAGCTATTTGGTCATTCAGGAGGAAAAATACATTTAACAAATGCTTTTCTGACCCATATCTTGCTTTGAGATGTGCAGAAGATGGATAGTCCTAATACATTCTGCTCTATTCCTCAGACAAAACTACCCAAATTTCACAGACGGAATGGAGGTTTTCCATGCTGCAAAGCTGCAAATTGTATTGGCATCCAGATTATTGATTTTTCTTTTTGAGGTGTTGTAACTATGGGCATGGAACAGTGCAATCTGTGTATAAGAATGCAAAATGCCCCTTTAAATTATAAATACTCAGCATGAAAAGTTCTGTCACATTTCTTAAAAGCCTGCTGACGAGCAGCTTTATGCTGGGAAATGGCTTCCTAAGCATGTTTGGTTCTGTGTGTCTTTATATCTGAAAATGGGGAGATTTTATTTTAGCAAAGATTCCCAGGAGATCTGCATGTCTCTCGCTCTTTACCCCTGTTCTCTCTTGATTTGTGTGATGATGAGTGCAACGTCACTTTATTGCATTGATGGGATCGTATTTAGTGGCCTCGTTTCTTGATTCTTATGGATGCCTGGAGACTGTATTGACACTGATTATTTCAGAGCCTGTTATACTCCAAAACTCAAAATATAGTTGATGGAAAATATTATCAGTCCTATGGCATTTGCAGAGAGGCTTTTCCATAGCACTGGAGTCTGAAGAGCTATAACTTTGCAGAGATACACAAAGGTTACAAGAAATCTGCATTCACTGCTCCTTTTTCCTGGTTGTTAGAAAGTAAGGAAGAGCCCAACTTGGATGGTTTTTTTGTCATTAATTTTCAATGAGAATGTGATTATGGTTTAATTGATGAGTGAAATCTCATGGCATAGATAATAAAGCTAGCAGGTATCTTCCTGACATGGGGGAAGAACAGACTTTCCCTCTGTATAACCACAGTGCTAAAGACACATAATAGAGAACATAATTTCACCTTTTTATCCTTTTTTTTGTTTAAATTCTGCTCCATCACTCACTAAGGACCACATTGTCAGCAAATGTGTACAGCTTCATATATTTTTCAAGATATGCTTGCTACCTGTGTGATAAGCCTCATTTTATGCCCCACATCAGGCCCTCTCCCATCCTGGGTGTTATTTGTTCCCTGGCCCTGGATTATCTTGGAGCAGGTGCTTCTGCAACGCTGTGATTTGGCAATTATTGTTCTTGACATTTTTCTCCACGGAAAAGGGAGAAACTTCCTTGTGACTGCATTTTGCTGTTCCAGGCTTATGCACCGCACAGCATCTTTACTATCTACTGATACCCTTTCTGAGGTTAATCTATTGTAAAATTAGATTGTAAAAATGGACACAGTTTCCACATTTACATGCCAGCACTGAAGGACTTGTGGAATAATTCAAATACTGTACAATTCCCTTTGCAGAAATCACTGCAAAATTCATTTGTAAGTGACATGTAAACCACGCAAATTAGCATGGATTCTTCCTCAGTTCAATTCATCTTTCAGAGGTTGTTACCCTTCCCAATCTGATTGCTTTAAGAACACAGATTGTCTTCTCTTGATGGTGAAACTGCTTTAATCCCCTTTTCCAAAGGTCAACTAATCTCCAGTCTTAAGTGCAATAGATGCAAATACAGTTCTCTTGCAATGTTCCTTCTAATTTAATTCTCTCCTAAGCTTTCATGTATAAACCTAGTAATGGATCAAGTTTGGAAGGGGTCAAAAGGTTTCTGTTCCAGTAAAATTTAAATTGACATCGCATACTGATAATGGTTTGCTCTACTCTACTATAAACACGAGCTCCTACTCTGTTGACATGTCATTCTGTGCAACACCACCGTGATTCTGCACAGCAGCAGAACACATTCTTTGTTACGTTGCAAAAGTTAGTGCCAGCAACCTGTGACAAAGGAGAAGCAAAACCGCGTTGTTTTTAATTCACGGCTGTTATGCAGCATCTTTGGCCTACTTGTTTCATTCCATCATCCCTAATTGCATTTATAAAGCAAAAAAATAAAAACTATGCAGATTGCACACAAATATAAAACTAACAATTAATTACCTGCCCATTGCTGAGACCTAAAGGCCAAAATGAAATGATTTTTTTTATTACTTGAAAAAAAATGTTCAGGATTAACCAGATCACAGTATCACAGTATATTTGGGATTGGAAGGGACCTCAAAAGATCATCTAGTCCAATGTATGTAATTGCCCTTTTTTTTTGATCTTTGGTGTACAAACCCCCCTATCTTTAAAAGCAAATGAATAAGCACAATCCAGCACCCAAGTGACTGCAGACAGGAGAATGGCAAGCACTTTGTGAAATATTGACAATGGTGTTTAGTAGGTGGAATGTGCCCATGATGTCTTAGCAAGCTGGATCTTACTTTCTTGTTAAATTGGAAAAAAGGGCTGATGTTGTCAACGAGGGACACTTACAGGATTTGATTGATAAATTCACCGCTCTTGTGAACTACCTTGTCCTTTTGTGCAGGCGTGGCAGAGTGTTGGTGCTGGGTCTTGATAGACACCAGAACATATGTCCATATTAATTTACGGTGAGGAGCGGGGAGCCAGGGCATCATTAGACACCAGACCACAGTGACACGGAGTAGATGGCCTGGATTTTGTTGGATAGCACTTTTTCCTCCTGAAGGCAGCCTGTCCTATAACTGGTCTGTATGATTTCACGACGTACTAAAAGTGCTGTGTGATCATTAACGGAGTACACGGAGGGGCAGAGCGATAAAAGACGGTGTTATTGATTAGCTTGTCTTTTAAAGCAAAGGGTTGTACAGAGCTTATAGCTTTAAGCAAGGAACTTAAAATATTTTTTGTTCTAACCTCATTAGAGTTTCTGGATTGCCTTTTTCCTGCAGTGAAACATGGAAGGAGTGTTGGTGTCGCAGCTGTATGGTCCCCTGTCACACCGATGGGTTGGCCATGCTCTCTAGGAAGCCCTAATGAGTATTTTTGAAACAAAACACTGTGCGGGGTATCAGATTCTAGCACACAAATTATGCTTTGTGTATGTGTTTTTCACTAAAGCAGAAGAGAGTTGAAGATAAACAAGGGGGTATTTTAATTTCCATGCTACCCAGGAATGGGGGCAGTGGTGGGGAGGGAAGGTTGTCACCGGGCTCTGCTCGTCCTGCTCTGCCCTCCCAGGCCTGACCCCACTGGGTTCGAGTGGGGATGTTGTCGGAGCAAGGAACGTGTGGTTCTGCTCTTTGTTCCTCTGCTTGAGGTAAATGTCTACAAAACTTCACTGAGCATCTTTTGTCAGATTTGTAAAAAGGAAAAGAAAAAGAAGGAAAAAAAAAAAGAAAACAAACCCAAATAAGATGGGGGAAAAGAGAAAGACAGGAACAATCCAAATGTGCCCTGAAATAGGTTGCCACAGGTTTGAAATCCATTTCCCACAATGGTAACAATTAAAAAGCCACAAAAGCCGACCTGTACATTTGTGCTGTATGAGGATAGCTGATACACAGCAGAGCTGTCATTTTAGGAGGAAATCATCCATCATCTGCCTGCTAGTCCCCAATAATCACCTTCTATTACAGTCAGATTGAATCTTCAATCGGTGGCATAATGCCAGTTTTTCCACAGTTCTCAGTTTCCTGTTCTTTACAGAGGTATTCAAAATAATTTGCCGTTCAAGTCTACAAATGTAGCACTTGTGAAGAATATTATTATTGTTAGCATGTTGCTTCTAAAGCAAATCTGTGCTGAAGCATAATTTGCTGAATTAATCATTGGTCACCCATTTACATTCCTCTCCCCTTTCCTCCCCCCCCCGCCCCAGTTACAATTTTGTAATTGTCATTTTTGTTGTGTTTTGTACACACTGATGCAATGTACAATTTGAAAAAGATGTTGAGCAATGACCCTATTGCTAACGGTAAAAGCAATGACCTGATTAGAAAGACTCCATCAAGCAGAAAGCTAAGGGTGCCAGTGCAAGGAAAACTCAGAGAGATAAAATGTATAGTGAAAATGCCAAATGTTAAGACAGTTTAGGATGGGTTTTATGGCGTCTCCCCCTTTTCTAATTGTTGGTGTATGGGAATACAAAGAAGACAGTGAGGATGTCCAACTTGACCAAACCTTGAAGATTCCTGAGCAGACAAGATATCATGGGGAGTATTTTGGGGGTACTGAGAGCCCAATAAAACTTACTTGTCTTTTAAATACTTTAAATGAATGTGAATTTTCACATCTTTTTTTCCCTTCTCCCCAGTATGAATTAAGATGCAGCCTTGTACTAAATTGAATCTCTGCCTATCTTTTGCGGTGCTTGTGATTGCCTCTGCTTTTCACATGTCACTTTAGTCTTCACCAAATAGATTTCTTTTAGCTTTTTGCACAAAATTGAAGTACTGTATTAAAGCAGAAGCCTTTAGGGCATACCATTGTGTTTTTTTTTTCCTTTTGGAAAATAAATAATAGTAAAATTTAATTACTGTACTTACTACTTAAGCAAAGTTTTGGTTCCTCTATCCAAAGTCCAATTTCCTACTTTGTGGTTAAAGCTCCAGTATATTTTGAGGGCAGTGTACTGTTACATGCCTGAATTCAGCAAAGGAAAATAGGAAATAATTCACTCTGGCTTGAAAAGGGTGGGGATTTCTTTGTTTCTTTTTATATTTATTCAGGAAAAGCTGACAATCGTTCCACATTAATGAACAACACCATCAATCAAAGTGCTGACAATGAGCGGAAAAGCGAGGTAGATGTCAGACTGACGGCATATTGCTTTTTTCAGCTAGGCCAGGGCTGTTTATAGCACTTTTCACTGGCAAAACTCTGGCTGCAGCTCGACAGGAATAGAAAGCAGAATCAGAAATTGTGTGTAGAAAGTTGCTCCTGTGCTTCATAATTTGAAATCAGCATTGAAATGCAGTCACTAGCACATTGTTTTCATGAGTTTGCTTTGCAAGGTGGCAAGGTCTTTCCTATTGCCTGGTGAAGTGATGATGAACCTGACTTCAGTAGCCAAGAGACAGCTCAACCAAGGGCTGCAGCACCTTGTGAACAGAGCTGAGATGAAAACACAACTTGGATTACAATCCAGTCTCTCCAATAAAACTGTGAAGGCAGAAAATTCTTCCCTGTGGGCACCTTTTTCTTGCCTTTCTTTTCTTCCTGGGCTGTTTGCTTTGCAGCAAGGAGAAGCTGCCAGGTTCCATCTCCTGCTGCCCGTCCATGGGCCTGGGATGAGATTGTGGTACCAACAGGGTTTCTGCCCTGCTTTGCTGTGTGAGAAGGGCGATGGGGCACCCAATTTGTGGAGGATGGAGAGATGTGAATGTCCAAAGCTGAGTGGCTAGATGTCATGGGACATAGACCACAATGGAAATAAAAGCTGTGACACAGCAAAAAAAAAAAAGGGTATTTTGTCCGCTGCCCAACCTGTCAACTCATCTTCATCCTCACTTGCTCTTTCTGAAGATGTGGATTACCTCCATCAACTCTTAAAATAGCCACATAAATACCTATCCCAGGAGTCTCCCTCTCTTATTTAGGATCTGTAGTTTAAAACACACGTATCCGCCCCCCTCTCCTCCCCTCCCAGCTGAACCCAAGCCAACTTTTGCTTAAATGATTGGCCTGACACAGCATCGCGTAACTCCTCGGTAGCTCCCAGGACTGTGTTATTCTCCGCAGCAGCCGTGCGGGGCAGTGAATCAAGCACCATTTTTTTAAAGCCTTTATAGAAACAACTGTGTTATTGGAAATCTTTTGAGTCATTGCCCCGCTGCACGACCTTGGGCAAGTCATTTCCCCTCTCTGCGCCGCCGCTTCAACCCTCACCCCACATCTGCCTGGTCCCTATAAATGTAAGATCATCAGGGCAGGGCTCTGTCTCTCACAGACATGCAGACAAGCATGAATACAAGATAAAACAGAGACTTTTGGCTCAAAAAATTGGGGTGGGAGTGGTGAACACAAAACCCAGGAATGTTTTGGTCATTTCAGCTTTGAGAATTTCATAAGAAAAGTTTTTCCTACTTCTCTGCTGCTGTGTGGGAAAACTTTTATTAAACTTTTTCATATTTGAAACATCTGAGAGTTTTGAGTTTCCCTTCATTGTCTCTTTCCCACCCTCACTCAGCACAGAGAAAGAGGAGGAAAATGGGGGAAAACGATTAAACTGAAAAATAATGTTGGAGGGCGTCAGAACTTAATGTTTCCTTTTAATGCTTTGGAACTTTCCAAAGATGAGGAAGTCATGAAAGGTTGGAGCAGTGATTAAAACAAATAAAAAATAAAAAGAATCTCATACAAGGAATTTCATAGAAGGCCCTGAAGCTTCAGGAGCTTTAAATAGGAGATTTTTACAGCTGTTTCCCTTCCTGTGTGTATTCAGTGGAAGGGCACAACACAATCTCAGGGTAGGAGGTGCCTCCTGTGACAAAGAGAGCATCCCAGCAGGGACTGGCTTGGTCCAGATGGGAGGGTTTAAGCCTGACATCTCTCCGTTACTAAATACCTTATGGTCTCACACGACACACACTGATATCCTCTGCAATGGGAGGGGATCATCTTGGCCAGCTGACATCAGGTCACTGCTTGGGACTGTGGCACGCAACAGATATGTGTGAAAACAGAAAGGGCTGGTTCTGTGTTAGGAAGAGGATGGCTCCTGTGGGTCAGCCCTGAAAAATCACCCTGGCACAACCCCATCTGCCTCTTTGGGGATGTGGGTTTCATCCCCCTCCTGCACCACAGCTGTCCTGCCGGGTCCTGGGCACGTCTCTTCATGATTCCCTTGCAATGTGAAGGTGTCACAGCTCTCCAGGTGGGAGTAAGGGCTGGAGACATTGGGGATGGCTGGGTGTTCAGGCACTGCAGGAATGGGGACCTGGAAAGGCGTTAGCCAGAAAAGTACACGATCTGTCTCAGACAGACGGGGACAATGCAAATAAGTGAAAGATGTCCAGTAAACTTGTAGTTTAAACTCGCCCATTTACTCTTGTTTTTACTCCTATAGACAATCAGTACTTAGCAGCCTTCTCCCCCTTTCATGCCTGTGCTGCAGTTGTACTCATATTTGAGACAAACCCAGAAGGTCTGAACCAGTGAATGGTGTTTGTGACAGAGCAGAGGGAACCCTCGGCAGGTTACGGTGTGCAGCACGTTCTGTGGGAGACCCGCTACAACAGCATTCAGGCCCTGGCCTTTTTTTGGTGTCCCTGGAATGCAATTTCCCACCACACAGCCCCTTTGGCTTGCTTATAACCTTCCAGCAGCAGCACCGCAACTCAGCAGAGGACCCAGCGCAAAGCTGCGTGGTATTTGGCTTTCCTGAGTCATATAACTTTCATTTTAATGGTGTCCAGAGAGATCTACCTTGGAATAGCATTGCAGATCACCTTCTAGAGTCTTGCTCCTCCTTTTTTCTGGGACATGTTGTGCTGCTCGGCCAGGGCTGGCTGCAGGTACCACTTGATGGGGGTGTGGAAAGGGTGATACAGCGGGAGGGTGAATGTACAAATAAGGCATCTTGTACAATGAAAAGCTCATAGTGGGGTGGAAGTGGGTGGAAATACTGACTCTGTTGAGCTTAGGGAAACAGCCGCCCTCACGGCTCCTTCATCATCTGAAACAAATGAAAACCGGGCTGATAAAATTCATGATGTTATTCCCAGCTGTTTCATTTAAAGGAAAGTTTCCTTACATACAAAGTAACTGAAAACTAGAGATGTAATTGCTACAAAATGTAACAGTATCTAGCGAAAATTACAGCTGCTCGATGAAATATATATTTTCTCAGCATCAGCATAAAAGAAAGAACATTCTCATCCAGAAATGGTATGTAAATAAATAAACTCTAATTGGTTTGACAATGCCCCTTTTCCTGGCAGTGCCAAGAATCCTAGCATTGTAATTACACAGTGCTGGGCAGACATGTGGTTTCCATTAAGAAAGACTTGTGATTGACTGAGTTCATGAGGCATGTCAGAAAAAACACATCAGTGTCTCTATAAAATGAAAAAAAATAGATCCAAATTTACTTCCAACTTCATGAGAAATGTGCATTTGTAAATACTCTGAACACGGTACAAGAAACAGAAGTAAGGCAAGTCGCTATCGGGAAAATTTGTCAAATTCATGTTAGAGTTTAAACTTAGACAACTAGGTGCACCTACTTGTATTTTTGTAAGGAGAAGTTCTTGCGTTTTTCCTGAGGATTTAAAGTTTTCCTAACCTTCTTCCCCCCAGTTATTTCTATTCAGTGGTGTAGTCATTGAAAAGGTTTCCAATGAAAATGAAAATGATATTCAAAGTCTACCACATTTTGTTTTCCCTGCATCACACAAGAGCACTTAGAGCTAAGACACAAGCTTTGAGAGCAAAAACTGCACACAGTTTTTTCTGTGAGGAAGGAAAACTGGCTGGTTAGGTAAGGGAAAATCTTGTCTAAGAGTATTTTAAGCTAAAATTCTAATAACTTGTTTTAATCGCCTAAAGTGACTAAAATGTTGGATAGTTTATTTTCTGCCTTAGCATAAATACTTTTAAAATGACAAACATTTTAGGATGCTGCCAAATACTGTCATCTCTTGGCAACCTTAACATTTTATGCTAGATGTATTTTTCTTGACAACAAAACAATTCTGTCTGTTTCTCCTCTTCCTCCTTTTGAAAGGCAGCAGTGGCAAATACAGGGTGTTTTTTAAATGGTTTATATCTGCAATTACTTCTATCTATAAACACAGATTTAAAATCTACTGAGATAAAAAAAAAACAAAATAAAATTTTGGGGATCACCCACTCTGCCCTTTTACAGTTGTGCTAAATAATAAGATTGCTTTCTTGACCCCCTCACTATAAACGGAAAAAAGATTTCTTAATTCTGTGACAAGAAACATTGCTTTATGGATAGGTCACTGCACAGGGAATCTGAGTGTCCTGCCTGTGACTCATTCTCTGCCACAGTCTCCTGGCGTGGATGTGGGCAAGTCATTTAATCCAGTTTGTGCCTCCACCTCATTGTTATGAGGTTATAATCCACTAATCACTGTGAAGTGCTTGCATGGCGCAGCAGGGAGGACCAGAGAAGTACAGAGAAAGATGCAAAAAAAGCCTAGCAAAGGATTTAAATTGTGCAGTATGTCTGCAGAGTGGTTTAAACTTAAAAAAAACCAACCCAAACTTTTAAACTTTTAATGTGTTTTAAACTCCTAAGAAATTATGAATTGGCAGCAAAGACTGTTCTCTTCAGGTAACTCTAGACAATGGTAACAAGGAAAAAATATGGATATGATCTGGATTGTTAAAATGGTACAAGAATGGGAACCACAAGTTTCTTAAATGCTTAAAAGTTTTAGAAGATCAAGTTGTAGAACATTTACAAAGTTCATGGGGCAAAATTACCTGTAGACAACCAAGTGCAAACCTTTCGGTTCAGGAAACAGAGCAAACTACCACTTGCAAACACCTTTGGAGCACAACATAAAACAAAAATGTGTTTAGTTGCTGGCTGTAACCTTTGTGTGCATGCTGTATCGATAACTGCTTTTGGAAATAAGCTTTTAGGCAGTGTGCTTAGAGAAATGACACTTTACAGGGGATGCATACGCATTTTGGAGATCCACAGTTGAGCTTCTTATCCTAGTACTGAATTTATACATCATGGTAATCTGCATAGAATACCTTAACGCATCTGTAGTGTATCACATCGACCTAAGAGCTGCTGAAAGAGTATCTCTACTCACTTTGTTCCTTGGAACGGGCTCTGAGTGGTTTAAAGTGTGTGGTCGACGTGAAAGTAGCTTGGAAAAGTCCCCATTTTTAATTTGCCAGATGCACTTTCTCAAAGGGGAATAACAGCGTTGTGAGGGCCCGGAGGAGATGGGGAGATGATGAGCACCCAGTGAGTGCAGAACCAGTCTCTTCATCTGAATATGATGAGCAGTTTCTGAAGCCATTGCATATTTTATTAAAAAATGCTTTTTATAGAAAGAATACTTCGTTCATGGTTTCTCAGAGTACAATTTCATTATGCTGTGCTTTTCTGCTCCGTATATAGTAGTAGTATTACTGATCAGCCCTATTAGCAAGGTTTCAACAGAACAATTGTGTCTCTGTAGAACCTTGGTGCGGCAGTTAAAAATAAAACTTCCAGACTGATTACAAAATCAGCACCGTACTGATGGCAAGAGAAACGCTCCCTTCGCTCAAGTGTCTGCCTATTTACATTTTGCTGTGAGTCTGGTGTCTTGGTTTTGGAGTCAGAAGGACGTAAGGACATTGGACTGTGCTGAGGTAGCCTGCAGTTTTGATGGGCAGTCTAGAAGGGACTGGTTTAACCCTCCACTTTCCTCGGTTTGGTGCCAACCCTTGCCACTGAGATTCGGTGTCTGGGACTGATGACAAGCACAACTGAACACCATGGTCTAGCAAGCACCCAGTGCACGAATGATCCCACTGAAAACAATGGGGGTGTGAGAGGAAGGAAAGAGGCCTTCTGCTGAAGCTCCCATGCAAGCTGCCTGCTTAGTGCTCTTATAATTTGTTATTAGTTGCTCACAAGACTTCACAACTTCTCTTTATCATGCAACCGAGGAGTTTTTGGTGAAAATAAAGTTTGCATTTTGGTTAGCTTGCGGAGCGTCAGCAAAGACAGAAATGAAATCTGTCACACTAGTGTCTGTTGAGGATGCTCGAGGTGATACAAGGTCTCACTTGTTAATTAAGTGTAAGCATTATCATGGCATCAGTCATGTAAGAATATTTGGGAATTTTCTACTTGTAATTAATCAGAACTGTAGGAGTCTCTGCACCTGGGAAAATGCGCTGTTGGTTTGGATGTCTAGCTTGAGCATTTGCTCTGTGTTCAGGAAGTTTGTGACAAAGTGGACACGGTGGTAGTGATGGCAGAGACAAATCCCTTTCCTTCTTTTTCCCCAAAGCTCTGCCACGTGGACAGAGATAGAGGAAAAGGGGATTTCCAGAGTAAAATCTGTGCATGAAATGGGGGATAACTCCTAATTACCAGAAAGAATCTGGCAATCCTCACTCTTATTATAAGCTTCACGAGGCTTTTGGGGACACCTGGCCACCTGGGAGAAGCTGCTGTGAGAAGCAGTGCATCTCCTGGGAGCTCCTCCACATCAAAGTGTTTGGAGCAGCGTGGATCTGTGACCCAGGATTTCCACCCTGAAGGGCTGTGGGGGGGTGGTTTCTGATGCCAGACAGCTGTGTGGCTGCTGATCCAGCTGCACTGCGTTTGGGGAGAGGAAATTCAGGAGTCAGTACCACAGGGCCAGGCTTTTAGTAGCATCAGATGTTTGAGGTTGAGCTTCTCTATGTGTCTTCCAGCACCGCTTTGCCAGGCAGCTACACGTCCTCTGCTGAGTTGATGTTGCTAGCCTGTCCTCAGCTCCAGAGATGATGGCTACGATGCTGAACGCTGTGTTAGTGAGTAACCTGCTGCCAGATTCATAAAAATACAAGGATCTTAGAAGCTCTCGAGGAGCCTGCTTTTCCATTCATTTGAAAAGAAAGTTAAGCGTCTAAATTGAAGTTTAGGTATCTAAATACACTTGTGGATCTTGAATTGAAGCGACTCACTTAGGCGGTTTTGAATATGATATCCATAATATTATATCACTTTGCTTCTTGTTTAAATATTTATGGGGAAGGCTCAGGGTGAGGCAAGGGGGTGATAACGCTGACTGTAAAGTGAGAGACGACATTGGACTCTCTCTGATGTCACTGTAGATGAGTCACTGCTCCACATTAAGACTAATCTCACAGTGGCTTATGAGCCTTAGCAGTTTAAAAAGAACACTTTGAAAATATTTTTAAAGGGCCTGGGCATGTTCAGGAGACAGCTTTTTTGCTTGTGTTTTGTTGATTACTGCTTGGCACAGAACAGGCTACTGGATGTTGTTTGTACCACCAGAAATCCAAATTCCCCCAATGAGATGACCTGACCTCCTCTAGAACAGGAGGATCCAGGGAGTTTAAGCTGCAGGAAATTCCTCTTTGGGGGCAGACAAGAAACCTGGAGGTTCAATGAAAAACCTTCCACATTTGTGTGATCTGAAATTTCTCCCCATAGATTAAATACTTCTCTGTATCCATGATCCTTTGGATCATCCACAGAGGTTAACCTCGAAGGGGGGCCTCAGTCCTCCCACCCTTGCACTGTGGTCCATTTCTCCGAATGGCAGGTACTACTCCCTGGTGCTGCATCCCCCCGATAATTAAATGTGCTTTCAAAGAGCCCTGACTTCAAGCTTCCTGCTTAATTGCTTTGGCTTCATCCAGTTGCTCCCCATTGCTGTGCAATTGGTATCGCTCACTGACATTGGAAACAGATACCTGAAGATATGGCCTCTGAAGGGCTTACACTGTATTTCTAATAGGAATATACAGTCAATTACACCTACAGAAAGGCTGAGAAATGAATGTAACTTTACAGAAAGCGCATTTATATACACAAAAATTCCTCGTTTCTTTCTTTCTTTTTTAAATCTTTCCATTTCTAGGAAACATAACCAAGTAGCAGACAAAACTTTTTCAGTGAAAATGCCAAATAGAGTGCTTGTTTCATTTAAGCACCTGCCTTGCAAAGCAATAATCTTACATTTAGAAAAAATTACAATGGAGGATAGAGTCATGAAAATGAGGAGTCTGGGTCTATTTGTCCTTTCCGAAGGAAAGCAGGGTTGCAGAAAACCTTCTAATGAGGTGAATGTGTTCTAATGCACATTTGCTTATTTTTTTTTTAGTAGCCACGCTATTTCTGCAGGTTACTTTAAGATGTTAAATTAGGATGTGATTGTTTTCTGCCTGTTGGACTTCCCCCTGCAGCTCCAGCCACACCTCACTGCTGAAACGGCCCTGTTTATTGTACTCTGAGCAGCATTTTAGAATAATAATAGCACGCAATATCCCATCCCAAAATACATATGTATTTTTTACGTGTTCAGATGTGATATATGGACCTAAACCTAAATTAACACGTGTGCCACGTGTGTGCTGTGTACAGTCTGTGCTGTTACAGCATAGAAATAATACAGTATTTAAAATGGTAATGGGGATACGTTTGCAGGTAGTACTTGACTTGGTTATTTTCTAGGAGAATCTGGGGGTACTACGATGCTTCTAATGTATGTATGTTCTAATAGTAATGCATGCTGCAGTGATAATCTCCTGTACCAAAACAAATAATGCATATTAGAATACAGAATTCGAAATTTTTATGGTTGTTAGGTAAAGTGATTTTCAAATTAGATTTTAATGAGTTCTAATATTTTAATACAACACAAATTTTCAAGTTAGAGTTGCTTCTTTAGATTCTCTTTTTTTTGTTGTTGTTGTTTCAGACAATGGGATACAATATTACTTCATGGGATAACATTTAATTAAAATATACTAATTTATGTATTTGTTTATTAGTTTTATCCCTAAAGCAGCAAAAACCTCTGCATAATTTTTATGAAAAATGTAAATGAGGACTTTGGCATCACTAACAAAGTGGAATTAGCATACATTTGAAAAATGGCTTGTTTCACTTTAATAATGTTTATAGCCACAACTTTAAAAGTGCTGCGTTGACTGGGAGTGCGATGAGTTTGCACCAAGGCAGCAGGAGGGTCTCGTCTTTTCCTGGGGGTGTGGGCAGATTTCGATGCTGTGGTTGAGTTCAGCGGGACCCATGTGAAGTGTCCCTTGGTGTGTCGCGTCCTCAGCTGGTGCCCGTGGTGCGATGGTGAACATGCCGGTGGGAATCCGGCTCATTCAGACCAAAGGCATCCCAGTGTTGGCTTTAGCCACGGCAGGATCAGATTGCTCTGGGAATAACCTTCCATTTTCCTAATTTCCTTTTTAGCTTTATTAGGTTTTAGCTGATGAGGTCTTGTCAAAAAGAAAAGTTTCCTCTTATTGCTCTCAGCATATGAGGAGCTGCAAGGTGAAAGCCCATTCGGTCCCAGGATGGAAAAAACTTCCATGGAAGTTTATAGGAATTCTGTCTGAGAAAGGATTGCTAAGATCAGGCCTCAGATTTTTATCCTGTGATACAACACATCACTGCGAGACAAGTGGGGTTGCTGGCAATCTGCTAATGAGGCTGTTGGTGTTTGAGTTTCTTTGTTGTTTTAATCATAAGTATTTTTATGAGATCCTGTAACTCACTGTGGGCTCGATCCTTGGTGCTGGGGGGGTGTGCTCCGGGGGGCTCTGTTAAGCTGAAATCCCTGGCAGTCAATGTGGCTGGGTGCACAAAGAGAGTTTCCAGTGACGAGGTCTCGATGTTTTGCGCTTGTTCAGGAGCGTTTGTATGTATATAGTAGAAAGAAAAAGCATCCTTCTCCTTCTTCTCCTTTCCCAGTTTCTTATCTCTTTCTTAGTCTGCTTATAAGAATAAAAAAAAAATTGAAATACAGGAAGGCAAAGAGTTGCTGAAACACTTTGAGGGTGCAACGTCCAGCATTAGTTTCAGCTGATAAAATGCAAAAAAAAAAGCGGCAAACTGGTGCTTGGGTGGGGTGGTCTGGGGTGGGTGTCACAGGGATTTGGGCAGTGGGATCAGCCACTCTCTCTGTGCTCCCCAACGCTGTTCGTGGGCCCCACTGAGACCCCTCAGTGCTCAGCATGGGGGACTCCTCGGCCACCTGCCCGTTCTTGTGAAATGTGAAGGACTGTCCTCGATGTTCCTTTGTTAAAACATCCCCAAAGGTTCAGATGACTCCAGGGTCCCCATCTCCCTCACCACACGCCTCTTTCTGTGCAGAAAATACTCCCCAAACACACCCGCCCCTCCACCCTCCACAGCCTCCCCCTTCCTCTGTTACTTATTTGGGTTCACACATGAGTGCCTGCCTTCGCAGGCAGCCTGTGCAGGGGCTGGTTGGTAACAAACTGTCAATAAGCATATGGTTTTTGGGGAAAAAATAGTGAGTTTTGCACACAGGCTGCTTGGGCCAGCAAAGTAGGATACGGTTCTGCTTCGGGGGCCGGGGGGGGATATTTGGGGTGAGAGGAGGGAAGGAGCTGCCAAGGGGACACAGGCATGTGCCTTTGTGCAAACCCATCCCTTACCATCTCCAGCGAAGGAAAAGTGATGTTGTTTTGCTCCTCATCCAGAGCAACTTTGCAGAAAGTAATGGCGCTTTTATATTTGTTGTTGTTTTCTTTTCTCCTTCCTTTTTTTTTTTTGTGTCAATTATCCACATCACTGAAATGTTTTAATGAGGAAATCCCGACTGTGGGAAGGTCAGGAGATGAAAAGCAAAGCTGATTCTAAAAAATAACGCCCAGTTTTACTGCGCGGACAACTCCCAATGCATTTTGAGATGAAAGGGAAAGAAAAGCTTCACAGCATTTAAGCAATAAAAGTGCTACAAGGAAAAGCTCTTTCATAGTCTTTGGCTGGCATGGCTGGGTGGTACATACACAGGGAAACCAAACAACTTCTTCAAAGCAGCGTAGGATATGAAACGTAACACACACAGAATCAACGCTCACCAGATAGACGTATATACGTGTGACTTTATATTATATATAGTCATAAGCAGATGCAGGGCCTGATTCTTCAGGCGTGTTATGCAAATGAGGAACTATTTTATCATGAGCAGTTGAGATGATCATAAATTGGACTGATTAAGCACATAGTTAAATCTGAGCAGGATTTAATTCATGTACTTATTCCTATATTCCTATATAAGCCTATATCCCATCAGTGTAAAAACAGATTACCCTAATGTGACATTAATATCTATTTGCTGCCATCTGAGATCTTTTAAAACTGTATTTAATTTCTTAATATTCTGAGACTTTTTTCCTTAAAAATTTCATGTATCATTAAAAAAAAAAGTCTAGTCTAAGTCACAAATGCATCCCTTTTCTCATGTATATTTGATACCAGGCTCCAGTCTAATCTGATAAAGTGCACTTTGCCTGTGGTGTCTTACAATAAGCTGGCTGCATTAGTGCCGGGAAAAATCAATACCGATTTATAATTTACCATCGCAAAAACCTATCACTTTTTATGACCCTCCATCCTGGCTGATTAATATTACATTAAAACACACACACACCCCATTGCAACAGGGCGAAATTGTAAGCTTGTCAGGTTTGCAGTCATAAAGAAAGCTTTAATTGGTCTTAGTTTGGGAATTCAGCAGGAGATTTTGTTTATTTGTGTGATTACTGTTTTTTTTTTTTAAATCTTTCTTACTTTTGGGGGATTTTTAAAATACATCCTGGCAACACATCGATTTCTGAGCCAACATCTTTCAGTTTTATCTTTTCCTCCATGAAGACATCGTTTCCAAATAGCGGCTATGCCTCCAAAATTTCAACAAGGTTATGTAAATCACTCAGAGGCATTAGTTGGTTGGGCTTTGCACGCTTGATTGGAGGTGATAAAGTATAACAAGTCCTATCCACCGGTAGTATATCTGTTTTTTAATTGTGGTTGGATTTTTGTTTGTTTGCTTTTCATCAGGGCTCTAGAAGAAAGTTTTGGAGCAAAATGTAGAAATCAAATCAATGTATGTTATATCACTTATCTCATAAAATGCTTTTCTTTCATGAGCTGGCAAGTTGAATATTGTTGGCCCAGTCCTGAGTGGTATAAATGGCCCAGTGCAGTTTAGGGAGCACCAGCATCTCCAGCTGACTACAGTCAGCCTAATAATTTCCTCTCTTCAGTGCACACAGAGGATGACAAGAACTATGAAGTGTAGAACCAATGGTGAATCTGATTTTTTTTCTTACATATTTCAGAAACAAAGTTAAAAAAAAAAAAATCTAACCAAAACAATACTTCACCTCCCGTAAAGAAAATTAAACCAGTTTCATACTCATATGTTTTTAGACTCCAAAACTCCTTATATCTAAATTCTTTCCAGATAATGTCAAAAATAATGATGTCAGTGTTTATATTGGCAAGGGAAAGGTGCTCTTTATTTATTTCATACTATTCCCAGAGAGTTTCCAGGGATTTTTTTTTTCCTGTTAATATCATGGAGATTCCGTCTTGACGATGATTCATTTGCTTTCTTCCTGCGTAAAAGGTTAAGGAATAAATAGGTAACCGGTGTGTTAACACAGAACTTTCTTAAAAATAAATAAATAAACACATAAACCGGGAAATCCAGTGTGTTCTCAAGTGTGCAGCAGATCCGCACCATGCAGCAAGTACATGTCGTGATTGGGTTTTTAAAAGACGTTCGCCTCCCCGCTGACTGACAGGGCCTATTGATTTTTTAGGTTTCTGCCGTCATCAGTTTTCAGCCTCGCAGCGGCCATATGTCGAGGTCAGGGCGCGCGGGGGCTCGGGCAGGCAGCCCCCGCCACAGCCCAAAGTGAAGGGCCGCTGAAAGAAAATCAATCATGTCATAAGTGGGAAGCATCAAAAATTTTCCCCCTGTATGGCCAGGGCCCATCAGGCTGTCTCCACTCCCCAGCCAAGGTTCGGCGTCTGTCAAGCCACGCTGGGTGAAAAGTATTAGAAATGCCAGTTAACCCATGGTACAGCTGAGCAGAGCCACGCTGCCTCTGCCTTTGTTTGCCCGCGGAATATGACAAGGTTAGCGTTTTCACTTAATTTTTGAGACAGCAAAGTTCCCTTCACCGCCCCCTGCCCCCCAGTTAATCTGCAGGATGCTCTGGACTGGCTCGGTTTTTGGTGAGCGATGGTGGAACAGGCAGGAGTGGGGCTGTGTGTGCACAGACATGGGCAGGCACAAAATCCATCCATGTCAATGGATGTTGCACTTTCTTCTGGGAAGTCAGCACAATCTGTTCATAAGGTCCCCTAAATGTGGTTCTGAAAGGAAGCATCATCACAGGAGCGCAGCTTTTTGAGCGGAATGTGTAAGTTTTCAGTGTGGTGTGGTTGTGGTTTTTTGTTTTCTTGGGGTTTTTTTCCCATTAATGATAAAATGATGTGCTCCTGCCCCGTGCTGATCTGGATGTTGCTTGACTCTTGTTTCAAAATATCTTCACTGAATTGACAGTAAGTATTTCCATTGTTCAGCTAATTGGGGAAAATATATTTCATGCACTCTGTGAAAGTATACTGCTGTGCTGTATGATTTTAATCTTTTGCCTTCTTGTTCCATTTAAAATCCATACAATTAGATTGTGCAATTATGCTAAATAATCGATCTTCTGTATCTTGTTTGCCACTTACCTGATGCCTCTAGCAGAGAGGAAAACATATCTGAGTATGTCCACTAAATTTGAAATACTGATTTGGTAATACACTGCGATATTTAAGGTTATGTTGGCCATCTTTCAAGCTTTCTGATTGCTGATCATGTGCCCCGAGGAATATTGCAGTAGGCTATGGATAATAGAGTGTGTGTGGATTTATTGTTAAGCAATCAGGCAAAAAGAGAAAACAAATTTATCAGTATAAGAATGGGGGCATTGCCTCTTCTTCTTCTTCCCCCCATTATTAATTCTAGGTGAAGAACAGTGCTACTTTCAGTAAAGGTAGATTTGCTCGTTTACTTAAAAAAGCCCCATATTTTCCACATTTGAGGCTGATTACGTATTTCATCTCCATGTGCAGCTTTTGTTGACTTAGCCCAATAGAAATACACTGTCCATGAGTGACGCTGCCAATTTAAGCTCCTGAGGGGTCTCCTCCTACGAGCGTTTGTCAGAGGAGCAGAGCAGCCGCTTGTCCCGTTCACAGGAGATGATCCCAAGGAGATGACGGGATGTGGTCCATGAATTAGAGTGAAAGCTGTGCTGCACATCATCACTTCAACATCGACTTTTGCCACCTGACCTAAGATGTGTACTTCCTAATAAATGTTTTAGTTCTCTACGATCCAGTGATTACACTCTCCATTGAATACAGATAAAAAGACAAAATGTTTCTTTAATCAGTACTGTGATGTGAGACTGTTAAGGTAATAGTGCTTGAAACTATTAGAATCCTGAAGATATTGACTAGTAGCTTGCTTTTGGCACTGCAATTATAATTGTATTTTTAGGCTCCATCATATGGTTTTATATATGGTTTATATATGGTTTTATATTCTAACACGGAAAGCTTCCCTGTCCAGAGCCCTCACTGTAAGGAGATACAGAGGGAAGAAATTTTGCAGTCTTAGCTGCAGGTACAGCTAGCAGGCAGCCTAATTGAGACCAATATAATTTGGTTTGAGAGTGTGCAAGGAAATCCAGGTCATCCCTCTGGAATCCACAGTGAATAAGCGTAGACAGATTTGAGGGGGGAAAAAGTGTTTGAAACCTTCCTCAAAGTGTGTTTTAAGCTCTTGAAGCGTTGCGAGGAAGACCGGTGACAAAAGTTATCTTTTGTGAATAAAAGGCTGCATCTGGCCAAGGAATCATCCCCTCTGCAGACACATATCCCCCCGTTCCCTGGGGAGTGAGGGTCCCCAGGTACAGAGCGCTCCGAATTTCATCACTAATACCAGTTATCCTGACTCATGGATGTAGACAATTGAAATCCAGAAGAGACCGTGGATGATGCAGTCTGGCCTTTGGCTCAGCACCCCCCAGGGAAACTCACCCCTTTGTGACTGCACCCAGCCTGTAATGTTAACCAGACCCTGCCTTGAGAGGATAAGCTGGACTTCACGTGTGAACACGTGCTTGCAGTGACTCCATTTCCACCAGTGTACACCAGTGGTGACTTCTTCCTCACCATCGCCAATGCATTAACATGAAAAGAGGATCAGGCACAGAAATTCTTACTACACTGGGCTATGGATATTGAACTCAGAAGATACCATAGCTTGCATAAAAATATCAAGAGCTGTCTTGTCTTTATTTCTAAATCTTATTTAGACGTAAATTAAAATGGTTTAAATGTGTTGTGTTAGGCTTTTTTACTAGTTTAGTTAAACCAATGCCATTTGCAGTATCAGCAGGCTCATTGTCAGGTTGGATTTGATGACATATTCACGTGATAAGGCACAAACCATGTTTGCTAGCTTTTAGTCGGTACTTAATTCCAGTTATTAAGAGAAAAAAAAAAAAGTAAGGATGGCAGCCAGGCTTTTAGGATTGCTCTAGATTTGGTTCAGTGGCTGATCCTTCTCAGTGCTCTGCTCATGGATGCTGTGCCAGGCGCGGTGTTGCAGTTGTGGGCACAAACCATCCGCGATGCTGGAATCACCCCGTGTGGCTGAGCAGTGGAGCTTTGCAAGAGGCAAGCCAGCAAGCTCCTGCACGTTTTGATTTCTGGCTTCTCTAAGTAGAGCAAAGCTGGTTTTGTCCCTGATACAGCACTCAGTGAGGGCTGTTTCTTGGTGTTTCAACCAGAGTCTGATTCACCTATACCGAAATAGTTGGCTCCTAGTCCCAGAGTATTGTTCTAGGCACAATATTTTCTTCCCAAGTGAGAATTAGAGTACTGAGATAACGAAAATCAAGTGTAGTGCCTCAAAGTCATCTGGTAGCACCAACTATGGCTCCTGGAAATTGTAGTATGTGTGTATGTGTGTGTCTGTGTATATATGTAGAACTTGCTGCTTGCTGCAGGTTTTTTGTGCATCCACAGCTGGTTGTTCTTTGAGGGACCTTATCCCATCCGTAATTTCCTCTTGAGGGTTTGCTAGAAGCTGCATTTGGGATGAATCAGTTGATGTCTCTGGCACTTTTCTTGAAGATATGAAGCAACGCAGAAATGTTGTCGTTATTGTTCTTTATCAGTCAGAGAATGTTTCTAAAGTGTGTGAGCCAGTCCGTTCCCACTGACAGAGGACACCGTGGCTCTCTGATCCACCTGACGTGGGTCCAGGTGGCTTCTGATGGTTACAACCCAGCACGAGTGGGATGCTGGTTGTGTTATTTTGTTCTGTCTGTTCACGTCTCTCCTCTTACATCGTTATCCCACAGTATGGACCAGCGTGTGGGCTGGATTTGCCTAATGGGCATGCAGGAGAAGACTCAGTCTCTACTATTTTGTCTTAAGATGCTGATGTGCAAGCATTTACCTGAGGTTCCTGTCAGCTCTGCAGTTCCTGCTCACTCAAATTGACCTTTTTTTTTTCTTTTATTTCCTCAGAGCTGGCATGTTGTACTGCTGCAAGTGTGAGCTCAGAAACACTTTCCCCCCCTTTCCTGCAAATTTTGGACCTCTCCCTCACTGCGCCTGCTGCCAGGACTGTGGCTTTTCTGTGCCTGAGCATCTCAGTCATGTGGACAGTCTCCCATCTTCTCATCTCCCTCCTTCTCATCTCCATCTTCCATTTATTCTCCTTCTTCCAGTTATACTTCTTTCTTTCCTCTTTCCTCTTCCTCATTTTTGTCTGAAAAACATCGCTGCTGTGTGTGCAATAACATGTTCTAAACTTCATTTCAGCCCTATTAAAACAATAAATCCTGATCGCTCCATAGAAGCTGTTTAAGATCTCTTGGGTCAAAGAAAAAAAAATAAAACTCCTTTTTAACAAAAAAGTCCCTGAGTACAGATTTGCAAAATACATTTCAGAACCATTATGGCCTTCTGAGTAAATAATGTTCATTTTAAAAAAGTCTTTATAACACATATTTTAAAAGTGTTTTAAATATGATTTTTTTTTTAATAGTAGACCATGATGGTTTCTAAAGAGCCATTATGGCTTATCAGGGAAATCATATACCTTTTTTAAAAATTGTCTTTTAAATACTCATTCTGGAATTGTTGCAAGCATGACACATTTCTAGCATAGTGGATTTTTTTTTCTGTGCTATTCCCCCCACAACTAACATGAAATAAATGAACATTTCCCTATGTCTGTCTCATTCTAAAACAGAACATGATGGTCTGTCTTAAATGATGCAATGACTGGGAACTCCACCTTCAGGGTGCAATATGTTTTCCTACAATCATCCACTCTAAAGGGCAGCTGATATATGTATAACTCTTTCCTGAGACAGCCTTGTCACATTGCGTGACATTACCTATCTTGCAAGAGCTTGGTACAGCAGGTGACATAATAGGCAACAGCTCATTATTTTTGGATTATTTTTGGCATTCATTCAATGGAAGAGGCTGAGTAGGGACTTCTCTGCATTGACAAGTCATTCCCTCACAAGGTAGGGTGTGAAGAAGGCCTAAAGAGCCACCACAACCTCTCCAGAGTTCAGATGTTCACCTGGGGGGCTCTGCAAGCCAGTTTTGTGGCATATGCAGACCGTGTTATTGTTGTACTCTGAAAGTCAGGAAGATTCAGGGGATGACTGGAGAGGGCCTCTTCTCCAGCAGGATGAAAGCAGGGATGGATATGTCATCTGACTGAACCCTGGTTCACCAGAAAACGTGATGTGAGTGCACACTCTGGGTGTTGCTTTCATTAGAGTCAATGCCTCAGAGGAGGGACCGGGATGAGCTGAGGTGAAACGCTCACAGGCAGCAGGGAGAAGAGAAAGCTCCTGCCAAAGACCTTGTGAGATGTCCTCCATTACACAGACACCTCCAGGGCAGCCACTTCCCTCCCAGTACCCCTCACTCCTTCATGTGAGCGCTGTGTATGGTTTATATAGGGTTTTCTGGAGATTCAGACCTGAAGTCTTGCATAACCTTTATCTTTCCTCTTATTGAGGCCACGAGGTGACCCAGTCTCTCACCAGCCCTCCTGAATCTCTGTCGCGTCTTTATTACCTACTTCAGGATCAAAGAAAGCATCGGTTTGGAAAAAGTCCTTGCAGAGCCGGAGAGAAGGGATTGTAATGCTTCCAAATTTTGCTGGAATGAAGCAGCATTGCAAAGAAGTTGGAGAAAGTGTAATATTTTGTACTATGGTCACACCTGGGACACCAGTTAAGCACTGAGGCCCCAGTGTGCCAGATAGAACACGAGAAGAGAGCAGATGCAGCAGGTGTCCTGGCACTGGTGATTGCTGTGTCTTCCAGCAGTGCCATAAAGGGGACTGCAAAGTATAAGATTGAGACACACAAAAAATAGAGAAAACTCATAATCCATACAAGAATAACTCATGGGAAAACCACATTATCTTAGTTTACAAGCAACTATCTGTGAAATGAGATAATTGCCCATTATGTAATAGAGCTGTGCAATAAAGCTAAGGCATGTGCATTTGAACAGTTAATAAATGGACTTATTGCAGACTGAGATGTTTGCGGTATAATAGATAACTGGGTTAAAGGAAAGTTATTCTGAGAAGTAGGCTATTTTTTTTAAGGACGTTGGATATTTGTAAAATGATAGAAAATTTTTCTTCCCAAATACAAGTATTAGCAGGACTGAAAAGAACTAATGGGTTAGTAACTAAGGACATATGCATCAAACCAGCAGGACAGAATACAAGTATTAATTATAAGTTAGATATATTTATGCAATCAGTGTAGAATGATCCCAAAATAACAGAAAAATGTCTGACAATGTAACAGCAGCATGCATACATGTTACCCTGAACTAACTGCAGTGAACTTCAAAGGGACCTGTTCACAGGCATTTAGGAAACAAAATGTGATGCTGAGGATGATGCAGGATCTGAGCTTTCTAAGGAATCAGTAAGGAGTTTCCAGGTTCTGTAAAATCAGAGACATGTCAAGCAGTGCAAGGTTGGGAACAGTCATGTCATTTTTAGAAAGCTGCTGTTGTGCAGCACAGCAAGTAACTTTGAAATAATAGGTTGCTGAGACTGGATTTCCAGATGAATTGACAGCAGATAATCTACAGTTCATGAATGGTATATTTCAGTATTTCGCTTTGACTTGTCAGGCCAAGAATGCAGAGCTCAAGCATTGACTTTCTTATTGGTCAACTGAAGAATCAGTGTATGTTGCAATCTGCTTAATCTGAAGAAAGGATGAAGCTTCATAGGACCCAAAACATCAGCACACGATGCCTTCCTGATGCAGTGTGTCTTGAAAGGTCCATCATGGTCGCTAGTTTAGGGGCTTGTCGATAGACAACTGCTTTGATGGTAGCATATAATGACTCTTTGGGGATCCTGATAGAGCTGTGGAGCTGCACAGTAGTTGCACTAATGTGTGTGCACGCGTGTGTGTAGGCACATTGGAAAACTTGCAGAGAAGGCACAGTGTGGTAACCAACACTCAAAGAGGACTCTCCTGGTAGGTGGGTATGTAAAGAGCGAGCAGCTGGCAAACTTCCTATAGTAACAGCCACAGTGTTTGCTCTGTGGCCCAGCACCCTGACCTCCTCCTGGCACCAACCCAACCCCAACCAGGCTGAGCAGGATGCTGCTGGGTCTGGCTCTTGACCCACAGAGCACAAAGGAAGCCTGAGATCTCCTCACTGGCAGCGGAGTGGCAGAGGCTGAGTAAACCAGCAGATTTCTTCTGCGGAAGGGTTGATTTAACCAATGTTCTCTGCTAGATGTCAGAAAACCCAGTTATGTTGAGTGGGGCTTGTTGTATCCAGTGCCAACTCTGGTCCCTGGAGCTGTGGGAGTCATTTTAGCTGGTATCAGGGGATGTAAAGGGAGAGGCCATGGCACCTCTGTGGAGTCTTACGATCTGTAGCAGCACTTCTCATGGTATATTCTTGGACTCCAAAATGCCTTCCACTAGGGATGAGCAACTTAGATTTCCCTGCTTGAATTCTCCCTTCCCATGAGACCTCTCTAAGGGAGGCAGCGGTCAAACCTCAGAGCTTTTTATGTACCTTTCTGAGTTTCCATTGTGCCAACCCATCTGGGAAATGCTCGTGAAAGTAACTTCCAAAAAGAATTCGCGCATCACAGGCAGTGACCATGGCAGCTGAAATGTGATACAACCACACTCGGAAGGTTTTTTATGAGCTACCCTCCCTTGCAGAGTAAACTATCACTATAAAATGTAAGACAGGTAATTAATAATTGTGCCAGTGACCTTGAAAATTAATATTGTTTGTTATTCCTGTAAACAAACTGAGTTTCCTTTCCTTATTATATTTTGTATGGTAATTTGGCATAAACACTCCTTTTCACATAATTTCCCCAGTTGACTTTTGTCTCCTCGGTAATTTCCGGCTTTAATAAAGAAAACCTAATTAAGAAGGAGCTGTTGATTGGTTTGCTAGTGTAATTAACACAGGTGATGCTAATGAGTTTCAATGAAACTAATGGTTTATAGGGAAAAATAAACAGAGTTGTGCTGCATATGGTGTGAGTGATATCTGCACTTTGGGAAGATATTATTGTGATTTTCAAGCCTCATGTGAGTGGTTTGCGAACATGGGCGGGGGAGATAAAATGTTTTATAAGATTCATTAGTGGTGTTAGACCAAGTTGAATAAGCTTCGTGGCTTCGGTATATTAAAAAAAAGAACAGTTTTTTCTGACCCTGTTAATAGCATGTGAAGTTTTATCTTCCTGAGGGAAGGAAGAAACGTTAACTTTTGCCTCTTTTGTCTGTGTTAAATCTGCAGTACGACTGATGAACTGTGCAGTTGGGTCCTGGCTCTGTGGGGTGGAGTAATAGGTCACCAGCCCCCCAAGAACAGTGGGAACCTCACTGCCCTGTTCTCTTCCTGCTCCCTGCACAAAGCAGAAAAGGCTGGGAAAGTCTGTGCAAGGAGCTTTTGCTTTTTGTGACTTCCTTGTTGTCAACCCAGGCAGTTGTCTGTTTGGTTTTGGTGTTGGTTTTGTTGTTTGGTTGGTTGTTGTTGTTGTTTTTCTAGACGATGAAAGCAAGATTTTGCCCCATGTATTTAAGTCAATGCAAAATGTGAAATCTTTGTTAGTGTGGAGAAGAGCAGTGGGATATTCAGAACTTCTAGCAGAGATACAAACGCTGTAACATCATGCTGCTATTGTTTCTGTGCTGCAGTTTCTTTAAGAGGAGCCGCTTACTTTTGTAATAACGTTGACAACATTTTATAGTCGGAATATATTTCTAAAAGGGGTTTGTTGACTTTGAATTTACATAGCTTTCGTTCTGAGATAGAGTTATGTTTCCTATTTCAAGAGTACGCTCCTTTGTTCATTCCTGTCCTGCCTTTACATCTCCCTTTTATTTGTTTTTTCTTTTTTCTTATCATTTTCATCTCATTTTTCATCATGATGTAGTTAATTCTTTTTTTCAGCTCATGCTACACTTTGTCTTGTCTATTGCTATGTGACAGAAAAGCCAGAGACATTCCATGTCTGGCAGTACACCTCCAGGGACATCTTTTGAACTCTCATAATTTGTATTTATTGCCACCCACTTTGTAAGTTCACAGTTTAATTTGCCAGCAGTGGCAGTGTTAGGCCGACACAGTAAAACAAGATAACGTTAAAATGTCAGAACGAGAGGGGGCATGAATGATGCATTACCCACTGCTAGAACTTGCACTTGTCATGCCTTTCCACCAAAGTGATGTTAACTACCTTTTGAGAGCCTTATCTGACTGGTATTACTCAGAAATAGGATCATTAGTTCACTGCTCTGATTAGAAGGTTGCTATGGTTGATTAACTCTTCTGGAGCTGGGATCACGCTGGGAACATAACATGAATCACATTGGATTATGTGTCTAGAACTAATTTTATAATTATTTTTTGCCTTTTTTTTTTATACTTGTTTACATATGTATTTCCTTAATTCACTCCTGGGCTGGCAGGACTGAGGGTAGAGAGAAAAATTTGAGCATATTTTAATGGAAGCATTCAAGGTGGATTTCAGTTGAGCTGTTTCTCCTTCAGCACAGTGTGTTAATGGTGACCTATTATGCAAATTACTATAAAATCAGGAAAAACTGCAATTTGATGTGGTTTCTAGAGTTGTGCAGATAGTTAAAGCCTCAGAAGAGTGACAGCCCAAAGCAGACTCTGGTGTCGGGTGCAGAAGGATGCGTTGCTCCCCAGTATCACGGGGCTGCGGAAAGGCCAGCCAGGGTGAGCAGAGAGGAGCAGCGCAGGATCGGCTGATGGCTGATACTGGTTTTCCTAAGTGCTTCTTAAAGTGCTGCCTTTTGAATGATTTCCTGAATTTGCAAAATGAGGAGAAATTAATGCACTGCAAACTTTTTAAAATAATAATAATAATAAAATTTGCTACAGCAATATAATTCCCATAACCAATGTAGGAATTTATTTCTGAATGTTGTTCCTTTGGCTCCTTCACTGTAGGGATTCCTTGCCCATTATGACTCCAGATACCATAATGGACAACTAACATTAGTGTTATACTAAAAAAGAAAAGTCCTTGTGATGTGGACATTAGCAAAGGTGCATTAGTAAGAATAATGTCTCCTACCCAGCAAGTGCACATGCACAAGATGGCTCTTTATAATTTCAGTGCTTCCTTTTGTGTACAAACAGTTTTCTCTATCAGCCTACCTGATGCAGGCAATTTCAGACTGAGTGCAGGCAGTACACCCAAAGACCTGACCGAAATACCGAATCCTCTACCAATGTTATGCAAAATGGCTCAGATCCAATCGTCTTTGTAGTCAAGGAGAGCTGGATTAGATCCTAAAAGATGAAGGGCCAATGGATACAATTTAATGGAGAGAGTAGCATGACTGATTCTTACAGTTACATATCTGAGTAAAACGAGGAGGCTTTGGACAACAATTGGCTGAAAAATGCAGTTTTAAAAATACAATAACACTGTTGACAGTGACTTTGGAGAGTAGATTTTTGGCTGCTGAAGAAGAGATTTTGCTTTAATGATAAGAAATAAAGATTCCTTTATGTCAGAAACATGTTTTAATGAAGTCGAGACATTGGAGGCAGAATTTACAGTTGCCTTCTGCCATAGATTGTGTGTGGGTACGTTTGAGATAAGTCCAAATTTTATATCCCTTACTCACTTCTTCCTCAGACAATGATGAAAGAATTACTCAGACTTTGGTCATGACTTCATGGGGACTGTTCACAAGAGGACAGTCCTCAGAACTGGGTCATGGTTTATAGCTGGCTTTTTCATAGACAAATATCCACCACTGTCCTTTTTTTGCTGGATTTAAAAGGTGACCCACAGATGAATTGACAGTTGCTGGTTCTTTTCTGGCTACATCAAAATCAACCACAGTGTAAATCAATGTTGCGTGTCTGCAAAGGTGCTGGTATTCTGCAGGGCTTGTCTTACTAAGACAAGCTCAAGAGAAGGAAAAGCAGATGTAACTCCTACTGGTTGCTAAAACAAGCCTCATGAGTAGAAAGTCACAATTAAGGAGTGGTACAGCACATGAGATTTTGAACTGTCACACTCAGAGCAGGGATGGAGTATGGTTCTGGCTTTATAACTATGGCACTCGTAGCTTTTAGAGTGATATTACTTGAGGAGCCTTTTAATGGATTGTGTTTGAACGGGAGCATCTATACCAGCTTTTTTTGCATGGAATTGAGCCCATATAATGTAGTTTGGAAGTTTGGTGTTTTGGATTTTTTTTTTTTTTTTAAATAATAGTATAGGTTCTCTTTGGCTTTAAAAATACTGAGGCTGCCTTTTGGAAATGGTGAATTTGGGCACGATCTGAAAAGATCTCTGTTCTTATTAATATTAAATGAAATTAAATTCTGAATGACAGTCTTACATTTTGGATGTGTTTTCAATAAGCGTTGAGAAAAGGCTGTAAGGGCAGAGCCAACATGTTAGGCTGACAAGAGAGATCTGAAATATTTCCTCATCATGGCAGAAGGTTTTTCAGGGACCAGAGAATCTGTCTGTCCTTGCAAAACAATTATTGCACCTGAATTATTGAACTGCTCAGCAGCCCCTCTCTCTGAGCTGCCTTCTTGCAGCACTTTCTGCAGCGCCCAAGTATCCTCATGTCTTGAGTCATGTGGAAAAAGAAAGAACAAAAAGGAAAGTATCACCAATTTTTGCCTACCTTTTTTTTCTGCTGTGAGCCAAGGCTTTTGCAGCACCATTAGGATGTAGATTATCATATTTAAAACCTGTGATGACACCATTGTACCCATCTGAATGATTAATCTGCTCATTAAAAGAGTGCCGATGGGCTAGTCTAATTGGAACATGGATCTTCTTAAAGGACGTTGCAGGGTCGGGAATAGGAAATATTACTCATAACATAAAGTAGGGATTAATTATGCTACTAAATACTACTGTGTGAAATTTACATATGGGTCTGGTCATTGGTGAGGGGTTAGGAAAAGTGTAAGCATCCTATTTTTATAACCTTAAAAATGTAGGTGGTCCATTCATGGCAAATCTTAACCCCTTGTTATTTCAAAGGTAAGATCTGCTCAGATGCCATGGGAGGGGCAGGAACACAGCTTCACATCAATTAATTACTACTGCTTAAATTGCAATGCTTTTCAATGTGCGGATCCCAGCAACACCTCTAATACCGGTAACGATTTCTAACTGTGGATTCCTGAGAAGTGCAGCCCTTCATCCACAATTTCAGAGGTTGTGGTGTGGGGTGCCAGGGGAACACACTGGTCGGTGCCCGGCCCCCCTTGCATTGCTTTGGGGAACTGCACTGGCCAGCTGAGTGCTTTGGCTGCAGGTTTAGCTTGGGAGCAGGACTAATCATTTAATTACACGAAATAAGCATTGTTACTCCAGTCTGTGAGGGTACATTTTGCCTCTTCTCGAGTAGTTCTTGGTGACTATGTCAGGCAGTGTTATTCAGTTGCACGGATGGCGCTCACTCTCTGTTTCTGTCTCCTCGTGGTTGCTGTTGGGAAGTTGCTTTAACTATGGATTGGAAAATGCAGCTGTGGAGCTCTGCTTTTCCTGAATGTTCTCAGGCTGATGTATATTCTTGGTTAGATTCGCCAGTCCCTTATGGCACTCATAGTCTATATGCTCTCTCTCTGAATTAATAGATATCTTTATCCTACAGTTGCGCTGTCAAGGTGACCTTAATACCAGTTTGGGCAGAGATTTAGGAATCAGTGGAGTTTGGATAGATTGAAAATCAGGAAAAGTAAGAGTATCATGGATGAAACACCTGTTATTTCAGCCTTAATATTATAAAGTACCTGAGATGTTTTAATGGATATGTCCCCTCTGCAGTAGTAATGGTTTATTTTATTGAGATTTTGCAGGTGAGATGAAACCAATTCTCTAAAGTCCATATTCAATCTGCGATCTTCTTCCATATCCTGTATTTCCTGAATCCCTGAGCAGTTCCATATTCACTAGATCTTCCTCTTGGAATATTAATCACTACTGTGTCCACTCCTTTGGAATTTTTTTTCCAAGTTATTATTTCTTAAACTTCACAGAATGACCCTCCCTCTTGTAAGTGAGTATATATAGATATTCTGTGCAATTCATAACTCGGGTATCTGGTCACTGGATAAACATCCAATACATAAGACAATATCCACAATGATGAAACTCAGGATGACTTTCCCAGTTTTACAGCTGGAGGAAATGAAGCATAGCTGGGCAGGGCTCAAATCACTGGTACGAGGTTACAGACGAGTCTGTGGCAGAGCTGCGAAAAGTGGATCTGGCTATCAAGCATCTGTGCATATTTGGTGAGCTGCCTTCTCTCTCATGAGCATTTAAGTGTTTTGTTGGATAGGGGCCTAGATGCTTTTAGGGTTTGTTTTGAGAGCTGTTGTTTATTTTGAACCACTTTTCCCCACTGATTTACAGGTTTAATCTTGAGGTCTGCTATGGAAAGTCCTACCTTATGGAAAGGGCTTCTATATATCATAAGACACTGAGAGACCTTTGGGATCCACCTTCTGATAAAAGCTCTTGAGGATGGAGCAAAGGAATTGATCTCTCATCAATCAGCACAGGCAGACTGTTCCCTAAAATACTTCTTGCCCATAACCAGATACTCCAGGGGCTGGTTCTGCCCAAAGACACAGATCGTGGAGGCAGCAATCCAGCCAGCTAACCAGATGGCCAGGATTCACCGAGAGCAGAGCCTCCAGAGACTCTGGCAGCACGCCAGTGGAGATATATATGTGTATATATGTATAAATATATTTGCTTGGGGGATGGAGATGGAGGAATACCAAGCTGCTTATTGGCCATCAGAGTGGGAGCCATTAAAAAATATTTGCTCTATAACTGCATTTCGCTTCCCAGTGGCAGAGGCTGTAATCCCTGTAGAAGCTGTTTTCAGTGTTGGTGGGTTGTGAGGTTTTTTATGTTATGTTTTGTGTTTTTCTTTTTTTGGTTGTTGGTTTGTTAGTTTTGGTTTTTTTTTCAATAGAAGAGCCATTAGAAGAAAAATATGACAGTTCTCCTTTAAAAATAGAGTCTGCTGGGATGTTTTAAGTGATGGTTGGCAAAGTAATCCTTGTATGCCAAGATTCTTCTGTAAGTAATGAGATCACTTGGATCAGCATGGGAAAATGGGATAATCCACTCCCATAGTAAGTGAAAGCTCTGATACAAAGCATGAGTGAGCTTGTGAAGTATGTCACTATGTTTAGCCTCTATGCCTATAATAACCTTGTACTTGCTTCCTAATAGTTGTAAAGAACACAGTAATGGTAAAAGCAAGTGTTCCTGACACATTTGTCAGTGTTTCAGTGAACCCTGATGCTATATGTCATTGATTTGTGGCAACAGACAAATAATATCTTTTTTCTTTGTCTGCCTTCCTGTATTTTCAATATTATTTTTATTTTAATAATGGCTGTGTGAGATAGGGGCTGCGTTTACTGATGGGCTCTGTTGTTGACAATGTTGTTTACATATTTGGAATGACGCCGCCCCTCAAGCTGCTATGAGCTTATCAAATCACTTTAGCGAACTCCCATGCTACCATCAACGTTAGTCCAAATCTGTCACAACTGGCAACCTTCAGTGTTTGTTTGAAAAGATAGTTAATAGGCTGGAGTGTTGTCAGAATTGGAAGACATAAGCAAATAAGATTATTACACAGAGTATATTGTTAGATGCATTAAATGCATGGATCGCATAGGCCATGTATTAAATTTTTTGAATGTTTTATTAATGATGATGCTCCCATGCGCTTTCTGGTTTTCAGGAAAATGATTTTCAAGTTTTCTCTCCAATAACTTTCTGAATGGATAGATTTGCATGTATAGGTGGATAATAGAAATAATGAATACGTTTTTCATTATAAATCAAAATCTCCACTTTTTCAGCTCTATGAAGACAAGAGTCTCACAGGAGAAAAGGGATAAAACTTGGCATAAAATAGGTTAGGTTAGGGTTAAATAAAAAATAGTGTATCCTTGACAAGGACCCAATTTAAAGCAAAAAGTTTAACTCCCATACCACACTAAACCCAGACAAAACAGCTTCCGTGGCCTTTGTGTGACGTGGAAGGTGAACATAGAGCATCTTCTGTGATATTGCCCTCTTTGGCTTACAAAGTGTATTAAGTTACATGAATGGAGAAAGTTTTGAAACAGGCCTTAGAGTTTGACATAATGTCTCTCAGTTGGAACCGGTGCTTATTACAGTGAATACCTTTTTTTTTTCTTTATGTCCATAAAAGCGATTGGGTGACTGTTAGCGCAGCCGTGATATTGGCAGTCTGTGCCTTGACCTGGGATCTGATACTCTTCCCAGGGGTTCTTGCTTAGGAATGCTTATGGCAGCAATGCTGCTAATCACAAACCAAGAGGCAAAACACTGCTGGCTTTTGTCTCGATGTTAATCAAAAAGTAGTCTGGAGGGCTCAGTGGACGGTCTTGTCCCAGAATGGTGGGGAAGTCATCTGTCACAGCATTAAAAAAGTTGGCGACATGAAGGTGATCTGAACTCTGTGTGATGTAGGCATCATCCCGGAGCCTGATCTCTGAATTTAAAGGTGTGGCAAAGCAATCGGTGGCACAAATTAGAGTCATCCGATTTGCATAGATTAACGAGGGAAGGTCGCAGCCTGGTGACAGGTCAGGGGTACCCTCAGGGATTTGAAGAAAAACTTTGATTCTTCCTTTTTTTCCTTTCCATGAAGTAATCGTGCTGTTCTATTGTAAGAGGAGCTCTGTTACTTATAAAGGAAAGCTTGTCATTTAAATTCATCCAAGTTAGGACACCACTGAGCACTGTCAGATGTCAATCACAATACAGCAGGGAAATGTTTTTCAACAGATTTCTACCTTCATTTTTCCATAGCACAGAGCAGCGGCATAAAGGGGGGCTCTGAATGTACTTCTTAAGGTTGGATTTTATTTCTTTTCATCTGCAAAGGCCTGTTTTTGAAGGTATGTAGTAAAGAATTGTGGTCATTTCTGTGACAGGGAGGGAGGAGAGTGAGGTGAATGTTGTTTATAATATCTTTTCCATTTGGGAGATGTTAGCAGAAGGTTTTTGGTGTGTGCTGAAGCCGACATTCTTTCTCACTGGAATTGTTGATTGTGTCTCCTCGGCAGAAGTTGCTTTGAAATATTTTGGCTGGAGACCTGGGGTCTGTTCTTTTCACCAAATCTCTTTCACCTCTGCGCTGTGATCCTACATTTTTGTCCAAGTCTTGTGTAGATTGAATGTTCGCCCTACCTGACATCTGCTCAGGAATGAGATTTTGTACTCTGGCCAGTTCTGGCAGAAGCATCAATGTGATGCCCTTGTCATCCGTTTCATAGGGAAGCCGGGAGCTGCATGATTTTCAGCACTGAGCCCCCGTGATGTGCCAAGCTTAACTATTGGTGTATGGGGCTGGAGGATTTGGGAGTCCTGGACTGGCAAAGTATTTAGGAGATGGGAACGGGGCGATTCCTTCATTTTGCACTTGTTATTATATCATCAGTAAATTTATTTCGACCTGACTTTTCTCAATATCTGTAATAATCATGCAAAATCACCACAACATATACTGAGAAAAACCTCTCTTTGGGCTGCTGCGTGCTCTAAAAATTATTATCATAGTTTGCTAAGCCTGCTGTTCTTGAAGATCCTGGTTTGTCTGATGGCCACTGAGTAGGTGAGGGTGTTTTTTTTTCTCTTGGAAGTGACATAAGACCACATTGGCATCTGCCCCTAGGAATGAGAGAGGAGGACTGTGTCCATACGGCTCCCAGTCATGTTAAGCAAAGAACAGATGCTGGACTTGTGAGCAGCTTGGTGGCTGAAGACCAACTACAGGGGAGCTTCTGGCAGCTACTGGAGCCGGTGGTGCCAGTAGCCGTCACTACTGTCAGTCAATGGCGATTTCTGCACAGCACCGTCATTCACTGGTGGCCACTTTTTGCTCCAAGAGTCACTAAGTGAAACACTTTCCTGGTAAGGAGTAAATAAAGAGATACACATAAATGTAACCTGTGGTTTAAAATATCATTGCAAGCATATATATATTTTTTTTAAATTAGCATTTTTTGTTACCCAGCTGATTCTTTCCAGATCCTGCCTAAGTCCTTTTTTTGGCCTTAAGTAAACCTATGTGTTTATTTAGATATGGAAGGATTTCAGGCTTGCAAGACTTGGGATCAACCATGCATTGATCTAAACATTTACTGAGTAGCAGGCAGTTGGACACAGAATACCCTGAGAAAACGATGTTTAATCATGTGGAAAATTTTGCCATTTGCATCAGCACAATGATACATAGATAAGTGTGCTTTCGGTTCCTCAAACAAAATAAATGCTGTAACTAAATGCTTTATGAAGTTGAACATCATATCGTACGCCACTTCACTGTAAAGCCATTAGAAAAAAATACTGTGAAAATCCCCTATTATGCAAAAAGGTGCATGCAATATTTCCTGAGTAAAATGAGATACAGTAAGAGGTATAACTTCATGGTTATTTTTTTTTTCTCCATTAGCTTTTTGTTTACAGAAATTAGGTAAAGTACCCAAGCATAAATCTGCTTGGAAATGAAACAGCACTTGGAATCAGCAGTATATGTAAGTGGGTATCTTAAGTTTAAACAGGTGAGTCATCTCCTTGACTCACAAGCTTAAAGATGCCACGTCTTAATAATTGCACTGCGGCTTGCTGAATGTGTGTCCAAAATTGCAATTTTAGCCCCTGCTATCCAGTCCAGTGCAATCCAAGCTCTTTCACAACTTTTTGTGGTGGGCTGATAGCTCGTATTGTATTTTATTTCAGGGACCAACCCCTAAAAAAGAAGCTTATGGAAAGATGAAGAATCACGTTTGCATGCTGTAACGGTAGCTTGGGAACACTGGGAAGAGATTTGTTTTACCAGAGTATCTTTGTAGGGACAAATTCTGCTCCATGGAGAAAACCTGCTTTGACACTGTCAGAGAGAAGTGCCGTCTCTATTTAAAATAATAGTGTTGAATCAGTTTTAGGAAGAGTAGTATTGAGTCATAAAAACTAATTATCACTGTTCAAAACATTCTCAAATACACTTAAGTGGAGGTTTGTTGCATAAACATACAATTAAAGAAAGAATCTGTGATGGATGCAGGAATACGCAGCTTACAGCCTTAGTGTTTACTGGTGCAGTTAACAGATGGGCAGGCCAACTGATTCACAGATGTGCAGCTTATAAATATAAACTAACGTCTTACTAGTGATGTATATCTGCAAGTGGCAACAAATTACTTTCTCTTTAACTCTTGGCTGTATAGCGGGGTAGATTTTAATAACACAGCAACTGTCATTAGATCTGGTGACAAATGATAAACAAAAACACAACGCACTTGCCGAGTCTTTGGGTGCACTGCTGCAAAGTACTGGTAATGACTAGTTTTTAACATATCTGGGTGTTTTTTTTTTTCAGGAGATGTTCAAATCTTGTATACTAAAGCACATTTCAGGTGTTTTATCTAATCCTAGCAGATGCTAACAAGCACCACATCACTTTTGTCCTTGGGCTCCTTTGAGGGGCTGAGGGCAGAGCAATGATGTGGTAGGTTGACCCAGTACAACCAGGAAGGGAAACTGGAACCTTTCTCCGTTCCAAAATATTGTTTGTCTCTTAGTTCATACACCCCTATTCATCTACAGACCAACGCACTGATGAAAACACAGAGTTAAGGGGGGGGTGGAGGGGAGGGCTGCATTCCATTGTTATATTTGCTCTTTAAATAATTTAGTTGCAAAAAAATCTGAAGGCTGTTTTAGCACTAATTAATTATTCATTAATGACATGCTAATTGCATGGTACCTTTGAATATTTAACAAAATGCAAAAACAAGCACTGTAGTTATGTTTTTAATGTAGGAAGAGATTTTTTTTTTTTACTATATTACCTCTTTTGTGGAAAAAAAATAGACCTCTTTTTCGATGGACCAGGGAAAGTCATAGTAGTGGCCTACTTTCTATTCACTATCTTCAGTCACTCTTTGTACAGTGGAATATAATGTCCTTATCTAGACTTAACAATTGACAGGGTGGCAATCCCTTGACTTTTGTCCAAATGATTTCTCAACAAAAATGGGTTAATTATCGCTCTCCGTAGCTTTTTGAATAACAAAAGGCCATGGTTCCTTTTCTTCTTTTCTTTCCTATTTACTGTATGGAAGCCTTTGAAATGCGATAGTTTAATCGGTGACACCTTCTAACCGGGGATTTCTGAGTGCTGGAGCTCTCTGCAATGAGCTCATATTGCTGTGTGTGAACATTACCATGATTAGGAGATATGACCTTTATTATGCCAAAGCCACCCTGGACTTTGAGGATGAAAATAAAACCACTCCAAACCTCTCCATGCGCTGAAGTAGGTTTGGATTGTTTCACCTCATAAAAGCCAAGCAGTGTGCTAACAATGCCCTTTTAATACACAGACTCACTGAGCTACACTCTCTTGACTAGCTTGTTAAAACTATTAATTGTTAGCTATACCTCGCAACCATTCTTTGTTAAGTGTGTTTCAGTGAACCAGATTAGAACTTCTCAAATCTTTCTCTGTTTGAGAACCAGCTTGGAGATTTTGCTATTACGCAATAAACTTCCATAACCTGGCTAGCTATCTCCCATCAAATATTTTGTTTTGTTGTGGGTTCATGAGTGCAAAACGTAAGGCAAATAGTCAACAGAATTCAGAGTCACTGTCCTTGATTTTGCTCTACTCTGTAATTCCTCAGCGGGAAGATAAGTGACATAGGCACTACTCTAATTTGCATCCTATAGCCTAGATTTTGTTCTCCTTTCTAATTAGTTGGTAACTCCCATTAACGTTAATAGTACTTACAAATATGCATCAGTGAGAGAATAGATCCCAGTAAATCTGGGCATTATTAGGGCAATACAAAATTAGCATGTAGTACACTTCGAGCTCATGCTGAATTTTATAGCTTGGCTGGCTATAAAGGCGTAGAAATGCATTCAGTGACAAGATGAGGGAAAACCAGAAGTACTTAACTAGAAGAAATAGGAATGCTCATGCATCCTGCATGTGATTGTCTTCCCAAATACTCCTTCAATTGGAATAATGTAATTGCCTCAGAGTTGGCTCAGGTCTCCCTCTCTTTGTGCTGTTTGGAGGCTTCTTCTAGCATCTGTAGCAAAACTTGTTATAACTGAAACCAGGCTGGGCTTAGACTGCATAGACCTGACTCTGAACTTGCTATTTGTATTCCCATTACAGAGAAGAGGCCAGGAAGGCTCTTCTCTTAGATGTTCTTTTTGCATTTATGAGATTGAATCCAATGGCAGAGAAGGGCATAAATAATATAATTCATTACTCAGGTATTTATTCAGTCTTCTCACAGAAGCATTTGCCCTGTGCATGCCTGAAAGCATATGGATTAAAAAGTTGGGGAATATATGGTGATGAGCTGGGAAGGAAAGTTCAGTTGGGCTTAGGAACTTCAACAGGTACCACTGGAACCACTTGCAGCATCTGCTCTCCAGGTGGAGTAACATGATTCAATGAAACACTAACATGAGTTCTGAACCTTGTCAGATGTCTTGGTGACTCCCCAGCTACTGAGGACTGGTGAGGGACTGGCTCCCTGATTTCAGAGCGCAATAGAGAGGCATTCACAGCATATTAATCCCCACAGCACTGCTCATTAAATAGAAGTAAGACAAAGAGCAGCTGAGAATTTACCTAGCTGTGAAGTTCTTTGTGTTGAAGTGGCAGAGGGAGGGCGGTTCATTAGGCTACGATCTGCTCCTTGTACGTTGTGAACCATTCGTGGAGTAACAAGTACAATCAGGTCTCTGGCTTTTCCACCTGGGATGGGACAAGGATCCACTTGAAGGGACAGACAGGTTCTAGGGAATTGTTTCCTGTTCTTTATTTTTTAATTAGAGGTACCTATTTTTGGCTGTGCAAAACCAGCTCCTATGTTATACTTCTTCACCCTGTGGTTAGTGGTCAAAATGTTAGCCTAATGCATATAAAACATGTGGAAATTTATGCAGATGAATTAGGGTCATGGTAGAGAGAGCAATGATGCATTATCCCAGACAAAGTATTCCCAGTCTGCCCTATTGTTATTATTTATTATTTGACATCACCAAAGATACAATTTTTATGCTGTTTGGGCACTTTGCAATACAGATAAAGATATGATCCCTGCTTGAGATGGAGGATAACAAATTAATTTCAGACCTGACAAAGCAAGGAGAGGTAGGGTGTAAGAGGGGCAGACGAGAAGTGTTAGAGGTAATCTGAAGCCTGTGCATGGCATAAAGAAACACCGTTTTTTAAACCAGGAATATTGTACAGGGTAGAAGTGAGTCTCGCTGGGGGCGACGTGGTGCAGAGGGTAGTGATGGTCAGACAGGAAGGATGGTCCACATTACTGATGTGTCAGGAGCAAAGAGGTGGATTAATGGCATGTAGTGGTTGGTGTCCCTGGTATAAAGCACCATAAAGGCTACCAGAGCCAAAGCCAGGCCTTGGGGGAGAGTACGATTCCCTCAGGCCCTGCACTCAGCCCTGACGCTTAATGTCAGAGAGTTATTCTGGATGTTACGTGGAGGTGGTAGCCCTATTGGCAGGACGGTATGCAACGCCGCTGAGCATTGCGTCGGAGTGAGTTGCCCTCATGTTGCACTTACACTGTGTGTCAGCCCAGTGCAAAATGAGCTATTTTACCGCTTCCACCCACTTGCTTCTGGTTTCTGAATGAATTACACTTGATGGGTAATTTACAACGATGTTGTCGGTTACAGAGTTGCTCCTGTCACTCAGCAGTGTGTTCCCACCACCATCTTGAAGGCTCAAGGCCAAGAGATGCTTTGGTGCATGGGGAACTCGGTCAACCTGACCTTGTAAGGACACTTCTCTTGCAAATGTGATTTTTAATACCAAATAGCAATTAAATGCCAGGTGTGGGTTCCTGACTGCAATTAAGTGTTTGGATTATCAATTCATACTTGTGAGATTTCATGGCATTAAATATAATAAATTAAGTCAGAGGAAGGAGCAGGAAATGAGGGGAAAAAAGGTCCTGTTGAAACATATTCAGACATGACATTTCCTTATGTCGATAACCATCAAGAGCTTTGCTTCTCCATCCATAAAGACAAGAATGCCACCTGTCAATCGGAGGGAGAGTCACAACAATAGATCAGGAAAGAATGAAACAAAAAAGTCTTCTTCCTTTAGAAAAGCACTGGCTCCTTTTCTTGCTGCTGATATTTCTAATGCCCACATGCAAGTGCAAGGTATATAGAGGTGGTATGTAGCTTATATCATGATGCTTCATTTCTTTTTAAAATTGTATTCACCCAGTGGGAGAAATTACACAAATAAGGCATTTCAAGCCACTGAAGCACAGCCCATATTTGTAAGAGTTATTTTAAAAAGCTAGGTTCTTACTTTTGGTGCTCCCAGTCACAGAGAGTACCCGTTATCAGTATTGAATGTTCAGTTCAAAATACAATTGACTTTTTGCTAAACAACAAAGAAGTTGTTTGGTTGCAATGTTAGCAATTCTTATTTATAAAAGAAAGTTTCTAGTTCTTACAGTTCAGGGAAAAAAGTACTTGAAAATAATCTTATTTAATATTGGAAAAGTCTTCTGCAAGCTTTCACTTTTAACATTGCATGCTTTTTAATTCCATGTTCATGATTGTGGGCAGATGCTGTTTGCCCATAGCACATCTGGAGTCTGAGGTATGGGGATTAGCAACACAGCTGCATTAGGTATATAATCAATAGAATATCATTATTTTTTTTGTCTTCCATATAGTAAGCTATATGTGAATAGAAATTGAGGAAGTGAAGCACGGTTACAGTGTAAGTGCAACACAGATTTAAAGTTTGAAAAAGTTAATGAAGAAGAATAAAACATGGATATTAAATACATCAATATGTGTGTTTCCTATTTGAAAACTTCTCCCATCTAGAGAAATTTGAATTTCTTCATTTTACCTTGATATTCTGACTAAATTCTCCATTCCTGGCCTATGGGCTAACTTGTCCTAAATGGAGGCCCAAGTGCAAGAGAGGGCCAGGGAGCATCTTGTGTAATAGGCTTCAGCTTCAAATATCAAACCGGTGCTGATACAGTCAAAATAACGTCAGATGAAGTAAATTTTATGGTTCAGCGAAAATCTCCTTGTAGTTTGTGAATGCAAATGGCATCCTGTCTTTTGCAAGCTGAGAACACATGACGGGAAGTCGAGAGAAAATAAAACTTGAAAATGAGGGTCAGGAAATTAAGACACGAAGCAATTAGACGGGAGCCAGCTGTGCGTTTGTCTGGCCTGGGACTAGATTGTGACATTCTTTTGATTGGTGGGTCTGAACTTCCAAAAAGACTCACCATTCGTACTCGATATCTCATTCTTTTAAGAACTGTGCGGTTTTGGGCATGTATCTGATGCTGACTCTTGGGAGTGGGGTCATAAGTGTTTCAAGAGGAGCTGAGGAATTGTTGGTTCCAGAGGTCCATGGAAAGTCTGGACTCAAATGTGCAAGTTCAGTTGTGCTGACTGAAATCTAAGAATTCCAGTCTGCAGAAACATGAAGATTTCTCATTTCATTCTCTTCCCCTTCAGGAGCTTGTGCTTTTCATGCTATTTATTTATTAAGGAGAAAATAATTTCAAGAATAGATGATTCCTCTGGTAGCAAACTGCTCTGGTGCAGAGATTATTGTGGTTGTAGTCTTGGTCTAAGATCAAGAATTTGAGTCTAGGTTTTAAACTTGACCCAGTAGCTCTATTAGGCAGATTGTCCTCTTTTTGCTGTAAAGATCTACTTTGGGTCTAAGGTACGTGAAAAAATTGTAGAAATATTTGCAAGAAGTGACACCGCTGAGAAACTTCCATTTGTCAGTGTAAAATTTGTAGCTGAAAACCTACTGCTGATCATTTGATCTGCCCCCAACCTGTGTTTTGAATATCTGGAGCATGTTGAATGACTGTTGGCAGTCACACTGACTTTAGCAGGACTATATGTCTACCGTGAAGCAATTCTGTGCCCTGCCTGCGTCTCTGGGTCCATATTACAGATATGTTCTGTGTGCATGTCAGAATAAAACTGCAACACTCATCGATTTCCTATGGTAAGGGAAGCAGTGGTAGCATAATGCTCCTACAGGTCTTTAATTCTGATGACTGGTGACAAAGAGTGCAGAGAACATGTTCCCATAGCTGGGGTGCAGGCATGGTGTGCATGCTGTGTGCAGGCTGCAAAGCCTCTGAACTGCAGTCACAGAGGATAAGGACAAACACATTACACTCCTGCTCTGAGAACTTTTCTTAGCAGCTCCAGCATTGCATAGAAGTTCATATATTGATGCCTCCATTCCCAGGAAACTGCTGCTTTTATGGTCATGCTTATTTTTTTTTAATTGTAAAAGAAGACTACAAATTCAATTAGTATCACCAGAAAACAAACTAATGCCTACAAATCTGCAGCTTATCTTGTACTTTACTTTATCTATTTTTCCCTTGAATATCATTGAAAATTTTTGTCACTTATCTCCGTCTAATTTGCTGATATTTTTTGTATAATCTTGCTGTCCAGAGGAGAACACAGTGCTGTAGGTGCACACCCATCAGTGCCACTTGATCACCACGTGCCACCTTTGTACATCTGGCTCCAACTCAGTGCTCATTTTGTAGCGATATCACATGTTTAATTTGCTGTCCACCAGCAGTACTCTGAACCTGTGGCATCTCAGAAGCTCCTCTGGAAGCATCACATTGACAGTCATTCTGGATACGGACACACACATCAACTGTCTTTCAGAAAATGTCACAATACCTTAACATATGGGATGTGTTTACTGGCTGCTATCAAATGCTCCCATAGAAAGCTGCTAGTTACTGATATCTGGATCTGGAGTTTTGCTTCTCCTAGTATTTACATTTCCACATCCACCTCAGTGTCATCATTTGGAGGAGCTGCTAATGCAAATCAGTTACTTTTCAGGAGGGTACAGGGATGGATTGGCACAGAATAAGCGCTGAGAATTTGTACTAAGCCTCTTCCTATGGTTGTAATAATATCTTGTGTTACAGTACATGACGTAAGCTCATATTTGAGACTACGTGTCAAATATAAGCATAGGAAAGAACAAAACCAGAATTGGCCATCTTTGATTTTTGCCACAGAGGTGGATCCACTCACATGAGCACAGCGTTATGCTACAAGTCAGCTACAAATGACTAAACTTCTGCCTCTTTGAAGATGTGGTTTGGACACCCCAATGACGCTGCCTTCAGTGGTGCTTTCCTTCCTGCGATGACTAAAGAGAGCGTCATTTTTCTCAGAGAATATCTGAATGTGCCTATAATCACATGGGGAAAAAAAAAACCAAAAACCCAGTGGGGCATTTTCTTGGTCAACATCTCATGTTTGCGTTCAGGCTGAAATCCTGCCTCCTCCATGACCCGTGGTTATTCTGCGTGTGGGCGAAGCGCTAACACGGTGACAGCACCTCTGCTCGGTGCAGGCTGCACATCACCGCTTTGCCCTTTCTCAGCAGGGTGGAGGTGGCAGGCAGAGCTGGGGCTGAAGGGCAACCAGGCAATGCTGAGAGGGCATTGAGCCCTTCAGAGGCCACGAAGCTCTCATGAGTGTTTGTGGGCATCAACCGCACCTTTGCTCCATCAGGTTTTGTGCTGTGCAAAAGACAGGTCTCTCCCCCAGACTTTATCTTAGATGTTGAGCACATGATTTTAGTATAATAACCAAGTTTATGTCATGGGGTTTTAAAAACACTTCAGTGACTTGGAGATGCCCTTGAAATGTGTCTGTGGTACAATGTTGTTCTCCTTGCTTTTATCAGCAGCATCCTGAAATGGAGCAGCTGAAGCACCCATTATGAGCAAGGACACGTTTGGACTGGTTAGAGGAGGCACCAAAGGATTTGCTTGAAATATTTCATCTCATCTTCTATTCCAGAGTCTTTGCAAAGGTGCTTTACCTTGAAGCCTGGGCTCATCAACACCGTTTATGTGCAGGGAGGCCATACACATTTCATGTGGAGATGGAGGAAAGTTGCCAAGAGCCACAAGGTTGCTGATCAGTGACTTGAGAGACTGCTCTTCCAAGTCCTGCTTTGCCAGGACACTTTCTTTTACACAGTTTCCCTGACCCTCAATTTCTTATCAGTAAAATGGGAAGAATAGCCCTTCCTTACCAGCTGCACTCTACTAAAATTGGCAGTGCCACTGCTGGTGAGAAAATATTAAGCATCATGGCAAGAGCAGGTGGGTACATCCTCCATCTTTCAAGAAAAATGTGTCAGAGCTCAACCATTGAGGTGCTTGGCCCCATGAGGATAACTCCCATCTGCAGAGGGCAGAGAAGGGGTAAGATGGGGTATCCTCTTCCACTTGGAAGGATGAGACCAGGATGAGCCCCTTCAGAAGACCATAGGACAATGCAGCTCCAGCCTTCGATTATAGATTAGGAGACAGCATTTTGTGAAGCTGATAGAAACCTTCTGGAGATACAAACTGTCAGCTTCTACAGGCAGCTCTTCCCCAGGATTTTGTACTAGGTGGGATAAAGTTTTGTGCCATATTTCCAGAGAAGTTGGATTTTCAGATGAGAAGGTGCCTGTGATTTCAGACAAAATATAGATTTTGCAGTGGCTAATCTGCAGAAAGCAACTAATGTCTACTTTAAAAACGTACAATTTAGGCAAACCAACCTATTGACCTTCTAACTTTGGACTGCCAAGACTGCTTGCTCAGTACATCTGTTTTTCTGTGTTTTTGCCTGTAATTATGTTGTCCTCTGCAGTTACGATAGTGGTTTATCCTGCTTTAGAAATGTTATGTTTTGAGGTTAACTTTCCCAGGGGGTATGTTTCTTTCTTTCTTTTTTTCCCTTTCTTCTTTTTGTCAAAGCAAACAAAACATAAAATCTCACTTGGTAAACAGAAGCCAGGAAAAAACCTATTAGAAAGAGTTAAAACACCTTGTGCTGGGGGGACATGTCTGTCAATGGGAAATACTGTATAATGTAGTTACTTGAAAATGGCAAATAGTCCTGCATCTTATTGAATGAAAAAGGACAAATGTCACAGAGCCTGATGGAAAAATAAAGATAAGGTTAGGGGGCATGTGACCCAGACGTGTCCCCTGCTGTCCACATGAAGGGCGGCTCTCCCTACATCTCGCTGCGATTCCTGCTTTTCACTCTGCGTGGACAAAATGATGATTTATGGCTCCTGCTGTGGGGGTGGGTGGGTGAGTTTGCAGGCGATTTCTAATTCCCCGCTCCTGACTGTAAGGCAAAAATTCTTTTCGTGTCTTACAAACAAGTTGTGATGGTTGAATGGTGCCACTGTAAATATTATTAGTAAAAAAACCCAACTTTGGGGACTGTTTATTCCTTGTTAAAGGCCCAGTCCTGCCCCATTGAAATCGATAGGAGTTTTTCGATTGACTTCAAAGACGAAGAATGAGACCCTCTTATCTCCAGTGTATTTTGATGTGTCTCACACACACACACACACGTGTTAAGCAAACGCAAGGGGTAATAACTGTGGGAAGTGAGTGGTTTTGCACTACAGGACACAAATTGTATCCCAGGATGAAACGTATTGTGCAGTATCGTGCTCTTTGGGTTGTCCAGGGGTGGCACACGGAGCGACAGATGCCAATGGCCCTGGCCACCTCTGTCACCCCGCAGCGAAGGGCCAAAGGATGAGGTGGATTTGGTGGCTTTAGGCTGGTTAAACTTGAAGAGCATTCTCCCTCCAGCCAGATGGAAAGCAACACAGTATGGGCCAGGTGTTTAAAATGGGATCTGCCCAGAGACCCAAAGCTTTGAATGGCAGCTCTAAATTCGAACTGGAAGTAAAGATTTCCAGTATTAGGCCTGTGTATGCCATGTTGTATTTCACTTAGCAATTGAGCAGTGTCCAAATGCTATTTATTGGAAACAGTGGACTTTTTCCACTGAAAAATATTTGTGGTGCTTTGCCTTTTCTGAATAATTTGAAGTTTGTTTGGTTTCGCCTCATCTGACATTTAAAAAATTTTTCTTGGAAACAAACTGAATTTTTAAAAATGAATTTGATTTAAACTGAAACAAATTATTGCCTCTATTCTTCAGTGAAGAAAAGGGAGACTTTTCCCATAGAGCTCATTTCTCTACTTTTTTGGTTTCATGTTATTCTAAATAAGGAAAACTTCATAATCCTTGAACTGTAGTAGTTTGAAAAGAACATTCACTGAAAATGCGAGTGGTATTTTTACTGGCCTTAGTATTAACGTGTACCTAGTTCCTTATTTTTTAGCATACAAGAGCAGAAAAGTAACATTTTGATCACTTTCTTAATCATATGAGTGAAATTTGGGAATTGAAGTGGATTGCCAGGAAGTATTGCGGTCTGTTTATGTCCTGAGTAAAGCTGAATGTCTTTAGCCTGCTGCAAGGCTTTAGGATAGATGAAGTCCATTGAAGTCTCTTTACTGCTCCGCTACTATGCTGAGATTACTACTTAAGAGTCAGCTGCTGCTTTGAACGTAGCTCTGCAAAATGAATTTTAGTTATATATATATATATATATATTTATTCTGAAATATATTTGTCAAGGAATTGAGCAATTTGAGGACTGATCAGACTAGATGTTACATTGATATAAACGTTGTCTAGTGAACAATGTCCATCTCCACCCAAGAAAGATTTAGGACCTTTGTGAATTTTTGCCCCTGCTCATGCCAATTTGTGTAGACATGAGTAAATCTATTAATGAGCACTGATTGCAGGTTTACTGTTTTTTCACACATATGTGCGTTTGTAGAAGCCATATCTTACTCATCAAACATCTCTAGGGTTTTTTCCTGTGCAAATGTGAGGCCAAACAAAGAACATTTCTACAATACCAAATCCCCAATGAGGAAGAGAGTAGCAGAGGCTCATAAGTACTCCTAGGGCAGACCTGAAGAACTGTGGTTTTTTCCATCTAGTTCAGCTGATTGAAGAGATTACAACGTCTCCTTACAAACATACCTTGCCTTACTATAATATATCCTTAGCCTGTTGTGATCCCAGCCCTAAAACTACTCTTTGATTTGTGTAATCGTAGTATGAATTGTACAACTACTTTGCAGTTATTTTGTGAGCTGGAAATGATTAATTCAAACTGTTTGATTAGGACTTGCAAAATAGGCTGAAAACACCGAATTTTGGGATGCACTTATGAATGGGTTGGCAGCCAGAAAAGCAGGGCTACAATCATCACAAGCAAGTAGATTACTCAAAGCTAGCTATTTCTGAACAAAAACCCACTTACAATTACAGCTCATGCTACATTTCCTTTTTAAGGGATAGTTTTAGATGCAAATTCATTTACAGAGGTAGATGAGATGAAATGTGCAACAGACACACCTGACTAACTCGCATTTTGTATCTCTAACGCTCAAAAGTACAATGCTTATGGTAATGAATTTTATCTATTACAAGGGAAAACAATCACCTTTGATGACATTATAGAATAAACACATTTAACAGCATGCTGAATTGCTGAAGTATCATTTTCAACGACCTCATTAGTGTCACTTAATTAAAACTTCCTGCTCTTGACTTTGATGCTGGTGCAGGCAAAAACACAGAGGGAATTGAACAAACAACAAAAAAGGGAGGGGTATCTTCTAGTGATAAATAGCAGTAGTTGCTAATGAAACCAAATTATGTACCTTTTTCCTGCAACTCCGATAAAATAATATGAAACACACAGCAACTTTGCATCAAACAAATTAATCAGCCGTCAGCAGATTCGCCTGATAATAATCTCCTGCCCTTATTGATAATTTAAGAAAAAAAGTTGTTTTTTTCTGTACACAATCATTAGGTTGGTGATAATTAAAGCTTCAGCTTCAGAAATGCCATAATAACCATTAATTAGCAGGATGCTATTTTCAACATAATTTGCTAATTAGAGAGGGAGCTTATATAGTGTACGTTCCTAATTATGAAAGGGTCTTGCGCTGTAGACTCATGTGACTGGAGTGTAAATGACACCATTATGGGGATCCTGGCAAATTTTAATTATTTATTTTTAAAATATATTTTATTCAGAAATATTTAGCCAATTTAAGCATGCAGAGTAACTGCTTTCCCTCAAAATCCCTTTCCCTGCACTGGCACATTTTAGCCATCAAATACAAGATGCCAAGTATTTGGTTGGATAAATTCCACTAATTTCAATAAAATTAAGCTGGCAGAAAATTTAGCTCAATATATTTTCTTCACGTGGTTAGAGGACAGAAGCCAAACCCTGCATCGATTGCTATGTTCTGATGTTCTAATTTCAGAGCAGAAATCGTGTACCTGCTGCTTGAATAGGATAAATGTCTGTTTCTCTGTCAAACCCAGTTTTTAGCACAGGACGCAAACAATACCCACCCTTTCTACCTCATTTAATTAAGGTGATTGAGTGTCAGGTGTAAGCCTGCCTTTTCTTTTTTTTTTTAAATAAATAAATCACGATATATTTTCTGAAACAGAACTTGATTAAATACATTCTTTAAAGAGAGAGAAGTGCTAGAATATGAAAAAAGGTGCTAAGGTAAGAGGCAAAATACAATTTATACTGATAAATTTTGTAGCAACTTCTATATACTGTAGTGTCCCACTGCCTTGTTAAGTCAGCTACTTCATAGCCTTAAAATTAAGCATATGTGCTGTTTCAGGATCTAGGCTCATAAATTTATTAGATAGATATAAACTATATCTACATTTGTAATTATAGATGTATTTCCAGATCTGTATGCAAATACATACATACATATATACATGTAAAAGCAGATACGCGCATAAACCATATACATATGTGCATTTATAAGTATGTATATAATTTTTTAATTTACCTTTTAGAGCAATGCAAAACCAAAATGCCACTGTCACCCACAGATACATATTCTTGCTTCCTGAATTGCAGTAGTTGCTTTCTTTGAACTGTTCTACCTTGTTTCAAATAAAACTATATTTCTCTTTCCCTTTAAAAGAAATGAAAACTTAATTCAATAATAAATGAGCTCCAGCTTGGCATAAGAGTCACTTAACTTAAATCTTTTTGTAGAGGTTCCCACTTAAGCAGCTTGAAAGACAGTAAATCACGTTGGGGAACGGACATCCCAGCTTCATTGCCACACTGTGGAGCACTGAATTAATGGCCACCTCTTTAGAATGTATGGATGTGCCTCCCAGCTGCTGGGCCTGACAGTGTTATAGCTCAATTAATGTGATTTTGATGTAATTGCAGATAGGGAACATAGCGCCTAAAAATTATATTTTGCCATAAGAATTATATTTTATCATCCAGATGTGGGGATGAATATGTTAAGTAGTGGGGCTTCTATCTATTTTTATTTTCTGGTAAATTATTTAACAGAGAATTGTGTGGTTTAGTTGCTGCCAGTTGCAACTGCTCAAAGGTTTGCATGGGAGGCAAAACATTTTTCTGGTTTCTTAGCCTGCTTGTGGCTGGTGTGTCAACGGATTTTGTTTTCTTATGAAGCAGTGCTTGTGAGATGCAGTGGGAACGTCTTCTTGGCTTAGAGCAAGCAGGGAGATGTTGGAGGTGGTTTTGTCCCAGATGCAGGCACTAGTTACTGTGATTCTGCTGTACTCACTTGTTGACCAGCAAAAGTCTTCGTTTCCTATTGAATAAATAAAAAAGGAAGGTAAGGAAGCATCTTAGGTTGTTTCTAAAAGCATACAGGGCAAAGAGATGGAGGAGGAAGATGTAGAAAGGGTTACTGCAGTGAGGTTATGTGGGACAAAGCATTTTAGACTGTGAGCCTATTTTCTGTGCCCAGATAGGAAGGCTACAGGGATAAGTGATAGCTGATTCTTGGATCGACACATTGCTCTGGAGGTACAGAAAAGGTAAAGTGAATTCAAATTCACAGAAATCTGTATTTTCCTACTTAGTCATTTGTTTTATTTAGAACAACATATATAAATGGATTCATTTGCATTAAGGAGAGATGGAACAGAGCAAGTACAGAATAAACATAGGAACAGGTAAAAGCCAGACCCAAATGCCTAGACCAAACACACAGATATTATAACCGATTTACAAAAGTAAGTGATATAAAATTCAGGCTTCTCCCTTCAGGTGAGCTCTGAGCTGATCAGCAATGCTCTTGCCGCTTGGTTATGAAGGCTGTTTGTGATGCACGTCACCCTCTTTGACCTCAGCAAAATAACTACAAAGTTGTCCTTATCTTTTTAGTACAAAGTGAAATAACATGAGTCTTAGGCAGGTATAAAAAATAACAGAAGATGACCCATTTGGTGTTTGCCCGTTTTCAATAGTTTCTTCATTTGCCTGGTTTCTTTGGTGTAATTTTAGACAGTCTCATTAACACGGTACTTCAGGACAGTCCTACTGCTTTTCTCATCTTTCAGTCACCATTTACTACTCAGAGTGTGGGGATTCGCACAGCACCCACAATTTGTTGTCAGTAACCGTTGTGACGGTAAATCTCTGTGCTCTGATCAGCCACCGTGGTGTCTCAGCTCCTACAGGCTCCGGGACTTTGATTTCTTGTGATGTCTACAGCAAATATGTTGAAAGGGCTGGCTTCTCATCCACTTCAGCAAAGACAAATCCCCTGATGTACCCTTGAAACACAATTTTCAAAGTACTTAACCACCTAGTACTTCCAGGAGGTTTCATTTTAGGTAGGTGCTCTGTTTAATACAAGTAGAGTCTTATACAGTGGCTGGTATTACACAGAGCTTTCACAGGAGATGGTCCGAGGCTCCATGTTTCCCTGTTTCTTGGTACCTCTTTCACACACAGGAACACAGGAAAAAAGGATTTGAGGGGGGAGGAAAAAAAAAAGCACACATGAGGAACACGATTGTGAAACCTCAACAGTTGGCAGGGAGTCAGACTGTAAATCCCAAAGCCTCATTTTGTATGTGTACTTTTAAGATGACTGGATTGCAACTTGACTAGATCCTTTTACTACCAGAACAGGCCATAGTAAATTAACATGGAGAAATCTTGTCGACTAATGTCCTGGCTCCTGGGCAGCTATTAATGGATGGTGCCCGGTTTTCAATGCATTTATTAAGAGATTAAGAATAACGTGGCAATATTTTACCTCATATTAATGCCATTACTGCACATTATCAGCCTTTTGGCCTTGTGCTGTGAGGTTCCCTGAGTCCTCAGGGGCTGAATGTGGGCGAGGAAACCTGTCAGTGTGTACCAACACGTCAAGGCAGCATAAACCCCTCCAATCCCCCCCCGTGCGGATGCCTGGCACTGGAGGGATGACAAAAATTAGTTTCTTGGGGTATTTTTTTGTTTGGGAGGTCGGTGTGCGCCCGTGCAGGGAGGCGGCCTCCCCCGGCGAGCGCCCGGCCGCAGTGCGCGGCGGCGGCCGCGAGGTGGCAGCGCAGTGCGGGGCCACGGGGCGCCATGTTGTGGCGGGCCCCTGGGGTGCTGCGGTCCTTTCCTCTCCCTTAACACTCGTGCTATTCGTTGTTCCTCCTCCGTGCCCCCTTGTTTTTCTGCTGTGTAGTCCACTGAAAGCAGAAATGTCTCCTAACACCAAGTGAGCAGCCTCTTCAGGGTGACTGCTGGCCTTGTCCCCTGAGCTCCGTGTCCCAGTGGGGCTCTGGGGCTGGCGTGCGGCTGCCATGGAGGGAGGGAGGTGTGCAGGAGCGCTGGGCGCAGGCCCTGCTTACACAGGGTCAAGGGAAGATGTCTGGCACAAACAAAAGGGAGGGCAAGCAGGCAGTCCACCCCCATGGCCTGTCACCTGTTTTGGATGCATGTGTTCAAAAGTTAATTCATGAAATTAATCAGTTGGATAAGCACAGCTGATGCAGACGAGAGGTATCAGGTATAAACCACAACAGCGCTGCGTTGCTGTTGTTGAGTTTCAGGGGCTGACTGGGTTGTCTAAAAAAAAAAAAATGCAGAGAGCTTATACAACTGTTGTGAAATATTTAGGGCTACGAAGCTGGTGAAGGGTTTGGAGAAGAAGCTGTATGAGTGGCTAAAGTCACTTGGCCTGTTCAGCCTGGAGAAGAGGAGACTGAGAGGAGACATCATCGGGGTTACAGCTTCCTCACAAGGGGAGGAGGGGCAGGCGCTGAGCTTTTTAGTGACCAACGACAGAACCCGAGGGGATGGCAGAAGATGTGCCAGGGGAGGTTTAGGTTGGGCATGAGGAAAAGGTTCTTCACCCAGGGGGTGCTGGACACTGAACAGGCTCCCCAGGGAGGTGTCATGGCCCCAAGCCTGACAGTGTTCAAGAAGAGACTGGACAATGTCCTCAAACACACGGTGTGAACTGTGGGGTGTCCTGTGCAGGGACAGGAGTTGGACTCCATGATCCTTGTGGGTCCCTTCCAGCTCAGGACATTCTGTGATTCTATGATATTTATGTAATATGTCAAGCTGTCCTTGGGTACTATGGGCTGTCCAGGCAAATGCGGATGGGTAACCAGGTAAAGGTGCACTTACCAAGGTGCTGCTGTCACCTGAGAGTTCCCAGCTGGCCTGATCCATGGCTTTTGGGGAACATTTTTGTAGGTCAAGCATGTAAAGTTGCCATGCTGGCACTGCAGGTTGAATCCAGCATGAGTTCTTTCACTGTGCCTTCTACTCGCTGTTGCACTCCAAAAACAGCAGAGAGATTTCAGGTTGTGCTAACGCGCTGAGTAAATAAATTGATAATGTTATATTTTAGTAGTGTTCACCATGGCCATAAATCAAACCAGGGCCTACAGCTTCAAGCTTCATACCCAGGCAGATTGTGTTGTCCTCTTCCTATTTTTTAAACATAAAAAAGGTGGTGAGGCTTTTTGTGATTTCACTGAGTTTAGCTTGGTAAGATAGCCCAAAGAGGAAAGCAGTACATGAGGACTGAATTTTATTATTAAGTGTAAATTTGAGGATTAACTTGTGTGGTCATTGCTGTGACAGCAGCAGCAACAACAACAAATCGTTGGGTAATTGCCAGTCCTTCTACCACAGACTTTTTAAAATTCCAGGCTTGCTCAAATCTGGTTGGATTTTCTTCAGCCAGTTTTTGGAGAGAGAAAAAAGCATGACATGTTTTAACCCAAGGCTGTTTTTGGGGCAGTTGTAACTCACTGAGAACACAGTTTCGCATGAGCAATGTTTAAGCCTAGATTACACATAGTGCTTCCAGTTATATTGTGGGCTGTGTCAGATGAAATATTTAAACTGACAAAGGCCAGAAATGGCTATTTCAAAAGTTTTCATTTCTTAGCTATTAGCAATTTGCATAGGATGACAGGAAAAAAAGAAATGGTACCTATCATGAAAACAAAACTAGGTCGTCTCCAGAGACTTTGATACATTTCATGATTTACTCAGATGCAGGTTTTCATTTTTCCCCTACCACTTTCCATAGGCACATACAACCAAACTTCTCGTTTCTCAACCTGCTGCTCAGATTGGTTATTGTACCTAGTGCAATATATGTACGTAAATCTCTTTAGAGCTTTAATAATTTTCATAGCTTCTTCAGCCCCTGATTGTTTCAAGAGCAATATTTTAGTCTGAGCCTTTCATTAAGGGACATTGAAGCTCCTATTTGTCATTGTTTGATAATATTGGTCATTGTTGTACCTCTTGTGTGGTTTATACTTAGAAGGCTGAACTGTGGTCAATGTATAGGTTTCCATAATACACTGAAGAGGTGATCAATTTTCTGTAAAAGTGGTTTGAAGCGTTTTTTGACAGGGAACTGGATGAAAACTTGTTTTTTGGGGGAATTCCAGCAAAGAGTTGATTGTGACCTCTGGTGCTCTGTAGTGTCAAGGACAGATGGGAAGATGCTATGAATCAATATATGTCAGCCACACAGATGGTACAGTCATGCCGTGTCCATATCCTGATCTCCTATCCCTTTGAAACAGAAATTAATAATCCCTTCATTATAGGCGATAGCTGCCAACCAGCTGAAAGATCAGACTGTGACTTGGGGTGAAATTCTCTCCAAGGTTTCTTTACAACAAGGAAGCTTGACTGAACGCTGATTTTTACAGAATGGGCTTGGGATTGCTATTGACCTGTCTTTGGGCCCAGAAGGACCTGAAGTGTGGAAGGGCACATGTGGAGACATTATCTGGTTTTCAATAGCCTGTACAAGGTGACAGCAACACATGGGCTTTTGGAAATAAGACCTGGGAAACCTCGTTATTGGGCAAATATCCCAGATCCTCACTGGAAGATGCTAGTGCTGCTCTTGCAGTTTTATTGTGCTTTTCGAAAAGGCCCTGCTTTTGTGAACATGCAGCCACCTGAGAATTGCAGTTAATTACTGTTTAATGCCTGTCTGGTTTAAAAGCTTGTAATCCCTACAGCTACGGAGAAAACCAACCAGGCAACGTGAAAAAAAAAAAATATATATATAAAAAAATTAAAAATTAGAACTACTCTTCAGGCTCAGATGAGCAGAGGACAGCTAAGACAGCCTAGTTTCTAAACTTTCAACCAGCCTTCTGACTTGCGAGTGCAATCCAGCAATGGTGTCACTTGTGGGAACACTCAATGACAGTATCTGTGAAGCAGAAGCCAAATGAATGGGCCAAGGTGGCTTCTTGCACACTCACCACCCAGGGAACTGTTCACATGTAACTTTTCTTGCTGCTCAGTGGGAGAGGACCAGATTGTCCTTGTCGTTGCTTTTAGCAGCAAACAAGGCCTGATATTAAAGGCCACAGTTTGAAGGATAATATGTAATGTAATCAGCTACTGCAGCCCACCAAAACGAGTATTGGCACGCCTGCACAGGCCTCCCTGGTAATGATGAATTCAGTATTCACTACATGGACTAATTAATGCACTATAACATCTCCCACTGCAATTTGCAAGTCACAGATTGCATTAGGTGATACAAATGACTCATTTGTGAACCTGAAGGATGACCTTTGGCAGGACTAACTTCTGACCTCAGAAATATTAAAGAAAGGTTATTTCACCTTGCCATTGTCTCCAAATGCCAAAATAGCCCAATTAAAAACCTTGACATGGAACCATAGGAGCAGATGCGAGTCCTAAAGGGCATTAATTATTTTCAGTGTCAGCTGGTTGTATAACTGAGGCCAAATGAGAGTTTGGAAAGCTATTAAGCCCCTGTCTTACATGGATTGGGTCTAAGGTTTGAATTGAAAATAGTGTGTGGTGTTCATTTGGGTAAGATACACTACATATAAGGGCAGGTTGTCCCAGTGAGAGATATGAGCTACCTTTCTATACAATAACTGTTAAGATGATCTTTAAAAATGTACCTCTTCAGTAATAATAATCCATCACAGCTTCAATATCTATGAAATAATCATTAGTCACCATGCTGCGAGGTCGAAATCCTGTGCATATGTTCAGCATTGTTTCCTTGTGTGCTGTTCTCACCCTCCCTTCCCTGGCCACTGATCTTGTTGTGTGTGCGCTTTTTTCCAAATGCGGTGACAGATGAAGATATTGCACCAAAACTAAGTTCCCATATGGCTAATTTCTACGTTTGTTTTAACAACATGCAGATTTAAAACAAATGAAAACACAAAGACTTGAGTAATCTTGGCGTTCTTTCCAGTGCTCTGTAATTTCTTCCTCCAGGTGGGCTTTTATTGACACATACTGAAATGCCTTGATGTGCCTTAAAAAAGAAAACTAGTCAGACCATAATTCACTGAAAGACTTTCATTTGTTTGGGACAAAGCCCTTGTATAACACGTACCCTTTGCAACCTTCCCTTCCCAACATCAACAGTTTGAAAATGATTCATTTTCTTAGCTCAGCAAACAATGAAGAAAAAAAGAATATTTAAGGAGCATGAATAAATAAGTTTGTTATTTACATCCATATCCGTAACAGTTTATGCCACTAATATCTCCATTGCCGTTGTTTTTTTTTATTTCCTATTTCCACTTGCCATAGTTGCTCCAGCATTAGTCACCAAGAGCAGCACATGATAATGGTTCTTGGATGCCATAATAATGGGAATGAAATAAGAATAGATAGGTCCTATTTGATAGAATAGTTACTGATTTCACCCAAGGGAAAAACTTCCAAACTTCAGTTATTGTCGCAACAGATATTTTTTTCCTCACCTGCTGGCATTTGCTCTTTGACATCATAATTCTGAAGCTCTACTAGGAGAATATTATGTTTATGCTTCCCATTCATGTGACAGAGAATTAAATAGAGGCATTTTCCCGTCCAATGTGTTGATATGTCCTTCAGCTACATCTCTGATGTTCTTGTGAATTGTTTAGTGGACAGTTCAGTCTTGCCCCACTACAGGACCTAGAACTGTATTAAATGAAACTCTCAATGTTGTGTGAATGAACAAAATAAGAGATAGCACTATGAACGTTTAGCTGTGCTTTACCTAAAGTGCTTTCTCATGAAGATGAGTCTTTATTGCTCTTAGGAAATCATAAAGAACTCACCTTCATTATATGTAGTGAAAGATACTGCAAGCTCAGAATGGAAGATTTTCCCCATCGTTTTGTGTGGTTTTGTTTAGGTGATTATTTACTTATTCAGATGATCCTGTTCAACCTTCACATATCCAAATGGGTAATACTAGTTGTCCTCCTGCTTTTAGAGTGGTGGATTTCTAGGGGCAGTATGGTCTTGTGGTCTGGTCACAGGACTTTTTAACTTCACTGTGCATTGTATTATTAGTCTTGCTGTAGTCACATGCTGAGTTACAGGCATCTTATTGCCTCATTTATCCTGTCCCTAAATTGAAATAGTAATGCTCTCTTAAAGCTCCTGAAATGCTTGCTGGATTCTTAAAGGACGTCCCTTCTTAAGAAGATTGGGACAAAGGTTTATGAAAGTTGGAAGATAGTGAAAAGGAGTGTGATGGAGTTGCACGTAATTTCCACATCCCATTAAGGAGTGAAGTCAGTGACATAAATGTAACCTTATGTTTTACATGCATGACTGATAATTTAGTGTTTTCTTATGTGAGTCTGCTGGTGTCTTACTACTTGCAAATGATGTTCTTCCATAGCCATGGTGAAACCAGAAGGCGAAAAGAAAGAGAAATATAAGGGCAGTGAAAGGAAGGTAGAAACAGAGATGTAAAAAATAGTATAACTTTGTTGAGTTTATTCCATGAACACTGGAACTAATGGAACTAACCCCTGTTTTTCTACAGATTTGTATTGTTTCCTGTGCTCCTTTATCACAATAACTCCATTCATCATGTCTGCTTGTCACCATAGTACTCTTTGATCACTGATGTGGCATTTATAGCCATCACTCCAATATTTTCACTACTTCCCTATGAACCTCCGTTCCTCTGCAAACACTCAGCCCTCTCCTGGCTTCCTGCACAACTGTCCCTTGACTGTGCTCCCCATCCTGTGCTTCCTTTTGTACCAGTCGTTCCTTCCATGGGAGAACTTGCTGCTTTTCCTAAGTGATGCATTTGCATGGAAGTATCAAAACTTTTCCTTTTTTGAGACCTAAGTAGACAATGGACAAGGGGTTAAAACTATTAGGAGGAGGGACTCAGAAGCAGACAATGTGATCTCACAGATCCTCATTTCCCTAGGAAATGAGACTAAAAAAAAAAAAAGCCTGATTGCCTCAGAGGAAGAAGACAGGAAACTGGCCCACTGGCCAATTATGGCATTGTTTTCTTCGTAATGTGGTTTATTTGCCGTACTGATGAGCACTGTACCAAGATCTGAGCACATTAGTGTTTGGGTATGTCTGATTCTGCTCAACACTGGAGTAACTGTCTAGTAGAAACAGGCTAAAATGGCTACAAAGGAATATAGGTCAGGGTTAGTAAAGTGAACTCATTTCTGGCTTTGCAAGTTCTAATAATGTCTATCTGTAACACCACCTGTGGTTTGGAGCATTTCAGTTCCAAAAAGCCTTTTCCAGATGCTTGTACTTTTGACAAATGTTACCTCCTGTGTTGAAATATTCTGCATTAGGCAAGATCTGAACATTATTGGAAAGTTTGATTTAAAAATGAGATATTGTTCTTGAGTATGCGAGCGCATATGTTTTACTCCAAGTTGTGGCCTTCTTGTAGGTAGTGCTGGTGGGTTGGTGATCGGACTGTATGAATCTGAAATTTAGCAGAGATTTAGTCCCTCGGTCACAGAAGTGTCTTTTCAGTGATTTGTTGAAAATCTGTTTTGAGTTCTCAGAGCTGTAATGGTTTAAAAACATACCTCGCTCATGCACACTGGCCTTTGTTATGCAATAGCAGGCTTTTACAAACCTGCTCCCAGAATCCGCTGGCACTGCGCCTGTGCTCAGGCAAAGGGTAACCTCATTCAACAAGCAATTTCACCATTTTCAACTCCTGTTGTTTGCAAAATATAAAAGGCCGATTGCACTGGATTCCATTTGTGCTGCGTGGGTGTATCCAGGATGTGCTCTATCAGGATGTTTGGAAGGAGATCGCACTCTCAAGTTGCATTCAGAATTGTTCCATTGGCTGTGTTGAGGGTGATATGGAATAATTGCATACAATAAATGCCATGTGCAATATATAAAATATGACATAGCTCCCCAAGAGAGGGGAGTGATGTGTTTGGAGTCAAGCGTGTTTTTAGAAGAAGGGCTTTGTAACAAGACAGACCGAGGGCAAAAGAAAAAACTATCCTGATTTCACCATATTCATTTAGTGGCAGGATAGCAAATCCACCCGTATTTTTCATTCAAATCCTAAACTGATTTGGGAAAATTAATATCCTCAGACATTGCCAGATTTGATACTTCTACTAAGGTTCACCTATGTTACTCACACTTGGGCTCACTAAGTGGATTGTCAGAATTGCAGCCTGTGTGTGCTGATGGGTGTGCTGATTTAAAATGCCATTATGGGCAAGTTTTGCATTGGATTACATCCTTCATGGCCCCCCAAATTAAGGGAGTTACAGAGGGAGTGTTGTGTCAGCCCAGAGATTTGGCCTGCAGTTGCCTTTCCCATTTGTGATATTGGTGTCAGTGAACACGTGGCTTGAGGGAAATGATGGCCTCAGACTTGGGGTTTTTCTTGGGTGTGTAGTGGCTGTTTTTTTTTTAATTGCTTTTCTTATAAAACTGAAACTGATATATTAACATTCTCCTGTTCTCAATTAGCAAAAGCACATTTAAAAAAACCCCGTTGATGGTCAAATGCATGGTAGATTATAGGAGGAAAAAGGATGGAAAACCAGCTGTAGTCAGTGCCATTTTTAAACCAAGGGAAATACAACATAAAATAGTATTTGTGGTACATTATATAAACTGTGTTCCACCTGGCTTGCATTGTCCCTTTCTTACATTTATGGTGTGAACATTTTTTCCCTCTCTGGAAGCAGCTGGAGGGTGTAAATTTCAGGTTTAAGTAGGTGTGTGGTGTTGCCTGTGGAAATCTTTTTTTCCCTCTCTGAGTGTGGGTAATGACATGACTGTATTTTGGAGAAGGCATCATGACCAGACTAGTACTTATCACCTCACTGCACTGTCCCTTTAAATAAAGCATGCAGAGTTCACTTTCTGAAGTTCATTAGCTTGTGTTATCAATAATTTAGGATAATATTCCAGTGGTGCCTAAGTGCCTGGACCACCTTATTTTCCCTGTCAGCTTTCTCATACCCTAGCAGTCCAGTGAACTTGATAAGTGTCCCATCATCCTGTTAATCAAATTACTTATGAACCAAAATTGACAGTTTTCATTAATTATAAAGGATTATTCTAATTGCAATTCAAATTTATTCATTTAGAACAGACGGCATTCAGTAATATTTCAGGAAATTTGCATATTAAATGGAGAGGGTCGGCCATTAAGTATGGTAATGTATGCATATTTCCTTATTTTTAACTTCTGGGCCATATGCACTGCTGCTACTTCAGCAGGTGAAAAACCAGAACGTGCTTAATTTGTTCAACAAACACAGAGGCCATTGCACATCTTTTGGCGTTAAACACCGTTGTCCTTCCTTTTTATTTCTCCCTCCCAAAAGAACTTGCATCCTTCGAAGAAACTTTTGATAAACCCGGTTTAAAATAAATGGATAAATTTTTTTTTAATGGTAGACACAGCTGGTTGGGGTTGATTGAAATGTTTTGCCATCGAAGCTGTGTTCATTAATTTCTTCAAGATGCTGAAGCAGGCATTAAGGATGCCTGCTGGAGTCCTTCCCAGTGTCATGTGGAACAGCGAGGGGGCTAATCGGCAGCCTTGTAACATCAACTGGTTACCCCCCTCGTGCGATATGAACCTTTCCCCTCCAGTGAAAAATGAACCTGTCGGAGACAAAAGCACAAACTATGCATGCAATGAGACAATGTCATTATTCAACCCTATATAAGGCTGTGCTCCCAGATCATTAAGAATCATATCTTCATGATATTAATAAGCACCTACCTTAAATCTACTGCTAAAGTTACATGCAGGTATATTTATATCTGTCCCTTTACTGGTGGTATTCTATATTGGGAGTATGAAAGCCAGTGCATGGGATACTCTTTCAAACTGGTAAACTGCTTCTGTGCCTTATGTGAAAACTGTGGTGTCACACATCACATGATCCAGATCGCAATAGTTTAGTTAACACATCCAGAAATTATTGCCATCTTGTCTAAATGATTTTAGTAAAACATCTGTCAACTCATTCATCTTAAAAAAAACCAAACAAACAACAAACCAACAAAACTTTTCTTGGAAAAATACATTGCTCATTTAACTTGTTTTTAAGCAGGTTTCTTTCATTTTCTAGAGTGAAATGAAAATCTTTGTTGTTTCTATTTGCAAATATTTCCTTTTTGTTGGATGCTTTTGCTTCAGGCTGTTTACATATTACATTGAATCATTTTTTAAACTGTCATATTGATTGAAAGTTACTCTAAATAGCAGTGTGCAAATTATAAGTCTGTTTGTTTGAGCAGAAAGTGAAATTCAAATGACTGGAATGTGTACCGCAAATGTTAATTATCCCGCGTTACCCTTCTTCTGCACTTCTTTTTGGAGCCAGGAAAAGCACCGGGCAGGGGTGTATCTTGAGCATGCGCATAAATGCCTTTCTAGGACAAAGTCTAAAGCACATGCTTAAATACTTTGCTGCACTGGGATCATGGGCAGGAAATGAAAATAGTATTGAAAAACTATTAACTTTGATTTTCGACATGAACACTGAAACTCATAAGGGGGTATATTGGCTTGGTAAGAGTTCTTTCTTTCTGGTGAGGTATCTGACAGAGGTGTTTTCCAGCATAAGGGGGATGCTGGATAGAGAGACATGGAAAAAATACCGCAAGCCATTGGAGAGACTGCAGGCAGCTTGTATGTTGCCTGTACATTGTGTGGACTCAACCCCTTGTTTTTGAGATGTTTGGCCATCCTCTAAAGTTCTCTTCAATGTCATGTAGTCTTTCCTGACTTCTGCAGTTATTTTTCACTGCTTGGCAAAGGGAACATGTTCCCTGCATTCAGTCTACCTGTGTGTGGCAATTTCAACACAGCAGGTTTGCAGCATGCAGAGCAACTTCATTGCAGGATCAACCATTCCAGCACGTTGGTCCTTGTGAACTTAGACCTGTGCATGTACTGTTTACCTCTCCCAGACTCTCCGATTGCAACATTTCCAGTCTTGGCTTTATTACAATTCCCTAGGCCAAAAGCTCTTTCTGGTTAGTTTTGTCAGGTCTTCTGAAATGCACAAATTCCTAAATGTACAGAAAGGTGGCATCAGTGTTGTGCGACTCAAGTTTTGTACTTGGTTGTAAGTCCAGTTTCCTGACTGTACATGTGTGTCGAAACACCCAGAGCAAAAAATAAAGTACTTTAGACAGGCATGACAAATTCCCTTCAGCCAAAAAAACCTTGCAAATGTAGTAGATTTTTCCAAAGGTCTTAATTAATTTGATCTGAAAATCATTGAAAAGCTCCATCCCTGATTAGCATTTGCGAAACTCCGACTGAAGAGTCCCAGTTATTGTATAGACAGTTGATGCTTTGCAAATAACAGATCTCTTGAAAAGATTCCCTTCCGTTCTGTTTGTGTTCTGATTTCACTCTTTGATATTTGCTAATGTATTCACAATTATGAGAACTTAATTTAATTGCAAGTCTGTGGGCTTGGGAAGCACATGATCTTAGCGTTTGTCCTCTGGCTGCCAGTTTTTTCTCTGTGCTTACGAGACATGTGTAAGTTGTCCCTGGTCCTTAAACTTTCCAGCCCAGAGGTGCATTTCCATATTCACTCATGAAAAAAAGAAAAGAGGAATAGAAATCGTAGCTTAAATGTGCAGTTATCTTGAGGCAATATAGACTTATATTCTTCTGTTAGTTATATGCATTTTTCGTTTCACCCCCTGCTTCTCTATCTGCAGTGCTCTTTTTTATTTGCATGGCGCGCATGTAAAACTTCTGAAAGTAGTGGAAGGTGTAGCAGGATGGATGGAATGAGCCAGGTACTCATGTTGTTTCGTCTTCTCAGAAAGTGAAGATGTTGGATTCTCCACACCTCTGCATTTAGAGCTGTGACAGGACATACTTTTCACATATTTTCTTTTTTAGGTTGTGTAATTTTTGGAAAAGTCAGGAGAATATGTAAAATTTCATTATAATGGAAATGCGTAGGACAACAAAGATGCTGAAGGGAGTGGAGCATCTCCCTTATGAGCAAAAGCTGAGGGAGCTGGGGCTCTTTAGCTTGAAGAAGAGGAGACTGAGGGGTGACCTCATTAATGTTTACAGATATATAAAGGATGAGTGCCATGAGGATGGAGCCAGGCTCTTCTTGGTGACAACCAATGATAGGACAAGGGGTAATGGGTGCAAACTGGAACACAAAAGGTTCCACTTAAATTTGAGAAGAAACTTCTTCTCAGTGAGGGTGACAGAGCACTGGAACAGGCTGCCCAGGGGGCTTGTGGACTCTCCTACTCTAGAGGCATTCAAAACCCACCTGGACACCTTCCTGTGTAACCTCATCTGGGTATTCCTGCTCTGGCGTGGGATTGGACTGGATGAGCTTTTGAGGTCCGTTCCAATCCCTGACATTCTGTGATTCTGTGTTTTGGGTTTTTTCTTTTTCAATTAGCAGTATTTAGACAACCACAATTTGCACCCCGGAACTTCCAGGATTTGCACGCTATGCCACAATCTGGCTCAGGCTTTTAATTAAAAGAGCAGATGTTTTTTGACAGAAATACGCAAGCCGTTGCTGATGTATACCTTTTACAGAAGGCGGGTTTTTGGCCTTTCAACCAAGATGATATTTTATTCTGTACAACCTAGAAAGAGCAGAAATACTCCTGATACTCTACTTTTGATGCAGTAGACTTGTGCATTATGTATGTCCCTGTGTGCCTGTAGTGAGTGGGCCATTCAGAAGGAGAGAGGCCGTGTCCGTGCTTAGCGGTGCGGATAAGTTATGGTATTAGCGGAGTGTCAGGAGAGGTACAGATGACAATAGGGCTCTACAACTATCCTGGCATGCCAGAATTTTAGGAGAGCTCAGTAAGGTGCAAAACCAATACACAAAGCTGGTGGAAATGCCTGCCTGTGCCTCATTTTGCTTTAAGAATGAGTGTTTCTCTGATTAATGTCTGAAGAAAACTCTTGCTTGCTTAGTTTTTGCTTTTCTATACTTTATATTTATAGAGAGGCATAAAATGAACAGGTCCTGAGAAAGCAAATTGGGTTTCTCAAGTGAGAAACGGGACCATCTTCACACTCATACACCCGTGCACATGTTATACACTAAGACCCAAGCCTATTTGTTCTAAGAAATATTTAAAGATATGGGAAAATTACCAGGTATTGCTGAGATTAGTCAAAAAGTACATATTAATACATTTTTTATTATGAAAAGGAAATCAGATTTAAATAAAATATATGGTTTTTAAAAAGTCATATCTGCCTCAGTGATTAAACATATATATCTTTACTCCTCTGATTTCCTCAAGGTAGCTCAAACTCACAGGAGACATTGAAACCGGTGCTAAGAAGCAGAGAGAGCAGAAGTTGCTCCTTTTGCTTTTCCCTCCTTTCCTGCTCTTCTCCTGCCCCTTCTTCTTCCCTTCTCTTCCTTTTATTGATAAACGGAGTGTGTGCAAAACACACACCTGAGCAAAGTGTGGGGATAATATTTTGAATCTTTAGTTTCTGTGTTTGACGTAGCAAATTCTGTGTTCCCAATTCAGACTTTGAATCTATAGCGTTACATATTACTGATATCAGCGTGTACGGAAGTGGAGACAAGATTATATATAGATACCAACATATATGTGTGTGTGTTTACTTCAAATATTCTGCCGATGCAAAGCTCTGTCCATGGGATTTGGTTAGGAAAATCCTTGCTTACCTGTGTGACGACTTGATTATTCCCTGAAGCTGAACTTGTTTGTGCCTATTTTTAGCATGAAGCATCATCACTGATTTCACAAGTCATTGGGATTAGCCGGCCCTTTCTAAAACCTTGGGTTAGGTTTTTATGCTGTTTTGTGGGGAGAACATTATCTGAAACACAGCCATTTGTTGATGAGATGATTTTGTTGGCTACATAAACGTTGTAGATAATTCAAATGAAGAAGAGTCATGTGCTGTAAGGTTACTCGATGGGGTCTCAGGAGAGTCCCTTGCTCTGGCACAGATTTCTGATGCGTTTTTGGAGAAGCCATTTCACATCTCTGGCTCCTTGTGCCTTGCTTGTCAGTTATCTGCCTTGCTTGTCAGTTATCTACCCCTCTGTCCTCCACCCAACTATCTAGATATTAAGGTTTTTTTTTGACAAAAGTGGCCTGGATTTTTGTTTTTGCGGCACACAGTGAGATTTGACTGTTTTTGCTGTGACTGTAGGTTCTTCTGTATCAGAGGCACGCCAGCTGAAATCTGGACCACTGCTTGTTGCATTGCTGTAACATAACACATGACACGTTAGAGGGCACAACTTTTTGGGTACGTTTAACTGTTCAGTGTCATGTATGACAAGCAGCATCATGTTTCACTTTGTCGTTTGGTTTGCTGCTACTGATGAGTTTTCTTTCCTAATGTGGCATAATATTAATGTTTCTGCCTGACAACTTCCAAGCCTGGGGGTCAGAGCTCATGTTTCACCACACGAGACACCCAGCTATAAATCTTTTTAAATAATACAGGAGGCAAGATGGGGTCACTGCAGCAAAAGCCAGCCAGTCTGAACCAAGTGGCATTGATGCATGGAAGAAAGCGTGTCAATTTGGTTGGCGTTGGATAGGCACCGTTCTAAAGAAGTTTTTCTAATGGGAGGATTATATGCCTGTTTTTCTGCTGAAAAATTAATAGTCTTAATTGCAGTCTGTTACAAAGTTTATTTAGTCAACTTGGCTGTGCCCCGTTTATTATTATTTTCAGAATACTGAAAGCATGGTATAGCGTATTCACATACGCATAGTGGCCACTGTATGTAGTTGATGGGAGCTGGTAGCAAGCAATTGATTACTGATATCTGAAAATAAATGCATGAAATAACCGCATGTTATGTTTTTTATAGAAAAATGCAAAGGGAAAATATATATGGTAGAAGCTAATCCCATACAGTGGCTGTAGGTGGACAATTGTCATAGATCAGATCTTGTGTCTGTGCAGCAGTTTCAGGTTTTGAGCCATGGATTGATAATAGATCTGTATTTTCTCACTTCCCACTATGTGTATTTATCCTGCTTGTTATCTTTGCAAGATAGATACAATATGTAACTGTCCTGAATATCATCGGAGCAGTACATGGCAGGTTTTGCTACATTAGATGTTTGCTTACAGCATCCACGCAAGACCAAGAGTACCAAGTGAGCTATAAAACCCCCAATGCACTTTTCAGTTTTGTTTGTTTTCAGCTATTGGCTTTATGATTGTATGTTTATTTTACAATTCTAGTTAAATGGAAATTGTTGGTTCCTCTTGTAGTTGTAATAACAAAAATAACCGTCTTTTCGTAGCACTATTGCCGTTATTTCGTGGCGTATTCCTTATGTATGGAACAAAATGGTGGAAAAACAGAACCACATTCTTTGACAGAAGCCACTGTATTTGATGCTAAGGGTGCCGTGGAGGCTGCCTGGCTTTTGTCCTCCTCTGTTAAGAAAAGCTGTAGTACTTAGAACTAAAGGCTGGGTTATGCAAGCTTTTCAGCCAAATGGCAATTAAAACTTCCTAGGACAAAACTGCCTTTTTCTCTCCTACATGCACGCAGATCATTACATTTTAATGCCACTTCTTTATATATGCTTTTGCCCTCTATAATTTTCGGCAGGTGGCTGATCTTTCAGGCTCTGTCCGACGGTGCCACATCTTCCCAGACACCACTCCAGGGAGAATGCCCTGCAATATCCATTCTCTTTGTTGTTAGATGACCATCAGCCAGGCTGTGCCTCTTCCTGCTGGGTGCAACAAGTCCCAGGTAGCTAGAACCTGAGACAAATCCTTGTTGAAGAGAAATTCATTGACAGGAGACAGCACAGCTCATGAGGCAGCACGATGTAAGAACATGGCAGCTTGAAGGACAATGTTTGTTTTATGAAAGGAAAATGGGAAAATAAGATAGAGCATGAAGATTAAAAAAAAATAAACTGATAGCTAACAGCTTGAGTTAATTGTTACTGTAATGTGTTTTGACTTGTGGATAAGGAGAGGTGCTATTCTATCATCTTTAAGTGTGGCCAAGGAAAGTGTGACATCCTAATTTTGGAACAAATCAAGCAAGGAAAAAGGGCTGTTGTGCTGAAGTATAGGAGGGCACTCAGCAATTGTTGTGTGCTTCCTTTGCTGGCCCGTGACCTGACAGCAGTAGCACCCCGGCAGCCACACAAAGTAGGTGCTGTGGATAAAATGGAATTAAAGCAATATCTTTGTTCTAAAACTCCAAAGCACTTAGCTTTATTTTAATGTTGCTCTTCCCATCATTTCTTGCCTCTTCTCTTTTTCATGAGAGCTGACAGCCTCATCAGGAGCAGGCCCTGAGCTGGCTTGTGAGTAGTTTGGGTCTTGACTATGTATGTTCTCCTGTGTGGAATGTCTTGTGGCCCAACAGCATCTCAGAGCAAAACGAGGTGCTGAGTCCTAAGCTGGTAGATGGCACCACACTGGACACAGTCTGGATAACAAAGAGATGCAGAACTCTTGCTTTTGGTCTCTTTCTGGTTGATCTGTTACTTAGAATACCAACCACAATATTTCCACGTGTAAAGTAAGTATTTGCGTAATCTTTTTCGTGGAAAACAACACTTAAAACCTAGGTATTTATTGTTATGATCAGCTCTTTATCTAACATATTTCTGAAGATAAAATGAGAAACTTTCGTGAAAGCAGTTCCTTTCCCCCTTGCCCCATTTGCTCAAATTAATTAACATTACAGCAATGCTGTTTTCTGAGTACACACTTAATAACCTCTGGAGAATAGATTAGTCTAATATTATTTACTTACAAAGATCAGTTTTGATAGGATTTTAAGTGCAAACACTCTTGCTTGTAATCAACAATTTCTGCTTCTCCGAATTTTTGCATCTTCAACTAAAACATCTATTACACAGGCCACCTGTGGTGATAAGTGAATCTTGTCTGTGAAATTATTTTAAACACTCTCAATTCACTAAAAATGTGTATTTATTCTCTGCATTTGTAAGCTGCACGCATCGTTCCTCCCTCCCCCATACTTGGTTGCTCTGCAATATCAAATTACTCCTAACCCATTTGTGTATAAGATGTCTGCTTTAGCAAAAGAGGCACATAACTGGAGGTTGACTGTTTGTGTTTCTTCTTCTCCATCTCATTTTTTTTGTGCTCCTTTACAGGATTTTATGTATTTCATAGTGCAGGTGGCCATAAACACCAGACAGGTGTAGAGCTCCTAAGACATATGTTGTAGGTGGAGTAGTGAAGATCTCACTTAGGACTTATCTGAGATGGAGCATGAAAGAGCTCTTGACGGGTGGCAGTGGTCATCTGGGATGTGGCTACTGAAAATTAAACCACCAGAGTCTGCGATGTTATGGGCAGATCTGGATTCTCTGAGTGTTAATACTGTGCATTTCTCCTGGTGGGAGGGGAAATTTTTGCCAGAAGATGCAGTTGGAAATGCTCCTATTGTTTGCCGTGTTGGTGCTCTGCGTGTATGTGGGATGGCTCTACTTGCTGTTATCCCCAAATCATCTCTCTGAAATGAGCAGGTTCTGTGCTCACCCTGTGTCCTAAACTTCTGGAGGCAGATCTTATTAGACAGGCTGACAAGATGAACCCATTGCAGCAAGAGTTGTTGTCTGAGCTGTGAATTTGGGGTGGGAAAAGCTGATTGTTGCGGGAATAAAGAGGTTAGCAGAGAGTTTCTCTTTGCTGTGTCACTGAGGACTTACCACGCTGTTATCTGCAATAGCTTTGGGTCTTGCTCTCCCACCTGTGTTCACACATGGTAGTAGGTGCATGCTGAAAGATGACAATTCCTGTGTGCAGGCAGCGCTCCAGAACACCAGTGTATGTGTGACAGTGGCCTGGCCTGTTTCAGTGCCAAGTAAAAAAAAAATGGGTTTATAGTTGTTTAATAAAGCAGGAGACAAATGTTGCCCCTGTGCAAAGAGGCTGAGTTACGTACTTCAGGAACCACATTAGTATCACAATGCTTTGCTTTGTTCAAGAGGTGATATGCATTTACAGGCCCATTTTTCAGCAAGATAAATATGACACACGCCAAGACTTCCCTGAAGTAAATATTGTAAATAATAAAAGACTCTGCCAAGGAAAGCTGAGAAATGACTTAATCCTTACCCATTTATACTGCAGTGCCAAAGTGCCACTGACCAAATTGTGGTACAAACTGCCCATTTAATCAGCTCTCCCTGATGTCACAGAACACCTCTTCATTTCTAATGATATTCAGTATCCTTTCATTTGGTTATTAAGCCTTTGACTTTAAATGTGTATCCAGACTGGACTATTTGATACTGTTGGAGTACTGCTTTACTTGTAGATGTTCTTTTCACTATTAGCTTTTTGGGGTTTAAAATGTGAATTATTTTACCTTTTAAAAGCATCAACCTTTTATTAAAGGAGTTGTTGTACCTTAGATATTTTTTTCCTTATTTTTATTTCTGCTTTGTTAAATCCTTTTCTTCTCTCTGGCACCCAGGGCCTGCCAGCCTGGCCAGAAATGATTAAAAGACTGTGTAAACATGTAGGATGGGATTTTCAAAAGTGTTCAATATTGGCCTAACTGGGGAGCGTTGCCATTGAACAGTTATGTGAATGCTGAGTGCTTTTGAAAATCCCACTCTTAAAGTATCAGTGTTTTAACAGAGAAGCTCCTTTGACACGGTTGCTCATCACAGGGCACACTCTGCATGTGTGACATCTTTAGTTACTGACACTCAAACCTGTAACAATGAGACGTGGTCTTTGTTGGAACCCCGCTGTGATTTGCTTTTAAAATAGTCTAATAAGGGGATTGGAAAGCTGAATGTGGGGAACTTTAGATGGCAATTTGGGATTTAATCGGGAGAAGGGTGATTGCCTTTGGTTTCCAGCCACTAACTTTTGTAGTTTGAGTTAAGCCTTTAGAGATTGGGGAAAGACAGCCAACAGAAGGCTGCCAGCTCCTTTTAGGATTGGAGCATGACCAGAATGAGAATAATTTACTTCCTAGGAAGAGCTGTAATTTAAACTATGTCCAGAAAAATCAGGAACACCTCCGAAAATTGCTCATATGCAGTGTAGATATTCTTATTGATAAAGTGTTTACCTGATTGAAGAGTCAAGGAATTAAATTCATAATCATATCAAAGTGTTAATATAACCCATATTTTTCAACTAATCAATTCTTAGTGACATGGAAACATCTCATCATGCACTCATGTAGCTTTGGAGAGGCCCAGTGCCAGCTGACAAAGAGAACTCAGTTCATGAAAGGTGATTTAGTCATAATAGAATGGCTCTCAATCTGTGTGTGTGTCAGTGAGGACCACACATAGGAGCAAGAAGAAGATGTGCTTGCTCCTAATATCTGGTGGTCTAAGTGAACAGAAATGATATGGAGGTCATGGGTGCTATGATGGTATCAATCTATATAAGAACAGAAATGAGCTTAGTCATATATCACAGATCATGAAAAAGAAATCTGTCCTTCAAGTACCCATAACTGTAAAAAACCCCAACTGAATCTGGGGATGGGTTATCTTAAATGGGTTCTATTTCTTGCTTTTGGAATGGAAGGAAGGGTTCTTTGCAATATCAGCATGTGCTGAGGGCTCAGTGCTGCTGGGAGAAGAACGGTGGTCTCAGCCTGCTGTCTGATTTTTGAGCTCAATTGGTTTATTTATTTGAAATAGAATTTCTTTTCTGGAAACTGAAGTAAATGAAAATAAGAATTTACAGTATACCAGCAGAACAAGTAGTCTTAATAGATACTTATGGTATGGAGATTTCCCTCTGAATCCTCTTATCTTCTGTTTGTAAACAGGGTTGAAAATAGTTATTTGCAAACATTTCGCAGTAGGTGCCCTCTGACAACTTAGCAATTTTCCTAACCTGATGAATAAATAACTGTTCCACCTGGTATAATTCAAGAATGTAAGTTTTGTTTGTTATTGTAGATAATGGGCTTGTGCTGGAGAAAACATGATTAAATGCAGTTCTTTTTCTGGAAAGCTTCTAACTCACCTCACTGTTCCTACATTGGGTTCCTTAGGCTGATGCAGATTTCCAGGTTGAGTGCAGTATCCAGTGCCAGATCAGGGCCCAAGACCAGCAAGGCAAAGACCCACTGGAAAAAAGGGAATTCTCTTGTTCCCTCAACTTTATTCTCTCACCTTTCCATAGAAACTTGCTCAGGAGGAGTTGATCTAGGGAGAGTGAAGCAATGCAATATTTCCTCTCTTCCACTTCAGAATCCATGCTTTGTGTTGTGATAATTGGATGAGAGATGCTCCATTCAGTAACATCACTGAAAAAATAATAAACTGCATGTGGTTCAATTTGTACCTCCAGCATTCTGTATTACAACATGATTTCAATCAGTGCTAGTGGTTAAAAGTGGATTTTCTTCGTTCGTGAAATACCTGTAGCACCAAGGGTGGTAGGTTCTGTTCTAGTTCTGAATTGATACGTAAGAGAAATCCTGTAAATGCTACACAGATGCAGGTGCTTTTATCTGCAGGACAGGCATTAGGACCTCACAGTAAACTACAAAATCCCAGTGAATTTTTATTGGTAGTATTTGCACAAGTGATCTGTTAAAGACTTGTTGGATGTGGAGCATTTTCTTGCATTAAAATATTTCTCTCCCGCAGAGTATCTTGTGTTATGGGAAGCAAACCCTCTTCAGTGCATTGTGTTTTGAGGCCGGTGTCTCAGGCTTGACAACAAAATACGTGGGCTTTGGTTCTTGTTGGCTCTGTCCCTGCACCGCTACACCAGGGACGTCACTGAAGAGCTTTGCAGAGGGGTGGTTGTGGGGAGAAGTGTGGGACAGAGCTGTTCTAAATCAGAAAGTTGGGATGCAGAATGTGTATTGTGCTCACAGTAGCTTAGTCCCGTGAATACAGAAACAACCATGATTTCAGTGGACTTGGATTTGCCTGAATTTCAGTGGGATCAGGTAGAACCCAGGGTGTATGTTGTTTTTGCTGAGATCATTCCTTGAAAGAGAGAGACACATTGATTTGCAATAATGATTTTTTTTAATTGCACACACATGTGTATACACAGACATACTTATTCACACACAGATTCTTAGAAACACAGGCTAAGATAACTTATCTGCATTATCTTGCTTCTTTCTTTCTCATTGTACCTCTTAGGGAATTTGCAGCACTGTTTTGTTCCAACACAAAACCCAATAAATTAAACAAGCTCCCCTGAAAAGGCAGAGACAACATAAAACATCTGTGCACTAGTTTTCTGGAAATCCAAACGTGATCATCAACATAAATTGCTAATAAGTTTCGTAGCCATATTTTGGTCATTTTCCTAATTCTACATCCAGATATCCTTGAGTCTATTTATAATGAACATCTTTTCTTCTATTATTTTTTTTGGTAGTGACACATGCCTCCAATCACAGGACATGTGTTAGCAGAACTCTGAAGGACACACAATGTCTGTAACATTTCTCAGATAATATTGTCATATACTTGGAGCAGCAGGCCCATTTTGAAACAGTAATTTGGTCCCTAAAGAGCTCTTTAGCCTCTGTCTTGCCTGCCCACCCTGGCCAAGCTGTCCAAGAGAGCAGCCCAAGATAGATGGTCTGGATTTGTGTAGAGTAATTTAAAGCATCCTGCTTTTTTCTTGCTTCTTTTTTTTCTGCTTCGTTTTCTTTCCTGGTGGAGAATTTACTTGGGAATACACTTTATCTGCAGCATTGCTTGCTTATACAGGCACATACAGCTCCTTGATTTTTTATTTTGTCTTACTAAAACCTTTATTAGAATGCAGATGAACCCTGACCTCAGCCGGGGATTAAGTGAACAGATTCTTTAAGTAATAAATCTAAAGGCATATTACAAGCAAGGAAAAGGGATTTCCCTTGTGTTTTTGGATTTATAAGTGCCAGAGGCTAAACAACTTTACAAGGGCTCCAAGATTGCTCCTTTTTTCTAACCTGGGACATGTTCTAATATTGTGACATAGCAAAGAATTAAGCTGGCTTACTAAGTATAAAACATGTAGAGTAATTGAAAATGTATCATACAGACAGGAATGCTCAGTGCAACAATGTCCTTTTACAAAGATTACTCTGATTTATAGGGGATGTCTTAACTCCTAATCCCAGGGACACAGGATAGCATCGACCATGTATTCTTTCATAAGCAGCAAAATAAAAAGGTGGTTAATAATATATATGCTAGAGATTGAAAATAAGGGAGAGGGGGCTGGGACAGCAATGACTTTCATATTAGAAAAATTTAACAGTGCCAATACTTTCATTAGGTTTTTGTGTTTGTGTCATCAGGGAAGTGCAGCTCTTTTGTGTTTTGTAGCTGAAAGAAGTAACCAAATGGAGCAAGAATGAATTAGTGCTAAATATTGTTTGGTATAAGCTGTTCTGAAGAGCTCAGAGAGGAAATGGCTGGGGGTGGGGGAGGGAGAAAAGGTCAGATGGACCATAGATGTGAAGCAGGGTGTGGAAACAGCTGGAGCCGAATCACTGTGTCTTGAAATTAAAAGAGAAGATGGTGAAAACAGTTATTTTCTTTCGACCGTCCAAAGGGGAAGACTTCAGGGAGAACAATGGTGCTGCTCTGCAGAGCTCACGTCACCGATCGTGACCTCACCCTACACAAGTTCAAGGACCTCTTCTCCCCCATTAACCATATTCAAAATAATCACACATACTCCTTCCTGATCCATTCATTTTCTCCCAGCTGCTGGTTCCTGCTCTGGGTCTCTGATCAGTCTTTTATCTTCTCATTCGATAACAACTCTTGGAAGATCTGCTAGAGGCTGGAGGAATTCTTTCTCTTTGGAGTCAGTCCTCTTCCCTTTCCTTCCTGCTTCTCGTGCTCCATTCTACTTCCGATTGCTTCATCGAGTTCAGCTTTGCCAAGAGAACACGAATCTATTATTTCAGTCTTCTCCCCCATGCTGAAATTTTCTGCCTGCTGTGTCCCTTGGGATTGTGTTTTCCAGGTTGCAGAAAGCACTTCTTTCACATTAAGACATATTTTCCTCCATCTCAGAGACAAGTAGTAGGGGTTTGGTTCTCAAACTGGTAGGGACAACTCTTGCATCATGAAGTGACTGGAGAGGGACGCAGAGCTTTTTGCTGGAGTTTGCCAGGAGTTTGAAACAAAAGGTTGTGGAAGTGTATGGAGTCCTAGTTAGCTCACAGTTAACTCCAAAACCTGAAGAGGGCAGAATGACTGACAGTGTTGTTCATGTTTCACTGATTGTCATTTAAAAAGAAGCTTCAGGTTTCAGTTGATACAGCTTCAAGCCATCTCCTCTGCTTTCCTATTTGTGTCCAGCTTTGCCACGTCTTCTTCTGGTACAAACACTTTGTGTTCCAAAACTTCTGGCATATCAGGAATGGAAAATTTATGGACAGCATAAAATATATGGAACTTTGATGGCAAAGCAAATGACAGAAAACTTTTTGTGTTACAAGTGTTAACATCCTGGCTATGCTTTTAGTTTTATCTGGCATTTTCATTTTGTTTGTTTTTTTTTTTGTTGGTGCACAGATTTCCCTGCCCTCTTCCTACTTTATTACATCACACTAAAGCCTGGTGTGAGAGGAAACTAGGCTAATTTCTGAATGTTGAGATTATGTGGAGCATTTATTTTGAAGTGAAGGATATCTGGGTGGTTGTGTTGTCTGAAGGCTGAATAGAGTTGTCACAATGCTACATTGAACACTTATGTATTTTGGAAGAAATGATAATTTTTGAAGATGCAACATAGGGAACACTTGAGTAAGAGGAGTTGGTACACTGTAGTTTAATGCCTGCAAAAATGTATGGCCCATTCAGGGAAGGTACTGTGGCTTTTGTCCCCATCTTGTGGTTGTCCAGATAAGGCATTTGTAAGGCTTAATCTTCTGAGTCAAGCTGTGGAAGGTTCTACTGTTAGCTCTGAAGAGTCTGTTCTTCTTTCACGTGAAAATGATGTGAAGTTGCTCATTTATCACAATCCAGAAAAAGGAGCTCCAGGTGACTGTGCCCTGCAAGCTCTGACATCTGCAGCAGGGAAACGCTCACAATACTCTTCACGGGGAAAACCAGCAAAACTAAGTTGAAGTCTGGAGCAAGAAGCAGAGGGACACCCTAGGGGACAACCATGAATCTCACTACAAGTCTCTGGATTAGGCCAAAGACCTGTAACTCAGAGCCAGGACTTGGATGCTGTTTGCCGTTTGCTCCAGATGAGATTATCAGTGCCAAAGTTATGCTTGGACAAATTAGCCTCTCCTTGCTCCTTTGTGTTGGTTGGAAGAGATTGGTGACATCTAGGACCAAAGTAGCATCTCTGTGGACACTGTTTGCCCACATGATGAGCTGTAGACCATGCAGGTGACTCCTGAAGGTGTTGTTCATCCCTTTACCTGCCCTGGCTGTGTTGTTAAATGTAAGACAGCAGCTAGAAGGTAATAAATGGATTTTAGCCTCTGTGTGGGGGGATCTAACTCCAACAAAATGGTCAAGAATAAGTACAAAGGAGCAATTAAGGATGGAGATTAGCCGAAAACAACATGTTTACAGATGTGAACTTTAATTAGCTCTTTGTGTAAGAAACTAATCTACAGCGTTGTGCATGGGATAACTATTGACAACATGGTCAGGAACAAATAGCTGAAAATTCTTCTCAGTAGTAGTAGCTCAAGACAGAGTGGAATAACCCATGGTAGCTCACAAACCTCATTATCTTTACCTGTGATGCAAAACTGGGACTAAGTGCAAGGCTGTCAAGATGGTGAGGATCAAGGGGATCAAATTCAAATAGCACAAGTAAATAAAGGAGCATCACTTACTGTATTACAGGAGGGAAATAGAAAGTAACTAAGATTAGTAAAATCCCTTCTTTGATAAACTCTGGACTCCAGGGGCTCTCAAACCACATTTTACAAGGACTTGTTTTCCATGCTCCCACCCTTCACTCAGCATCTTTCTGTTCATTGGCAATTTTGTGATGGCCATAATGTGATTTTTGAAATACTATATTTGGGTTTTTGTAAATGTCTGGCAGTTACAGTCAAGTTTGAGAAGGGACCACATTTTAAGAAAACCATTTATTTTATTCTCTTGATTCTTAGAAAATGAAACCTTACAGAAACAAATTAAGAAATACGTAATAAGAAGAGTAGTATGAACAAGACATTTACAAATACGATTCATCCAGCTTCTGCTTTTTCACTTCCCAGCATCCTAATCAGAAGAACACAAACAAGTCAAGGAAATAGATATCTTTTGGGAGGGATGGGAAGGTGAGACATGGGAAGAGGGATATTTAGGATTGTGGAATGATTCATATATGAGAAGAGATTGTAGAGATCGGGAATCTTTAGGTTGGAAAAGTGATGAGAGAAGGAAGATACAATCAAGACTATGAAATTATCAAAGGGAATATGGAATGAGAGTTCTAAATTCCTAACACAAAGATTAAAGATTGCCCTGTTAAGTGATCAGGTAACAGGTTTAACACAAGCAGAGAAGGTACTTTTTTACACAATGCAGAATTTAAGTGTGAACCCATTGCAACAGGATGTGGAGGTCGAAACTGAAAATGAGTTCAAAGAGAGACAAGTTCAGGGAGAACCGATCTTATAAAGCCTATAAATACGAAGGTGCAGATGGAATCTCTGGGCTCAGAAAACCTTGAAACTTTTGTTGCTGGAAGCTGGGAGAGTACAGTTGGCTATTCTTTCAATATTCCTCTTTTCTCCTTTCACATAGCTACTATTGGCCAATGCTGAGACAGATGCTTGGCTCAGTGTCTGCCTTTATGGAAGACATTATGTTTGTAGGTGTTATACTTTGGAAGACTTCAAGAAAAACCCTCTTTTGGAGGGAGTTTGTTCCAGATCTGAAATCCTTTTCATCTCCTTGGGACCTTGCATCTGTCAGGTGCTGGAACGCCAGCTCCCTCCAGAATGAGATTGAATATAAAATCAGAAGATGTTTCAGTACAGAAATACTAGTTTCTCTCTATTTGCAGTTTTGTATGATGGTGAGTAAAGGGTTCACTTTGCAATTTATGTATTTTCTGGTTTTCCCAACGCCATATGAAATCCAGAAATCAACTTTCTTTAAAAAATGGTGTGATGAAATCCTCACAAAAATCACATGGAAACAGAGGTAAAAGAGCTGTTATTGTGAGAATTTCAACAACGCTAGTCAGTGTTGGAAGCAATGCTTTGGATGGGTGTTGCAGCACAAATGGGGAGCCAGGGCAGGCTCAAATTACTCTCCCTGAGTCAGCTAATGAAAACTGTTTGGTATCTGTGAACTCTTCTTACAAGGAGATGGGCCCCAAACTGCACAATATACCAATTGAGATTGAATGGGGGTACATAAGCCAATAGAGAGGTATGGATAGTTATGTTGTTATTACTTATTTGTGAAGTAGCATATACTGCCTTTAGCAAAAATCAGGATGCTAAATAACATTTTCTATACACAGTAGAGACCAGTCTGTGTTATCAGACATCCTTAGTGTACATAAGTAGCCAAAGACAGGCAGGAGCGGGGAAGAAGAGAACAGAGGGAGGCACAACTGGCTGAAGTGATTTGCCCAAATTCACAGAACACATCAGTGGCAAAGCCAAAAAACGAGCCCAGGGTTTCTGGGGCACAGCTGATGGGATCATATGCTGCACAAATCCATTACAGAGAGATGTAGCAGCTTTGTGGTCTGAGCTGTAAGTTCGATGTTCATCCACACCAAAAATATAATGTATGGAGACTTGAGTGTATTTTAAGAATTGTTCCTTTCTTCTTACAGCAACTGGAAAGGATGGCAACCTGCCCTGAAATAGTAACTGTCAATATATGATGCCTTTTGCAGCTCTCCTTCCTGATCAAATAAATAATTTGTAAGGTTTTGATGACAAAAGGATGTATCCTCTGCTCAGCTATCACCTGCCAGCACTACTCTGTGCAATCTGATTTAGAGATTTAAGCATAGAAATCATCCTTTCTGCTGTTTCCCCTGGAAACAGGGAGCCCAGCGGAGAGGTTAATCATTTGGGTTTGCAATTCATAGTCGGCAAAAACCAAAATAATTCCCAGTCTTCTGAGTTTTAAAATGTGCTGCTAAACTTTAAAGTTTCAAAGGCAGCGTTGTTGTTTGGTCCCTGATCTTGTTTAAAAGTAAGTAATTCTAGACAATAATATATGCCCAGAAGAGTGTGCATTAAATACAGTGAAGCTTCCCTTGCTTTGCTGTGGTAAAGCCATGTATGAGAAAGAGGAGAAATAATCCGTATCTTCCCTTTGGGTTAGTGGAGTGTTCTGTATAGCAATAACTGTGCACCAGGATACCAGCTTCCCCGTGTAGGGAATATATCCCAGTATAAGTTCACAGAATCACAGAATCGACTGGGTTGGAAAAGACCTCAGAGATCATCGAGTCCAACCCTTGGTCCAACTCTAGTCTGTTTACTAGAGCATGGCACTAAGTGCCATGTCCAACCTCACTGATTCGTCATGGGTGGAGAGTGAGCTGGGAACTAGGGAATCTTGGTAGAGAAATGGGTCTTAGGTATTCGGAGACCTGGTGGAGAAGAGCACTGGGTAGCCCAGTGCCCCCATGGTGTGGGCAGCTTTCAACGTTGTTTGTGAATAACCACCTATACCCTGCTCACCATGCACAGTGAAACTCCTTCAAGTCTAAGGCTAGTAACTTCTTTTCTGCCAATCTATGTTACACATAATGTGCAAGGGCATGAGCTTGCACTATCCAGGCATGAGGATGAAGTCACGGCTTTAGTTCAACTTCTATATGGCTTGACTGTGTGGGATTAAGTAAATCCAGCCGTAAAGTACTGGGTGCTGGATGCTGTGTTTCCAGCTAGTTGAAAAAGCCCTTAGAAATCTTGAAAATAATGATAAAAGCCGAGGGTTAACAAAAAAAACCCAATGCAAAGCCTTCCTCTTATGTTTTGACCATTGGGGTCAAAACCCAGTAGGCTGAACTGGAGACATTATAATTTCCATTATTAGGCATCTGAGGGAGCCATGACTATAAGCACATTTTCCTGTGCTTTCAGTAGTGTTCAAATATATTGTAATGTTTCCTGCAGGAAAACAGGGGTAATTGCTGTCACTGTACTCTGGGGGCTAACATTCTCAAAAGATATAACTAGTCACTGCAAAGGGGTTGTAGCTGAAATGAATTTGACCCGTAATGTATTGCAAAAATACTATATGCATCTTGGGATCTCAGCACTCTGCATGCTTTGGAGGTGGGTCAATTAAAAGGCTATAATTTAGGGTCTTCATGAAAATCTTTGGGAATAGGGAAGTCTGAATATGGTAATGAAAATCCATAAGGGTATTTTCACTGTGTGTGTGTGTATTTGTGCAGTTTTGTCTCTATTTTTTGTATAGGTAAAAACCATAATATCACGTTTGTGTGAGATGTCTAAAAGTTAGATGAATATATGCACATAAATAGTGTGTGCACAAACACATGCACACACATCCAGAGCATCCACGTGCACACAGGCACACCCCGCCCCCCACACCTCTGTGTTAATGAGCTTTTCCTCTGGAGAGGACAAGTCGAAAGGAGCCAGTCCTTCCAGCCAAAAAAATCAATTGCTTCTTCATGAATTATTGAGATGTTTGCCATCAGTTTCTTTACAAAAAAAAAAAGGAGTCATTGTTCAGTGTTTCCTCCCCCAGCATGCTCTTTGCTTTTACCTTGTGATATCATGACATGAAGATACCAATTCTTACATATAGAAGTTTTGATTCTTTCAATGACATGCATATTGCAGTATTTTAATATCTTCTTTTCTTTCCAGTGTTGGCCAGTTTGTGCACATACACACTTTTCACATAGAGCGACTGTCATTCTCCTCCCAGCACTTAGCAAGGGAAGGGATGCTGAATGTAACAAAAAAATCACTTCATAGCAAAAATACTAATATTTCCTCTGCTACCGCATGCAGTATTGATGTACTGGTGCTCAGAAACTGAATCAAGGCTCTTACGCTGAACTGTGAGACACCACTAAATGAACACTTTTGCCTCTTCTGTGAATAGAGAGATTAATGACGTTAAGTGAAAGCCAAGCCTGCTGAAATGTTAGCTTCCTTATGGTGCTTTGAATTTCCCTTATTTTTGACAAATGAACCAATCTGGCAATAAAATCCTTCCACAGTAGGTTAATAATGTCATAGCTGTACAGTGAAATAGTAATGTTTGTACTATCTCTTTGCAAACAATAATCCTTTGAAGCCTGATGAATCTATTTTCAACCAACTTGTCTGCCCGTACACAGAGCTTCCCCTTTGAAAATACAGCTTAGAAGATATTTAAAACCTGGGAGACAATGGGCCAAGGAAGAAGGACAGTGGTTTAAAAGGCAGAAGTCGAGTGAATTCTTTTCTGCTTCACTTTCTTCTCAGTGTCTCCTTTAATAGCTTTGAAAGCACTTTAAGAAAGGTTTCCTCGCTAATTTTTCTAGCCACAGACTACTGCCCAGTTTGTTTGCTGCAACATTCAGTTATCGCTTACAAAAGTAGCTTTTCCCCTCAATCACTTGTGAAGAGAACTGGAAAAGCAGTGGCTGAATGTAATCAGAAACTTTGCTGGCTAAATCGGGTTTCAGAATTGAGCTGTCTTTGGAGGGCGGCTTTCGAATGGTGACACGGGTTTTGTTCTTGTATTCTGGCAGGAGCTCTTGTTTGTGTTTATATGTACTTTATCACAATTATATATTAACAAGAATATCTGGACACAGTGAACTAATTTCCCAGCAGGAGTTTTTCTTGCAGCTTTACAAGAAACTTCAAACGTGAACACATCTGAATTAAACTGGCCTTGTATACTTGCTAATGGGGAGATTCAGGAGGTAAAAAGAAACTGCAGAAGCTGTGAGAACAAGCGGTTCTCATACAAATTAATCAAGTAAAACAGACAGTGAGCTGTGCAGGCAGCAGCAGATCCTCTGCCTGGAGAATATTTGTCAGTGTTCATATTCAGAGTGAGATCTAACGCTTCTCATTGTGCAGGAAACTGGATTCCATAGTGGCCAGACACCCACTTTCCATTTAAGAGGGAAAGACTGTTAGCAGGGAGGGAATGAGGAAAGAAACAGGGTGGTGGTGGAGCAGGGCAGTGAGGTCCTTTCTCAAACACCCCAGGCCTGTGTATGTGCTGCTCACTGATCTTTCCTCATCCCCTCTAATATCTCCTGAAATCTCAGCTTCCTCATACCTTGCATGAGGAAAACCGGTGTTCCCCAAACAAGGAGTAGAAACAGCACCCTGCAGTTTGGGTGATCAACCACATTGGCCAAATTCAACATTGAGCACCCACTGAACGTCTCAGCAGAGACCAGCAGACCTCTAAAGGAGGCCTGTTTGCAAACAGAATTGATGGCAGCAAATAATTCTGTGCTCATAAGTGCTTGAGGGTGAGAGCAGCGGTGGATCTGGTGCAGTAGTGAGCATAATGGACTGGCAGCAATTGGGAGAGGAAAGAAATGGTGAAAAACCAAAGTCTCCCATCAAATGGTTAGCAAAGGGCCAATTGTTCTATTTACAAGAGCTCTCCTGCCTGGAGGAGAGGGGGAAAAAAAAAGTATCAAGACAAGCATTTCCTCCCTGTAATGATAAGGAGCTGTTGCCTGCAGCGTTCAGACTACACGGTTTCACAGATGTTTGAAAAAAAACCCCAGCTGACAGCCTCTCTCTACCTTAACTATAGCAGTAGCACAATTGTCTGTCAGTCTTTGTACAAAGCAGAGTGGAAATATTGCCCTCCTGTTTCTTTAAGTCCCAGGGACTTAGTAAAATTAACACTAAATGTTTTAAAAGAAACCCTATCAAAAATCACTGATGATTTCGAGTTATTATTGAGCATGGGTGTCTGAGTAGCTCGGGGCAGTGCACATAAACTTGACAAACAGGGTACTTTAGTGCTGCCTGCCCAGATCCACATAATAGGGCAATGAAGCTTTTATTCATTCAGAGAAAGGTTGAGTTTGATTGGCAGGTCAGCCTGCCTGAACACCACAGTCTCTTTTCCCTAACACTTCACTGCTATCAATTACAGTTTTGAATGTGAATTGTTTCTAATGTAAAATAATGCCAACCTCTGCCTCTAACCTCAGGCCAGAAAGCTCTCTTGTGTTTTTTTTATTCATATTCACTGACTGCCTCAGGACTCTGTTTCTGCTTTGTATTTTCTCAGTCTCTCTCTCACCAAAGTGCTGCCATCAGAAGCCAGATTCATGCACAGCACATTATTTTCATTGTATGAATGATATCATTGGTGAGCAAAATCAAATAGAGTGATATTGCCCCCGCCTTTCAGTTGCCACAGTAGTACTGTTTGTAGCTGTAAACATGCAGGTTCAGAGACGTAATTCATAATAAAGTTGTAATCCATTACAAGCAAGCATGACTCTGAAATTACTTGATTTTTATCTGGCAGTTGACTTAAATCTGTTTGCAAAACTTGCTGGATTGAAGAGAATGCAGATCTTATTTAAATCAGGTGATTTGGTTCAGCTGCCATCTGTTGGCCGGTTCATTATTATGATTCTGTGGTTACAGTAGTTACCTGTCTTCATTTATTTCAGTAAAACAGAAATTACATTTAGTAAATAGTGGGGGGTGTTATGTAATGGTCCTTACCCCAGGGAACTGGTTTTATGTGTATGCTTGTGTAACACTAACACAAAATCTGCTTTCTATGCTGGATGGCCATTTATGCTGCAAGATGCATTTCCTGTTGCTTTGTGACAACCCTCAAAAATGAGCTGCTTTGCTGACTTACGAAAATGCTGCGTGTGTTGCATTGCGGTAGGTTAGAAAGGCCCTATAGGATGGTGGTTTGAAATGGGCTCACAGAGTGGGACACATGGGTTTAGAACCCTCTGCGTGGTGGGGTCTCTTGTAGAGACTTGTTTTGTGGTATCAGAAGCTGGTTTGGTTTGAGTTTTGGTGATTTTTGTTTGTTTATTTATTTATTTATTCTTCTGCTCCTTCTTACACTCCACAGCCCCTTAGGTAGGACTTAACTGTGTCCATTTTTCCCATTTCACAAAAGCTTCCAGTCCAACTGAACTTCCATTTCACTATTGTTTACCTGGTTTTCATCAGCATTTTCCCTCTCTCGTGTTGGTGGCTCGTCTCTCCTGCTTCATTATGGAATCCATATAACACTGTGTGCACTCTGCCTCCAGTGACATCACTTCAGGCTTTTTCCCCCCGTCACATCCATTAATATCTTGATAGGGATATAGAGGAAAGACCCACCTTTGCTCTTTCATCTCTCTTGAGACAGCCACTCTGCAGAGTAACCTAGAAACAAGCCATCCCTTTTGGATGCAATTGCTTACACAAATGCCAGTTTCAGGATGGAACTGTGCTCTCAAGAACAGCTTTTTCATCAAATACATTCAAACACGGTTTTAACATCTTTTTAATTTTACGGTGTGATAATGCAGTTTGTGCTGGAAAAGGATCTCTTACTTTAGAAAAATGAGTGGATGAAGATGTTATATGATACTTTGTATGACATAACTGGAGACACCTCCTGCTCCTGGCAGTTTTATGTTTTCCTGTGAGCTCTCTCCTGCTATCTGAGATTTCTCCCTTAGCTTCAAGTGTAGGGTGGTCTGAGAGCTTGAAACAGGAAAACATGTTATCAAGTTTCACTTGCCCATGGTATATATATCACAGTGGCCAGCAGAATGTCTGAGGAAATGATAGATTTCCCACCATATTGCGTACTTCTGTCATGGCTTGCATAAGGTAATTTTGATATTCCAGGTACAATTTCTAGTTTTTCACAGCACGTTGTGTTTGTTTGGTTTTAATTTTGATTTCAGGTGAAAATAAATTTCAAAATTTCAGGCTTCTAAGTCAAACAAAACTTGTGAATTTTGACCAATTTGACATTCAGAAAAACTCATAGCATATTCCTGGTTGACTGGTCATTTTTATACCCACTTTGCTGTTTGGGCAGTGGAGGTAAAGCGGCACAAGGCCCAGTTTCTGTGTTACATCAGTTTTAGAGCAGAGTAACTACATATTTTGCACAGGGAATTCCTGCTTTATAAGCTCAGGCGAACACTTTCACAGCAAATACGTTATGTAGTTTCGGTGCAAATAAATGTGTGCCTTGCTCTGCTCGTCAGTAGCTGCCTTGTGAGACTCAGAGCTTTGGAGCCTGAATCCGGAGTGTGTGAAAAGGAAGCTATGAGAGATGCCACCTACTCCAACTTGTCCTCCACTTCCCAAGCAGACGTATGGCACAAACACATTGTAAATAAAGATGACTTCAGACACAGCTCTTTTCATGGGTGAATGAGTTACACTGGGCGTTTTACTGGCAAGCGGGACGTTACTTGGATTCCACATTTGAATACTTGATCTGTTAGCATTGCTGGATTCTTTCGTTCCCGTGTATTGATTTAAAGCCTCTCCTGTAAACAAGCAGTTAGCTCGCTGGAAGGCAGCGTTCCTGGGAGATGCTGATGCACAGCCCTGGTTTGCTTTGGCTGTGTCCTGCCGTGCCAGGGTTGTGTTCTCTCCTGTACAGCTCCGGGCTGGTGTTCACCCACCATCTCACTCTGCCTGACAGCCACCAAAACCCGTTATTTCTGCTGCAGGCGATGGCAATTTGGCAACGCCTGTGCTTTAGTCGCTGTAGTAAAGCATGGGCATTACCCAGCATTCTGAGGATGGTCGTGTTTACCTTCACTGGAGTATGAAGTGGTTAAGGCCGTAATTCAGGAAAGCAATTGAGCATTGAATGTAAATCCATCATTGTTCTGGACGTACTGAAGCCTGTGTTAAACTTTTACTTTAATGAGACTTGACCAAGTGTTTGAAAGTCCATATGTATCTAAGATCAGCTGATACCATGAAAACTGTTTAGCTGGACTTTACGCATGGTACGGATAAATACAGGTTTAGTATCAGATGAAAGATGCCCTGCTAATAAGAAAGCTTTTTGGCAGATCAGCATTTTGACTTTTGTTTTCCTGAAGCCTGTTGCAATTCATAATGCATACTTCTTTTGTTTTGGAAGGAACATACAAAGAACTGAATAACTAAACTTATAATTTTATGAGGCACTGATATTTTTGGATGGTCAGCAGAATCTTTCCTCAGTTGTTTGGAAGCTTAAGAGGTTTAGAAAGTTCTTCCTTAGAGATAAATAAGCTGTCAATTCATGATGAAGAAAATCAAACTTATACTGTTGATTTTGGCTGTGGTATTTGCAAAAGTATGAGAGAAATTTTTGCAGTCGTGGAGCACTCCATGTGTTAGCATTTAGCTTTCCAATGCCACATTGTGCCTCCGATAGCATTTCTGAAAGGTAAACAGAAATGTCAAAATAATGAAAATAAAAGATTAACCATTCAGATTTTTTTTTGAGTTAGAAATCAAATCTATCTTGCAAATTAATAGAAAGCCAGATCAAGTTCCGAAAGCTGCTTGTTACACCAGTTGCCTGTTCTTTGCCCCCCTTCTTCTGAAGGCCTTTTTCAGACTTCACCACATTTAGATTGCGAAACGTCTAAACAGAGATTCTAAACAGAAACCTGGGAGGTATAGAAGGTATGCCAAGAGCAAATTAGTTTACTTAGTTCATGACTTTAATACACCCTTGCAATTAGCAGAGTATTTCCTTTGGACTTGTGGTCTTAAGGTATGTGTTTCTGTTCATGATTTTTTTTTTCTTTATTCACTGCCTTTAAATGAGAAAAAACAAACTTCACAGTTCTGCTTTGCTGGATCCATATGTACCAGGAGTCTGGTTGTGTTCAAGTTGCAGTTTGACTTGGAGATCAGCATCTCCAAATGCATTGGCAGGTGAGAGAAAAAAGGCTGAGTTAAGAGACGGCTGCAAACAAAGCAGAATTAGGCTGTAAAACTCGCTTGTGAAACCTCTCCCCCAGTGCACCAGTTCCTCATGGGTGTACGCACTGAGGGATGTGTGGTTTTTGAGCTTCTACTGGGGGAAATGCACCTATTTGCTGACTATTATACTCAGAGCGATACAGGATGCTGAAGGCGTCCATCCCTTCGGAGGCCGCATCTTCCCCTCCACATATCCTAAACCATTCCAGCTCCCAGATACTTTGCACCTCTGCAATCTCCTTGCTTCCTTGAACTAACTTCACCTTCTTCTCAGTGCCAAACCTTCTAGAAACAGCTTCAGTTCAAACTGTATCTTCCAGAGCCGCCTGGACGCTTGTCTCTTCCCTCCCTGGAAAACAACTGCAACCCACCTGGTAGCTGCCAAATTGGCACCCACAATTGCAGTGTCTTGACCCAGCATGACACAACCCTTCTCCCTCGGCTACCAAACCTGCCCACAAACCCCCCACAATGGCAGCTTGACCCTGGCAGACACAATTGCCCCTTGTGTTTGCCAAACCCACAAAATTATAGGGGTCGTGCAGGAAAAGGCAGCGAGATGGGTGAGTTCGTGCTCTCTGCGCTGTCTGTGACACTGTGACCCTGTTCATGGGCACATCCTTGCAGGAGGACTCGGCAGCCTGTCTGCAACGCTTCGTTTTAAATTGTAGCCTTAAAAGATCCTTTTTTAGATGCAAATGAAAGACCCAATTAGAGTTTTTTTAAAAAAATACAAGGCAAAAGTGTATTAAGATTAGCAAGAAAGATCTGATTCTGCCCCCTTAGTCCCATCGTTTTTCTATTCTCAATCTTCATTTCTTAAGCATGTGTGTAAGCTGCCATGTACCCAAAACCAGCCTGGTCAGTTATATTCACACGTGTGAAATCTTCAGGCTATCGAAGATCTTATTTGGCATAGAAGAGTTATCTGATGGTCAACCGGGTTCCAGCCCAGTTTCTTTTAATAGCTGGTGGTGCTTTAACTGTGTATTTTAGTTTTACCAGTCAGAGAATGGGAGAAATTATACATCCTCATTTCAAAGAGCTGATCTGTGGACTAATCAGACAGTGTTTATGACACATATCTTCTAAAATGTAAATTCATATAAATAACTCTATGTATATTTATATATACTATATTTATACGTAGCATAAATATAACTACAGTGTGTATGTAAGCACATACATGTCTTTGTGTCTATGTGCGTGATAGGCATGTGCGTTATTTATTTACTAATATGCCACTGAGCGCCCTGATTTGGGAGCGAGATTTGGGGGTCTCTGCTCCGGGTTGTATTTTGCTGCAGCCCCTTGCCGGTGCACTTGGGGGATGCAGCCGTACCGCGCTCCTTACAGGGAGCTTTTCTCCGGATTTGCTAATACAGGGAAATTTACTGGCATAATTATACCCGTATAATTATGCTGGAGTAGTTATACTGCTGTAGCTCCCATGTGAATGCTCTTGTGCTGCGATAATAGTGCCCATCTGGGAAGTTACACCAGTGTATCTCTACTGGTAAATATCTCCATGTGGGCAAGTCCTTCTTTAGGGGCAGATTTTACAGACCGATGTACGGCACAGTCCTTGCAGGCCCTTTTGTACCTCATAGGTTACGTTCGTCAACCACAATTTATGCAGAGCAAAAAGTTATTTAGAATTCCTACCAGAATATTTGGAAAGAAACAAATGTTTTCTCTCACCAATATAGCATTTTTTTTTTTTTTCTACAGTCACTTTATTTAGCTTTTCTAATATATTTTAATATATAAAAATACAAATATAACTTCTGACTTTTGTGTTCAGGAAATTTCTTTTTAGATGTACCGAGGATCAGATATAAGCCATGTCTGGAAGCAATACTTGGCCAACAGCTGAGTGTGTGTATGTGTGTGTGTTCATCTATCCATGATTCATTCTGAGGGCTGTTTTAGCCTTCATAAAATATTCATGCTGGTTGTGCATGGTTCTATAATTGCCATCTCAGGCCTTGAATTATTTATAGGTTGTACTGTTCACATAGTCTCATTTACTGATAGAGCAGATAACACTATACAAGAGGATCCCAAACACTCTAATGCCTGTTACTTTGCATTAAGTAGTGGAATTATATTACTGTAGGTGTAAAATGCTGGCCTTTTTCTCCTCTCGCTTTAATATATCATTTTTGTATTTATAATATGCTAATTGTTGAGATGCTGTTAAGCCTCATAATTCCTGCCGAGTTTTGCAGAAATCAAGATGTGGTTGAAATGATTTAGCTCTTGATCCCAAAATGATTGTTCTAAATCCACCCCCCTCCCTTCTCCCAGTTGTAACATGCAGGGTAATTTATTGAAGTGATGTATGAGTACACATGCATACCTGAGCTCCTTTGTTTTACACTATTGATCAGTTTGTGTATCTTAACAGCCAGCAAACATTCAGCAGTCCAGCTAACGCAGACGTTCACCAAGTGTATTTTCAAGTTCATTGTACTCAATTAAATGCTGACTATGAATTCATCATGAAAAGTGTCTTATTTCCATCAAATTTCCTATTCATCTTTTCGGTGATTAATTATGTCAGCTTTTCTGACCTACTTTTTTGACTTTATTTTTTACTGAATGTGTGCACTTGCATCAGTTTATCTTGGACATATAATGCACTTTGAGTTTTCTTTGCCTGCTCAGTTTTTGGTTTATCCATTTTCTGAACCAAGCTCAAGTTCTAAGTGACAAATTCATCCGAGGAAGGCTTTATTTTAATCTTTAAATCCTTCTGCTTTTCTAATTAAAAAACATAACTACGAGAGTAGAAATCTAGTCACTAGTAGAGCCAGAGTACATGCAGTGGAATAACCTTTTCTTCTTTCCCCCAAAACTTTTGCATGCCTTTGTGAACTCACTTATTTTCCTCCCCTATGAAAAGAGAACACAGGCATTTCCTTAGCTGGCATCACGGCTATAGGGACTAAGTATATAAACAGTAATAATAACAAAGTTCCATAGGAACACATAGGCTGATGAAGCCTGTGGTGGCACTGGAATAGCACAGGATCACACAGAACACACCAAGCCAGGGTTTCTGTAGAGATGCCATTTCACGCCGGTAGGTGGTAAGGAGAGCTGGTTAAAGCCCTTCCTTTCAGTGCAGCTCATTTCGTTGCTCGCACAGGGTTTAGGAAGGATGTTCCACCAGCCTCTGCTCCACCTGAGGAGCTTGGGCTGCTCCCGCCCCCCTCTGCCACCTGGGCATTGCCCAGCTGTGGTTTTGTTAGCAAAGGAGATCCTCGCTGTGGGATTCAGCCGTGTGCTTCTGTCTCTGGTGGCAGTGGACTGAAACTTGTATTGTCAGCGCTTTGCTCCCTTCTTGGCTCTCCAGAGGTCTGAGCGATCTCTGATGCTTCAGGAGGGAGGACGCAGACAGATGTGGTGCAAGGAGGAGAAGGTGGTGGCTCAGCAGTGATTGCGGGTGCAGCTTCCCCACTCAGGGGAGGTCTGAGAGCAGCAGGTAGCAGAAAAGGTGAAGGTTTAAAATTTAACTCTCTCGGAGCAAAGCAAAGTATGGATGGAGGCAGCTCTAGGATGAAGCCAAAAGGAACTGCTAGAAAAAAATAGAGGAAAAAGAAATGTTTCTGCAAAACAAACCATTTTGGTGAACAATAAGTTCTTGAGAAAATATGTCTCTGCCTGAGGCCTTATTTTTCTTGATAATAAATCATTACAAAATAAACCTTGTGACATTCACCGTTCTATACAATGGGCTGAATTGAAAAGAGCTGTGTTCTTTTCTGTACGATTTTGTGAGCCCTTTGGGTCCCTCGGAGAAGGAAACAATGTTATTGTCATGCAGATTTCTCTTCTCTTCTTCAAGATTTCAGAGATTCCATGAATCCCTTGCTGCAGGGTAATTCTACTGCTTTCCTTTTTTATTTTTTTAAGCTTTTTCCAGCAGTGCCAGTGTGGTAGTGCGGTAGTTTTATTGCAAAGTCTCCACCTTTCTCATGGAGGTTTCTAAGTTTTCAGAGACTGCTGTGGTATGTGTATATTACTAAGCTTTCCTGTTAGCACTCAGCTCACTTTTTGCTTTTCTTCCTGCCCATTTAGAGCTTAATGTATATGTAAGAAAAAAAAAAAAAGAAGTTTGTTCTTATATATCATGTATTTTGCAGTTGTACCTGGAGGCCTCTGGTAGGTCAGATTTCTATACAAATGATATACTACTGCCCCACAAAATTGATGACTGAAAGAACTAGAGATGGTAAATGAATGACAGGACACTGAGGAGAATGGGATGAAGAAACAAATGATGGGGGTTCTGTACAGCTGTGCTGCTCAAAGAATTTGGTTTAGGTCAGGAATAATAATCTCAGCTTCTGCTTGCCCAGGTCTTGTCACAGAGTTACTTGGAGGGAGAGTTTGCAAGATGATTTCTGAGTTAGGTGCTGGAAATACAACGCTGCATTATTACCAAATAAATGTTCTTTAGTGAAATTATTAAAGTATTTAATATCTTGGAGATCTTGGTTTTGCCCCTTCCCTATTTCCTCTGGTAAGGGGTCGCTGTATTGCTTGGCTGGAATGCAGTCCTGGGTTTTCAGGGCTTTATTACCTTTAACGTTGCGCAAATGGCAGGCTGCTGGGACACCAGGGCATCCTTTAGCTTTAATTAGTTGCCAGACCTCTGCTGTTGTGCACCACGTGCTGCTGCACCATGGCTGACTGCAGACTGAACTCCAAGTTTCCTTCAGCACGGGGTGTTGCCCATTACGTAGAGTGCGGGAGCAGCAATGCTCACACCTTTCAACACACTTTTACCATATCTACTGGTCTAGAGGCATGAAGTGCCAAAAAACCCCCACACATGACCTAGAAAAACAAATTGGGAAGTGTGCTTCTTTCAGTGAATAATTTTCTTAGAGACATTAAAAAAAAGGTCTATGAAATCCTGCATCATTTCCCACTTTATATATCAGAAGTCTTTAAAAATATCTAAGATTTTTTTTTTTATGCCAACAATACATGAGACAATCCCAGATATATGTGACACCTTTTAGAAAGTGCCTTTGTCTTTATCTATCCTTACAGTACCTGTGTGCTAAGGAAGTGTCATGATCCCTATTTTAAAGATGGGAAAAGAAGACACAGAGAGATTTAAAGCTAGATTTTTAAAGGTGTTTTGACTTCTAAAGTTACAGTAAAGTGTGCAGTAGGACTTTCAAGAGGGCTTAATTGCATCTTTAGCAGCCTAAAAGCGACTTGGCAGCTTACAAAGTATGGCAAGCACAGAATGGAATCTCGGTCTTCTGTGTTCTGGTCTAGTACTTTAACCACTGGACGGCCCTCCCAGGGCAGATCGATTTTGGAAAATAAGTATGAATTTACTGCACTGTTGTTCACTATTGCTGCTTCAATGGGGCGTAGAAGCACTAAGCTGTGGCTGCTGCCATGAAGTGAAGCCCACACCTTTGCAGGGGTTCCCATGTCGCAGTGCGATGATCCCTCAGAGCCAGGTTTTGCTTTGGTGTCTTAAGCCTCAGGGGGTCACAGAGCCAATGTCTGTGGGGTTTTTGCTGGACCTGTCCAGGAAACCTTTGTCCAGGGCCAGAGGCCTTTCAATAGTTTTCTGGTTTGAAACTGGGATTAAAAAACAAAACCAAACCCCAACAAACTGAAAAAAAAAACCCCATTAAATGGAAAAACAAACCACAATCAGAATCCCTATGCAATTTGTGAGTCAGTGGTCCAAGAAAAAAAGGGAATACTGTGAATAAAAACATGATAATTTCTATGTCAACCTTTAAATGTATTTCCAACTTTTTTTTTAAAATTATTTTTAAGTTAAAATTTCCAAGCAATCTTTGTCTTTTACCAGGAAGGTACATGCTTTTCATTTGTAAACTATCTGAGATTTTGACACACTGGAGGTTTTCCTCTGAACATGGTTTTCATCCTTCCCCCAGAAGTTTCTTTTTTACAGACTATTGTTTCCCAACAGAGGCAAAAAAAGTACCCAGAAGGTTCAGAGTCAGATCAGTCACTCCGAGACTGGCTGTGGACTCATTCACATCTCTCTTAAACTTTTCAAATTACTGCGTGTACTCGAATACACTTCATTTCACAAGGAATCTGTTGCTGTGACACAGGGTATATCGTTGATGTAAAAGAGAACAGAAACGTAAAACTGGTATTACCATTGGGAAAGCTTTGTGACAAAGCCAAAACTGGGGTCTGTGGTCTGTGATTTGGTAAGATTCAGCTTTCCTAGGGATTGGGAGCTCAGCTCTCAGAGCTCCTTTCCTGATCTGTCTTCTGCTGCTGACAAACCAGTTGAGCTCTATAAAAACTGCTTCTAGTGACGACTTTCCTTCTGGCCACAGTGTGCATTTCCAACATGCCGTTTTATTACTGCGTACAGTATGTAGATCCAGATGCCTTTTGTCAATCCCGAACCTGCCACAGCTGTAACCAAACTAACCAAAAAGACACCGGCATTTTTCTTGTTTACTTTCCACTGGGTACGCTTGCAGGAAAATAGGAAGAAACACATTAAAAAGTACATGTGTATCACATATACATTTTTTATTCATGTACTGTGTGCCTTTAAGTTCTTATGTATTATTAACACTGTTGAAAAAAAAATCAGTTCTGCTCTAGAAAAAGAAAAGAAACTATTGGTGCCATGCCAGTCATCTGCAGTTTAGCATCACATTTTGCAATGCAAGTCTGTGGTGTTTCGTTTCTGTTTCAGGTTGTGATTGGCCATGGAAGCGCTAAGCATAGAAATATTACAGGTGTTCAGGCTAATTGTAAATCTGGCTTCACCCCATCAGTATGTAGTATTGTTCTATAAACTTGGTTGGCTTAAACTAGTGCAAGCAAAGTCATGATATGATATATACAGCAGACGTGGTTTTGGTAAACTTGCTGAAGAGTTGTATATACATTCCTTTAATACTGTATGGTATCTACTGTGCATATATATGCATGTATGAATAGGTATGATATGTGTTGATAAAATATAATGACCAAACGGAAAAATAATCTGTATCAAAATGTATGCAGTACACCTAAAAAGTATACGCAGGTGCACCTTCTTTGTATGATATACCATTTCCATACACAGTATGCATGTACATGTGCGTGCACATATGTGCCCGTGTATGTAAGTGTATCCATGTGTTGCTGTGGTCCCCAGTGCGTAGTTTATAGTTTGGAAAGAAATCATCCTCCATCATTCGTCACTGCCGAGCTGCAGCAGACCAGGCCAGCACATCATTTGTTAACAGCGACAGAGCCGCACTCATAAACGCCGACATGTTACATTAATTTATAGGCACTGAGTGACTTATTAAATGTGACGTGTGAAATATAACAGGGCCCGGTATGGATGATTAGGTTTTGGGCTTTGAATTGTTGACAAGGCAGGGGTAATGAATTGCGGGACACAAGCTAGTGTGTTTCCCCCTCATTAGTCAGTATTAGCTGCATTAATAGTAATAATTGGATATATTCATCATTTAAAATGTTTTAATAAATGTTTGGACAGCACCTGATCTAGGCTGTCAAATATTAGACTGGAAGGTTTGTGATGGGAGAAAAATTATGTCATTCCTTCTGCAGAGATTTATACAGCCTAGGAGGTGCCGTTTGCTGGTGTCCTTTAAGAGGTAATGGGTGGAGATACTTTGGAATAAGACAGCGCAACACAAAAGAAACCAGCATCTCTCGCCTTTCAGGAAGGCATTTCCATTTTGTTCTGGAGACTTCTTGGTCCTGAGGTCAGGTCTCCAAGATGGGGTCTGAATGGGTTATTTCTGGGCAGGTGCCAACCTCAAATTAGAACTTTACAGAAGGTGTACATGTTTCCATCTGAATTTGTGTTTCTTCTACAACTGCGGACTGAATGCCCATAGCTCAGGAACTTTCCAATTTGGGGTTTTGGCTTGAAGTCATCAGTACTTTGAACTATTAACATATTCAAAATTCCAGAAAATTTTCTACCTGAACATCTTAGAAGCATGTTTCTCCATGGGATGAAGGCAAGACATTTCTGTGCGTGTTCTGCCAGCTCCAATTTGTTTCCATATCTCAAATGCATTATTGCCTACAGCTTTACGCAAAGATTCCTCTGATTAAAGGAAAAAAAAAAAACTAGTTTTGTTTCATTATTTTGTGATCTTTAGGAGTGGAATTAAAAAAATAATCTAAAACTGTTACCAAGGAATGCAGATTGTATTAATCTCTTGCTTGAAAAGAGACACGTAGGTTAACACTGGAATGCGCCTTCTAAATGACTGGATGGAGATCAAGAAGACCGTGTCCAGCTGCAAAAAAATGATATCGGTTCAAAACTTGTGACACGCCCCTTGGCTGTAACTCGTTGTGTAATGAAACCCATTTTTCAAACACAACCTTCAGGATACACAAAAACAAAAGCACATGGAGTTATTGGCACTGCATCACTAGACTGACAATTTTTGTTGTAAAAGAAGAGTCCTCTAAGGAAAAGCCTCTGTGCTGCGGGAAGCGGCGTTTGGTGGCTCAGTAGGAGGTACGCTTCTCTTTCAGATGCTGCTGAAGAGGTGTCACGCCAGGGAGCAGCATGCTGGAGGTGCTGTCTTTCAGGAGAGACACAAAGTCAAGTGTTTGGCCACCTGTAGACATAACAAGTCCCAAGGCACTTACTGTAAGGATGAAAGTTTTCTCCTTGGTGTCTTCACTAGTTCCAGCGAGCTGCTTGTACTGAGCATCAGGAATCTTTAGATGAAGGGATCTTCATGCTCTCCTAAATACAGTGAGCCCAACCTGCCTCTTTATATCCATCAACTTACTCCGTAAAAAGTTGGTGGAGGACTCAGAAGGTGCTGAGGCTATATCTGACTGTAAATAGGTAACGCTGTAGATCTAGGATGGCAGAAAATCCACGCTGTGGGGGGACAAACAGTGCAATCATTTTGGACTTGTCATAGTTATTCTGCACAGTGGAAGGAAACTTTGAGGGTAGAAACTTTGTCATGCGGTTGTAACCAGGATGATTCATACTTAGAAGTTAGAGTAATGTTTTTTTGTTTAATAGACACCAAAGTCGCATACAACTTGTTTAGATAATGTACATTTAACTGTATTTTCCTCTTTGTTTTGAGTATTATTTTGTCAGGGTTGTCAGTTAGTTGATGGTTATTGTTGACAAGTTGACATGAGAGTATTTTACAATGTTGTCTAACACGCCTGCTGATAAATTTGTCATTGGCACCGCACAGTCTTCCTTCAAATTCCCTCTTATTTTTTATATGGAGATTTAGCAGGGATTTAAAACTTGATATTGTATGTTCAGCAAATGAGCATCAAGCCTTTGGGCAGACACTTGTGTTTTTATTCCTGTATTAGTTGACTCTGAGCCTGGAGTTTTCACTCACCAGATAAGATGAAAATTCATGTTTTCTTTAGGTTTATATCAATATCTGTGACATAAGAGATATTGTCACCTAGGTTCACATCGTTTAGCCAATCATCTTAAGGATTTTAGCCTTTTCCTTAGTGATATGTATGTATTATGGAGAGGATAACATGTTTGAAGAAAACTATCGTGCAATTAAGTCTTTAGGGAAACTTTGTCAGAGCTACAGGATTGAATGAAAAGAAAATGATCAACATTCAGTACTCATGTAGAGTTCTTGATGATTTTAAGATACTGCCTTGTTAGAAAGATTTTGAGTGAGATTTGTTAGTTACGTTTAAATTAACTAGGAATTGTTACCAGTGAGGTGCTGGGAGGGCAGCTGTAGGTTTTTGCTGATCCTCTTTACTCTTTGCCAGTTGCCAGCACAACTGTTCTCAAAATAACAATAGAACATAAAATGGAGTTAGAGAGTAAAAGTTTAAGTTGAAAGCACTTCCGTGTCCATTGAATTAATTGTGACTTTCATTGCTTGATGTAGATGAATAAGAACTTCAGCCTTTCTGCTCTGACCATCTGGCAAGTTTACTTAACTGCTCATTCTAAACCTTTTTTCCATCGCTGATGCTGTCCTCGCTGCTTTACAGTTACACGGAAGAACCATTATTACGCAATACTTACATAGGACTTTGAAAATCCCCATGCTCTGTGTTTTGTGGCTATGAATCCTGTTGATCTCAGGTATCATCTCTTCTTTTGTACAGAAGGGCATCTCAGTGATACAGCCAGACATCCAGAAACACAGCAGAGACCCCACTTCTTGACTGTGTTTCAGCACCCATGGAAGGTGTCTACAGCTGCTAACAGAGGTCACCTTCTTTCCTAAGATGATAATGCACATTGTTCCCTGCTCCCTCATGTAGGGTATCTAACACTGTGCCATTGTCTTCACAACGTCTTCACACCACTGAACTCTATGATAAATATGCTGTTTCTCATCATTCCAGCCAATGAAGCCTTTTCCACGTCTCTCTGAAATAGAAGAGCGCATCAGCAAAAGTGTTTTTCCTACATGTTGAAGGCCCATTGCTTTAAGAAAAGTTATGATATAATCAGATATTATTTGATTCTGCATGTCTGCTGCAGAGGTCATTATTTCAAAGATTAATTGAGCTCTTTTAATGTCATGTTAAAGGTAGCACACACGTGCAATATTTATTGATGACATCTCCAACACTGCATATAGCATGATCCTCTTCACCATCACATCAAAAACTCTCTTTTCCCCCTTCTCTTTCAGTCTTACTGTTCTGTGGTGACTTGCAATGAATCTTACAGTGTCTGGATTGCTTGCTCAAAAAAACTTTGCTGTGTTTTATACCTACAGCCACTTCAGCATCCCCTTCAAACACCCCTGGAATATCTCCTCTTGTTGAACCACCGCATGCACGGCTCAAACAATGCTCCTCCGCCTTTCCACAGAACGTCTCTTTGCTTCCTTCCAGCACTCAAAATAGCAACTACACACCAAAGCCCATCCTCATTGCCAGAGCTCCCTGCTGCAAAGGAAGCGGGGGCTTTATTCTCTCAAATATCGTGAAACAATGGGAACTCCTGGATGGAATGTCCAGCTTGTGGCAGGAGCCAAAGGCAGCGCTTGTCTTTCTTCCACAGGATTTTTGTGCTTCGTCTTTTCTTGTATAAATACAAATACACATTTGCAGATGTATATTATTTTCTAAGCAGCTAATTCTAGACTCATCATTAACTAGTACGTTTTAAAGACTCCTTTTAATTGTCTGGTGGTGTGGTTGCTTTTTTTATTGCATGCGTGTGTTTATTTATTTTTGTGTGTTTGGGTTTGTTTTGGTCTGTTTTGGTTTGGTTTTTGTTTTTTCTTCTCAGAGGACTAAAAAAGGTTATTACAAAAAGTAAAATCACACATCCCAGCAGAAATTCTGTCAGATTTTCCTCTATCTCTGTCTCAGACTGGATTCCCAGTTTAGTTTTGTTTTTAAGTTACTAAACGTTAGCTTTTAATAACTTTAAGTTATTGGGTTTTTTCTTCCCCACGTAATGTCCTTCACTGCTGCTACGTTACTTGAAACAAACACTCAACTTGCTTCTTGAAGCATAAGTTGTCTTTGGAGGGGATGCAATCCATCTTTCACCATATTGACACTTTCCAAGTATTTCTCTGTAGTTCCTCAGGTGGGTCGGGTAAGTTCCACTCATCTTCAGAGCAGGACTGTGTCAACAGATTTACAGTCTTGTTTCTAGGTTGGCCATCGCTGTTGCAGTTCTGCTGAGGCTTTAGTGATGCAGAAGCTGAGACTGGGGTGTCATTCCAGCAGTAAATCCCATGATCTCGCAATGTTCATCTTGCTGGGGTGATCCTGAGGCAGTGGAGCTGCTGCAGCCGAGAGCCCCTGGATTTGCACAGTCAGCATCTCCTGGACTACTTCAGCACGTGTGCGAAGTTTCTGTTACATTTCTCCGGGGCTGGAAACTCCTTGGACTGTGTGTTTTTAATGATTTTGAGACATGAATGGACACAATAATCACTTTTTTCATTTTTTTCATGGTTTATTGTAAATAAGAGATCTAACAGCACCTTTGCCACTTCTCTCTCGTCAGGCCATCCGCCATTCACTTAAATCTGGTCAAAAATCATTGCCTGTCAGTCTAAGCAGACCCCTTGGCTTTTTCTTAGCATGAAGCATTTTCCACTTAAAAGGGGAAAAAAAGAAATCTTGAGGATAAAACAGAGCGGGTTTTGAGCCAGGTCTTGCAACATTGTCTGCATGTTTAATCATTCCTGGTTACATCTGTGCAGATGGTTGTTGAGTAGCACTTCACTGCTACTTAAGCCGAAACTTCTCTCAGTGCTTTAGAGGCTCACGCTCTGGCCAGGAGCTGTTCTGCACACACGTGTCATTTTAATAGCATGACCCTCTGGGTTTCGCAGGTTCGAATGATAACACTGATGTGTCAAGTGTTATTTATGGATATTATTGGTGTCAGGATATTTGAGGAATCATTAATTATTGTAAGTGCAGGCAGATTGCACACAGTTTTATATACAGGGGGTTTACATGTGCCTGATCCAGGGAAAGTTGAGAAATGCGTTTCCCACACTTGACCTATTTACCATGTGAATCTTCGTAACTTTCTGAATAAGCTGATGAAAGAAATAAATCATCAGCACCCTCAGCTCGAGGTGACAAGTTTTAGGGTCCCATGCTTGCTGTAAGAAAACCAGCTTCAGGTGCCTGGATTAATGCTGCTCTCCGACACACTCTGCTATTGCTGATGGTTTTTGGTAACCACGCTAAAGCTACAGTAGTTTACCTTGAGGTAGCAGGCAACCAAATCCTGATATCATATTGCAATAACAGTAATGCTGTTATGTGTCATCACTTCCACTGAACAGAGGTTCTTTTAGCAAAAGTATGACTCTGGGAGCTGCTAATTCAATGGCATCGTGTGAACTATGGCAGACCACAGAGCTGCTTTGGATGCTTTTCCAGAACTGAAGTCTAGCGTCTTCGGTAAAAACTTAGAAATAGTTAACTCACTTTCATATTTATTGTATTTGAGGAGTGAAAAAGTAGTGCAATGGGGAAAGAGCGAAGGGAAAAGGAGTTCAACTGAAACAAATTGATCGAATATCGGTTGTTTTTACTAAATGAATAAGGATAAATTCTCTTGGTTATGTGACTATACTCAATAATAAAACACTCTGATGCTGGAAATTTGTCACAATTTCAGCTAAAGTACCAACCCATCAGCTTGTAGAGAATAGTCTGTGATTTGAAGCATGTAAAGCAAGGCAGAGCTTTGGAGGCTTCTGTGCTGTGTAAGCCAAGAGCAGCGCTGTGCTCGGGGCACGGGGTGTGAGCACTGCACTGTGTGTCTCACTATATGCTTTGTGTCAGTGTAACCTAAAGGAGCTCTGTATGTTCAATTGTCTTGCATTTAGCTGTCATAACCCAAATACACTGTGTATACTCTATACACAGATGGCATAAGCTCCGTCCAACCTTCTTTTTTTTTTTGTGATAGGAAGGTAGCTGCAGTTCAAATGGAATACAGATTTTAGGTAATGGAGTTGGGCACATGTAAGGAGATATAAGAAAATTCAGATTTTTACTACTTTAAGAGAAAAAAAAAATATTAAAAAATCAGACCTGGGGGCAAAATTAAATTACAGAAAACTGAGCACTCAAACCTGCCTCTGGACTATTTTTAATTCTGTTTCGTGATGTTGTTTTTTGGTGGTGTTATCTCTTTCTTTTCTTATTAAAAGTCTGAGAGAAGAAACCAAAACAGTCTCTCTGGGATTCTAACTCACTCATGGGAGAAAATGACAAACACACTTTCCCAAACTACTCTAAATTTCTCTGATGCATTATAACTCAGTATCAGAGAAGTCCAAAAGATGCAAGATGAAAAATTGATATGCTGCGCTTCGCTGCGCAGAACACACAGACCTGAGGAAAAGCGAGTGGGAACACTTGGCGAAGCGAGCAATGAGTAATTTAAGGCTGTTTTGGGCAGCTCTGCCTTCTGATTTGGTGATTATGTCTGTGCCTCCTTGGCTATTTGCTGTGCTGAGCTGAATATTTACTATATTGATAGCAGCAAGCCCTGGCAATGCTGGCTCCAGGAGTCAGAGCAAGTTCACAAAAATAATGTAGACTATTCTGTTTCTGTTATTATGGCATTGCCTGAAGAATCTCGGAATAGACTCTGACTGCTTGAGGCTTATTCTTTATGTCATGTTGCCTTTCTTGGACCTTTTCTGCAGTACAAGGGGAAGATACATATTTTCTAGTAAAATAGATAATTATCCAGGCTTTTGGTTTTGGCTTTTTAATTATTTCTTTTAACTTTTAAGAATTTTTTTTACACAGTGAATTGTTTAGCATCACATAGATGCTGATTCTGTTTCCATTTTAAATCAGTGAGAACACGGAATCTGGGGAGAGCAGGTTTAGCTTGTATTTTCTTAATTAGGATGCTCAACAACTCAGGAAGGTTATGTTTAGAAGAGAGTTAGATGACCATATCTGGTGTTTAATTTCTCTTCTGCAGAATAAATTTACTGTTATAAAAATGCCACAAAAGGTAGCTACTGCTGTTTATTGACTAAAGAGCCAAGTAAAATCCAGCTGTGAACATGTGGGTAATAGGAGATTTTCCCCATGTCTCTATGTGATTTCCATGCACAACCTCGTGCTGGTAAATATCAGTTTAAGTCTCAATTTTTCTTTCTGAATAGGGTCCCTGACATGACCAGTAACTTGTATGTGAAAAGGTCTACAAGGAGAGGAAAAACAAACCAAAGCAAATAAAAAACCCACAAAATAAAACAAAAATAAAGCATTGCAACAACAGACTTGTTAGTAAATGGGAATCCTCATCCCCTAAATGATAAGGTATTTTTCCCCTCCTTTTCCTGCAGTTATTAGTAGAGCTGGGCTCTACTAATGTAGAGCTGAGCTCACATTTTCTGTAGTGTAGGAAATGCCATTATTTTGAAAAGTTCTCCCTTCAAGCAGATTTTTAAAATGTTGGAAAATTCAAGAAATTATTGTTCAAGGAAAAATGTTGTATTTTAGCTTTTTTTTTTTTTAAATATGGGAATTTTCCATTGTAAAACTGGAGTTTTGATTAGAAGGGTCATCTTGAAAGGGAAAAAATGAGCTTTGTCCTTCTGAAATTTCTAAAGAGACATTTGTACATTTTGAATTTTTACTTTTCCAAATAAAATTGCATTAAACAGTGCATTCCCTCTGTATTTTTATTTTAGTGATAAATTACTAATTAGATCTAGCTACCAGTAGGTGCAGTAGAAGTTACTGCTTTAGAGAGAAGTGTGTGAAAAGTACATTGAAAACCTAAATGAAATGGCTGAAGCACTGTTGGCTTCTTGGTGTCCTGTGGACTCACCTCTATATTTTCTTTAGTACTTCTTAGTATTGCCAAGTTTACACCAGAAATAAAATACCCATCAGATACTGTTTGAGACAACTGTATTTGTATTATCACATCCCCAGCATCCTCTGTTGCTGGGAGAGCAACCAAAGAGAGGAGACGAGCTGGTTCTGCAAGTTCCTGCAGTACGTGAGTGGTACCTTTGTCTCCATCGGTACTGCTTGTGTATTTAAATTTATGCACATATTTAGTACTCTGCTGAATTGCTGTGTCCTACAGAATGAGCATGCGATCCCATTATCTGATGGACTAATTGTTGCACTGGACCATGTATTTTGGTTTTACTAATTTTGCAAACCCACATGTACTTACTGCTGTGTTTCATCCAGGGGTCTAAAGCTTCTCTTTTCTATCAAATGCATTTATACCTCAGAAAAGGTGCATTTTGTGGATTTTGTTTGCGCTAGGCATGTTTAAGTTGTATAATGGGCACTCACTTTCTGGACAGCCACTGCTCTGGCTGACCTTGGCAGCACGACAGCTGTCGTATTTTCACATGGATGAACTGTTCTTGAACAACTTCTCCAATGTATCAGGAACAAACTCGCTTTTCTTCAGAATCGGGAATGCAGTGGGCCTTCTTTCCAACTATTTTTTTCTCCTTCCACAGACATATTTATTGTGGCAATGGCAAGAAAATCCTAACGCTAAGCCTTCGTGTTTGAGCTCCTTTAAATTTCCTTTGGGGGAGTGACAGAAGAGCCAAACTAGATCATGTCAGAGCTTGATTTCTTTAATTTAAATCTTTGGGTTTTTTTGTTAATAAACATGGGTATTAATTTGTAGTGGCAAGAAATGTAGGAAGGCAAAATCCTTTTAAATCTTTATTGCTACTATTTCCATGTCTGCTGTACTTATTTAATTTAACTCGTTGTGGTAGTTAGCAGTGGCAAAAAGTTGGGGTGATGATGGGGATTGAACATGCAAAGAGTTTGCAGTGTGGTGGACTAGATGGCCAATGATGGATTGTGGGGAGTGTTTTATACAAATGTAGGGACCTCCAGCTGGTCGTGTGCTCACTGGATCCTTTGACTGCACAAGGGGAATCAAGGCATGGAAGGACAAGGGATGAGCTGGTGTCAGGAGCAAGAAATAGCAATGTGGGAAGGCAGTGGGGACAACCAGGGAGCTCAGACCGGGCTGGTGAGAGTCCCTCACTAACATGGAGTTAGAGGGTAATGGTGAGAGCACAGTCCTGCTGACACCAAAACCTTTTTGGAGATGAAGCATTTTTGCTAGAAAAAAATTCATCATCTCCAGAAATTAATTTTCAATCAAGTTGTGAGAAAGGAGAGAATACTCCCCAAAGAGCCAATAACTCATTTTTATGCCTGGCATACAGAGGTTCAAGTTAATTTTGGGCCTAATTCAGATCAGAGTTTTGTATTTAACTGGAGGTTATATTTCTACATTGGTCCTTGCAATTGATTAGAGATCAGTAGTAGTACAGTGCCATGGCATGGATGAACTGCTCAACAACTTCAGTCCTTGAGTGGTTTTTGCAGCCTGCACTGAGCTGCATCTTAGCACATCTTAATCTAAAATTAACTGGTTTTCTCCAAAACTGCACTCCCATACCCTCCAACCATGTCTCTGTGGGTTAAGGGGTGAAGCACAGAGTCCCGTGATTTAATAGCAATGTAAGACAGTAAATACAAGTGCTTTGTAAAGTATGAATGTTTCTGGACCTGAGCCCACTTGTGTGGCACTGGCTTGTGTTTCTCTGCTCCATATGCACCAATTCTCCTCACACCAGGGATGTTAGTAGTCAAGAAGGGAGTCAGAAAATGTGTGTTTGATTCACGAAAAAAATAAACCTTCAATGGTAGCAATAAGTGTAATTGCTGACTGAGTCTTGTGTGACAGAAGAGCTGGTGTTCAGCGAGCACATAAGTTTGGAGAGAGAGTTGAAGATTTTATTGACACTTCTGTGTTTTGCAGACTTTTTTCATCTTGGAAATGAATGTCAGACCCCAGTGGTTAGCATTAATGCTATATATCCTCTGTGGTTAGTATTAATGCTATACAGCCCTGCCAAAGGCGGATAAAGTTAGAACTGAAAAAAATAACCCACAGTGAAGAAGTTAGATGCAAACAAACAGGGATGGAGGTTTATGCCTACAAAGAGCTCAGCTCTGTTGGCACTTCTCCTGCACCAGTCCTGTCAATCTAAATCTGAATTATTTGCAGAGTGAAGTGTTGGTAATGACCAAGGCTGTCAGAACTGGACTCGAGGTGAAGAAGGCACCTGAAGAAGTGTTTTAAAGCACAAACCGAGACTGGGCTGAACCCCGTGAATCAAACTGCTCCACTCTACCCTTGTCCTAATCTGTTCTCACCCACGTTGCTGCCAAAGCTGGGGCAGACGGTCGGCCGGCACGCACTGTGCCAGCTCAGGAGCTGCTCAGCTCTTGCCCAGACAAGCGGGGACGCTTTTGCGTAGCCAGGAGGACTCCATCTTTGGTGTGTTCCAAAACAAAGCGCAGCCTATAGTTTGTTTTGTCTTTCAGTAGAATAAAAACATGGTGTTTGGCAGAATGTGTTCTGTAAACTGGCGGCTTTTTACTTAAAATGCAGGGAGTGGACTTGGCTGTGTCAGATTGGTGTCTTGAAAATTCCTCTGAAAATACTGATGGTTTTTAAGTTATTTTTTCTGGAGTTGATTTAATTCGAAGGAAGTTTTGTTTGTTTACTTGCTTGCCTGATATTTTTTTGGTAGGCTTAAATAGATAAACTTCATTTCTTCTGTAGTTTATTTTGATGAAACTTCTGTAGAATGTGGCAGATAGCACGGTGCAAATGCAGTTAGACTTTGAAACTTTGGGTTAGAGTTTGCAGACCCCAGAAGCCAGCTCTTTTATTTCATAGTGATTTTCAAAGACTTTGAGCTGACAGGAGCTCAGACTTCAGGAGGGGAGGTCCAGTGTTTCTCCAAAGAGCTTCATGAAGGGCTTTCTATCTCTTTTGGGGCCCTCGTGTCAACCTGCCAACTCCCATTGCCCAGAGCTCATGGGGCAGAGCCAGATTTGAAGGCACTTCCCATGTTTGCATGACTGACGCTGTTTCTCAGTGCAGATATTTTTAACTATTCCATGTCCCAGCCCTGCTGGGGGCTGAGATGTTGCTCCAGGGCTGTGACAGACCAGGCGAGCAGCTGCTGGGCTCGGTACTTGGCTAAGCCACCAAAAATCTCCTGGCAAACCTGGGGCAGCACCAGCTTCTCCTGAAAGAGCAAGTGGCTCTGAGAGGCTTCACCACATAAGGGCCCATTCGAAGCTGTAGGCACCAGCTGACAGGGATGTCTTTGCCTCCCAACAGATGGCCACGCTTTTTATTTCAGCAAGCAATCTTGCGTGGAGGGGTGGTCTCTGGATCCTGCCAGCATTTTCCAGACAGGGCCAGCTTAGGGCAAGAGGGATCTGATGTCCATGCCCTTCATAGCTCATGAGCCTAAATGACGGGCTGTTGACAGGAAAGCTATAATCTAAAATGTAAGATCCTGAACTCTTCCCACTTTTAGTTTTTCTTTGGTGGAGTTAATGCCCTATTTGCTTGTCTCTCAAAATCCATTCTGGCGTGAGTACAAACCCTCTCCTGGTGGCGAGCAGTTGTCTGGATTTGAGATGCCAAGATTTGTGCTGACAGCTCCTTCTACACAATCTGAGTCAGGCTGTCACAGCTGGCCATTAGAGGCTTAAAAAGGCACACACACCTACAACAAATAACACCAACTTTCCATCATTGAATATCAGAACCTGCTTGATGAAAAAAACATAATGGCTTACACTGCTCTTTATTTTAGTGTAAACATAGTGTCTCCAAAACCCTGTTCAAGTGTGGTAGCTATTTATTTTATGTTGATTGCTTGCTCTTATTTAGGAGCACAGGTCTAGAAGGGACTTCCTGGCTCAGGAGATACAGTCCTTGATAATCCCAGGCATCACATTTTATAATCCCCCTCGTAACCTTATTTTTCTTTAAGGAAGACAGTCTATTGTAGTTTCAATTTGTCTTCACAACCATTTGCCTAGTATGATATTCTTGGCATGGAGGAACAAGCACCAAAACACCTCATTGAGGGGCAGCATCACAACTAGAGTGGGGCAAGGAATGCTGCTCATCAAAAAGGGATTTTGTGAAGCTGTTTTCCCTGTAGTTTTTCCTTTCTTGGTGGCAGCATGTGCAAATTCCGCTGATCTAGCATTCAGTTTGGGTGCTAAAAGATGGATACTTGCAAAAGTTAAATTTCCGATTTAAAGTAAACCAGAATCAAACAGTTCTCCACCCTGCTTTTTGTATATGGAGACAGGTCAGATTAACTTCTGCTTAGTCAACTGATGGTTGTTGCAAGTGTAGTGCTGCTCTGTCTGGATGTGCTAGGTTTTAAACTTACTGTAGGATTAAATTTTGCGTGCCCGAGCTTTAGTAGACCTTAGTCTGTAGTTTATTTTGGACAAAAGGTTGATAAACTTTGGCTCTCAGGAAGGAAGCATGGAATCTGAGACTCACTATTATTCATCAACTTGTCTTTCTGAGTTTACAGTCCACTGATGCATAACACTGAAGGAAATATTTTTGGGGAAATGTTTGCTTTTTTCATTGGCTTTGTAAAATGCAATGTCTTTTCTTGGAGATATATGTCAGGGTCGTATAGCTACTTCAGTGAACTGTGTATGGTCAGGAAATAGACTGCACTGAAAAGATTTCATTTTTCTGTGAAGTCAAGCTTTTAACCAAGACTTCCCTCTTTCTCCTTTCATGGTTTTGATCTCCCACTAACTGCTATTTGAACATTAATTTTATGCAGAAACAGGGGTAATTGTGGAAAGGAAATTTCAACTCTATGGAACATTTTCAGTATTTTTGTATTAAATCAAAATTCGCACACAACAGTGAACTTGTAAAACAAAACCCCGTTTATACATAAGGGAATTTTCTTGGCTGACATTTTTGTGTCCTCTTTTGCTGTGCTGAAATATCCTGGCCGGTTAGTGTGATAGAGGGTTTGACTCTGCAAACTTTAATGGCTATGACACAACTGATCTATTAAGTTAATGCTTAAATGTTTAAGACGTGCTTACATATTTTGCTGGATTAAAGCCCATGCAAGCTCTGCTCCTTCTTTGGATGGTCAGTGGGATGATTTGTCTGAATTGGGAATATAAAGGCAAATAAGGCTTTGTTGGACCAAATGTGTGGATGTTACATACTATTACTACACACTGTTTATAAGATGTTAATGTCCATTTCTCTTTCTCCACAGGTTCTTCTTGAAATTTTTCCTCAAATGTAACCAAAATTGCCTAAAAAATGCAGGAAACCCTCGAGATATGCGTCGATTCCAGGTCAGTCGGACACGCTTCCTCCTTTAAAAATCAGCAGCTGTTAGGTACACAAGTACTTTGACCCAAACTAACCTAGTAATTCACTGAAAGATGCTAAAATCATAAGGTCACAGCGTATTGCTTGAGGACTTCTTGTCACAGCAGAATTGGCAGGAAGTAGTTGGATTTTCTTGCCCTGGACAAGAGAACTCTTGAAGATAATGTCCTCTCCATGGGAAATGAAAGCATGCAAAGGAAAAATCAGAATGACCTCACTATTGTTTTAGGTTATGGGGCTACCCTGCTCTGAGATATTCCCTTCTGCTGGGGGAACTATTTGCCTTCATGTAAACATTAAGTGAGCACTATATTCATTGGAAGAGGCAGAGGAGGGTATAAGAGCCACTAATAAAATCAATCTCATGACTACACTTCAGCAGTTCTTCGTCATCAAAGTTAAAGACTCATAAAAATGTATCAATAGGAGGAAGGTCCATCCCAGTAGTCAGCTCTTAGAAAAAACTACCATTGGGTGTATATTTCTTGGGATGTTTTGGGCTGGTATTTTCCTGATGTTGCAGCATGTGGCAGTGGGGCTTTGGAACTGTAGTATCAACACAGCTTTAGATGGCCAAGAACATATTTTATGCTACACCTATGTCCACGACTGCTTTGGGATTAAGTATGCCACTGTCCCTTGGGAAGATGGTCTGGACTTGCCTGCCCCAGTGCTGGCAGCAGAGTGATGTACGTGGTGGCAATGCTGAGAAATAGTTGCTTCAACCCGCTTACTGAAGATGTGGTCCATTGACTGCCAATAATGCTTTACCCGAGTACGTGCTGAAAAATATTGGGATAGAGAGCCAAAGGACCTTCTCTTCTAATGGGAAGAGTGTATATAACCCAGGGAGAAAACATGATAGCCATTCAGTGGGGATTTGCCTAAAGCATCTGAGGAAAAAACAGGAGATTGGTCCCAGAAACTGCATGGATCTCTGAAGGAAGACAGTTCCAAGAGTTGGCTGTTTTCTGCAGTAGCTCAGAACCTTGTTTACTTCATTTTTCAGCACTGTAGCACTTAAATAAAAGTGCTAAATGCTATGTAAATGGCAATATTATTTATATGTAGAACATGTGTCTTTTGTTGAACTGCTTAATTGCAACAATGCTGGAAGGCAGAAGGGTGTTATTTGCCCCTCCAAGCATAGCAGTGCAGAGTGAGGAGATGTGGCCACAGGGATTAAATTAATCAGTATAAGAGCTGGCATTAGTGTGGCAGAGCCCTCAGCTTCTCACCCCACACTCCTCCCTCCATCACATTTCTCCTGTGATTCGCGAGGGCATTATCGCTGAAGGAGAAAGAGGGAAAAGGACTCTCACCAGTACAGGGGTTTAGGCCAAGCAGTCGCCCCTGGGGCCCGTCAGATCTTGCTTCACAACATGTACACTCAACTGGGTTTGTGCTCGTCCAGGCTTGAGGCTGATTTTCATATGGTAATGCCTTTTCGTGTTCTCTCAGAACAGCAATCAGGAGTCTATGTCGGCGAGTAGGTAGGACATAGGAAAGGTTGTTGGTCTCTTGACTTGTAAAGACATTCTGTCATACAAACCCAGCTTCACAGCAGTTGAGCTTTCTGTGTGTAAACAGAGACTGCTTAATTACACAGGTCATGTCAATTAGTGTGACCTTAGCATTTTCAAGAAATTAATCACTTTCAGCAGAGCGAACCACTCATGCTATAATACAGGGTGGTACTGAAGCTTGCAGCATCCTGTTAAGTGCCCAGGCTTATTGTTCTACAACAGCTGCTTTTTTTTTCTTTTGTTGTTTCTTTTTGTTTGTTTGTTTGGTGGTTTTTTTTGTTTTATGTGGGTTTTTTTGTTCCTTTTTGTTGTTGTTGTTGTTGTTTTGTTTGTTTGTTTTGTTTTAATTTTGAACTTGTTGCTTTTTTAGAAATAGACTTCTTAAAACAAAACAGCCAGAGTCTTCAAAGTCCAGGCTTCATTTGTCATTTCTTAGGGTGGAAAGGACCAAGCCTACACACAGTACCACAATCATATGATGCACCTAGATGTTTGAGACAATGTTGTATAGGAACCAAGTGAAATCTGGGGTCCTGTAAAGTCAGTGGACGGTTTGCTATCAGCTGCCTTTGGAATATTGCAAGTGACTTACAAGGTCTCTAATAGTTATGTCAAATTTCTGGTTAAAAGTGATGAGCGTAAGATATTTCCAGCTTCTTTCAGAGTAGTAGAATACTTTTGTAACAAGAAGAAAGTGAGAAGTCCCCTTCCTTTACTTCATTCCCCTACCTGTGCTGGACTGTTAAGCTGCCCAGAGATTTGTCGATCTTTTAGCCATGGTCTCTTATTCATCAGTGCCCAAAAGTTGCTGGGAGTTGTTAGGATGCACATTATGGTTTTGGTCGAAGAAACGGTGAAGGGCCAGGGACATGAGTCTTGCACTATCTAAGCATGGGTCCTGTGAAAAATGTCCTTTCTTGTCGTTTTTTGGTATTTTTATCCTGCAGCAGGAAATTGTCTGATTATCATATGGTATGGGAGGTTAAGAAAATAGAGGGAAGAGGGAGAGTATGTGTTGATTCAGATGACCTGTGTGTGAAAATTCGTTCAGACTCATCTAGGAATAAGTTTGGAATTTTTATCCTGAACTTTGTGTGCAAATGTAGTAGTGTGATAAGCCTCACATAAAATAAGTGGTGGGCCTGGAAGGAAATGCATTTCTCTGTATGTCTGAGGCATCCAGGTATGTGACAATGGGAATTGTGACGAGTGCCAGCAAAAATGTGTGCTGGAGCAGTGCTGGCCCTGTCTGTGTTAGATGTGTTCCTCTTAGCAGAAGGAGATGGTCAGAGAGGAGAGTCAAGTATTATGAAGGAACTCAAGGCAGCTGAGTGTTCAGTTGTGCTACAGACTCCCTGCTTGTCCTTGAGAAAATCATTTTATCGCCGGCGCTTCATCGATTGCAAAAAATATTTGGTGATATCACATATTGTCACCTTTGTCCAACCTTGCCTTTTTATTCCAACAACCCCATGGAGCAGATGCTCAGTCCAGTTTTGCATTCTTCATCACAATAAGTCATCAGTCTTGGTTGGATGAGCTGTAGTGCCCCAGTTAGTTGTGGTAATAATAATACCTAGGAGAAGGCATCATCGGTGAACTCTGCCTGGATTTTATATTTCAGCACTAAGAATTCATTCATACAACCTAAACAGTTTTGCATGTTATTTTAATTAATGAAACCCAGGTGCCCTAGTTATCTTGTTGTTCTTGTTTTAGTACAATTGCTTGCAAACTGACACATGTCAAGCTTTAATTTAGAGGAAACTTTTCAGACTGAGTCACTGCATAAAGCCCCAGACATTCATTTATTATGAAAACCTTGAAAGTCACTTAGAAATTGCCATGTTATTTGATTTTGTTACCACAACCTCTTCCTCAGCCTAGGCTGCTAGTTTGCCTCCACGGGACACTGCCACTCATGTTTGAATTGAAACCACTTGTGTCTTATTGCAAATTTGCATAAGAGACAGAGATGATGCTTCATGAATCCCAGATAATGGAATTTGGACATGCAAGGCTCCATCCCCAGAGAAGGGAAAGGCAAAAAAAAGAGCCTGATTTAACAAGGCAATTAAGTGCCTGGCCTGTCCTTGAGCACATGAGCAAAATTACTGAATGTATTCTACTTATGTGCTTAAAGTTAGGTGACTTTTAAAGAGTCTCATTAAATCAAGAGTGATTTTTAGTCACTAGAATAAAGAAGTCAACACACTGGAGGAAGAAGTCACCAAGTGGTGCTGAAAATAAAGGTGTTGCTGCATCACTTTCAGAAGAGCAGCGAACACTGGACTTACAGGTTTAACAGTAATGACACACTTCAAACTAGAGATCATCTTAATTCTCTCTGCTTTTGCCACTGTATGTTGGGGACATCGCACAAATATCAGCTCTCTCACCTTACATGGGAGAAAATTGAAAGCACAAGGAACATGCTATGTCTTAATCAGTTAGCAGCGCTTAATGGGCTGTGGTTAAAAATGAGGAGTCATGCAATGCTTAATTTTGATATATTAGGTGAGGTACTATAACAAATAAACAGGCCGAGCGCTAAACGTGGATAAATAGCTTGATCTCCAGGCTCCTGGTCTCCGAATGTTGTGTTTTGGTTTTGTTTTTTTTTAAACTAAGCTCAAGTTTTCACAAACTGAACTATTTAATGGCAGGCAGAATAATTCACAGAGCCGTGATACGTTAGCGTGGTTGATAGTGCCAACTTCATTGAAGAAAGTTGTAAACCAATGTGTTTCTTTCATACCCCTGTCTCCCCTGGTGTTGATACAGGATTTAAATTCAAAATCTATGAAGGGCTAAAGCTAAAGCTCAAAATCATTTTCCATGTTTGCCTGTCCCAAATTAAAACTGTGTTTTGTTGACAAAATTTGGAAAGGTTTGAGATTTGGCAGGCCTGGTTATCCCTGTGCTTACATTAATGTGTCAGCACCTCATTAATCATTTATTAAACTGTAGTGTGCCTTTCCCTCTTGCTATGGTCTGTGTTTTAGGATGTCTCAGAGCCCATTCCATATATACTTTGGCTCTCCCCTCCCCCTAATTTTATGATTTCTCCACAAATTAGTTTTAGTATGTCCTTTAACTTGAACATATCCCAGTCATTTCAAAATCAAAATGAGGAGAGTGCAGTATTTTTTTAGATTAAAAAATATGAGGAGAACTTGTAACTCTGTAAGTGCTCTGTAGCGATCCAAATATGTAACTGTGTCACACAATATTCAAGGTGTATTTTTTAGGGGCATTAATATTTTCTTAGTGGAGTGTATGTTCAGTATACCCATATTAATGAAGTTTTGTATTTAACGAATTGAGCAGTGAGCGTGTGGTGCATCTTACAGGTGCACTATGGATAATCTTATTTTTTTTTCAAACAGATACATAAGAGTAACCACAGGTTTTTTTAATGCATTTCCTGACACTGAAAAGAGTTTCTCTTGAGGATTCCTTTTATAGTTTCTTCTGCTAACGACACTGAAGAACACACCAATGTGGTCTCTTTGTAGTAAATCAAACTCTCTGTTCAGGAGGTGGGTAGGAAGACACTGTTAAGTAATTCAAAGTACGTTACATCAACAGTTTTGGAAGCCTGAAGAGGCAAAAATTAAATGTAGATTTACTCACATAAAACTGACCTCACTAGGATTTTTTCCTTGAGTTCTTCCCTAGAAAGGTGCGTGTATAGTGACAGCTACTTATATCTCCAATTGTCACAGGAACCTACCTTGCTATTATGACTCTTGACTCATTATTTTTCTGGAATCCTATTTCTAGAAATCTTTAAAAGTTTGGATTTCAGCAGAGGATTGATCAGCTTCAGTGGGAAATCTGCGTGTACCTATATAGTTTTAGGATTGGGGAAAATATTTTATGTTGTAGCCATTGTTATTTATTGTAATAGTGTTAATTTTCAGACGTGTCTAAGCAGATCCACTGCAGAATATAAGGAGCTGGCAGGAATCATGGAGCCTTGACAGGCAATGCCAGCTAAGGATTTGGCTTAAGATCCCAGTTGCAAAGAATTTACAATGGTTGCAAGTGCACAAATAAGATTGCAAACCCTGAGCCACTTACTATAAGATCATATTTTATTGAAAATATCATAAACCTTATTCTATCCCTCAGGAATGCAATGGATAAATTACTTTTTAAATCCCTTTTGGAATTTTATATATAGGGCTTGGGGTTTTCTTGCCTTTAGTTTGATTTCAGAAAAACTTACCTACAGTGTTTGGTGCTTTCTTTTTCCCAAATTTCCATCTGTAAGAGCTCTTGAATAATTTATTCTGTGTTTTAATATCTTTCACTTAAAACACGCACAAAAATCTATTGCCTGGAATGCCATTCTGAGGAATGGTTTTAGGATACTTCAGACGTAACCTGCTCTTTTTTGTATTCCTCTTTTTACAGACAAAGACCTTGCGATGAGCTATGGACAGTTTTGCTTACTTTATATTTTTGAGCGTTTTAATCAGTGGTCAGCAAGAGTTGGAAAATTTTTCATTTACCTTTTTTTTCAATCTAATTCAAATGATGAAATTGAATTGTTGTAAGCAATCCTTTAAGTGTCCCCATTTGACCAACTTTGAGAGGCAGCAGCTTCCTGAGAGAGTTGAAGCAATGTTTGCCAATCCTTGTAAAGCATTTCACCTCTTCAGAGGCTAAAGCCTCTCAAAACCAAGAACAATTAAAGCGAGAGCCTTTCAGAGTGACTGGGGAATTCAGCAAAATAAATCAGAAATCCTCTGCCGTGGCTCTGGAGGCTTGCCTCATTATAAGAGCAGATCTATTAGCCCCCTTGCCATTGTCTTTCATTTCTCAAGTGAGGTGATTCTAATTAAATTAATCTGCATGTCAATCTATCGGTGATCAATCAAAAGGGCTGAGGTCCCCCTTTGCGGCAGTGTGCTTGCGGCTGACAGGGGCTGATAATGGAGGAAGAAATAAACTGTCGAGCAAAGTTAATTAGTCAACATAATAGGTGGATTAAACAGGAGCTGCTGATTGCTGTTTCACATGTCGAAGCATGAGGTGGGAGCTGAAACTGCAATTAACAGACAATTATTATATTTGGTTGTAAGAGGTCACATGAATAAACATATCTCTGTGGGTTTCAGTTTTTAATCCCTTTCCCTGTTTAATGTAAGGAGAAGTGTAGGTCATTTCTTCTTATTGTTTTAGTCGAAGTTCTCAAAGGCGACACGTGCCCCTGGCAAACCAGCACAGCCAGCTGAAGGCCAGATCTTTGGCTGGGGTAAAACCCTTGGAATGCCGTACTCGGCTGGGAAAAGGCTATGGGAGGGGATGACTGGATGAAAGCCAGGGAGGCTGTGAGGTTGCTTGGTCTGAGTGTGGTGGGAGGAGACCCGGTGTGATGAGCTCCCAGCTCTGCCAGGGACTTGCCCTATACATCCCTATGTTTCCTCCTTGATAGTTCATGACTCCATTGCCCTCAGCCTGAACAGGGATCTCCTATAGGATAATGCCTGCTGGGCCTTAAGGTTGAGATATGCCTTTGGACCCCTCTGAGTAGCTGGGTCTCCTGCTCTGGACCCAACATGTACCTGTTTGGCTCCTGCTGGGTTGGCTCCTCTCCCACCCCAGGCTGCTCTGGGGAGCAGAACTGTGGGATCCTGCCTCCAGGGTGGTGCTTCTGTCTCCCTCCCCTCCCCTTAAACCAAATCCCAGGTGTTGACATTGAGATAAGTTGAGAAACACAAATAATTCCAATGCTGCATGAATAGGGTTGTGTTCTCCAGATCAAGACCCCACTGTCAAGCGTGCGTGTGTACACAAATGTGCCTATATGTACTCCTGAAGATAGAACTCAGGAGAAATTTGGGCAAGTCCAACAACCTGTAGTGACTGTACTGAGAAGGGGAGTGGGGGGGACAGGGAGGCATGCAGCAACTCTCATTACAACTTCACAAAATATGCTTTTGTTTTCTTTTATTCTGAATTGATTCTCATTTGCAATGTCAACAGCTCTATCTACTTCAGCATGGAAACTGAAGGATAATTTAGGGTGAAACACAGCTGCCCTTGTATGCAGGGGAAAAAATACTTAATAAAGATCCTCTTGTTAAAATAATGGTTAACAGTGTGCCGTCTGCCATGCAGCTACAAACTCTGCAATTTGACTTAAAACTGCATCAAAAGCTTTCGATGCCAAAGACCCACTCATCAATAGCGTCTCTTGTTAGATTTGTACAGCACAAGCACGAGTTATTATGTGAAATAGCTATGCAATTTTCTACAGCTCCCAGCTGTTATTTATTTAACTGAGTTTATTATACTGTGTGCTTCTTAAAAAACATACAGATATATCCAAATTTACCTCTATTTTTCTCTTGCCTTTGCAGGTTGTGGTGTCTACAACAGTCAATGTTGATGGCCATGTGTTGGCAGTGTCGGACAATATGTTTGTACACAACAATTCCAAGCACGGGCGGAGAGCTCGAAGACTCGATCCCTCGGAAGGTACGCCTTCTTATCTGGAACATGGTAGGCATATAATTTTCATTGGTTGGCATTGCTACTTTAAATGTAGTTTTATTTTGTTTATTTCTCTGGCTTCTGGTTTCAAATTGTCCTGTAAAAGTTTATACCTTTGGGACCAGGTATTTTGAAGAGACTGGCCTTCAGACCAAAGCGGGAGTTTTTCAAGTAGGTCAGTGATAAACATAGTGAAATGACAAACCAGTAAGCAAACACAGGTGAAGAGTTTGTCCTGCGGTGGTTTGAGCTTTTCCAAATTGCCTTGATTCTTGATTGTGTATCAAAAGCATGTTGCATATATTCTGAAGGGATCAGCACCCAAGTTTCAGATTGGATTTCTTCTGTCTATAGAGAGCTGAGCTCTCCAGGAGATCCAGCTGTTTCTTTGAATTGCCCTAAATGAAAGCAGAGCCCTCTTGGAAATCCATCTGCTTACTCAAGCCATGGACGAGTGCTCTCCTCTGGCTCCAGCTGTGCCAGCTGAGGAAGCTGCTCTTCCCTACACACCACAGCTGCTTGTCTCTCCTCCCTGCTGCAGGCTACTCTCCACCATGGACATGCCGGCTAAGATGGTTGTCCCGTTGCTCCCTAGCCTTCTTCAATCCAAAGAAGTTCATTAAAGTTGAACCATTTAAGTAATAACTCTGCAAATCTACTTTATTTGTCTGAAATAATTGGAAGAGAAATGGTACAAGGCAATTTGTCCGGCTTTTCTGAAAGGACAGTAAAGCCCAGGAAGGGTGGGCTGGGAGCAGCCTGGGGGACAGTCATCTTTTCCGTAAGATCAGCTGATCTTGGAAAAGAACATCTGCTGGTGACTGTAGGTGCTTAAAATGGGAGTTGTTGAGTGCAAATGTACTTTGAAAAATATGGATCTGATTAATGTTTTGTTTTGCTCTTTGTCCTCAAAGCTGATGACTACTACTGAAAAGCAAAACAGAGGGCATTTCACTCCCCTCTCCCTGTTCCAGCTTGGTAGAATAGCTCTTTGTCTTCAAAGCTGTTTGTAATCCTAAATTCAATAGGTGCTTCCTCCCTCCAAGAGATGCGTATCCTCAGCTTCCATTGAAGTAGTTGAGTGTAGAAGATTCCAGTCCTTTTTGCTGGTTTGTTTCACAAATATTTGCCAAGGATCTGATGAATAATTAAATAGATTTTTCCAAAGAGTGTAAAGAAACCAGATAAAATTTTCTCTGGAAAAGCTAATGCCACTCAGAAAAAATGTTAACTAGATATGTTGAAAGAAATTATTAATACTGAGAAATGGGCAAATGTGTGGATTTCTACTACTCAGTGAATTCCTGTGGAAATAGCTTTCTATTCTGTTTATGCTTTCAGGCATCAGTCCTGCAAGCACTTATGCATATATTTAAGATTATGCACACATATGGTCCTGTTGGGATCAATGAGGCTTCTTGTGTCAGTAGAGTTGAGGGTATTGATAAGTGTTTGCAGAATCGGGTCTGTAGTTCACACTTACTAACCTAAAATTCTTAGCTCAGCAGCGTTTCTCATTATATAAACATAACTTACATCTGTATTTATTTAGCTCTAACTTTTTATGTAGGCTATGAGCCATTTTCAGCCATAATTCATATTATAGAATTTTTTTTTCATCCTGCCAACGACCTAATTTAATAAACAAACCACTGTTATAATTTTTGCTGAATTTTTGTAAGGAATGTATGAACTCTGTCTTTATTAATTAGCAGAAGGCAGAATGTTACAGAAGGAAACTTCTCTCTATTCAACTTTGTAATCTTTCCATTCAGCCTAGCCTTTCAACAAAACACTCCTATTTTTTACTTGAATTCCTACTAAAGTAGATGCCATATATTTTTTCTCAATCAGTGCATGCTTTTGGTCAAGGCAATACTTACTTTCTCATACATAAATATTCTTCTTTGCATGCCTGATGTAATAGCAAATCATTTTACTACAGTTATCATTCTCATTCCTGCTACCTGAGGGATTATGTTAGCAAAAAGAAACAAAAAAAGGTAATGTTATGCTTACATATCCACACAAACCCTAGTTACCGTGCCAACATTAAAAGTCAACATCTGCAAAATATCTCCATGTGTATATTTTGTGGGAAAGGTGATTTTTCTAATCTGCTTTCTCAGGCACCTCTCAAGCAACCTCATAAAGCAGCTAGTAAATTCTTACTTTTGAATAGCAACCTCTACACTACAAATTGCACTCATCCCAGTGGCTCGGTGGAGTCTTCCTTTTTAACCTAAATCCTTCAATCCAGCTCTCCAGGAATTCTATGCACACTTGAGTCCAAGAGACAGGAAAAAAAAAATCCACAAACTGTTTTAGATGTTGTTATTAGATGTCTGAAACACTTAATGAAAAAAAATAGGAAAAATCTCAGCTGGGCTTAACGCTATTGAATTTTGGGCAACCACCATGAACCTTAGACCCATTGGAACAGATAATAGTTTCCCCCACTGAAATTAATTTTTACTTTTAGTTGGAGTCCTGAGTTGGAGTCTTCAGGTTTGGAATTTTTATCTTGGACAATATCTTCAGGTATAAGTAGCAGAGACAGTTTGTTTGCCTTTCCTCTTTTCAGCTCTTCTGCCTCCACCAGGGGAGGCCAGATTGGCCTGAGCAGTAGCTGTAAACGGTGATATGCAAAGCTGGCTTAGGCATGCCAAGTTTGGCTCAGGTTTATTGCTCTGGTGAGCAACTTCTGATCACAGGTTTTTAAATACTAGGATCTAACTATCATATGCCCTTGACCAAATGTGTTCCAGTGTACTTTTCTAGACGTTTAACTCTTTAACACAAATATCTGATGGCAAGAGAGAAGAATGCCTGACTGTGTGCGGACCGGGGGAAGGGGAGGGGGATGCAGCAAGAAAGTGTGCTTGTGGCCTGGTTTAGTTAGACAATATCCATCTTATTTTCCCTCACAAAGTTGTTTTGGGACAACATGCTCTTAAACATGAAGTTGCAGTTTATGTGACACCTAAAAGAGACTTTGGGTGCCAAAAAGCTGGAAAGAACGCTTCACCTCCCAAGACACTCAGGAGCCTGGTGTCTCCACATTTGGGTTTTACCATTTCATTAGCAGGTAGCCTGGATTATTTCGGGGACATCCAACACATCTCTATTTATACCTTGCTTGTCAGACCGTAATATGAAAGTTCCTTGTCGTGGCTCATCTCTCTGAATATAGCTAGGAACCTACATCATGGTTTCGTATCCCCACACAGTACTCCTTGAAACCAGTGGGTTAAGAAGCCCATACTTCAAATAAATATATCCATCTTTCAAAAGTAATAGCTGGCAGAGGTCAATTATTTCATATATCTCTATGTGGTATAAATAGGGTAAGCCACGGTAATCTGTGGTTTTAAATAATTATCACTTTTTCATTCACAAATAGTTGGATCCTCACTTGTTTTATATTTATGGTAAACCAGAAAGCCAGTGTGGTTGACCTTTCTAAATTGTACATATATAGTAAGATGTATAATGTATAGCAAATAGGCACAAACCAGTAGAATATATTTCAGCTTGTAGTTCATCCCAGGGTGTCAATTTTAAGAGCAAAATCTTTCCAATGTGATTTAAGTGAGTAGCTTATGGAAGGGGGGAATTCTGGCAGGGTTTGCCACAATCCTTTTCAAGTTTACCAGCAGGAAGTCCACCACTGCAGATGTCTGCAAAGTTTCCAGTTTAAACTCTCATATCACTGCAAAGTAGAAATTCTTTTATTCCCACAAATTTTTGAATAGCTTTACAAGAATGTAAAGCCAATTGCATCAGTTTCTCTGTTATTTTTCCTCACTGGCAGAATGCAATGCCCTCGAAAAATGATAGTCCCCGAGACCCTGTCAGTTTGCATGCTCTAACACTTTATTATCTAATGATCTAATATGCAACAAGGCAAAGAGGGGGTGCTTATCACCCTGACAGCATGCCTAAGAGAAGTGACTAAATTACTTTATGTACCATTAGTGCTAGCTGCCACCGTGAACTCACTGTGAGCATTTATGCAAATATTCCTGAATACATTCAAGTGGCCTTGTCAGGAAGACGACTGACAAGCAGCTTAAATGCTTGGGTTTTTAAAGGGGCAGTTTATTTCTTTTGCTTTTCCTTCCTCCTCCTCCATAGAAGAGTGCTGAAGAATTAGGTGGTGGTGACATTTGCCAGCGATTTGGTTCTGGGTCAGCTCAACAGCAGCAACGGGGGAAAGATGCCGGGTAGAAATAGGGACAGATTATAAAATGTGTCAGAATTTGAAGATGGCAGTGAAGATAACCATATCCTGCCATTATTTTGTATGAAATATATATAAATCTAGTGTGTGTATGTGCATCTAAAATCAGTTATTATATAAGAAAGCAATTATTAGTGTCTCCCTTATACTGGAAATGGTGTGTGGCTGGATTATTTCATTCCTCTATAACGTCACCTGAGACTATGTTGTTTTAATTCGTGATAGTAATGAGTGATTCAGACCATTTGCTGTCTAGAGGTGGAAAACCTTCCACAGTAAGTGAAGAGTAGTAGTTGCTGTGCCTCAGCCGGGTATGTCAGGTGGATCTTCTCGTCAGTAGTGGGGTATTTTAGGAGCTTTTCTTGTCAATCCTGCCCATCCTGGGAAATCTGAGAGGCGACAGTCACCACAGCAGGCAGATGTACAGATTTCCTGCTAAGTTTTCAGATTTGAAAGCAAAAACGAATGCGAGGTTGTGTCTTAGTTGATTAGATATTTTCTATTTAGGTTAATAAAATGAAAGCTTTTCCTCACCTTATAAATTCTTTTGAGAGGATAATCTGGCTGCCTTTAAGGATCATTGTATCTAGTCTGACTGGAACAGAATTGTTGAGAATGGTCATTGTCTACCTTGAATTTAGCTGCATGTGCTGGGCGTGCCTGTTTATAATTCTTGATGGAGGCTCAGAAATCTGACTTAGTGACCTGGTTCTTGTGCTCTAAGTGGCTTGTGCCACAACATTAACCACTACATTTTGGGCAGTGTGGAGAGCCATGAAGAGGATGCCCCTAGCAGCTCCATTTTAACCACTTCAATGTATCCATGTTAGTTGATGAAATTGTAAATACAAGACACAATACTGACTGAACTGAAAAGTATTAGCAAGTTAAGAAAGCTTAGGCTTCAAAACTTGATACGTTTTACTCTTAGATGGTTTAAGTTCAGAGTCTGAATCAAAGTTAGGCACTACTGCATTAACAAACTGGTCAGGTTTAACCAAAGAAACTTAGAATCACAGAATCATTTTGAGTCCAACCATTAACCTAACACTATCAAGTCTGCCTCTAAACCGTGTCCCTAAGAACCTCACCTTACTCCAGTATCTTTTAAATACCTCCTGGGATGGTGAATATTTGGGTGGAAGCACTTGTTTTAAGTTAGTGCTTCACTTAAGAATGTTATCGTGATAATGTGAAAGATATAAACGCACAAGCTTTTTCTGCATTGTATCATTCCATACAGAGAAATGCAGTGGGCTTGATTTATTATTTAGAAGGGAAATAATGAAAAAAAATATTAGGATTCTACCACTCTACTTGAGGGGATCTTGTATGTTATTCTGAGTTACGTCTGCTTTCTAATTTATTTTCTATGAGGAAAGAATACCTAGGGTTGTTGGACATCTCTATGCATACACTAGGGAAAAAATGTGACTTTCAGAACATTGCACAACATGGATAGTAATAACAGTAAGTGAGCCTTGATATACTGAAGGATTGCAAAACTTCAAACTGGAAATAATTTTCTTTACTTTTGCCAAGTTGTCTTTTTCATATCAGTTCCTTCATAAATGCAGTGAGTCATATATTCAGGCAATTTTTTACATAATGGCTTGTTATGTGTTCTTGGAGTTTGACCTCACTGAGTGTATAATATTAACCTCTTCGCTGCCCCATGGACCTACTGTATGTTTCTAATATAAGTGAGCACACCAGGGCTGAATTAGTCCCGTATGTACACCCAGATGGAGCTAGAGCATTTTTGCCTCTCAAGAGACCAAAATGACCAGAAAGTTAAGGTGCTTCACTTCAAAGATTTTGTAGATAAAGACTCCAATACAATTTCAACAAGATTTTAACTCTAGGGGCCACTGAATTAAGTTGCCCAAACTGTGGCAGGTTTTGTCCAGGCTGCAAATGTTAAGTCAGGACATGGTATCTTCTTAAAATTATATGGGAGGTCAGGTAGAGGTTAAGGGTTTGAGTAACTCCTTACCCAGGAATTGCTGGTGGATGCTGTGCAGGAGGTCGGGCTCTGTGATCAGAATGATCCCTTCAGGAGCAAGATCTTAGGATCCTTTAGCTTAGCAAAACACAGCAGAACTCAGATTCATACCGCTCCCATTTAGGTGGCCAAAACTGTGTTAACTAAATTATGCGTCTCCGAATTGTGCTGGTGTTTTTCAAATCTCCACTGGAGCAGACCAGTTGTCTGCAGGCCCAGACCCCCGCTACGTCTTTGGATGTTACTGGGAATTTCACAAGAACTGGGTGGGTGGGTGAGTGGGTGGAGCTGCCCTTCTCATAGCCAGTCACGGCAAACAGAAAGCAGAAAATCTGCTGTTTCTATTTGTCTAGGTCATAAATCAGCCACTAAGAAGAGCTACTCAAAAGCTTGGAATATCTGGCTGCAGCAATTTTGATCTTTCAAAATTTATTTTTAGTCTGAGGCTTAAATGAAAACAACTTTCAAATTATTTTCTGAGAGGCGCACTCTTAATGGTTGATTTGGGTGAGGAGATTCCAGATTTGAGTTCTGCCATTAGGCTGTAGGTATTTAATGAAGTTGGTGGTTTGAGTTTGTGATTTTGGTCATTATTTCAAGATTATTTCATAACGTATATGTACTAACACTGTTGCGAGACGTTTGGAGTATCCAAGCCTTTAATAAAAAGGGTTGCTGTTAAATAATGCCCATGGAAATACCTCCTGAAAAGTCAAGCTTGGGTACTCCAATTACCACAGTTAAAAAGAATTCCTGCTTGACAGTCACTTATCAAGGATCTAATGTCACGTTTAATTGAAAAAGGGAAAATATGCTACAATGGAAGTAGGAGACATCTTGATTTTGAAAAGATAAGGTGTGGCAGTTCCTACCCATGAGCAGCTGCCCTTTAAGTTTTTCAGATAAATGAAAAGTAAAACAGCCCTTCCCCCAGAATATCTAAATGATGTCAAGCTGCGATGTGTTGTTACCCTCTATTGTTATGAGGATGTCATCAATTCACAGAAAAATAACACCTGGATGAAGATAGAGCACATTTTGTGAATTTCCCAGAGGAGCTTTCAGAACTGCGCTCCCAAAATTGCCAAAAGAAGAAAACATGGGGAAAACTGTCATTAAAATTTGATGCAGATTTGTGTGAAAAAAAAAAACACCCCACCCTGTTTTGTTACAGCAAACAGATAAGGGAGAAAAGTTCAGATGGAAATTCTCCAACCACCACAAGACTTGACTCTTATTTGAAGAATTAGACCAAGCACTTTCTGAAGATTTGAGGTTTCTCTCCAGACCTCAGAGGAATCAGGGTACAATCAGAGTACAGTTATGCCAGTAGAAAAACCTGAACTACTGTTTGGCAGAAACTTCACAGCTACCAGTGCAGGAGAACATTTAGTAGCACTCAAATAGGCAATGAATATTCATAGATAATGAACATTCATTACATTTCAATTTGCTTTGCTGGCCACAGTGTCACTAATACAATGGCATCATAGGGGAGAAGAATTACATTAGGGTGAGATAAAGGTTTGAGAGATACTGCACTGTGTGGCAATGAAGTTTTGCCAGAGGTTGTTTTTCCAACCTTCCAAAATACGCATGCCAGCAAATTACAAAACATTATATTATTGTTGTATGATTATTATTTCTGAACAAATTCCTCTATCTTAGCTTTTATATTATAGGATGCCTTCATTGTCGTTATGCTGGGAAAAGGTGTTTTTTTCTCTCCAGTCCCCTGCTGATTTGGGCAGAGTACAAAGGCAAGGATTTTGTGTATTTTGATTTGTAAATGAAGACCAAGAACTGGTGATCTTTTGAGAACTCATCTGGGTGTCGTAAAAGGTCATGATTATCAAAGAATGGTGTTCACAGCAGTTTGCAGATACCCGGACACTTTCAAATGATTATCAAAGAATGGTGTTCACAGCAGTTTGCAGGTACCCGGACACTTTCAAATATTTCACGTTAGGCACCCTGGTATTTAAATACCCCAGAACAATTGGTGATTATGAAAGGTCTCTGTTTTTCTTGAACTTATGTCCAAAGGTCTGAATCAACTGAGTGCTAACAACCTGAGGATTAAGGTTTTATTTAGATGAAGATTTTCTTCCAAATGGTTGTTTAGAATATTCCGATTAGAATGCTTCACAAATAAGGAACTCAGTATTTTTTGCATCTGAGGCTGTACATCTTCTCATAGAACTGAGAGAAGGCCAGTGCGAGCATTCAAGTCTCTCTCGTACTGTCTGATGTGGCGCCTGCCAAGTGTTTCCCCAGCAAAATGAGTATTTGACAAAGCTCCTCCATGTCTGAGGAAATGAGTTAATAGCATAAACCAGGAAACTGATGCAGAAAGTGGAACCGACCACAGTGGGATGTTTGGAGTGGTTATTCTAATCTGGGTTTCCATGTGAAAATTATTAATGTTAGTAGTAAAGAACAAAAATAAACTACTAATAATTAATATTGGAATGGAGACAGGCTCTGTGTTTGGCCCAAATCCAAATACAGGATTTTCGGGAGTGCATGGCATTGCAAATAGTCTGCTTTCATTACAGCCAGTAAGACAACTTCATAAAGTGTTTTTTAAAATCTTAGCCCAAACTGTTTGCTGAGCATAACCAGAAAGCTTTGTGTGTCACAATTAGTCCTTTCTGCTTCCCACCTTCATTCCATGAATTTATGTTTCTCTTTCTGACAAAACAAATCTTTAGGGTGAAAGTGACTGTAATATAAGCGGTGCTGGTTTATGACCTCATTGAGCAAAGCAAATAGAGTTAGGAAGTTTATTAAAAAGATCAAGAATGAAGTTTTATGAAAAACTTGTCTGAAACTTAGCAGTTTAAATTTATTTCTCAAGAGGAATTCAAACATTTAGATCTGAAAGTTAAGGTACAAGTGAGATGCTCAACAAGATACTGTCCTTCTAGACGCGGATGTTTAGGACTTTCTGAACTTCTGACCCATTCTGTGAGTCAAGTGCTCACCCAAAAGTGTGAACTTAAGGCCGCAAGTGGGTGGTTAGTGGCATTTTTTAAACTTTGGCTACATAATTTCTATGCCTGTCTGCCAGGTATTTTGAAAATACCATTAGGTGCTTACTGGAAGCACTGGATAGCTGGGTGCTTCCAAAAATCTGCTCCCAAGTACTGCAGGAACCTGTGTGCTTTTTACTGTGCTACTGTTGAAGTGTCTGTTCATAATGAGAGTATAAGGAAATTCAAAAGTAATTATGCTTGGTTAATACCTTGTCATTATGGTTTTGTAGCAATCCTCTGAGAGTTTTTTTATCAACCCCATGAAAAAGCAAAGTGTGTTTCCTGCCAAGGTCCCTGTTTGGGTTGTGACATGGCAGCAGGCGTGCTAGATCTCCCCTGCTCCTGGAGACCGAACACACAGCTCGCATTGCTGAGCGCTGAAATCCCGGGCTTGCGTATGGAATTCATAGGTCTGGTGTTACCTGATCCATGTGGAGGGGAAGGCCAGTGCTTGGAGGTAAATCGCAGGGCTGACCACAGCGCTGCTCATCTTTCCAGCTGCAGCTTTAGTTTGAGGGTTGGGGTTTGAGGTCACGGCGCTTTCCCGCAGTGTGTTCAGGTGAGAGCTTCGCTCAACTCCCCAGGCTCTTGGAGGAGATGAAGAGGGGGGGGAAATATGTTTCTGACCAGGTTTGGTGCTCTGAGGCACTGAAAGGTAAAACAACTCTGAGTAGGGGCCCTTTAGGGAAAAATATCCCCTTCCTGGGACCATGACGTTGAAGGCGGTGGCGAGCGCTGCCTCCTCATTCAGCCCCGAGCCGGAGCAGAAGTGCCTGACGGAAAGCCAAGGGTCAGGTGTCTGCTCAGTATCAGCTGCCAAATGTTTCTTACGAGGTTGCTTCTGGCTGCTTCCTACCTATGATACCACCTTGCCAAGGTCCCTCGGTCCTGGCAGGAGCCAGCACAGAGCTCCCAGGTGTCCAGGCTTGCAGAGGTGTCTGCCCGTCTCTGCTCATTGTACAGCAGAAAGAGGAGAGCCCAATTTAGGCAGTTCAATACACCCAGCCAGAGCTGGAGTTTGATTGGTACACCCTGCAATGCCTTAGGTAGGTGGCCTGAATATGGCCCTAAATAAATAAATAAAAACATAGCATGACTTTATCAGCCACATTGAAAAAACTTCCCTAAGCGTTTGTAGGCTCAGGTCCAAAGTATTTGCTCCTCAGATTTTCAGCGTGTTGGTTTTATGTGGTGTCACTGCTGAAGAGATACTATGAACTATAAATATATTTTTATGCTTGTGTTTTTGCAAGTAAAGCCTAACTGGCTATGAGGAGGTGCTTGCCCCTGCATTCAGAGCAGCACAAAGAACAGAGGAGGAAGCAGTCTGAAAGACACCGCACACGAGAGACAAGGGGGTCTCAGTCTTTGCAATGCAATCAGGGCTTCTGCTTGAAATGCAATTCATTGCTGTCCCGCTGCCATCACAAACATGGACTCAGTATTATATTGCATTCCTGAATCAAACCTCCCAAGTAGTAGCAGTTGTAATAATAATAATAATAATAATAATAATAATAATAATAGAATTATTTTGTTTACTTTTCTTATCGACCCTTCCCATTCCAGGTAGTCATTAGTTTGTAGTATGTTTCTGTCCAGGACAGCATTTCAGTTAAGTCATCTGATCACTGGGATGCTTTTCCTACAGAAGAGCCAGATTTCCTACCTTTTCCCTTGGCCCAGGGCCTGGAAACCTGAGCCGTCCATCAGACTTTGGTCTCTCCATTGGCAGCTCCACATCACCTGTCACAGCGACAGCCTGAGCACAGGTTTTGCCCATGATGAACGTGGATATTTGCTGCATCTGGCAGGCTGCAACAATGAATGCAGAAGACCGTTATTAATAGATAATAAAAGCAGAAGGAAAATTAATGGGAATAAGCTTTTCCTTTACTGGGACTGATTATTACTTCTTTGTTCTTGGTCTGTGACATGATTGAGACACAAATAACAGCAAACAACGCTGGGTGCATGCATGTGTTTTGTTCTTGGCTGGTTTTTAATCTGGAATATTTAACCATGCTATCTTCAAAGTGCCATTGTGTCATACATTCTCATGCACTTATAGATTTCAAAGATGAAGAGCCTGCTGCTTCATGTTTAGTCGTGCCTTCATCTGTAAATTTATGGCAGTATTATGGTTTAATGAATTGAACAAGTCCCAGAACAACAACAAAAATGCTTTTTTCTTTGAATTTAGATATTGCATACTTTGTTCTTCAAACATATAATAAAACCAGTATGTTTCTTCAGTGGTAAACTTCAGGCTAACTTCATCTCACATTACTAATCAAGTACTCAAGGATATGTGTGGCACATACACTTGTGTGTGTGTGTGGTAAAGAGGCGCTTTCAGTTGTGTGAGACATAGGCTGAACATTCGTATTCTGATAGCAATAGGCAAACCTCCGAGAACAGATGGAGCAGAGTTCAGCACAAAGGTTTAATCCTATCAGGATGATTCCTGTATGACCATCTGGATAATCCGGCACACAAATTCAGTGCCTGTTAAAAATACAACGTAGGCCAAGATTAGCATCACAGATTTTCCACTAGACTTGTTCATATTTGACTTTATGATTTTCAGACTCCAGAAAATTGCATTAGAGAGCAGCTTGTGATTTGTGAGAGAAATCAGAGGAAGAACAAGAACTCTTAGGGTACTTGAATTTCCCTTGAAGAAACAGGATTACAGGCGCTCCCTGTCCCTGCCACAACTGCTTTGTGTCTCTAGGCGGGTTGTTCTGTTTCTGAAGGATGACTACCGCAAGGTCTCTGTTGTGGACAGACTTTCTCAGTTCGGCTGAACAAAGAGACTTCAGCTAAAACTTAATTCTAGTTTGGGCTCTTATTTTTATCAGGATGAAATAAATTCTTTGCCATGGGATCTATCTCAAGTGAACTGGATGTTTTGCTATATAATATAACAGGGGTGTTTAGCTGATTTTGGCGAATGGAGCTCTGTTTTTTTCTTTGTGATAGTTAAAGATTACAGAAAAGTTTAGTATATACTAATATTTTGTCTAGGGGAGTGAGAATTTAAATTTAGATTAAATTCCATGTAGCACCGTCTAAACCTTGTCAATGTAGCCAGAAGATACCAGTGTACATCTGGATGTCAAGACTCGCTGCTGTTGAGCGTGGGATGCTGAACTTTTTACACCTTGCAGGGATGGGAGCTTTTATCTAGTCCTACGTTCTGACTCCAGAGAGATTTTCTGGGAGAGATTTACAATTTTGGTAAGGTGCTGATGGAAAATAAAAGAGAGGAAATGAGACCAGGGTAATGGTGAAACAAAACATGAATTTAGAAATAGCATCCACCTGCCTTTCTGTTAGGTTGGGATTCAGCAAAACGGTAAACCACAGGGCTGACATTAAGGAAACGATTGGTCCCATCTTATAAAATGCTTTGCTGATTCAGGACCTTCGTTAGCAGCACTGAAGGACCAGTCAGTTAAATTAAGTAGGTTTCAGAGTATGTGAGCTGTGCAGCAATGTTTGTTTTGACAAACTTTTAGAGTTGATTTATATTACATATTTTGGGCTTCCATTCTCAAGGTTACCTTCATCCTCACCCAGAAATTGCATCAGTGCAACTATTTTTAAACTTTAGTGCACTTAAACAGATGCAATCTCCTTTCTGGATATGCTTATTGTTTTTAAAATAGTCATATTGACTTAGCTGGGCTCTGTAGCTCTCTCAGCGGAAGTTAAATCAGTAGGAAGCCGTTGAAATTGAAGTGGGAGAGGCATATAGGACTTTTTTCTCTGTTTTGCTAACAAAGCTTTTAAAGTTCACATTCAGACAAAGCAGTGCAATCCCGTGCGGGTGTCACACCTTAGTCCCCTGGATGCTCTTCCCGTCTTTTAGGAGCAAACGCTGTTCCTGCACCTCTGCAAGTGACCCTGTGGGATGGAGGACGCAGTGAAGAAACTGAGGGGCAATAATTTGGGGGGTCATGGTAAAGCATTTATCTTGCTTGGGGTCAAAAAGTGGCTGTGCACCCCCGAGAAGGGAGAGCGTGCTGCAGCACTCATTGCTTTGGTGCCTGGGTCTGTGCAAATCCATCTCAGAGCTGCACTGATTTAAGCGGGGTGCTGTGATGGGCCATGGCCACCCACAGCAGTTTCTGTCTGAATGCAAAAATTAGAGTTTAAAGCCTGCTTGAAATTTCCTTGGAAGAAAAAATAATCACGAATATTCCCAATAAAATTGTTAGGCTTCTTGAAAAAAAAATACATATTTAGAAAGAGCATATATATTTTTTCAAGAATAATAATGTAGATTTATTTTTTTTTAAAGTATATATATATATAAATGTTTAGACTGAAACTATATGTTGAATTTAACCAAATTTTCAAGTGGTTTTGCAACATTACATTTTTCTTGGGTAATTTATTATTTGCCAAAGAAATATGACAGCTTTCCTTTGGAGGTCGAGTTTACTGAGTTGCATTGAAATGCTAAGGAATCTCACTGGTTTTGAAAGCAAGAGGTACCTCCCAAAGCAAAAAACAACCAACCAAAAAAAAACCCCAAACAAACCAACCAATCAACCAAAAACCCCAAATCTTCCTCTGTGATGTGAATGCGTTTGAAAGAATGACTGCAAATACGTCTCTTGCAATTGGAGAGCTTACTAATTAGAGATAACTAACTTGCTATTTAGAGATAATTCTTGCTATTTATAGAGAACTAAATTATTATTTTAATGGAAATGCTTTATGTAAAATACACAGTGGATTTTTTTTGTAACACATCTCTCATTATTCAGGGTCGCCTCCTTTTTCCATGCAATCATTTTTCAGGCTGTGTTCAACAACTGAGAGCTTTGGAAATCATTAAGAGAAACACAGAGGACTCCATGACATGTAACTTTGCTAGCTGGGGCATCAGGAAGGATAAAAGAGCAACACTGGCTTAATATTGATTGCAGGTGGAATATTATACCAGATAATACACATTTTAAATTCTCATTAATGGAAACTGAGCATCCAAAATGTTAGGTAGAAAGTTACAGCCAATACCTTTAATTTCATCAGTTGAAAACAGAAACAAAGGCAAACTTCCTCCCTTCCCCCAACCTGGAGGGGTTGCACGGTGCATGTATTTTTGATTCGGTGATTTCACCCCATGCAGACATCATGAAGAATCAGGTGGAGGTTGCCATTTTTGGCAGACTGTTGTAATCCTTAAAGCTTGCAAATGGTAAGTCCCAAATATTGAGATGCTGTAAAGGAGGGAGTTGGGAAGGAGGAATGGGGCATCTCATTCTCGTGCCTGTGTTGAATAAAGCTGCATGAGTTATCTCCTCGAGAGGGAAACCTCTGTTACCCTGTTTCCTGCACAGCAGCTGCTTATTGTCAGGAGAGAATAGGAGAGAGAGCAGGCTGTGATATGAAAAAGGAAAGCAGGAAGATCATCACTTTACAAAGATAAACAGCAAACGCATTGTTTAGTTTATGAGTGAAGATTTAATGCTCTGGTATAATATGTAAAACCTCCACCACATTCTCTTTCCCTGAAGTGTCTATGACTAACCCTTTGGGATGGTCCTGTGGGCTTTTCCCATCCAGACTGGTTTGGTAAACTTCAGTTTCTTGTGCTCGATACAACTTGGCTAATTCCTCTGCACACTGGACTGGAATGATATGTCTATGCGAGTGCACACAGTTTTTAGGGCCCACCCTTTCAGCATGCTTAAAGTAGGTAAGCAGACAACAACTCCTGCTTCTCAGGAATGAGCAAGTTATTTTTAAAACAAACAAACACAAACAAACCCACCCAAACTGAACCTCCTCACTGCAAATATTTGGTTCATTCTTTTAAGCTGGCAAATTTTTGAAAATTATAAGTTTCAGCTCTAAAAAACTCCCCACCCTTCCCATGATCAAATCGGTTTGTTAAAGTGCTTGAGGTGGAAAACCCACAATAAACAAGGATGAGTGGAATAACCCTTGCCCTCCATGTAACACCCATTTAAATTTGTAATTTGACAAGGGAAGAAATACTGTTTTTCTCCCCTCTTAAGGAAAACCACACCTTGCCAAACTAAAAATATTTGATTCAAAAGGCCTTTAGCATCCCAACAAGTACCGCACACCGCTGACTCCAGGGTGCCGTGGGAAAGGAGTTTAGGCTCACATTGTTCCTGGGCATCGCCTTGCTCATAGTCACAAACCCTACATGATTTCAACAGCTATGAGGTACCTGAGGGAAGATCTGCACCAGATGACATAAAAATGCTGTAGAAAACCCGGAGCTGGTGTTGAGTTGCTGTTACATTTGACTCTGACACACTGCAGAGACATAGCGGCTCAGTTCCTGAAATCAGAATGTTGCTGTTAGTACGTCAGCTCTGCTGCTGCTGCTGGTTCTTGTGTCAGGTCGGTTGAGCTCTGCACAGCACAGGGTGGTCTGCAGGTGACCCAAGTGGGTTTTGAAATGAGAAACCCCAGTTCTGTATACGTTACATAGCTCTTGGCAGCATTGTGCTGATCTAGTTCCTTAGTCTGTCACTTCTTCGGCTGTATTTTTAAGCACTTACTTAAGTGGTTTGTTGAATCACGACTTTAATAGGTCATGGTTTTGAGTGCTTAAAACTGATTTGTCTTGATATTCTGAAAATCAGCAGTTTGGCGAAAGCATTTAACAGGTTGCAGGATCAGACCTGTACACTGTAGGTTAATATGTGGCTTATTTATATATTTAGCCTGGAATTAGGTTTTACCCAAGAAAAAAAAAAAAAGAAAATTAAATTAAACTCCAGATACTTTAATGATGAGACAAATTCCCTGTTTCTCTGCATTCCCAGTTTTAACTGCCTTTATGCAACTCTCCTTGTGTGGCACAATACTCTTAAAGAAAAGAAAACTAAAATCATGTACCCCATCATTTAAACTCCTATTGTGATGCAGCAACTGTTGTCAGAGCCTCATCTATGGAATAGTGGAGGATGAAACCACATTTCATGATAGAAACTGCAGGCGAGGTCACTCTTACAGTCACCAGCACAAACTGGATATTAATCATATCGCAAATACATTTCAAAAGCTAAATAAGAGCAGTCCCAGAGCCCTGCTGATAGCTGTGCATCCCACTAATTCACCTCAGTGAACATGTACCTCTAAGCTCAATTAACCCTTATTCCAAGGCCACCCATAAACTATGTGGTAAATATGTTTGTTGTTTTTTTTTCCTCCAGCCTCTGTTTTCTATCAATGGAATAGATCATTTCTGTTGGAGGATAAAACACTATCTCTGTTTATAAATGCAGGTCCCTAATTAAGAGTATGAGATGGCCAGGGGGTCTTTGTGGGGGACTTGAATCCGTAGCTCATTGATTCTGTAAATTTAGATGCTATTTCTGCTGTCTTCAGGTGCTGTTCAACGCAGATAGAAATGCTCACAAGGTGGATGGATGGTGATTTTGGGGAGAGGGATTTCCTAGTGCAATTGCTTGCGTACAAAGTTAGTTGTTACACATGTACAAGAAGCTATGAGGAGACATTATTGCTGTTGTTTTGTTGTTATTATTATTGTTATTAGTATTATTAGTACTGTTATTATCCTCCCTTACAACCATTGTTCAGAAGCAAATTGGAAATGTGGTAATTAGGCCCCGACTGGTAGCGTAGTATTAGTGTCCTGAGCCAAAGTTCAACGCCCTGAAATGAAATTTAAACCAATTAATCTGTTAGATTTTTATCGCTTGTCCGTGTTTTCTCAGCAATTCCCTCAGCACGTGGCCTTTGATCAACTCTCATACAAAAGCTAAAATGTGTGCCTGCTGCTAGCAAGATGGGGCTGACATTAACATGGCACTCATAAAACAATCAGAGCAGTGAAACCCTCAAACAGACAGGGTATAGTAATATTTAATAAAAGCGCGCACATAATCTTCCGAATTAGCATTTTGTGCCTTGCAGTACCTTTGGGAGAAGAGCTTTTATTTGTGGAGTGATCATTATTATAACAAAGAAGAGCTACCTAATAATTTCCACTTTAACTCTGCAATATGCCACGAGCATTTCTGAACCATTATGCTAAACTGTGGCGGGGTAATCATTTTATTGTCACAGTTTGAAGGAAGAAAAATCCCCTGTATATCAGTAGCTTGGGGAGCACGGGAACACAAGAACACACTGACACACACGGCACAAAATGAAAAACTTTTCCTTTTTGCTATCTGTGTTGTGAAGTCGGTACCTACCATCCTTTCCATGGAAGGAGATAAGATTTTAACAATGTATATTCTGAGAAAAGATGAAGATTTCAAAAGGAACATTGTTTCCCTTGAAAGTCGTTAAGGTTTTTGCTCATAAATCCTTCAAATGCATTGGTAGAGACTTTAGCTTTGAGCTCAGTGGCAAAATTCCCATTGTCTTCAGTAAGTTTGGGATTGCAGTGCCTCCCTCCAACATCTGTATCTGTTAACTCAAACCGCAGGAGCAGCACAATAAAACATGTCAGATGTTAACGCTGATTTGCCTTGATACTCTGCAAAGAAGGAGAGCAGCTCATTACGACTCAGAACCATTAGGCCATTTCAGCAGGTGCAGGATGCGGCCACATCCCCTTCAGCCGGTAGCTGCAAGGTCCGTGACTGTGGCTGGGAAAGACTGTTCTGAAAACATGCAGTGAATGTGATACAATCACGCCAAAGAGTCTTACAATCTCTTCTGATAGTCAAGCTGTCCAACTCTTTTCATTCTGGTTGTAGCTGGCTGCCAGCTGTTTATTTAAAAAAGTGTTTCTGCGCATAAGAAAGTGTAATTATTCTTTTTTATTATAATAAAATAATAATTAGTCCTTGGACTTAAAGTCTCTTCCTATTACTGATCATGTACATTACGTTGTCTATGTTAGAATTGGTCTGAAGTCCTTCACGGTGGTTTTTTATCAGTGAAGTTCCAGACTTTGATGAAAATCTCTTTTTCTACAGAAAACAACTAAATTTTAAGTAACTTTTTTCTATTTGTTTAAAAAGCACCATTTTAGCAATGATGCCTTGGTGTTACAGAAGGGCATGTGAAGTGGTAATATTTTGAAACCAATTATTTTGTTTTTCTTGGAAATATTAAAAAGTGGCGGCGTTAATTCCAGATAGAGAGTCTGGAACTTTGCATTCTGAAAAAAAAAGGTTCTGTATTTTCGTTTCTCTTGTGACCAAAACAAAATGTAAAAAAATCAAGGTCTCCAATGACAAGATTGTTTTGCCCAGCTCTGTTTTTCTAGGGTTGCACAGAAGTAAACACCTTCCAGACAGCACTTTGAAAGTTGCCAAATGATTAACAGAAGAAGTATGAAGAGCTGAGGGCCTGAGCTGGCCAGACATTTGTACCACGGACATAAATAGAGTTGAGGTCATTGCCCTGTCCCCCTCCCAGTGTCACCTGTGGTGATGCTGGCAAATGGCACCTGATTCTTCCATCCTCCTTCCTGGTGCTCCAAGGGAAGGACCCTAAGGGCAAAGTTTTAGTAAGACCAGTATCCCAAATGACACTGTCTGTTGCAAATATGTCATTATATAAACATGATTTGTGCCTTCAAAAACAGGTAGCAGTCTGGATGCCTCCCTCAGCACGTCTCCTGGGGATGCAGCCCTTCAGCACCTTCGTGCAACCCTTCCAGTCCTTACAGACACTTGCATTTTAAGATAAACTGTGTGGGGAAAGTTTGGAGTTCCACTGTTCTTTTCACTACTGTTCCAAAGGGAAAATGATGCCCTGAAATCTTTTGAATGCACAGGGCTCTTACTGCTTCTCAGGTAGCGCCTGCGAAGTGTACCAACCTACCCTGCTTATTAAATAACCAAGTCCTGACTTTTCCTCCTCAGAGCAGTTGTCCTGGGCTATTTCCAGCTGTTTTGGTGATGCACTGATTCAGCACAATTGCTACATATTTAAATAAAACTACATGTGCAAGTGGTCACATTGCAGCAGAGAGTGTCCCAGGGAAAAACCCCCAGCCCCAGTGCAGCACAAGGGCCTGAGTGTCGGCTCGAAGTCCCCTTGGCCACCATGGCACATACACATATTAACTATCAGAATCAAAGACACAAGGCAGCACAGACAGTGCAGCACCTTGCACTTCTGCAAAGAACATCACAATATAAATAGCAAGACCTTTAACAGGGACCTGTAACTGCAGAACAGTGTCTTGCATTCATTTTGAAGATGAATTGAATCTGTAATTTTGAAGCCTGCATGTGTTTTCTGTTAATGGCTTATGGTCTCAAACAGTTTTTATTCACTGGTATTTAGGAAAAAAATGTTGCTTGTAGTCTTTAAGAAAAGTAGCTTGTTCTCTGACACATGGGAAACTGATTATCTTTGGGTTTTATTGTGGGGTGTGGGTGTCCACAATCGACTGGAAATATTGGAAAGGGTGTAATTTGGAAGTGATGTTAATTTTTATTTCTGAAAAAGTTTGATTCTGTGAAAAGGGCTAGATGACATTTTGAGAAGCTATAAATTCATTGCTGTGAGCTTGGCTGAAAGGAAAGCATTTGGTTTTGGACTTTTTGCAATGTTTTTTATGTACATTTTTATGCAAGCATACTTGAATCGAAATTAAACATATTGAAGTTACTTCTGTGTACGCACTACATTTTCGTGATGGTAATGTTGGGATGTTTCTTTTGTTAGCTCATGTGAAAGTTAATGGCTGCGCTCTGCCAAGTTTGGAATAGGGTAATGATTTCTTTTCTGCCTGTGTGTTTGTGTTTTTCGCTGGAGCTGGCATCCCCGTCAGCTTAAGTAGTGGAAAAGTTTGTGCCTGACACTTGCAAACTTTTGTAGGTGGGGATGGGGTCTGTTTGCTCTGCAGGCATGTGTTCCATCTCCAGGGGTGCCAGTCTGTAGCAGTGCCCACAGAAACACTCACTGCTAAGGGTGACTCAACAGCTCCGCTCCCAGCTCCCTCCGGCTTCCCAGCTCCATGTCCACCCATCAAGCCCAGGGACTGGGAGGAAGAAGCTTCTGCAGCCTCACCAACTCTTGCAATTAGCTCCAACCAACCAGAACTTCACTAAATAATCATAAAGGCACACAGGGTCTCTTTAGTGTTTTATGTCTGGAGCATTTTAAAGTAGTCTTCTGTGAATGAATTCATTTACTGTCTTTGCAATTAGGAGAATGCAGGGCAGGGGCTGTGCTGCTACACAGCCACATTAAGTAATTAATGAGGGCAAGGGTGTTGTCCTGGGTGGTGCTAACATGTGCATTCACACCATTATCTTCTTGGTAAATCCTTACCTGGTGATGTGCCTGCGTGCTCTCCCCTGAGTACGTCATCAAATCCTCAAAGTTATAAACCAAATTAACAGCCCAGCAGCCTTTTGACCAAGTAGCAATTCATAGCCAAATGCCAGCAACCCTAAAAGAAGATGTACATATGCATATCTATCTATCTATCTATCTATCTATCTATCTATAAATGTAGATGCAGTGTAACTGCAGTGACTGGATGGCAGGGTTGTAGGTTTTGGCTTGGCTGGTTTTTGTTTTGTTTTGTTTTTTAGTAACCAAAGCAAGGCAAGGTGGTTTAATACTAGAACAACCTGGATCTGATTGCAGAATAGTTAAAGAAATGCTGAAGGTTACACACATTTTCATGTAACCAATATTTGCCATAATATTTATAGGAATTTCCCTCATGAATTTAGGTTATGATGGATAATAAAGCAAGCTCACTGGAGATTGTTTTATTAACTCAGGTATGGCGTATAGAATAAAGATAGGCATTTGTCCTGATTTCCAATTGGTCTCTGCCCATCATGTTGTGATTTTTTTTGTTAATATAGGTTTAGAAAAGTTAATTTTTTCAATGCAGATAACAAAACTAAACAGAAATTAATTGAGAAAAAATGCTCCGAATATATAGTTTGAGGTCATGCACATGTACTAGAAAGAACGTGATTGCTGAAATCTTTGTGTTAGTGAGGGGGGAAAATGAAAGCTCCTTTTATTTTATTTTTTCAAGTCTTCTATCATTAAAATCTGGTTCTAACAGCAGAATACTTCTCTTTTTCATGTGTGTTGAAAAGCAGCTACACCATGTATCAAAGCCATCAGTCCAAGTGAAGGATGGACTACAGGAGGTGCCACTGTCATCATCATAGGAGACAATTTCTTTGATGGGTTACAGGTCATATTCGGCACCATGCTGGTTTGGAGTGAGGTAGGTGTTGTCTGAACGGTAATGTCTAATAGCTTTGTCTAGCTTCTAGCTAGCCTGTCCTTTTTCTATGCCACATGCTAAATCAGCAACAAATGTTGAAATGTGAATCCTTTCCTACTTCAGTTTTATCAAAATAATTAGTCAAATTTACCTGTGGCAGAAATCCAGTATAGCCAGGGGAATTGCATTTCCTCTCACTGGCCCAGAATTTAGCTTAGTGCCTTTTATTCCAAGAAAAGAGAAGGATAAATGCTTGTGTAAATAATTCTGCATTTAGCACTACAATTGCTAAAGGCCCACAGGAAACAGACATTTAGGGGATCCTGCTTTCCAGGGAAACTGGCTGCTTGTACCTGCAGCTCAATGAGGTGGAGATTGCAGAAATTCAGCTCCTCTGAATAGCGTATCCTTAAACTATAGGCGCTTGGTGTAAGTACCATCTACATAATAGGAGCCAAATACACAGTATTGTATGCACAGTGGAAAATACAGACTTGTCATACTTAGTAGTTTCACAGCAGGTATTTTTTTTCTTTAATCTATTTATTGCTGTTGCTGTTCCTCCCTGTTTCTTGAATCCTCTCTTCTCCTGGCACATAATTAAATGTAGAGTCTGATATTCCCCAAAGGCCTGTGGAAAGTTAAAACCCAGGCAGCATCACCCAAGTGGCTGCAGAAGTCAGGGCAGAGTTCCCACTGGCTTCATTGGCATGGGAAGGCAGCTCCAAGGGAAGGTTCAGATTTTGCACTTATGACTTGTCAAAAGCATTTTGGGAGTTTTATAAGAAATTGTTATTTTCATTATTTTAATACTGAAATAAACACGCTAACAGACAAAGCAGCGTCTCTGAAATAGCTATACAATGCTTACCCAGTTACGCAAGGATCTTCTGATGCTTTGCCTTGTATCCTATAAACATTAAATCAATATTATAGCTTAATTCATATCCAGCACATTCCCTCTACTGATTCCATTGTACATATGGCAGCATTTTTTCCATATGAAGAGTATCCTCTAATGTCCTTCATGGGCTTCACTGTTCTCTCTCTCTCACTCATTCTTCCACTTGAGGACAAGTGTGTATGAAAGGGCACTCCAGAAAAGGAGATATATTAAATGAGCCCTATTCTGAAGCCCTTATGTGATCATGAAAGTGCCCCCTGGGTCCAGTGTAAGCGTTTTGTGTGTTCGGATTGAAGCCATTATGGTTATAAACGTCGAACAGGGAAAGGTGAAGAGGCTGGGGAGAAAGTGCTCTGAATTTGGTACTGCAGCATTGCATCTTTCATTATAAATCTTGATTCTGTTTATTAGTAGAAGCCATTAATTGGCAGTTTCTAATCTCAGAAGAGTGAATGCTGGTCAAAATATTGTTGCTGATGGTTGCAAGGCTTTGGCATAAAATTAATAATGTTAGAGGAGGTCTAGACCAGTCAGTCTGCTTGTTGTGAATGATATGATGGACTGCAAGTTGGCTTTGAGTGAAAACTGCTTCACTGTCTCTCCATGGCAGAATTGCTTCTCAGTTTCATAACCAATTAGAGCAATAGAAAAACCTGCAATGGAAAATAAATTCTTTCTAAAAGAAACAGACATAATAAACAAGTGCAGAAATGCATGAGCTGTCGGAGTGATCCCGAAATAATAGTGATCTATAAATAATTCAAATTACACAAACTAGCCACATATGAAGTATAAAATAAGTTCTTTCATTTGCCTTCCCATTTCTAAAATTATCTAGTGCATTTTCAGTAGCCAGGAAGAATATTTCTGTTTTCCTTTAATAGAGTGTAGAATTGAACTGTCCCTCTTCAAACCTGGACCGGATTCATCTGGAGGTGCCAGTCAGGGCCAGTCTTGAGCAAACCTGGCCAGGTTATTTTGTTATTGAATTAAAGAAGAATTCTCAAGTTAATCCTGTTGTTTCACAGATCCAAGGAATATGTGGTTTTAACTGAGCTGTAGAAAATCCAAACCAAAACTAGATAGGCGGAAACAAAAGAAAAAGAGTGAGTCTTGCAGAGGATTTTCACATGGATTTCTTCTATCCTCAGTTTAAGATGTAATTGCAGGTGGTTTGGGGGTTGAAGTCTAATATTTAAATTAAGCATCATTTTGCCACAGACTTCGCATGGGACCTTGGGCAAATCACATAATCTGCTTAAAGTTCAATTCCCTTTCTCTAACATAGTAATAAGATTAGTCACCTTCTTTGGAGAGGTGCTGTGAGGATAATTATTGTAAAGGTCCTATATTACTAAGATTTTATTATAGCACAATCCATGTAAATAGCTGAGATGCATGGATATTTAAAATATAAATCCTACCACGGTTTGGAAGCAAAGTTAAAAGCCAAAAAAAAAAAAAAAGAAAAGTTCATTTTAAGGGTGAATTTGTTGCTGTCAAGCAGCATATGTTATAAATAATATGAAATGTAAATAATATATTTTTAATTTATTTTACATGTATTCAAGTTTTGTAATTGAAATATTTATATGCTTGAAATGGAGTTGACTGTGTTAAAAAAGGAGGCTTAAAATGGTTTCTGAAACACCTATTTATTATTTAAACATATATTTTAACTGTAAACACTCTAACATAATTACAACCTTTCTCAGCCAGGGAGAACTAAATAAAAACTTAATTTGTCACATTAATTTTGTGCAGAAATGCAGATACCCTAAGCCAGTAGCTTCGATGAATCCTTAACTCCCATATTACTTTATAAAAATGACTTTAAAAGCCCTTGATATTTTTAGAATACAGCAAAACGGGCCATCTAATGCCTTTATTTCAAGGGACTTTCGTAACCGACAAATGGCATCGGGGTATCGTGCACATGCTGGATCTGGACAGGCAGCTCACAGCAAATCGTCTGTTTGCCAGACAGACTGTGCCCGGCTGTTTGTCTGCCCCACGAACAGCCAAAGTCTATTTGCAGGTTTCTACCCAGCGTTCTGGGCTGTGCGTTGTTGCAAATATTCCCAATCCGAGCTGCTGATAAGAATCCTCTGTTGTTTCTCTGACTGGGGGGCTGAAACTCCCAGAGTCGAGTTTCAGGGCAAATACATGATTGCGAAGACAAAATTAGTTTCTTATAAATATTCCACAATATTTGCTTAAAATGAACTATTTCTTTAAACACTTTCCTGCCAAGAACATTCCTCCAGCTGTACAGAGTCAGCTGGAAACAACTTCTTTTTCTTTTATACTTAGAAAAGATGAAGCACTGAAACATCAGTTCTTTTACCTTTGTACAGCACAAAAATAGAGGATGGGTTTTTTGGCTTGGCTTTTTTTTTTCCCCTTTCTTTCTTTTTTTAATGCTGCTGAATCAAATTCTGTGACACAGATTTTTATTTTGCTTTTTATGTTTATTATTGATTTTGGAAGTTCTGAGTGCTTATTTTGGAGGTCTGACTCATTAAAAGAAAATGAGTAGGCACCCTCTTTTGGAACAGCAAGGTTTATTAAGCAGGATCTGGATGCCCAGAATTGAGGCATGCATAGTCACCGGTCATTTTAAAAAATATAGGTATCTTAAGGCCCCTGTTCTCACTGAAAGCTGTCATTACCTTCAGCTGGTGGGGTTCTTCTTCATCTCTGTCCTAATGGTCCTCTTCACACAGAGTCCAAGTAACATTGATGGCTGATTGTCCCCATTTCCCTAACCACAAGCCAGCACACAAGCATGCAAAAATAAACCAGTGACTCAGATCAATGACATCTCCTTGTAAAATGTAACTTTTAAAAAAAGAAAGTAACCTGGCACTCCGAAGAGTGTGAAATTATGCTGTATCACACAAGAATGTCCAGAATATATTTTAAAACCACAGAAAGAGGCTGCTTGTACACACTCAAAACAAATGTGTTTTGGATTTTGAAGGACGTGCACCTCCCTCTGTTCTGAAGGTCTCTACCTCGGGGTTTAATGCAATCCACAGCAGGTCCCAACTGACATGTAAGAGTTTATATCAAACAGCTAGTGCAGTTGCCAAGTATCAGGCCAATTCACCTGAAAATCCCTTGGGAGGAAGGGTCCAGTTACTAGTTTTATGTCCAGCTCCAGATCTCAATTAGCCAAATGCTGGAATGGAATGGATCTGGGATTTTGGCTGGTGGGTTCATCTCCAAATCACAGGTTAATGTCTTGCTCAAGATTTGCATTTAAAAAAATGTGTTCAGAAATGCACCTAACTCATGCTTACAAAATCTTAGTTCTTGGCATGTCATTGTTATGGTTGTTATGACGTCTGTTAATACGCCAAGAGTTCCCACCTGAGGTTAGAAGATAGAAATGGCTGTATGGGGACAGACATGGAGGTTCATTCATCTGTCTTAGTATCTTGTGTTTGGCGCTGAGCAATGACGGATATCTATAAAAGCAGTAGGGTGAGCATGTAGTGATGCTTCCCCAGAACGTTCCACCAGCCTCCAACCGTTTGGGGCTCAGAGGCTTCCACAACTGGTGTCTTTACTTTTAAAATCCCTTGATGCTAATGGCTCACCTTTTCCAGGTGCCTTATTTGCAAATATGGGACAGACTGTGTCTTGAAGAAGGTACAGCCTGTGTCAGTGTGAGAGGAGAAAACGTGGCAGGAAAAGGTGGAGTGGGTTCCCAAGGTCAGGCCACAGAGTGACAGTGTAGACAGGAGAACATCTCATAATCCTGGAGTTACTGAAGTCAGGGGCATATTCTCTCTTGCTGTGGGTGGGCCTGGAGTACCCAGACCTGTGCAGTACCCATGGGGTCACTGGGATTGCAAAATGGACCTAGGGCAATTCAGCCAGCTGGTCCCAATCCATGATGCAGATCCTGGCAGCACTTGAGAATCAGAGTTCAAGTCCAAAGGTGAGGTTCAGAGGGCAGGTTTTGAAGTGCGGTGACGTTGTTTGTCCCTTAAAGACAATTTTGTGTTATGACAGCAATATAGCAGGCTACTGGTGTGCAACCAAGCTAGCCAGTTCCTTTCTGTGTGCATGAGAACTGAAGGCTGACCCAGAACAAAGGTCCTTCTAGCTCAGCACTATATCCCTGACAGTGGTCAGTGGCAAATGCCAAGGAGAAAAAGCAAAAGCAAAAGGCATATGTATTCTGGTATACCTCCCAAGCTTTAGTTCTAGAGAAGGAAGGAGTAAAATATATCCTGGATATCTGAAACCATAGGACTTCAGACATAATGTTCACCCTTTGGGAATGTGTGGGCGACATTATTGTATATTTGTGGTTTTAAACACAGTTAAACTTATTTACTTCAGAGCACAAAGGAAAACCAAACTGTTTGTGGAGAACAAACCAGGAAACTTGCTTAACTCTCCCCAGCATTCTGTAACAATGGACCATAAATAGGTCAGACATTTCTTGGGAACCAGGGAAGATGAGTATTGGAAAATGCCACAAATTATGTTTAAAGCACATTAAAGTGGTGACAGACCAGTAAATGCTGGGAAATTCAAAGATACAACCAGAAGCTGCCTGTATAGTTCATGCCAGAATGGGGGTGAGGGGTGCAAGGCACATGCTGATATAGTAAGATTAGCATGTTAACCTTTACTATTAAAATCCTTGGCTGTTTTTACAAATATTTCCCCCCTAAAAATGTCATGAATCTTTTCTCCTCTTGCCAGTTCACCCAGTTAACCAGAACCACTTGAGGATGGGATTCATCTCAGCTGTGTTTGGCTGCCTAAAGTTAAGCATCTAGTCTAAACTTGTCATCTCGCTTTATTGAAGAAAGGTAGATGCTTCCAGAAAGCAGCTCATCCCAACACGAGAGGTGTCTAAAACACTGGAAATAAATTGCTGTTTGGCAGTGCTTTCTGCCTCTGCTGACTGTTGAGGATGTGGAGATAATTGGCCTAGACTTTTAGGCTTGGATCAGCCCAACTGTAAGACAACTCAATTTAAGGATAAGCAATCTTTGGAAATTTGTGTGTTTTCCCAGTTGATAGAGTGAGCAATTTAGAAAAAAAGGCAGGTTTCTTTCAAAAGTAAATAAGTTCCTAAATCCCATGATTTCAAAGCAGAGCCTGAAAATATGTTCTTTGGAGCTCACAAACAAGAAGGCATCCATTCCTACATGATCATTTCTAAATCCACTTGCATGGATCTGAATAACTTTTGGAGCATTGGATGCTAGTAGTTTTGGTTTTAATCTTCAAGTTGATTTACTGTTAATTTTCTTATTTTAAATACGGAGAACTTCCTACTGTGTATGCCATTTCCCTCAGTAGCACAGATGGCGCTCAGACAGACATTACCTTCCTGTGCTTTTTCAGTCCTGTGCTTTAAACAAAGAACTGGTTTAAAATGTGATTTTTTTTTTGGTAGGACCTTACTACAATTTTGGAATATTCGGTTCCCAGTAAAAAATAAGAATAAAATTAACTTTTAATTTTAGAAAAAAAAGAAAATCTATTGAAATGTGTTCCCCCATCCAGGATGTGAGTCAATCAACAGCACAGAGCAGTTGACTGTCTGTATAGGGTGCCCATGGCTTTGCTCACTGTCAAGGCTGGTTATGATCTTGACCTTGTTTGCCTCTCTAGAAGTGTTTTAATGTGCCACAGTCAGTTAGAGAAGGATTATCCATGTGCCAGAGCTGTATCTTGGTTCCTGGACACAATCATGTCCCCTTTTCTATGTACCTCTTTTTACTCTTGTTTGAGGGAGCATGAGTAAGAAGAGGACATTCCAGTGATGGGGAGGATAATTCTACAGGTTTTGAGTGCAGCAGAGATTTGAGATAAATTGCCACAAATGAGTGAACTCCTAGATGGCTGTTATATTAATTTCAGGGACTACATTTAAAATCCAGTCCAGAATCCTGAAAGAGCAAAAATGGCCTAGAACCTGGAAACTGCAGCACTGACCCACCCCAGCCTTTTATGTTAATAGAATCAGGATCCCCAGCTCTGTTAGCAAGAAAGATAAGTTTGTCTACTTATTACTGTGTAAATCCACATGTGCAGAAGCCCTCTCAGATGTGGTTCAGTCATTGCAGTGAAGGCAGACTGGAAGTGATGGTTAGATGGTTATATTTGGTATGTCTCATTGTGTGCTCTGATCACCCGCAATGAGATCCAGCGTCCTTCAGAAGCCAAGCTTTGCATGTCTGCAGTAATCGGTTATACCTCCACAATATAAATAGAGAATTAAAGCAGCAGCACATGGTGCTTTTGCAGTGTACAGATGTCAGCTGGGGACCAGTGTGTTTACAAGCCTGGCTGGGCTTTTGCTGTGCAGTGTATCTCAGCCTGGGCTTGTGCTGCACCGTGTTCACACACGTGTGTATCAGTTATCAATCAGATTTGCTGGACACTGTCGTGACCCTAATGATCACCTGAGCAAACACAGGCATCCTGCTGCTGTGAGCTAGAGCTATTGCATTAAACGAAGGGTAATGCTTGTACTAGGAAGCAAGTGCCTGCCATGTATGAAAACAGAAATAATGTTGTTACAACTGAGAAGGAGAATGCTTGTAAATATTGTAGTCACTGGCTTTTGTGTGGGTTATATCAAGATTGTACTCAAACATTGACAGGTTAATTACATGTTTCAAAGCTTGTTTACTGTGATCTGAGAGGAAAGTGTTATTAAAGAAGTGTTCAGCATATAACAGCGCTTTTTTTCCCCCTTTCCCTTCTCAATGTTTTCCTCTAGCTGATTACTCCTCATGCCATCCGTGTACAGACGCCTCCCCGACATATCCCAGGGGTTGTAGAAGTCACATTGTCCTACAAGTCTAAGCAGTTTTGCAAGGGAACGCCTGGAAGATTCATTTACACAGGTAAGGATGCTTTAGTACTAGATATAACATGGAGAAATAGGGCAGGCAATATATCACACTCGCCAGGGCTTCTACTTCTACTTTCATCGTTAAAAGCTGTACTGTATTTTATTATTTTGGCTGGTATTGAAGATACCAATTTAAGGCTGAATTTCAGAAATGGGTGACCACAGAGATGAATCTGAAAACATAGCAGTGTGGGATTTTTGTTTGCTTGTTTGTCTTCGCAATGGGACTTCTCTTTACCCAGGAGTGGGGAGGAAGGAGAGAAACATGTACTTAAACAAAGGAAGAGTGCAGGCATCAAGGGGCAGACACACTGGTGCAACCACAAACCTGCCTTCCAAGAAGCATCTTGCTGAATATCTCCATCTCATGTTGTCCAGCAAGTATTCCAAGCATCAGTGGGTTTCCCTGCCCATCTCACCATGACATACTTGTCTCCCAGGGAGGCTCAGTGGCTTTCACCCCAGCTGACACTGCAGACGTGTGTTTAGGGGTGATGTCCCACGCTGAGACCACTGAGTCAACTGGTTTGGCCTGAAGAGTTTTTAACAAAACACATGCTGGGACATCGCGGGTGCTGTCAATGTTAAACCACTCTCAGTAGTGACAAGGATGGCATGGGAAGTAAATCAAGAAGCAGCCTAACTTGTTAAAAGAATGTGTGTCATTGATTCCTTGGAAGGTATGCATGCTATGAGAATTAATGGCTTGGTCCAGATTTTGATGTGCTTGTCGTTTTATGCACTTATTAGTGGACATATGCAGACAGGACTATTTCTGCAACTCTTTTCCAGAATCCAGTGCGGTTCCTTTTCTCATTCTTAAATACCCCTGAAACTTTAAGAGTAAGATATATCATAAATACTTGTGTCTGTGAGGCACTCTGAATTACACTGGGCACGCATATTACCCCAACTATGAATGTACACAGAGGGACTCAAGGCAGAGGACAGACCTCTGTGCTCCAGCTGGATAATGAAGCTCTCGTTTGATTTTCATAATGCTGAACAAATTGAGCAAAGGTGCCTTATAAAGCTTTGTTGTCTCTTCCAAATACCCTCTCTCCAGCTGGGATTATGCACTGTGTTTCTTTAAACTGAGTCTTAAAATGTTCATGTATCACCTTGCTGGCTGAGCAGCAGGCAGTTGTGGAGGCTGTGTGTATTTATTGTGAGCATTATGATTTCAACAATCTGTGGGAAATTCATATATTGGACAATAACAAACCATATATTAAAAAAAAAAAAAATAGTGTTTGAATGTGTTGAAACAAAAGCAAAAGCAAAAGTTTAAATTGCCAGCATATACCATGCGGAAGTGTCAGCCAGAGCTCTGGGCAGTGTGACCATGAATCCTTTCCCGTTTCACATTCACACTCACAATAAGCTGTGCTGTCCTTCTTGCTGCCGAGCCGCCGGCTTGGCTGCATCTTGGGCTGGTGGAATGGCAAGTACGCATGTAGAAGAAGAAAGGGAGGAAAGCCACCCCATCGACATTGAGAAGAAATTTTGGGGGACTTCATTTTGCGATTTAAATGTAAAAATGGCTTGAGCCCGTTTTGCTTTTCAGATCATCATTAATTAGCTTTTCCAGTGAAAAGGAGGGCGGCAGTTTAGCCTGTCTGCCCAAAAGCAGATGTCTGAATGTGAAAATAAAGTGTCCCAGCAGGAAGAGTGTTTCCATATATGCATTTTCAGGTTAGTGTTTAAAACACGTTATTTTTCATTCAGTAAATGAAAGTTACGAAATACTAAACAACAATGATATAATCAAAGGTGATCCAGTCCATGGACAATTCTCTCACTTATGCAGCTTTTATAGTGTTGCGGTAGATACAGAAAAGCTCTTGTGACTGCAATCCTACCTCACATAATTTGCATTTTCCTTTTACAGGCAGCCTGAACTTAAATGTGGCTTTTAAAAAAGAACTAAATGAAACTAAAATAAAAACAATTAATGCATCCTGACCTTCGGAAGTGCCTTCCAGCCCTTTAAACAAAATGCAGGTTCAGTACACGCCTGACGATTAGTTTTAGTTAATTGAAAATTATAGGATTGACCCAAGAGGAAAATTTTGTTTGCACTCCAATCACTTTTACAAATTAAGGAAAATTACCACAATTTTGTTTAGCTAAGGTTTCACACTGAGTTCACGAAATTAGCTCAGCCATCCCAACAAAGTCAGCACTTTGTTAGTGAGCACTAGAAAAAAACTAATAGTCTATGGTGTGTACAAACGAAGCATAGAAAAAGCTATGATGCTTTAGAGAACTAGGCCAAGTGTTTTTAATTAGGATTATTGGTTCATTGTAAGTTTTGAAGAACAATCAAACTAGCAGATTAGCTGTTTCTTTTAAAGCTAGAATTTCTTGCCATTCATTTTTCCCATGAGAACTTGTTTTAACTCCCACATAGCGCTATTTTTTTTAACTCTTTTTTTTTTTTAACAAGGCCTGCAGGAAATGGACCAATTGGAATTTGGGATACAGTAACATTCCCCAGCATCACTCCAGCCGATGGGAGTTTTTCACAATGTTCTTCAGTGAACTCAGTGTTCTGGAACATATTACAAAACCACAGAGGCCAAATGTTTTCTCAGAGGAGTTTGGCCTCTGTTTTTGGCCGAAAACATTTCAGCATCACTTGCTGCTTATTTACTCTGCTGTTAAGAACAAGAAAAGGGGAGAGGAGAAAAGGGGAAAAAAAATAGAAGAGAGTGTGTGAGAGAGAGAGGAAAAAACGTGGGGTTTGTGGGCGGTGCAGGAGGCGATCAAGCGGAGTTTCCTTTCTGGTGAGAATGTCCCTGCTCGTTAATGGTCCCATTTTGTGGTCAGGTCTCATTTAGAAGAAATTATTTTTAATCAGTGTTCAACAAAATATCCCCTCAAGCCACCTGGCTGTAAACTGTTTTTTTCTTACTGTTAAGTACTTAAGTTCTCAGAAGAAAATACCCAGTGACCCATTAATTTTAGCCTTTTTTTTCCCCCCTTTAACTGCAAATAACCCAGTAACATGATCTCTAAGTAGTCCATGTGCCATCTAGGAATCAAGGTCACATATATACAGAGAAATCCTGGCTTTTGTAAGTATTTTTGAAAGAAATAAACCAGTGTCAACCCTGTGCTTACAAGTAAACATAAGATTTTATTTTCCATCTGCAAAGCAAGCCATTAGCATGCACTTATAAAGCAATTATTTCTTAGATTTAAGCTTTGACAATTCTGAGAGCACATTATAAGATATAGAGAAGTCTCAACACGCCTTGTATGTGTGTTCATTTTGGAATAATATTAAAAGTTCATACTGCACACAGAGATACCCAGATTTGCTTGTTGGTGTTTACCTGTGGTACCTTCACCTCTAAGTCTCTTCTGGTAGTGAAGAGCACTGAATGGATTTCCATGTCACAACTCAGGAGTCAGATATGTATCACTACCGTTATTTTAGAACCGGAGAACCTGAAGTTATGGAAGAAGCCATTAAGGATACAAATATGTAGTTAGTTTGCCAAGGTGACTCAAGGCATATATGGTTGAGTTAAATAAGGGATGAGAATTGGCACAGATTTGTGATACTTTTGAGGGTTTCTTTTTTTTCTGTTTTAATTAAAAAGAAATGGATACATATTGGATAGCGTGATTTTCATAGATGAATTTTGCTATGGATGGTGGTACTAAACTGCGAGATTTGAGTGAGACTGCATGAATGTAAGTGAAATGGGAATTTATCTCACTGCATGTTGGAAAAGACATATGGAAGGTCCATAAAAATGCATTATGCTGTGTCTTCTACCACCTGCTCAGTTTAAGGTTTTGTGCTTTTGTTACTGAGCTACAGCAAAGGACTACATACCGACCAGAATTATACAGCTCTGTCACCAAGGTTATGTGTACAACATGGCGTTAATTCAGATGCTTTTCTGAGCAGTACTCCACATACTGTTCCTTTTTTTTGTGAAAATTGATTACATGATTGGATACAGGTTAGAATTTTCATTTGCACTATTCTTGCAGGGAGGCTGAGGGCTAAATTGTTTGTACCTAGAGAAACAGGCAAGTCCTCGCACAGCTCATTTGGGGTTTGTTACAAGCTATGGGGCATGGTGTGTCTCTAGAAGTGCTGCAAAGAGGAAGGGGTGGATGTAGGGTCAGCGTAGTCACACAGGGCTTGCTGTGCTGGACGAATATCCCAGATGCTGAGCGCTGATCCTCCAGGATAATTGTGACGAAGGTCAGAGCGGAGCACTGCCCAGACTGACCAGTGTTTGCATTGTGCTTGTGGCCATTGTGTGTAGAGTGATGGAGAAATGCTAGCGCTGTGAAGGTCAGGATCCTCGCAGGATTTCTGGGAAACTGCATTTTTCTCTGAAAGGTCATATGGCTTCTCAGGGAACTTTTCACTCCCCAAGTTGCTACGAAGAAGAAATAGCCTCACGTGGAAAAATCCCTGCTCCATCCTCATTTCACCCTTTATTTACTTCCAAAAACTTTTGAGTCTGTACACAAATATGAAGAGGCTTGCAGATCACAGATGGTTTGGGTAACATTTTCAAAAGCTTCAGTTTTAGGTGGCTTAATTTTTAGTTTTTTAGCTTTAAATGGTTCAATTTATAGAAGCATAAGGGTAGTCATCTTCTGAGAATCGTTCTCTTCACTTCTTAAGTCAAATATATCCAAGAGTAAGAGACCAAAAACCTCCTATCACTATTTAAAATTTCAGGCCATGGACCTGGAAGCAGAGATTTAAGTCTTGTACACAGATCTGGTCAGAACTGGAACCACTTAAAAGGTGATATCCAGTCCCTAAATTTTCCAGCCTGGTAAACTTCAGTGATTCCTTTGCTGGGAAAATTTTCTGCTTTCAAGAGGGCACCAATAACTATGCAAAGTTCAAAAGATATGTAATCAATGCAGCAATCAGTTTTCAGAAAGGAGAGCTCTGGAGTTTGTAGACTTAAAAACAGAAAAAAGAAGTGGTGATGAGAGACAGACTGGCTGTCAAGAGGTTCCTGTAGCCCCACTGGAGCCTTTCTTGATCCCTGTGGGCTAGAGATTGACCCTTACGCCAGCTAACCTTGGCCATAGCTGTGTATCTGTTAGTTCCTGAGAAATGTTAAAACCTAGTGGCAGTTCTTCTCAACATCAGTAATACACAACCTCATTAGTTTTACAATGCTTCATTCATGTGTGTTTATTATTAAATCATGAGCACTTAAATAGCTGATTAGTATAAATGAGGAGGGAAGGCCACCATCAACAGAACAATAAAAATAAAATAAAAAAGGCAGCATCTCTGATGCTATCTTGTGGTTTATCCTGATGTGTTCATAAAATTCTTCACCCTCAAAGATATGATGCTCATTTATCTTAAATGAAATATAGAGCACATCACTCCTCCAGAAGAGTGACCAGCTATGAGATCTGGTAGCTAGCAAATGAATGCCATTTGTTTTTAACAGCAGTTTTTATCTGCCTTTCACTAGTAAATATTAATAGCAGTGGTAGAATAAAAAGTATCAGATGTCTCGAAGTTAAATCGTCACCGAGTGCTTCAGAAGAAGAGAACAAAATCCCTCAATACAAAGAAATGCATAAAGTTTAAAATAAGAGCTAGTGTCTGTTCTTAAAAGCAGGAGAGCCCTGCACTGCAGGTTACCCTGTGCTTTGGATGCTCAAAATAAAGTCTGTTCCTGATCTCAGAGAGACTCTGCAAAGGACAGAGGAGAGATGGTAAATCCTAACTCTTGCACAATCAAATATTAAATTCATCCTTTGTAACTGTAGACTTTTACTGGTGAATTTAATTAATGTATCTGGAGACAAGCAAAACCCCCCTCATAACAGCTATCTGAAACAATGTCCTAATGCAGAGTTTACTGGGTTCCCCCTGCACCTCATTGTGCTGAGTGTTGGCTCCCAGCTGGAACTCATTGTGGGGACACCAGGGGCACCAGGTGCTGTGCAGAGCTCAGAGATGGACCCGTCTTTGGGGTGGTGCATTGGGCTGAAGAAGCTGAGCTGTACGCAAGGCTTTCTGCTGCCACAGGAGTTTGCCATAGTCACTGAAGAACTAGGTCCTCAGGACTCCACTGCTGGGTTGGGGAGGATTGCAGGTAAAATACAGATAGGAAAACAAGGGAGGGATTGGGGCAGTCTCCCCTGTCCAAGCACCGAAAGCAGTGATGTGATCTTGGGTGTTGCCTGCTTTTGAAAGGGAAAAATCTATGTTTAAGCTTGAACTGGCCTTTTCTGAGTTCCAGTCCATTAACTTCATGGCTCTGCTCACTCAGTGTGAATACGTTGTCTGGAAATTTTTAGGGAAAAAAAGAAAGGTTGCCGTTGTTTTGGAGCAAGCTCTCCTAGATGAAATAACTTCAGTCTTTATTATTTAGTGGTGGGCTTAGGGATGAATGTCATTACAAGAGTGTTTGCTTTGAAGTTTCTTAGGTTATGCCCAGTGGAGTGAAATACAGACAATTATCATGGTTGAATATTAGGGTGGTTGGTTTGGTTTGCAGCAATTCAGGAAAAGAAGCTGGGAGGAATCCTAATTGATTGCGAGTAAAAGGGTGTTACCAGACAGCGAGGGAGCAGTGGAGGAAGACTGGAAAATCCCTTTTGTATGCTAATAGGAACATAGAACCCTCATCTCTTTGGTATTTCTTAAACACTTAAACACTGGCAGCATCATAACACACTGCAAAAAACAATAGCTAAAAGTGTGCAGTGTACCTGTAGGACAGCTGCAAAATGAAAGCAATTACAGCAACCATCAGAATAAAGCTGGCTGTGAAGGAAACATATTATTTTGCATATTTTATGTATACACTTACCAAGAAATATGACCTTTATTTTCTAGTTAGAGGGAAGTGCAATCGGAGTCTATGCAGCAAAGGGTAGCTGCATCATTAAAAAGAATATTTTCTATGATATTAGAAGTCTAAATGGGCACTAGTCCTTATTCACAACCTTGGCTGTTTCTGTCTGCCCTGAGTTAATAAGTGATAAGGCCAAAAGAGAAATAAATCACTGAAGTCCCTGTCCAAAGAAAACATATTGACTACAGCCAAGCAAATAACAGCCCATAACCAATGGTCCCATTCATCACTCATGTAATAGGGATATAAAGTATTCTCTACCTATGAAACCATAGAGTAGGAAAAAGCCTGATAAGCCCCCAATCTAAGCTGTGTGATTTGATTATTAAAGGACATGAACTGTTTGTCACATACCTTTAATCTTTAAGATGTGTTGCCATTTCTAAACTATAAATTTGTGGTAAAGGATTAGAAAGCTATTAACGATAAAGGTATAAACTAGACTTTATAAGGATTTCTGCAATTGTCATGCAACCCCATAGGCCCTTGGAACCTTAACCTATTGAATATGATATAACATAGTTATCTGACCTTCAAAGCCAATAAAGTGTGTTTTGCTTTTCAAGTTCTGGACTTTACTCCATGATAAATTAACCCTCTGGGTTCACAAAATAAGCCTTGTAAATTCTTTTCTTTATCCCCACCCCAAAACCTTCAAATTTTCATGCCCTTGCTTCAAAACTCTCTTATTCCAGACTGAAATTGTTAATCTTTTTTTTATTCTCCTTTTAGCTCATGTCAGTTGATAAGATATTATTCCATCTTAAAACAAATGGCCAATAAAACAGAAAGCTGAGATGAATTACTAAAAACCCTGAATTGCACTCTGTTTCTACAGGGGTCTTCACTGTCTTGTTTCTTAATGTATGAGTATTCAGATTAGATAAATGCCACAGAAATGTATAGTATATAGTAGCGGCAGTGGCTGTACTACTTACCTTTATGCATTTTGATCTTATGCCTTGAGAAGAGGGACAAGGCACTGTCTCTTTGCTCATCCAGAAAGTCAACTCCTTAGCTACTTGTTGCAACTGAAATATTTCATAGCTGGGAATTCTGGCTGCCTTGCGGCTGTATATGTACCTAACTCACCCGTCTTGTCCTTCTCATGGGGTGCAGCAGGTTTTGATTTCTGCCTGGAACCGTGTGCAGGATTTACTGGGTGTTGTTGAAAACTGGCCAGGCTGTGGGCTGGACTGTCGGAGGTGCCCGTGGACACAGCGCGTTGGCTCCGGCCAGAAAATCAGAGCGTGGATTTAGTGCACGGCCACCTGAGGCACGCTCCTGCATGGTACTACCTGCAAAATAGCCTCCTTAGCATGTGCTTAATCCTTCAAGGTGCTTGTTAGTAAGAGTTCATTTTGCTTAGGCATGTTATTACGCAGGAGAAGGCTGCAGGGCTGGCTTAGACCAGAGGTGACCTGTGCAGCCATCGTTCCCCAGAGGAAGGACTTGGGCAGCCTCACTTGCTTTGAGCTTGTACTGGCATCCCTATGCAGCCAGTAATGCTTATCTAGCCTGGTTAAAGCTATGAATACAGAGTAGATGTGCCCCAATATAGCCCATGTCTACAGATTTAGGCTTTTTTAATATATAGGTAAAAGGAAAATCTTGTACTTGCAGCCTTTCATCTTAATAGATGCAAGAGCGACTTATTTCATGGAGTGTGAAGTTCTTTGTACTTTTCTACTGTCTTGTATAACCTTTACTGAAAGGTGTTTTGCCATTGGATCTTATCATGGCCCTGTTGTGAGCTCTGCAGTTAACTATAGAAGTATAAAACTGTTACTTTATTCTGCCAAGCCAGGAGTATGCAGATCTTTTATTCCACAAGGTAGGACAGAAGTTTTTTAGTATATTAGTACACAAGCATGTTTGTGCGATGTAAATTAGACTGTGGTTTTGCAGCATGTTGACCGTTCTTTAGGAACTTCTTTAATAGTCAATACTAAACTTAGACTTTCAAGTATCAGATAGTTCACGGCAGTTTACACCTTGGGGAGATAACTGTGAACCGTCCATTCAGTATCACAATAAAGACCTGGATTTGCACAGGTACCCTTGTAGACTTGCAGTCTTGCACAGTTTGCCCTAAGGTATTTGCATGGCTGTAGCCACTGTTACTTCATCTTTCAGTGTCTTCTTTAGTTTCCCTTGTCTCCCTTCCCTCCCAAATGTAATGTTTTCATCTTTTTCCTGTTGGCATAAATTGTGGTTAACCTCTTTGCGTGAAGCGTTGCGGACTCTTGAACTGCTCTTGCATAGCACCAGGTGTCAGCATTGGTGGTTAAGAAGAGGAAACGTCATTCTCATTGGACAGAGTGTTAATTAAAAAAAAAAAACAAAAAACACCAAACCAAAACCAATAGCAACAAAAAGAACACCCCCTCCTCCCCCCCTAAAAAAAGCCATCACCAAAAAAACCCACCCAAAACCAGATATAATCAACTAAGAATGATATTTTTTAAGTCCCCATGCAATGCACATGGAAATTAAAATGTAGTAACAGTTACCCAGCAAAAATACATGTTTGTGAAAACAAGAATTTGTGTCAAACTCTCCGTTTTAAATGTGTGAAAATTACAGAGCAAAAACTGTGATGTCTACGAATAACTGTGAAACTTGCTGTCACTTTTTAGTACTGCAGCGTCTTCCAGAGTGAGCTTTATCTCTTTTCAACATAATGAGGTCCTCTTTTGCATTGTGTGCGTGAGGGATAGGAATCTCGTGAGCTCTAGCAACCCTCCCTTTGGAGCTCTGGGGCATGATACCCCCTTGATGGTCTGAGACATCATCTTAGAAGTGGGCGTATCTGCACCAAGAAACTCTCCGCTCTGTCCTCTATCTGAAGATGGGCTCTAATAAGTTCTCAAGCGTGCATTTGGATGGCTGGAGCTGGGTGAGAAGCTTTACACCCTTGGTCACCCACACACTAGGTGCTGTGTAGGAAAGGAACTATTGCTCCAAGTATTATGATCCCATGCTGGTTTCTGAAATACATGTGCTTATTGTTCTCCCCATCTTTTGGGGTTTTTTGGTTGTTTTTGTGTTTGTTTGGTTTTGGTGGTGTTTGTTTTTGTTTGTTTGCTTGTTTTTTAAAATGTAATTTATATCCTATTCCTAGCTTTCTGTGAGGTACTTCCCTTAGAAGACTACAACTCATTGCATAAAAATACATGCAAATAAGAGTTTTATGCTCAGGCAGTTCTAGCAGCAAGCTTGTATTTGTAAAAAGGAAAGGCAAGATGTTACTGACAGAAGTAACCATGAATTCATGTTGAAAGGTCACTTCTGCAAGGGAAATGTTTTTTCCAAATGTAGATTTCTGACTAGATTCACCACTCCAAAGAAAATTCTCCCCAAAGTTCACAAGCATGTTGTGCACAGCTGCTAGAAATAGTCGTTACATTGTCGTTCCTAAAAATAGGTCTTAAAGTGGCCACTGTACTAAAAAATGGTATTCTTCTCTGCAGATTTTTCATTTTGAAGTACTTCTGGTTCCCTTAACTTTTGCATTGAAATGTGTGTGGTGTTTATTTAAAAGGAAGAGAGTGAAACATGCATCACCTGGTTGCCTGAGATTGTGTTTTCCCTGGGTACTTTTGTCAGCTCAGGCTCTGTTATTGATGGAGGGGCTCTCAGGACAGTGCATGTGTCTGCAGGTCAGGGAAAGGAACAAGCATCTGCATGAGGTATCTTTTGTTCTGGAATGAAGAATTCACCTCAATTTTCCCAAAGACAAGGCCAATCTGCACATCGTTTCTTCACCAAAACTGTTCACCCTTGCACCACTTGCAAGTTCTGTTAAAAAGACAAATGAACCTCCTTTAAACTGGGGCCTAAGGGAAAGGATGGAAATGACCCCCTCCCCTCTCCAATTTCCCCCATTAGACTTTTTTTCACAGATGTTCATGCTGATTAGAGCTGGGAAATAAGGGTATTTCTAAGGACCATGAATATTCATTTGTTTTTTGGCAATGAATTTCCTTCAGTTTCCCTGTAGTGTTTTGCACTCTGAATGTGTGAAGAAGTGAGTTAGTTGACAGAGTTCGCTTTAAGAAAACCTCAGAGTGTACTATGAAAAGTGAACTTTCCACAGTGTATGTGTCTTTGCCTGAGCAAAAGGGTGTAAAACTTAGTGTTAGCTGTTAGGAAGCATGACTTGAAAACAGCGAACACACAGGTGAGGTGATGCCCTCTCTGAATATATGCCATAAATGGACAATTTAAAATGAAGCCACTCTAATGATCTGTCTATAAGAACAAGGTTAATCAGAAGAACTATTTTACAAATGCTTTCAGCTAACAATTAATTGGAGAAAGATGTCTCATTGGACAGGTACTGAGAGGGAATGGTTTGTTATGAATTGTTTGCGCACTGTACTACTGATGCCCGGACCCAAAGGAGCTGCTGGACTTGCTCTTCGAGGGGTCTGCAATACTGCGCCTAATTAGACCAAATGCATATGAGCAGAAATCTGTACAATTTACAGCAGAAAATCCCAGGGAGGTTTGCTTTGGTTTGGTTTTCCTTTTAAAAATATTAAGGTGTTATAAAACAGTGAGTGGAGATTACTGTGGCGCCTACTGTTCCATCTTGTAATTGTGCAGTGAATGTGAGGATAGAAATAGTAGCCGATGTGTAGGGAATAGTCAGGATGCTGCACTGCAGCCTGTGAACAGCCAGGCCAGGAAGACTGCATGCAGGAATTTGGCAGAATTCCTCCAATTGCAATGGGAATCTGCATTATCCTCAAATTACAAAGTTGCGGTCCGTGAGATTACCCTGAATCGTCCTAATTTTCTGTGCAGCAACCTGTGTGTTCTGTGGAATAACGTACACAGTTTTACAATAACTACATAATTAACTCACCTTGCTGCTCCCCTCTCCAGGGAAACCCATGCTTCTATTAATGCCATTAGGAAGGTCCTATGCATACAACAAAGAAAGTGGTGCAGCAGATGAGTTAACATGATTTGATTTGCAGATGCTTTAAACACTTAGCAGGAGACAGCTACGGAAGCTAATTAAATCACTCTAAGGTGCACAGGATTATCTGCTTTGTGAGAAACAATTTCAGTGAATTATGGTTGCCCTTTAGCTGAGGGAAAGTAAAAAGCATATTTGTTTGGAATTAAATTTCCCACGCAAAGTGCCCATCAGACCTCTCTTTCCCTGTGCTTCTCAAATAGTCTTCTTTCGTAGCTAATATTTTATAGGAATGTGAGTTTTGATTTTGTAAGAGTGGCGCTGCATCCAACTTCCTTACGTAAAAATTTTCCTACTTAGGTATTGATTAGGATCTGCCTTTAAGCAGCGCCTTGAGTAAAAAAATCTTGTTGGTACATTCACTACCTCTCAGATACTGCATCTTATTTAGTGTACCGGAATTCCCAGTTTAAAGTAATCACAAAATTTATGGAGAAACGGATAAAAAAGGTTGTAAAATATCGATTTGGGGAAAATAATAACACAACTCATCTATAATAAGAAGAAAAATGAAGCAATAATTCAGGGTTATTGAACGGCTTGCTGCTGGAAGTATTGATCCGGAGCTTTAGTGTGCAACATCGCACCTAACATTGCAGTGGAAGAGCCGCACTGCATTCCTGGCTCATTATTTTGCAGGCACTATTGCCTTGTTACATGGGTCCCGCAGAGCCTGGACAACAGGGAAAGAGAGGAACACTCAAAATAACAACAAACCTGTTGTAACTTAGTGTCACAGTGTCCCGCTGTAACAATAGGCAGACATCGAGCTCTCTTGGCCCTCTTAGGACAATCCTGTACTTTGGCTTTGCTTGAGTATTTTTTGCTCTTGCTCTCTTTGCTGCATCACATGTATCACCCATGTTCCGTGTAAATGGTATCTCCGTGCTGCCTCTTTTGATAGCATGTAATCAGAAATGGTGTAATTGAGGAAACATGCGTTCCTTAAATATTGACTTTCAGGATCCACATATAAAAATTCCTAATCATATTGCAGTATTTGCTTACAGTAGCGATAAGCAAACATTGAAAAAAGGACAGCAAAGGTCAGTGGAATTTTAAAATAAGCACCCCGACATTTCCACAGCATTAAACTCCATCATGCAACATTGCATTTCTGTTTATCTGCTGACATCTGCAAAGGTATCACACTCAATTGTTTGGCATAAATAATTTAGCAGCAAGAATTTTATAATGAGCACAGATAAGATTTAACGATGTAAAAAAAAAAGAACTAAGAAACGGTGCGAGGTAAAAAATAGTAAACTCCTGTAACGGGGCGACATTTTAGCACTTGGGAAGACAAACATGCATCCTGCCCTGTGAGGAAGCTGCTTTATATGTGCCGGCAAACTTAGTGCATCCCCTGTGATCATCACCTAGAAATATGAGAAAGACTAGATGAGCAAGTTCTGAACAGATCAGGCCTACTGCAAATTTCAGCTAAATTTTCAGCTAATCTGCAGGATTTGCATTGGATCCCCAGCATGGTTGGACATGCAAGGTTTGTCCTTTTTTCTCCTTTGAGCTGTGTAGTTGGGAGGTTGGGAGTAGTGAAATGGGCACTTCTGATCAAGGAATAGGGGGAAGGGAGGAAAAATGAAAGAAGGAAATTAACCTCTGGCTGATGCAGAGGCCAAAGAAAATTGCTTTCTGTAAACTGCAAGGCCCTGCAGTAAGACTCTGGAACCCTCAATACTGAACTGAGCACAGGTTGCGATGGTCACAGCATCTCACCATGTGCTGCTTTCCCAGGCGCAAGTTCTCCCTCCATGGGTGTGTGTTTTCCACGGGCAAGAAGGTGAGGAGTGAGCTGCATCCCTGGCAGCTTTATGGCTCTTTTCGTTTGCATCCTATGCTGGCTCAGGAAGCAGAAAACATGCAATTGTTTTCATAACCTAAATAACAGTTCTAGTTTAGAAACCCTGGGGGAAAAATCCTTGTGGAGCTGGCAGGTTGGGATGGCAGGATGATAAGTGGCTGAGGTGTGTGTTCTGACTCTGCGGGGACGCGCGGGGTGAGGAAAACCCTCTTCTCTTGCGCTCATTGCATCTACTGTCAGGAAGGGACCATTGTAAACTGAAGACGCACTCTTGCCTCTGGAAAGAGGTAGGACCATGCCTTCCTATTCATGGAAAGAACTATTTTCTTGTAGGTCAAGATGTTTGTGGTGTGGCATCTTTTTAAGGCACTGGCAATGCTTGTGGTTTTTTCTGTCTTTGGTGATTACACTCATAGAACAGATGAAAAACGTGTGTTAAGGCAGGAAACGACTACGGCGTGGGGTGTCAATAGAGCAGTTCAGCAGCTTCATCGGTTCACACGCATGTTTTTTTAGAAAACAGTTTGAGACTTACCCTGTTATTGACCAGTGAAAGTTCTCTTACAAAGTAAAAAATACCAGGGATTTGTGTAATAAAGTCTAAAGCTGCATGAAATTTATTACAGATATTTTCTCAAATTTGTGCAGTAATTCCCTAATAACTTGGATCCCTCTAGTTTTGGTAACTTGAATTTTTATGGAAGTTTCTGGTTTGGTTTGTTTTTTCTTTCTTTCTTTCCCAAAGTACTGCTTACAGTGCCAGATTTTATTATATTTTTGCATATGCTATCATAATGAACATTTCTTTTGCTCTAAAATTAATTTAAAATGTTTCTCTCTTGTTTATTTGCTACTTCTTTTTGGAAGCTCTGCATCTAAATTTTAAAGAAAACTGATAAAGACTTTATATTTACATTCACGACTAGTTAATTTTCACCATTATTTGCATTAAAAACAGTGTAAATCAATTGACACCCTTTAAGTTTTGAGAACATCCTTCCTTAGAAGCACCTAAACGGCTTGGTGAAAGTCCAGGAAACTCTTTAGGTTACTTAAGTGCTCTATTAAATTGGGAATCTAGTTGTCAATCTTTGTGAGGTTTCCTGGGATCATTCTAAGAATCACGATACCTACAGTCCTTACAGTAAGTCTTAACTGCTGGATTACAAGTGCTTAGCAGACTTTTCCATCTTGCATTTTGATCTCCACCATCCCATTTCACAGCCACGCTGACCGATAGGCCTGGTTGGACTTGGAACTTCTCCTTGTCCATCCTGAGCTGAGCCCATCACTTCTCTGCTGGCAGCACTGGCAGGATGCCCTCAGCATTTGCTTTATGCTGCTGTTACCTACTTCAGAGCATCCTCCATCTCCTCTAAAACCTCTGTTGTGGCTGAAGGTAAAGGCTGGGTAGCCTTTAATATGATTTAAGAACCTAATATGTGTATCGTAATTATATGTATGGGTACAGTAGGTAAAGCCACACACTGATTTGAGTCCCACATACCTCTCGGGCAAAATAAATATTGGCTCTGTCTTGTGTTGGCTTTCATTTCTGTTCTTGTTTTGTTAGTTCCATGTAAGTATTTATCCAAGCCTTTTTAATATGTTCTGAATAAGGCTGCTTTGCACGGCTCTTTGACAATTCCTGGTACCTTCTGAGAGAGCAAGATGGTCATATACACAGCATTTTCTCATTAGAAGCTTTCCTGTAACACGTGTATGCAGCTTGATTTCTTTTCAACTCTAATCTGGTAAAACAGAGGGGAAAAAAGCTAGAGCAATTGCATTATCTAGTTAAATTGCTCAGAGCTTATTCAGATAAAGAATTACTTGGTGCTTTTCTTGGTACATTGTACAGCTGCCTTTTTTTCACAGTCATCTTTTTTGCATTTTGTACTTTGTTATTCTGATGATGCTGAAAGACAAAGAAACAAACTCCTCAGTAATTCACTCCAAAAGAACGTACCATCTCTTTCTATTTTCTTGTTAAAACCAAATTGTGTGCAATTTGTAGGAAATTGAAACCACATTTTTCACTTAACTTTCCAAAATTAAAATTTATGAGGAAAAAGAAGCAATAAAGCAGTTACAATATGGTCATCTATAATTATCTCTGTGGTTGGAGTAGTTCCACATTTAAAGAAAGTGACACCAAAAGTGTATCAAGCTTGTGTCTCTATCAACATTTTCACTTCTCTTTTGTTATTTCAGACCATAAGAACTGCTGAAAATTAGTGTTATGCTCTTGGTGAATATTATACCTTGGTGAGAAAGGAATTGGGTGGTCCACACAAACAAACATTTTCTTCTGAAAAACATTCTTTCATTTTTGAATATCAGTGCTAAAATAAATTTAACAAATCATGCTCTTTAAGGTGATTTAGTGGAGTTCATTGTGAAAAAGTTTAATTTTCCTCTAGGTATATTTCTAGGTATGTGTTTCACATTATTCTTTGTCTTTTGCTGTTGTGTTTCCCCTCCACTGCGTTGCTTGCTGTCCGAGAACAATGGAAATAACAGTCCAGTGCCAGAAATCCCGACTGCTCCCGCTCTAGAATGTTAGTGGCACTTGCCCTAGTTTTCTCATTTTGCCTTTTTTGTCTCTGAATTAAAATCAAGCCAAATGATGGATGCCCATTACAATCAATTGTTTCAGACAAGCCACCAAAAGTATTGTAGGATTCATTTACATTTAATCAAATTACATTTTATTTGCAATTCAGGGAAATGAGAACTCTGCAGTAAATCAAATATTTCCTCTCCAAGGGCCCCATTCAGCACAAAATATCCACAGTCCTCCAAGCTGGTGCCCCAATGTATGTAGCAAATCTTCCAGCGGGAGGAGAGCTTGTGCCAACAAACCATCTATCGCAGTGTCTTTTCAACCTTTTTCAGAGTTGTAGACACCTCCATATTTTCCAGTACAAATGCAGATCCTTGAACAATGAACTGTGCGGTGATTTTAAGCCTGCTGCCAATAGACTTGCATCTCTTGTAGTTCTTGTTCATGGACCACCAAAAAACAGTTGCAGGACTTCTGGTGTCCTGGAGGTTTGTACACTACATGTTGAACAGTATTGATCTTTCCTTTGTAGATCCTGTTATTTTAGTGGGTCATGAATAAGAGTCATTATTATTTATTTTTTTTCTGGGATGTTACCTGTCTCCAAAAGATTTGGGGTTTGATGGCTTGGAATAAATTAACAATGCAAATCCATTAAAAAACTTCAAATAGAATAAATTCTATTTGAAGGCAATAGTACAGTGTGGAGTGGATCCTCATTTTTGCTCATTAGTGCCTTAAGGAGAAGTTAGAAAACGTTATTTGCCACAGTATAGGAGGTCATCTTTGACTCACAGCTCCTTTTCTGTGCAATTTACTATGGAAAAAATGTGCCCAACAGGTGACTCTTTTACCTTTGCCCGTCACAGCACAAAGTAATGTATTTTGAATCTTGTCCCTTGTGATTGTTCACATATTTAGTCAGCTAAAACTTGAATGACAGCAGGATCTTGATATTGCCTGTGCTGCCAGTGACCACCTGCAATTGTATTTACAGTTCTGAATGTTAATTTAGGTGTCTGCTGGGATTTTTAAATACACATAGGTACCTAAATTTTATGGATTTGTGGCTGTTTGTTCCTCAGCTTTAAATTAGAGATATAATGCAGGACTACTATAAATTACAGGGAATGCATGATGCCAAATAACATGGAAAGAGCTCTGATACTAAGGCAAAAAACCACTGCATAGGTACCCAACAAAGACTGTTACTTCACTCTCGCTATTAAAAATACACCTTCATTTCAGTACCCTGAAACTTAGAGGCCCCACAGCTGTAATCTGATTGACATAAAAAGATTTTAATGCTTAAAAAAAAAATCTGACCAAATCATGTAAAGTGTTCTTTAATCTGGTGGGATTGAAGAGCCTAACCAATAATAAATAATGTTTTGCATGCTTAGCAGTTAAATGTAATAAAAATCAACCCTGAGTACTTTTTAATGTGTACTTGACACTGAATTCTGCCATCTGATACCTACACCAAACTTTGGTGGGTCAGCGTCCATCACACACAATTAGCTGAAGTAAGATGAATGCTGCCTGTACAGTAATGTGGTATTTCACAGCACGACAAGCTTTAAAGCAGAGTTGGATTAGTCCCATCTCTCCCTTTCCAATATTTTAATTTCTGAATATTTGAATGTTGAAAAAGTTTGGGTTTTTTAGTTTTGTTCTAGGTTCCAAGGAGATGATGTATTTAGTTTCCTTTTATATGTGTTTCAGTTTCGTGTTTCATTTTATATATGTGATAATCTACTGAAACAATAGTTTTTGGAGAGTTCTCTGTAGGTCATGTTACTGTCATGGGCAGATGGTGGAAGGAAAGGGAATGAAGGGGAATGGCAGGTCTGCATTGCCTTGAGTAGAGCAGGGGAATCCTGTGTGAATTTTTTCCCTCTCTTCTTTTGCTCATTCACTTTCGTTTTGCGCAACAAGCAAAGTTTGGAAGAAAAAAACGTTATTGCATTTCCCTTTGCTATACGGAGAAAGCATCTACCAGTTTGCAAGTCGTAGTTTTAAATATTGTTGCTGTGTCTTCCATCTTTGGCTGTGATAAGCTGGGACACTTCTGCTCCAGCAGGGATCTACTGCTTGCTATGGTCCCCAGGAAGGACTTTCCCCTTTCTGAACCTCTGTACATGCGGATATACAGCACATGCAAAATTATTTGCTAGGAGCTGCAGATAATATGTTTTCACCCATCCACACAAGCACTTATAAATACACATGTACATAGAGATAACATTTGGGGGGGGGGCTTTGTTTAGGTCTTGTTCAAGTGAAGATGAAAAAGTAGTGTATTTTTTGAAAAAATCAATTACACGAGCACATTAGTGTGTAATATGACACAGTATCTTGTCAGAGTCCTTTTTTTACTCAATGAGGTACAACTCAGATTTATTTTAGTTAATTACCTGTGCCACTGAATATGTATTACCTGGTCAGTTAGAGAAGAGACCGCACAGGATGTAAAAATCAAAGCCAACAAAGTGAGTAGAGTCCACTGCTGGGAATCTCCTTTCTGAAGGGACATCTCAGGTGTGGTCCCTATCCCCCCAAGCTGTCCCCAGGCTCTGCAAGTGCAGGCGCTGCCAGCCCCACGATGTACAAGGGCTGCCAGGCATCAGCACGGTCTTTTCAGTGTGAAACCAAAGCGATTTTCACTGAAGCCCAAGGCAGTGAACAGTTTTGCAAACTCTTCTCCGCGTGTAGCCGGTTTCCGACAGCCTTTGTGCCTGCTTTGCACACTGGCTGAATGCATTACGGGCCAAAAGACAAGTTAACTCCTCTTGGAAGTGTGCGGTGCTGAGAGATGGTGCAGGAGGCTGCTCCTTCCCAGCTCTGTCCCCGTGTCCTTGGTGAGCGGAGGTATCCTCACCACGAGTGGTTAGATACCAAGGTGATGGGCTTGGCTTGCATGGGGGTCATAGGAGGGGGAAGAAGCAGCTTAATTCTTGAGTCACCTACACCCAGCACAGGAGAGCAGAACGCAGAGGTGCCCCAGGCCAGTGATGATGGAGCTGGCTTGGAGCAGGAGCAGCAGCATCAGTGCATTGCTCTGCACAGACTAATTAACTTTGGCAGGCAGGTGCTTAATCCTTTGCTCACTCAGGGCCTTAGTGAGTCTGTCTGTTTAAGCACATTCTTGCGTACTGCTGATGGACCCAGAAGTATATTTATATATATTGCTTACTGCCTGGAAAGCTACAAATCAGTTACTGATAAGTACACCACTTCCAGCAAGATTAATGTTAAATTCCTCCTTTTAGACTGGCAATTTGCAAATTGCTAAATTAGATTTTAACTCTTTTTTTCATGTCACCCTTGCAGCATCTTTGTTTTTATCACCCGATGATAATGTTTGTGTTGGTGTTGAACTTTGAGGCATGTTAATACAATACACATATATTTTGGTGGCAATTTTTTATGATGATAACAGTTGTCATGAAATCCACTAGAAACAAATTTGTACAGAATACTGTAATCTATTATACCAGGGTTTGGCTCTTGTTTTGAATTGGATGAAAGGAAGGTATTTGTTTAATACAAGAGAAAAGGAGCAATACCATGCTGCTCTGATGGTGTCTTATTGATAACTTCAGAGCTGGGATCTGAATTTTCCTATAGGCTACCAATGATACCTAGAAAATTAGGAAATAAACAGGCACAAATGCAGGATAATAAACCTGTCTGACCAATTCTGGTTATCAGTGGTAACTTTCCATCATCTACTCTATTTTCTGATCATCTTGCAGTCCTTAATCTGTTTATTCTACCTCTGCCTTGAATTAGGGAAATGGTAATATTCTGCTTTAGGAAAAATTAATCCAATGACACTTAAAATATTTTTCTAAATCCTATTAAAAGCAAAATGGCTAGTTTTGGTGAGCCCTATTTGAATGCAAGAAAGTTTTGGCTATCTCAAAAGAGCATTATTCAGCTGGCAGATGAGTGTGGGTGGGTGCAGGGATGCGGTTGCTGCCTCAAGGTGCCGCTGAGATGTTTTGCTGCGTATCCCAAATTCAGCAGTGGCCACTGAAGAACCGATGGTTGGTTCACACCCCCTGTAAATGAAGCATTTAAAGTGTTTCACAACAGGACACTGAGTTTCAGTCCAATTCCTCACTTCCCTCCTTTTATAGTTTATTTTGGAAGCATCAACTTTATAGGCAAACAGCTGCACCTGGGATATTTTAATTTCCATACTCCACTAGTTTACCAAGGATATCGTAGATGGTAAATTGTGATGGTGGGAGAGAGGCAAGATGCAAAGGGAGTGATATAGGCAATTATTTTTACTTCCTTTCTCTTTTGCCTGTGAGGCTCCAGATTCCAGATCAGCGATGTCTCTGTAGGCATGTTTGGAGGCTACTTTACTCGTATTTGGGGGCAGAGCTGCAGTAGTTTTTGATTCCTGTATAATTGACTTGCAAGGGGATCTAGCACCAACAATTTAGCAAAGGCGTATTTGGCCCTAGAGCACTCATTCTGTCATGAGTGTGCGCGCTTGACGGTGTTTCCTTATGGCTTCCAGCACCTTCACCACCTTAGCTGAACCTCAGGTCCCCCCAAAGCACAGTGGTGGGAGCAGACCTGCTGGCAGAGCTGCTGTGCAAACGGCAAACTAATGGTTTGCCAATCTGGAGATGGTTAACTGATCTGTGCATTCAGTTAAGATGGGTTTCTCAGTTAACAGGCATCCTGGGAAGAAATGAGTTACTTTCTTTTCTGGGATTATGAGCAGTTAATGAAGAAGGCGTATCGGTATTCTGCCTGTGTTGCATGAGATAACCCTAAAATGCAGCATGGATTTATCAGTTTACTCGTCTAGCCAAAAAATGTGCCAGGTGAGAGGGAGAAATAGATGCTTGAATGGGTTCTCTAGCAGACAGGCTTACGGGCCTGAATGTAAAGTGCCATTACTTGCAAAGTTGGATTTTACTTTATATGTTTCTTCAGGTCTGTTGCTTTGCTTTTGACTTGCCTATTTAAAATTATAATTCAAAATGTAATTTAAACAAAATGTACCATATTCTTTCTATAAGACTTACAATGTGAGCAGAACGGCAGAGAAGGGTGGATGTATCTGGCTAGAGGTGGAGGCTTGGCTATCTGATGTGTATATGCAAAATATAAACTCAGCTCCAGCCAGTAAAGTTTCCATCCACTATCAGTATATTTTCATAAAAACTGACAGAACACTTCTGCTTTATACAGGTTGCGGATCTTGGACAAAGTGAATTTAAGATGAGTTTATGCTGGGCCTAAATGACTAATAAGCACATTCAGGAGAAGCAAGGAAAACATAAATATTTCACACCAGTTTTGCACTGGCATTGCTGACAAATGGGAAGGATGTCTGTGGGGATGATACTTTGTTTTGGGGACTTCCCTTTGTATTGCAACTTCCATGAGGAATAGATGGTATCACTGTGTCTCATTAAGTGTTACAGCTAAGCCGAACCAGCAGCTGTGTCTTAGCGACCGGCTGCCTGGAAAAGCAAGGCTGCTTTCTCCAAAAGTGCAGATTGGATCAGGAGCTGGAGTTTCTTACCCCCCTCTTATGTTTGCAGAGATTGAGAGGCTATATATAATTGTAAGCAAAAGTGATGAATGAGGATATATTAGGGAGAAAAGGAAGGAAGGGCTGCTTTTACCTGTGGTCATCACTCGCTTGTGATAATTTTGCTGCGTGAGTACTTACACAAGTGAGCTAGCAGGGCATGACACTTTCAGAGTTACACCATGGGGCTGAACCCACTGCTGCCAGAGCAAACAGCCCGTGCTGAAGGAATCCCTCTACTAAACATGCCATTCTCACTTGCAGTCCATGTTATTCATGAACGCACTGGGCTGGCATTTTGGCAGTGGTGCAGAAGTACCTGTAAATGAGGGGAAGGTCTGGGGGCTGTCTGGGGTCCATGAGAAACAAGGGCCCTCTCATGAGCAAGGCTGCTGGATGAGGGGAGCAGACTGAGAAGCACTGGAAATGATGAGTCTTCTCCAAAGTCTTTAGGGGTGAGGTGGAGGTTGGTTTTGAAAGACTTGTGCTGCACACACGTGAAGCCTGGAAGCAGGTGCTGAGAGGAGCTGCAGCTGGAGTGAACTAATTCCCCCTCCCTGGCTGCAATCAGCCACCAAGTCCTTGGAGGGAAATGGGTGTTAGTCCCCTTAGGCCAAGGAAGATAATTAAGTCAGGTTCCATGTTTACTTGTGAGATCTTTTTTGGGGTATAATCAGTGCCATCAAGAATAACTTGCAATATTCTTTGCCCCTTCTGATAGGAATAAGTGAAGATCTTTTGCTTCCAGTGCGATATTGGCCAAGATCATTACAGTCACTTCAGAGGGAGGGGGAAATAAATTAGAATTATTATGAGCCTACTCTACCTTGGCCATTGGTAGATGGGTCAGGTCATATTACTCTTTGCTTGTTTACTGACCTCCTCAGCAACTCGCCTTGGTTAATTAATTAGTTTCAGTTCAATTACTTTCACATATGGATAATTTTGTTTTTACCTCCAACTTGTACCCCATTTGATTAAATTAAATCGAGCACATAATCAGTCAGCTTTCTGCCAAAAAAAAAAAAAGAGAAAAGCCATTGAAGTGGTTTTCCGTCATTTACAAATTATCTGGGAAAGCAGCTGAAGAGCCATTTAGTTTGGTCCTGAGGTATGGCTAGTCGGTGCATGTAACACAAAAGCGATACTGCATCTTTAAATAGGCTTGAATAAGGTTTCTTTAACTATTGAGCCTAACTCTGAGATCTCCCCTGCTGGGAGCCATAAGTTGCTTGTAGCCTTGTTCTAGAGAGTAATAAGTATTGTTGTTTAGCAATTGTGTTGTTGAAATTCAGCTCCACTATGTCTGACAGTATTTATCTAAAATACTTTCCCTGGTGCGTGCTCAAGTTCCAGTAAACCGTGTCTTATTGTGCGACCTTTTCATTTTCCAGTGAAAAGGGATCAGCTCGTCAGATAAAAGCTACAAGCTAGAGTACAGGAAAAATGCGTGCTCAGAAAATCCGAGCATGATTGAAAACAAGATGTGTTAAATCAATGCAGTTTATCGCCTGCCTATTCCTGGCAATTGCTGTTCTAAGCTCATTCTGAGCACACACTAGATGATAAAAGTATAGTGTCACAGTGCTCACTGGGGTGTGAGGGCAGGGAAACATGTTTATCAGAAAGCTTGCTATGATTTTTTTTTTTTTTTTACTCTTGATAACTGTTATTATCAAAATTTTTGCAAACTAAAAAACCATGAACAATTATAGAAGCAGGTGATATAAATGCTGCTAAAATCAGAGACTACTGAGAGCTCCCAAATTATACATTTCTGTTTAAATGTCACAAACTAGCAGATAAGAAACCCAACTGTTTTAGTTTTAAACAATTTGCTGCATCATCAGGGATATAACCAAAAAGGTCCTTTTACTTTCAAGTGAGTAGCCTTTTCGCACTTTCATGTAGACAAATCAAAGCTAATGTTTAGAAGTAAAGATGTTTGGAAACTATTGTTTTCTCAAGGGATTTAAGCTTAGTTATTGTGAGGGATTAAAGACCTAAATTAAACCTCACAGGAGGTCAGTCCCTTCCAAGATCACACCTCTAATGTTCATTACAGCGAGGCACAGTTCATCTCATTTTTATGATTCAGCTCTACTTGTATTTTTCTGTGAATCTCATTTGCAGAGACTCGGATGTTTTTCCCATTTTGTCTCTTGATTCTTTTTGCTCTGACTATAGTGCGCTTGCTCATCAGAAGGCTACAATTTAGAAGACACAGCCAGACTTCAGCTAAGGTGCTTTCTGATAGGAACGGCCTTGGCATTCAGACAGGACATTGAATTGGCATTATTGAAAAGAAAATATTTCTGCATACCAACATATCACAACAATGATTTTCAATGCTATCTACCCCAAAGGAGTTTGTGGAGGGTGACAAAAAGAAACAACTCCCTGTATGTTATACAAAATTATCTCTGTGAAAATTTTAAAGGTGTCTGCACCTACATAGTAGAATTTGATGAGTCTATGCAAAGCAAAAGTGTTGAAAATACGTGTAGTAGAAAATGAAAGAGAAGGTTACATGAGGTGACATTTTATCATATCCTACAGTCTGTATGGTATGTCACTGTTTCTGAGCCAACAGTTTCAAAATAAATGCAGCATCTTTATTCTTTAAATGTTTTGAGTAGACCTAAATATAGATCTTATAGCCAGCCTTAGGTACCCATTATTATTGGCTTGGCTTATATGCGTTTTTGTGTTTGTGTGTATGTGTAGACATGTATTTATTTATTTAAATGAAGAGGTAATCTATTGAGAGATAGCCATTTTTTGGAAATTTTTGCTGCATGCCCGTGTGCATTACCAGAACGTGTCTGACAAATAGGAAAATATTCACATATAAATGCTGTTCTTTCCTTTTTTGTAATGACTGCCAAAGGTGCATCAATTAACCTAGATGACTAGAAGAAGTAACCAACATGCATTAATTTCCTTCTGGCCCTCTCTATACGTATCCCCAGTGATTTCTACCAGCCTATTCTGAAATTGGTATGTTTAAATTCCAGTGCCTGAAACTGGACTCTGTTTCAGAATCCCTTAGGGCCAAATCTTCCCCATTAGACAAGAGGTCAGCGCAGTCAGAGGCAGAAGAAATTGTGAAGCTCACAGATTGTTTGATGTTTTTTTCAAGCCAGATTGCAGGTTGCTAAGAGTGAACATTCAGACTTAATGTGTTTTGAGAAGCAAACACATGATTCTTGCCAGACAGATCCAGTAATTTCATTCCTTACCTTTCAATAAAAAAAGATTGGGCTCAACACATGCTCTCCTTGCATCTTCAGCACTCCTACCGGCCACAGAGACTGGGTTTGGTGGGAAGGGAATATCTCCTCTGATTCTTAGTTGCTTGAGAAAAATTGTCATCGGGAAGAAAATATCACGCTGTCTATCATGTTTGTAATAACTCCGATGAACACAGTGGAGCTGTCTCAAATGCTGGCCTATTGCATCTTTAGCTCAGGTAAAGAGCAGTCAGTAGGGAAACTCAAGAGATCTAGGTGTTAGATTTGTTATTTGACTCAGCTCTGCATTTTTCATATTGCTTGGCACATGCATGTGGTATTTCAGATATCTCTATCAGATACTTCAGATATCTCTATCTCTTTCTATTTCTAATTAAAAAAATGGCCTCATGTCACACTTTGATTTTAAACATGGACACTCAAAGCACAAGTGAGGAAGAACTGTGACCAGAAAAGCCAGAACATTCTGAGTTAGCACTGAAGGGCTTTTCTCGCCGAAACCTTTCTGTACAGCTCTTGCTGTTCCACCCGCTTCCGTTTTCCACTGCTTGTGGGAATAAACACTCCAGGGAAAGTCAGTGGAAAGGAAACTTTATAAAAAGCAAGCCAAATTCGCAACAAAAACAACAACAAATAGCTCAAATGCTTGCATGTTTTCGTTTAACTGTCTTTAATTAGCAAAGGAACAGTCTTTGCAGGGAGATTTGCAAAACAGGCTTATTTTTTTTTTCATTTGATGATGGGGTTTTGAAGTGGTATTTTTGCTGTCTTTGTAGAGCAGGCATAAAGAGGCCCCCATGCATAAGAGTTGTTGGGTAGGGTTTGCTTACAGCACACCATGTCAAAGTTGTTGCTTTATAATATCATCCGTTGCTTATATTGCTGTACCGCAGGGCCTTAGCAAGGCCTTTTAGCACCTGGAGTTTGATGTTCATATGGTTGGCCTGTCCTATCCCTATCTCCCACAGTCAACCTGTTATTTCGTTAGAGTCAGGGGCTTCTAACAGAAATCACCCAGGGCTTGGGGACAGAAGCCACAGGCTGTTAACAAAGGTAAATACTGTGGATCAGCTCCATGGCAGCATCTTGCTGCTATGAGAAGCAGAAGCTCCTGCTTTCCGTCACCTCATAAAATCTGTGCTCAGTGAGAGTGGGGAGTCAGAAGCCACAACCTTTTGCCTGACTACTCTCATGTGTTCCCACTCGCACTCCACTCTGCTGTTTCTCAGCAGTGTGGAATTGCAGACACAAATGCACATTAAAAAGCAGGAGGGCTGGTTGTAGAGGTGGGCATCTCAGTTGCTGGGGGAAGAGGGCAAATATCGAGGACAAAAGAAGCCCTTAGCTATACAATTCCTCTGAAGCCGCTAAGATTGCAAGGCTCCCGTTGAAGTCTGCCTTCCTACATGCCCTTGATTTTATTTAAAATATTAATTTGCTGTGCTTTCAAATGTCCTGACCTGGTTTAATCTGGGCACAGGGAGATACGTTACATGTGTGCCTGGCCTGGCTTTCATTGCTGAGACTATGCTGCAGCATTTTTGCATGGATTTCTTCATACTCTTTTGAGGCTATGAGGTGTTGAGATGGGCATATTTGTGTGTCTCAGCCACAGAGTCAACATCTATTTATATTTTGGTGAAGTTTCTTTCATCACACAGGAAAAACACCCAGAACAACTGCATTGTAGACCCCAAAGCCCCATCTCTCTGACATTAGAGTTCAGGTGTCTAATTTTGTTGTGGAGCCAAACTGAAAAAAACAGAAAGAGGATTTGTGCAGAGGCAAAGGTAGAGTCTAAAGGATTGTCTTCCATTTCACAACCTCCTGGACATAATCTGAAGCCATTATAGCTCTGTGCTTCCACAGGTCATTCTTACTTTCTTCAAACTCCCCCAATCCTTCCAGGAAAACCAGTGATTCAGGAGCAAGCACTTTGGGACACTTAATTCCCATGTGCAGCCTGTCCTTGGGAGTTTCACTTAACACAATCGAGACCAGGTTTCTCATCTGGGATAGGGACAATCAAGCCTGTGGACCTGAGGCAAATTTGTTTGTAGCCTTCATCCTTTTCTCATTTTTGCTATTTGAGCCCTTCGAATCGTTTCCCTCGCCTTGCAGCCCTTTCCCCTGGAAAAGTATATGGGAAGTTCATAGGTCTAAGTGCTGATTTCTCATTGGTTCTGGGTCAAACAGAATGAAAAAGAAACAAGCACTGAAAAATAAAAGGAATAAATGAAACCATAAATGCATGGGAAACAAATTAACTGGATATGTTTTACGTTCTGAAATATTTCCATAATGCTTCTATGTAGTGTGTGTTTATTTTTCTTTGAATAATAATGTTAAAATGTGTCTAATTCAATTACTCTCTGCATTCACTGAATGAGTTTTCCTCGGTGAAGAGTTCTCTTACACTACCCCAAGCTACGAATTCCATACGATATTTGAACAGGTCCTTTTAATTGCTGATATTAAGTGTCGATCATTCTGCTATAAGTTGGCAGCATGGCCAGAGAAACAAATTCCTCTCTCGGATACAGCAGACAGTCATTCAATTAACGACCAAAGCTTTATTGACACAGTAGGAATTCATTATGTGAAATGTTTAAAAAAGCCCTCCACTGACTAGTTGTAAAAAAAGAGAAAGAGACTTTTAAAGATGGTGGATTATCTACATGTAGTTATTAAAATTATTCATGCAGAATTTGAAGTTATAGTTACGATGGAGACATTTTTCTCAAAGGCACAAGCAGCCTTTCTGTTGAAAAATAAGTTGGACTTTGAAAAGATGAATATATGTAAGCATCCTTATTTCCATAGACATTGTGCATTTTCTTGATTAAAAGCCTTAGATTTTATGAGTTATGGCTTTAGACTTGCTGCATAGAGCTTCGTGGCTTATTCTGTTAGAGTCTAATTTGAAAGAAAGTTCTTCCTCAAGGGTTTAAGAAGTAATTCATAAAATGGTAAGAATAATAAATATTGTGCCTTAACTCATACACTAGGATAGATAGACAGATTTTGTACACCTGGGTGTAATTTTAGTTAATTCACACAAGAGACAGGCTGAAAGTTTATTGTTTGGAAGGAGAAAAATGGCTTAAATCTTGTATTTGCAAAAATGATTATATTAGCTTAAATGAAAATGCTACTCTATTAATGGCTTCAATAAGCTTTGCATTTGGAAAAGTATTTTAATAAAAAGTTACCTGAAGTTTACTGCAACTTAAAATATGTAAGTGAGGGAAAAGTACTTACTTTGATTTATATGTCTTTTGGAGGTGTAATTATTGGCTTTTTACTCACCTATGTAAAACAATGTACTTTTGTAAATGGATTTCTGGCCACTTTACTCCTTTTTTTTTTTTTTTCCACATAAAAAGTAAGCACTGTCAATCAAAGAATTTTAAGGTTTATTTCCTCTTTAGAAATGATTGATAGCCTTTTAGATTTACAAGTTGACAAGTTAAAGGGTTCTATTGGTATAATTATGTACTAAATTCACAGTCTTTCAATTTAAATGTCCTTTTAAAACCACAAGATTATCATACCTGTATTTTGAAAAGTGGGCCAGTCAGTTTGGGTTGGTATACAAATTGCTTCCATTAGCCTTGGGACCTATTTGAATTTAATACAGTTTTTTAAAGTTAGTTATACTTTTAAAATTTAGGGTAATGCGAATGCATTTTAAATACAGCATGTGTTAGCTTGTTTTTAATGTATGGATGTCAAGAACACAAATAGAGAGTTTGTATTCCCTATTGATTCTTTTTTTTCCAATCATGGGAAAAATAAAATAATAGCACTGGGAAACATGTTATTGTGAATGGACTTCAAAGGCAGAAATCAGGCTCATACGTATTGGAAGCAGAGGCAAAACCTTGCATGAAACTGGAATCTCGCCTTGTACTGTGGTTGCCACCAAGGGCAACCTGAGCACTGGATCTCTGCAGTGCCAGGAGATCAGAATATCACCTTTTCTTTGGAGTTTGGCCAGCTACTGACACAACAACTGGTGTGGCCTTAATGCTCAAGGTGGGATTAAATATTTAAATGGGGTTCTTTCTTTGAGATGTGACTAATTACGTTTGACTTGGGTTATAAACGAACTGAGGAATGGAGGGCTGAGATTGTCCAGTCTGAGGTTAGAGGTTCAGGCAGCTAAAGATGTCTTCTTTTCATTTTATCTAAGATCGAAAGGGCTGAATGGTTATAGACTGAGTGATATTTAGTTTAGGACCCAATCATGTGAATTGCTGTGTGCAGCCACTCGCCACCACTCAAGTAAAGCTAAAGCTATTTGAGACAGAAAGTTTTCAGTATCTCTCAGAGGATACTTGATGCCCAGTGAGATTGGACCATACAATTAACTCTTTTTTTTTGGTCACTTAGTTCAGAAAATGCTTGCAAGAAATACTCTGTGGATTTCAAATGTGTTGAATGTGTGGGAAGATATGAGAAAATGACGGCTATCTCTGGGGGGATTTCAGAACTGGCCTCCATTTATAATGCTGCAGAATTTAGTACCTGCTTTCCCAAAGGATGTAAAGCGAAAATGGCCATAAACTAGAGTGAATTAGAGAAGAAACAAATTTGACAGTACCGCACTAAAACCTTCTAGCACATTTGCAAAAGAAATGTAAATTAGAACTGTAGGGGTTTGGGGTTTTTAATCTTCTCAGAGAACAGCTTTTTTTTTTAATAATAAATATAAACAGCAGTAAATTAATTTATTGTAAAATTTGAAGAAGGTCTAAGCTTAACAGGTTGACAATAAGAAGCCATGTAAGGAAATTCAAAAGGAATGAAACTGGGAGTTTACAGACACAGACACTGTGAGATTTTCTGCAGAACTACACAACAGTGTGCACAGCACATGGCCAGGGTGCGAAAGGAAACATGCAAAACACATCCAACCATCCAAAAACCACAAAGAACGCAAGCAGGAATAAAGCCTTATCCTCACCTCTTCCCTATGATGCCCTGAATATAAAGAAAAGATTCATAACTTAAGAGGGACACCTTGTGCAAGAAGTATTTTCTTTTTGTTAATAAGCTAGGACAAAATAAGAAAAACTTTTAAGTGACCCAAAAATGAAGGGAAAAAAAAGTCTAAAAATATAAAAATCCATACTGGATTTTTTGTTTGTTTGTTTTCATTTAACTCAAACAAATTGCTGTGGAAAATTTCATCATTGCTATTGGCATGGGAGAGTCAAGATGCGCTGTTGTTTAGAGATGCTTGAGGATGCTTGACTGTTGTTCCAGTTCACCAAAGCACTTAGGAAATTTTAAGCACATGTTGAAGTCTCACTAACATCTGAGTTTTAAAGTGATCATATGACTGGAAATATAGCTAGAAGGTCATTCAATGCAGTCCCCTGTAATTACAGGCAATCATATAAAAAACATAATATGCTCAAATTTGCTTTGCTGAAAGCAAATGCGTTTAAGTATGTGCTTACAGATAAGCATGTGCTTAAAGGCTTGGCACAATCAGAGCTTTGATTAATGCAGGCAGACCAGCATTTTCATGAAGATTAAAGTGTTCCACTTACACCATTTCTCTCCTCCATTTTATTGGACAAAGACTAAGGAAAAAATGAACTAAAACCATAGATGATGATGATTATTATTATCATTATTTTTACAATTAATTAGTTATTTTTGATAAGCTTAGTGCTGATCAGAGCCTTTTCTGGGTTGCTAAAGTCATTGTAGGTGAGTAAAAAAATAAAGCCTCTGCCTGTACTTCACAACAAAATTATGTGTGATCGTTGCACATGCAACATATTAAATGTATAATAGAATCTGGAACAGGAGAGGCTCCCTAATAGTTACTTCTTTTGTCTTCCATTCACAAAGGACCTTCCTCATAATATGAAAGCAGGAAAAAACCCCAACATGAAACATGGGGTGCAAAGTATTTGTCAAATTAATTTCATCATGGCTTTCAGAGATAATAATTGCTTCCTATTTGGAAGATGTACGCAACATCCTCAAATTTTCCAGCAACCTTGTTTTAGGAACTCAAGTGGGAAGGTTTGCATTGCTGTTTGAACCAAAGCCTCAGAACTAACCTCAAACAGCGTTTGAACCGAGACTTCACAGTCAGTGCTGATTTCAGTAAAAGGGGATTTTACTGTGATCCTTCCTTGGTCTTGCAACGCGTTGCCAATTGCTACTGTGCGCCGGAGCCCACTTGCTGTGCGCTTCTCACCTCACCATCTTGTTTGTTGTTGTTTCAGCTCTGAACGAACCCACCATTGACTATGGTTTCCAAAGGTTACAGAAGGTTATTCCCCGGCACCCTGGTGACCCTGAACGCTTGCCAAAGGTCAGCATAAAGTTTATTGTTGTATTAAATATGGCAAAGCTGGTTACTGCATGTTTTTGTCTGGAAGTACAAGACTCTGTTAATGTCATGGTCCTGGTTTGGTACCCAGCCTGGATAAGCTGAAACAGAGACATGACGAGTGAAGCCCAATCAGCAACTTTCATTGTAGACTTATGAGACTTCTGTGACTTTTCTGAGTCACACCTAGTTCAAACAGCTCCTGTGTTTCTTAAAAGCAAATTTTACTCTGCGTTCTGAAATACTTAACAAAGAGCACATTTTTGGTTGGTCTTTTCGAACCTGAGAAGCTTATTCATAGAATGATGTGTCTTAGTTTTGGTATCACAGTGGTACTTGCCATTATAATTTTGAGAACTTCGCCATTAATAAAATCAAGTGATTTCAATCTTCAGGGAATGTGTGTCCACAGGTGCTGCACCATGCGTTGGTTTAAGATAATTTATTATATACTGCTTTATTTCAGAATTGATGAAATACTTAGAGCAATGCTTAATGAAATGATTTGATGGTCATTCCCATCAAAGTTAGTGCAAATTTTTTTTGTTTATTTCTGTCAAGTAAAAACTGAGGAAGAAACAGAATAGTTCATGTGGGCTTGTAGAACTTCTGCCTTGTACTGTGAAAATGCTGTCTGGGTCTGCACTCACTTCTGTTCTTGCTACCTTGCCTTACTATACTCTCTCTGCCAAGAATTTGTGGTGAGTTTTGTGATATACTGGAGGAAGAAGCAGAGTTCTTGAAGAAGTATTGCTCTTTGCCACAGGAATACTGAGCAACAGAGTGCATGAGCTGGAGTCACTGTGTGTGATGAGCTGCCAGCGTGTGTTGTATCTGATCTGGCATCATGGCTGTTAGTTGGGCAGTCAAGTGGGCTTGGTGGGTGTATTTGATGAACACTGCCTTTGACTTACAGAAAGGAAGATGTGAATTTGCAGACCTGAGACACAGAACAAATTTGGCTTTGATGCCTCAGGCCAGATCCCTTGAACAATGCACATCCAGAATAGCGTTTGTGACTGGGTAAATCTTGTGCCCTTTCTTCCGTAGCTCCTTGAGCTGTGAGTAGGATTTAATCACGGATTGTTGTGGGCTTTGGTTAGTTAAATTTCTAGAGTGTTTCAAAGGTGAGAAGAACCTGTGAACACCACAACTTATTTTTATTTCTTGAAAGAAATGCAATTCAATATGTACTTTTTAATTATTATTATTTTTACTTTTTAGCAGGCTTGTTAGGTCTTTTATTTTGCTTAGGAAGCCTATAGATTGTGGTTTCAGGGTTGATGATGTGTTGTCCTTCCTTCTTAGCACTAGAGAAACATGCTGTCCTGGAGAGTTACATTTTACATTGGCTCTGTTCACCCTCTACAAGCTGTCCCTTTCTCTGACTTTTGGACAGATTTACAGCAGGACACAGCTTTTGGAAGTTGTCAAATTTCCCTCCAGAGGTGCAACCCTTTCCAAAGAAAGTATCCTTCTGTAGGGGCTCTGTCATCTGTGTAGTGCGTCAGCTGCCAAATATGCACACAGATAAAAAACTGTTTCAAAGAAAATAAGAGACCAGCCTTTATTATGCACTAGGCATTCGCAAGACCAAAAGAAATGCTGCAACATTTCCCTGAACCCAGTGTTCCAGCTGACTTGTAGATGGCTGTGGCTTTCCTCTAAATGAGGAAATTCAAGTAAAATAAGATTGAGCAATTTCAAATTGGGTTATGCAGCTGAGGGTTGTAGTGCATTACCAACTTTCACAGATATCAGGCTCCCTTTCTGACACCCATGGCACTGAGGGGCTCCCCAGAAATGCTCATTTTTGCTGGTATGGGAATGCTGCCACCAGGCTGAGCATCTGTCTTCTTCCCATTTAGACCAAGACTGTCACCACACTGATCACACATTCCTGCTATATAGTGTTGCAGGACAAAAAACAGGCCCAGGAAAGCTCCAGCTAGCTCCATATCCTGACCCCAACATTTAGCAGGTATTTATGGGTAAGGTATGACAATGAGGGTTAGTACAGAGTCATCTGTCCCCTCGTATACTCTTCTGGCTCAATATGTTTGTTCTGTGTGTATTTTCAAGCTAGTTTTTCAGATCTTTAAATTGAGGGAAATTGTGGAACTGTGGTTATGTATGCAGAAGTGTGATATGATGGCCTAAAAAGAAAAAGTTACTGCTTAAGGACTGAACAAGCTCAGTGAAGAAACTAGTATCACAATACAAGGTTAGAAGGAAACAGGATGAAGAGGACCTTTCCTTTTTTTTTTGTCTTTGGGCAATTCATTCTGTGCAAGCTTGAAGGTTGGACCTCAAGTTCAAGGCTCATTAATATGCCGTGCACAGAGCTGAATGCAGCAGGGGTTGGCACATGTCGACTTCTGTATTTGAGGCACTGATGGTTCAATTCCCAGCATCACTTGCTGGCTCCAGGATGATAATCAAGGACGCAGCGAGTCTCTGTGCTGGGTGAGCACTGCACAGTGCTCTTCTCCATGTCATTAAACCAGGAAGGGCTTTGGCAATATTCCACTATAGACAATTCTCAGTGGCTACTTAGAAGGGAATTGGAAGCCATATGGCTTCCACAATGGAACCACGGGCAGAGAGGGCAAATGTATGAGAGAGACAGAGCGTGAGACGGCAGAGAGGAGAGCAGTGCTCAGAGCTTTCAATACCCTTTCCTCCATTCTCCCCCTTGTCCTGCCAGGGCATCATCACTTTCTGTTCATTAAAAAGCTCGTACTTATGCGTTAAATAAGTAAAACAAAACACACTTATGATTGCTGCTAGCGTTTGTGGCCATTATTCCATTGAAACATTGCTAAAGAATTAGAGATCCTTCAAGAAGCAGAAGTGGTTATAATGTTTGTGTTCATAAGGGCATGCAATCCTCCCCATGGACCAACAAGAACATTCTGCTATGTGACTTATCCCTGCAGTCAAGGAGAAGAGTTGAAGCCATCAAGTGAGTGTTTCCACATGCTCTGCCCTCTAGAGCTGAGGAGTTAACAGACTAACCTGTGTCAACAGGCATTTCTAAACCCATTGAGGTTGTTTGAGAAATTTAATCACTACTAGTGTAGAACCAGTATCTTCAGAAGTGCTCCGTGTTCATGCTTAGGATGAATTTTCTTAAATGTTCCAGACATGTGGTGGAAGTATGCAAAGAAAAAAGCCTGATTGTGAAGTTTTTTCTATGTCTCCCAGTGCTTCAGTAGCCAAACCCCAGTGGAGAATGTCCTCCCATAGTGAGGAGAATGGAGCACCTGGGAATTAGTGTCTTTAGACTGCTAGACTGAGAGCTGATATGGAGGTGTGTTTGAAGTAGAAATGCAATTTATATTTTCTGGAGAAAAAGGAGTGGGAGCTGATGTTGGCAGCTGAGTTGTGGAGTCCTGTTCCCTTCTTGTACAGAACAGGTCAGGGAAAGCAGCTAGTGTAGGTTTGTCACTAGCAGATGTGCACATCTGTACATACAAACACGTGCACCAAGAGGAAAGAAAGTCAGTACAGAGGTGGTGGGATTAGCACCTAAAGCTTGGAGAGAGATCAAGTACCAGGACTTCACTGGACAGTATACCCTTTCCTTTCTTATACAGACAGGAGGCAGATAAGAGGAAAGAAGAGATCTCTAGGGAAAAGTGAAATGAAATTTCAGAATGCTAATATTAAGAAATTGTATCGTTGTCTTGTAGGAACAGTTTGTAGAAAGCCTGCCTGTGGAGCTCAGGAACAAGCCTGCACACATGTGTGCAATTTCCCTGTTTCAGGTGTTTGCATACATGCACAAAAATACACATGTTGTTAGCTCTTGCATAAGTAACTGCAGTGGAAATCAGGAAAAAGTTCAGATCACAACAACATGTTGAGTCTATTGAGGTTCATTTATGTAACCACCCTACAATCCTTAAAATAAATCCCTGGCAGATACATTGCAATTCTGCAATTTTGTTAAGACTCCACAGCTATAGCTGTAAAACAGTTTCCTCTGAGAGCTAGATTTGAAACACATACATCTTAAATGATTTAATAACAATGATTCCTTATTATATGCAATTTCCTAGAATTTATCTGCCATTTTCCCCACTTTTGCAACTCATCACTTGTATTTAAATGAAGCACAAGATTGTTCACTCTATGTTTAAGATCTGACATCCTCTCCCGCCCAGTTTGTTGCATAAATGCTCTCTCTAGGAGACCCCTTATCCCTCCTGAAAGGGACCATTACTTCTGGTTTCTCTTCATGTGGATGAAAGTGGAGCCTTTTTCTCTCTGTGTAGCACACAGGGGCCTCCCTGCTGAGTGGAGAGCACACGTAACCAGGCTCCACCTTCCCTTCAGCTCTTTTTCTCTGGTCTCTCATTAGACCCCCCAGAAGACATATCCCACCTTCCCATTTAGGACACTAATAAAAGACAGGTGGTTATTAGGAACCAATGGCTGGCAAAAGCAGTTGTCTGTTCCCATATGAAATCCCACAGATCTGCCCTTTATCCATTGTGACATGGACATCGTTTATATTGCAAATAAAGGTTGTCTCTAAACGTGGGTGGGTCGGCCCAGGCTTGCTAGTGAAGGTTAAAATAGCAATGAAGACAAGGCAACGCAGGCTTTCTTCTTCAGACAGACCCCATGGAAATTCCAGAATGGATATCCATCTGTTAACTCAAAATACTATATTTTAACCTAAGTTAGGCAGTTCTAACTAAGAAAACACTTTTTTTGCTATTTTTCCCTCTCCACTCAGTGTAACAAGAGGTTTATTAGGAAACTTTTATACTAAGTATGGGCAGGAAGGGAGGGCATGTGAAGAGGAGCTATTGGAGTTCAGCGCTAGGTTAACGGCTGGACGTGATGATCTTAAAGGTCTTTCCCAACCTAAATGATTCTGTGATTCATCTGTATAGCAAGGAGGGCATGAGATGTGCTTGGCAGTTTCTACGCTGTACTGTAAAATTTATAGGAATGTGAGACTAGAGTTAAGGTTGGTATTGAACCCTTAGGAGTTGGCTTTTTTTCATTTCCTAACAATCTGGACATTTAGTCAATTTGTCCTATTGAAAATATTCAGAGAGAGAAGAAGACCAAGATGCCTGAAGCCACTATGACAGTATTACCCTTATGGAGTGGTGCATGTCAGAGGCATGTCTGGGAATATGCAGAGTCTGAAAAGAGAGAGAGCTGGGAGACAGAGGCACGTTGCTCGCTGAAGGGCACAGCCACATCCAAATGGCTGGCAAGGAGCCCTTTCCTTTCTGAAGGTCAACCGTGCGCATACACATTTCACTGAGTTTTCTTTATAAGTGGGTCAGCATTTACTCAGCAAATGATTAGAGCAGATGGTGTAATTTAGAATCTATGACAAAACTTTTAATAGATCAGGGCTAACACGATGACAAGGAGCTCTGTGCCATTCTCCGTTCCTGATTTCTGCTTTGCCTTGGGCTAAAAATCGTGCCCAGGATTGGATTTTCTAGTCTGCACATTCCATCTGAGCAACTCGAACCACTTGTTTGAACATCCTGTAAGAAGGATCCCTGCATTTCTCTGTTCCTGTATCCTTATTGCTATCATTTTAAATACAACAGTTAACTGAGGGCGGCAGGGAGATACCAAACAGGTAAACACAATCCCTTTGAGGAGCAGAGCTTTTGAAGGAAAAAGCCACAGTTTGAAGAAAGTAACAAAGGCTGCATTTGTGTATTTTGCTCCGTGGAGCTGAAAATATCTAGTAAATTGATCCCGTGGGAGTAATAAATACACATTACTTTATCTTGTACTTCATGTCCTATACCCCTGAGCCTTGATAGAACAACACCACTTAATAGACTTAAAAAAAGAGTAATTACAGTCATTGGTTGTGTGATATTTCAGCCCTTCCAGCCCTGCCTGACCTTCTAATTTAGCTCACCGTGTCTAACTAATGCATTTATATTCATCTTTTATGAAGCATGTGTAGTACAAAATTGACTTTGCAGCCTTTAGCAAGCTGTCTTACCAGGTTGAGGGTCTGGTTAGTACAGCGTACTGTATAGCATATGTACATTTAGAGCAGAATCTTGCATGTATATGGTTCTGACCGACTATTACTTCTTATCCTTTTGGAAATAAAATAAAAGATATTTATTCCATTTCATCTTCCCCTCCCCTTTCTCTAGCTTTTATTCATTGCGGCATTATTTACAGCTAAACATGCAGGCAGAAAGATGCAAGCATTTTTAAAATGATTACCACTAATGTTTTTACCTGTCAGAAGTGCTTAAATTTTCCTGCACTTTGTCTAAAAACTTAGCACTTTTACCTCTTAAGAATTACAAATTTATAAGATCTTAGCAAGCTGATTTACAAACACAGCTGACAGTTTATGATGAATGATGTTGCAAACTGTACAATATGTTTCTCTGTCATTTCTATGCATGTATATATTAAGAAGAAGATTAAGAAGGGAGAGAACTCCCCCTCTGAAAGAAACCCTTGAGTTAGAGAGCACAGGCACAAATCTCTCTCCTGCATTTCCTCATAACTTCCTCCTCACTTCACTCATCCAGCAGAGCACAATTGTTCTCTGTGCATTTTCTCCCACCATATGGTATCCTCATTACCATACACTAAGGGTCCATATGGGGAACTTGTGAAGTGAACTGTATTCATTTTAACTGCCAGATGAGCAGCCTTTTGCTTTGCAAGCTTAGCTTAAGTCATCTGCTGTCTTTATGTTGTTATGGCAACACAGCACCAATAAAAAATTCTAATCTACTGTAAGTGTCTGGGATCACAGTATTTTAAATGCTTGCCGTAACTGTCCTCTAAGTGAAGATGCTTGTTCTTTCAGTATGACAAAGGGTTATTGTCAACTCCAGCAGGTGGCAGTAAAGAAATTGTTTCCTTTTTTTAATTTTCTTTTTTTTTTCTTTATAAAATTCATTTCTGCCCATCTCCCCTGCCTCAAAAAGTCACGGAATTACACAATATGGTCAGTCCTGTACATTTCGTAGGATTTCTGACACTGAGGCTGGAATTGCAGGTGATGCTCAAATACTAAATGTAGTAAAATATGATAACGAGGTTCAAGAACCACTTGACCAGGATTCTGAAGCCTCCGTAGGCACATCACTAGTTCAGTTTTGGAGCTGCTTTTTAGCTACACTTCCAAACTCCTGATTCAAACACAAAGCTAATTAAGAATATCTTATAGTAATGGAAGTAGGCAGCAGCATCCTTAAATATAAATCATTTTCACCTCCGCAGGCCACATGATATGTTGCATCTCTGTCTCTCTGTCTGTATTGGAAGTGAATGTTTGTAGTCTCAGTTCATCAGTTCACATTAGCCTCATGCTGAATATTTAAACACAGAACAATTTGAACACACCATGAAGAGAGACAGTGACTGCACTTTCACTTGGAACAGCAAGAGCTCATCTAATAATAATTTAGTAAATCAGCCATTTAGTGGCTCAGTTGTATACTGTATTGTGCCAAATAATATTCAGTTCAACTGTATGCTGGTGAAATTGAAATTCAGACTCCAGTCACATGGCACTTCTTTGCTCAATGGAGAGATGAAATGGAAAATCACCCTCCCAATGGACTGTTTGAATGTAGTGATTTATCAAAAATATAGCGGAGTGACAATATAAACAGGATTTGGTTGTATGTGATACAATCTATTCTAATTAGGCTTTTGTTATTGCAGTTTCTTCTGCACAGATTATTTGATAATTCAGGATTTGCATTTACATCTTCAGCTTATTTTATATAGGGGCAGAGAACAGATATACATAGTTACTATACAGCTATAGTCCTTTAACGCCCAGTGCTGTGGGAAGTGTGGTGAGACTTTTATTGCCGAATTTTGAGTCCTGGCTTACAGGGAACACTGTGCCCTTAGGAGAAATGGGGAAACACAGCTGCTGCCTTTCCTCCTCATGAAGTGCCATATATGTTACTTCAGAGCACGAAAGCAATATCAGATGAATTTATTTTCCCTGTTTAAGGCTATCAGGGTTTGCAAGGAGTGGTAATATCTTATATTAGACTAACTGATATAACTAGGAAAAAAAAAGACAAGGTTTAGGGTGCACAAGCCTTGCTTCCTGCGTGCTGGCTGTGCCGCCTCCCACCTCTATCAGTGGGTCTAATAAAAGATATGATCTCACCCTACAAAACTGGTCTTGGTTGTAACCATGGACCATTGTGACTTCAGCCAAACAGCTACACTTTGGGGCTGTCTCTGATGAAGGTGGAAAAGAGAGAATATTTTCCTAGAAAGTGTGTTGTGGAGTTTAATTTGTTCCCATTAAAGTGGCGCTTTGAGATCTTTGAACGCAGGGCATTGCAGGAGTGTGAAGTAATGTCTATAATCTCACCTACAGTTTCCATTTCTAGCCTAGTTTTAGGTGTTACGCGGTGGTTTACGTGGTGATGTAAAATATGATTGCTGTATATTTCTCACAACACAGTCCAATTGAGTAGCAGAAAAAGCATCCTCCTAACCATCATGATGCCATTTAGCAGAGAGTGCTGGAAGCAATGTTGTTGTAATTCTTCTAAGAAATACAGAGCTTCACAATCTGTACTCTACTGCTGACACTTGAAAACTCAAACATTTTGGTCAAATGAATCAAGCAGTAATGTTTCTTTTATGAGATCTCCTCACAGAAAGAGAAGTTTTGGCACCATTTGGAGATCAGGCTCAGTGATCCATCATAGCGAAGTCAGCTGTCCTGGTGCGTCTCACAGGTCACTCGATCGAACCAGTGGCTCTTACAACTATATTATTGCTTATGGAACAGTAATTGAGGCACCATGGTTAAAAATTACCTGGTCTAATAGGCAGTGAACAATTTGCACTCAATACAATTATAAGCCAAATCATTCATTTCATAACACTTGGACTAATTTATTTGTTGACCTTTTAATATCCATAGCTCTTCAGTAGTATTAACTGCAACTCAGACAAAGTCTCTTGTTCATTTTACTTTCATTGATTTTCTTTTTTCCATTGAGGCAATAACAGTTGTTTGAGTACAACCTTTTCTTTCTGTTGTAAAAGTCAATCATGTAGCTTATGTTGATATAACTCAACTGGACTGAAATGTCCTCTAAGTACAATAGCATACAATCTCATGCTACTTGTATAAACACAGATATGCATTTTGGATTTATTTTAAATAATGTTTTGGAATGTATTTGTGACTATAGATGATAAATGATATGCTTGCTGAGAGGAGAATCAAAACAAAACACAGAAGTAATTTTTTTAAGCAATGCCACAGATATGTAACAATTTTTTGTTCATATACTCTGGGAGATCTAAGATACAGAAATTTTGGCTTTTCTGTGTGTTAATTTTCTTCTTTAGGGTGATCTAAGTGTCTTTACTAATAGTACTATATATCTTTTCACTCACAACAGAGAAAGGAGCCCTAGATTGTGTAAAATAGTGTACCTGCTTTTACATTGTGTAGGTATACACAGAAAGACACTGTTATCTCTGTAAAATGTTGGATACATTTAATTTGTTAAATACATGGTTATTCAACATTTATACTTGCTTTGAATAACTTCAGCTGATTTTTTAAGGCCATAAATTAAAGTATCTTTTTCTGATAAGAAAGTTGAAAAAATTTTAGAATGTATGCAAGAAGGCATTTCATTGAAGTGCTCTTTCTGAACCAAAGTCTCTTTGTACAATAAAATACTGTAAATCCTTTGAACACATAGTTATAAAATATAATTGTTACACATTTGGCATTTTATGCTTCCCTAGAAATTACCACTTGGTATCAACACCTAATCTATGGTCTGTCTTTTCATTTCAATTGGGTCTGAAGTGGTCCTTCGTTGTAATGAGAGTGCCCCTTTCAAGAGACTTCTTTTAATTATACTGATGATAAAATGTAAGTGAAAGTAGTCATTTGTAGGGGTTATGACTGAGCAGTGTTTTAACTGTAATACTAAAACCTACCAACGTTATTCCAGTCTCTATTTCAACATTTTTATGCACTCACTCTCCACAGAACAGAGTGGAATATCATTGTAGGTCAGAATTTCAATACGTCTTATTTTTCAGTTTTCCTCCTGCTATTAAAAGTAACCTGAACTCTCAGTTTCTAAGTACCTCACACTTCCTACCTGAAGCGTACAATCCAGAAAAGTGACAGTTTCACAGATCTTAATGATATACTGTTTTGTTTTTTTTTCTTGTTTTGTTTTGCTGTTTTTTTTCCTCCCTTCGTTAACAGAAAATGTGGGCAGGTCTTTAATTGCATATAGGCGAACACTTGTTTTTTACAGAAAATAGTTTGTTGGCGTACTTAGATAAATTTTGTGTTTATGTGGACTTATCCGTTCATGATCTAGTTTGTATATCTCATTTATTTTGTCTTCTAATGATTTACTGGATCCGACAAAGTGATCATAGTAGGAAAGATGGGGTTGCAGAACTAAGGAAAAGTATGTACAGAAGAACTAGTCTTTACATGGTGGGATAAATACTGCAGCCTTTTGTACAGCAGGAAAATGTGTTTCCTTTTGTCATCTTGCTATGTTTCAATCTGAAGGGATCTGTCTTTAGATCCTCACAGTCTGAGCTTGGAAGATAACCTGTGGGAAATGCTGTAGAAGGTGCCAGTGAATTACCATAGCGTCAACGTGTTAATGACAGTGAGTCCCAAATACGACTCACAACTGGTCAATGTCTTGTAGGATGGAAATAGATACAAGAGTACAATGTAGTAATAACTACCAGCTCTACGCTGTGTGCATGGAAGGTAGATTGACCTCATGAGTTAAAAGTTGATAACTCTGAAGGATTCCTGCAGGTAGCTATATATGTCCTTTTTCTGGTAAACTTAGTGGTCTGGGGCAAGACATACTCTAAACATATTTAGGAAAATCAAATTTCTACAGCTGTCTGAGGGACACAGACATGAGTCATGTAATCACTGTTGAATAAAGTCCCTAAAAGAGGTGATTTAAGCACTGGCCATGTGATTTTACTTCTACATATCTGCTTTCACATATTTGCCCTTCTCCCTTTGACTTAGGGACCTAACATTAGCAGAGAACTCTAGACCTTTTTCAGCAACAAAACCATCCAGTTTACTTGCCAGATGCTTCAGTTGATGGAATATGGTGGGAGCATCCAAATTCTCAAATGTCAGTTGATTCAAAGAGTTATTCCAATGCAACTATATTAATGCTAGCTTATTCCATGCTACAGTGTACCTAGCTGAAGTGCACATCTGTGCCAGCTACTAATTCTGTTACCATTGTTATGTGCCCATTATTTATGAAAATCAAAACCAGGAACATGAAAGGTGTGGATTAAAAAAAGGGGGCTGATACCTTTTTTTACACTATATTAACAGGAGGATAATAGGGGTAAGATAGAAGACTTACAAGGACAGACTTACAGGTGATCATCATAATTTTGTTCCTTCTTTTTGTCAGCAGTGTTTGCAATGGAGACTGCTTGAACAGGGTGTGTTATCCCTATCGTTACGCATTTATCACCTTTGTGGTTAAGAGGTGTTTTAATAATCGATTCTCAATGTTTATGGCTAGATGCCTGCTTGCATTTGCACTTCAGTGTTTGTTCTTTCTGCTGCCTCATATAGGCTTTCTATATTTTATTTATAAGGTTGGCTCACTGTGGAGCAGGTGGTAAGGTCATGCATGACTGTTTTTAGTGCTGTAGATTTAGGATGTGATTTTCAGTTTGGGTGGAGGCTGATAAGACTAAAATGGCTTGGAAAGGCTGAAGTTCTAGCTCCCACTGTAGACTTATTTTCTGGAAATTGCCACTGAAATGCAGTGACAGGAATTCAGTGCATTTCCATTCTACAGGCAGTGGAAAGCAGAAGCTTCTCTTTTTTTACCCCTCAAGTGAAGTGTGTTGTCTTTCTGATTTTGCCTTCTTGTCTTTGTAATATCTGTATGGTGTTTACTTCTTCAGTATGATTCAATTATAATATATGGAAACAATTCAGTTGTTTGTTTGCTGAAGAAGTTTCCATCTTTATGCGAGTACAAATATCTTTTTAGTGAAATGGCCCTGTTATTTTATACTTTCCATTAGGCTGGCGTAGTTCCCTCAGTTTTACAGTAAATGAAGGGTCTTTACATTTTGAATGGCTTTTATGAGTCTTTATAAAATTATAATTGCTGAAAATGATACAATAATACAATGCTCAGTGTCGATGTGGAGATGAGAGGTTCTGGACAGGCTGAAACTCTTGTATACCAAGCTAGATAGCATTTCACATCTGTGGCGTCCTTCTAAATGACTCTCTACCAAAATGTTGGGTTTGCCTTTACACTTGAAAGTAGTGATCGAAATTTTATCTTTATGTTTCAAAATGTGTACACAAAGTCTAAGTTTAAAACTTAGTTCTAACACATATCCTTAACTAGCACGTTTACAATTTCACCCACTGAAAAACAAAGCAAAAGTTTGAGAACAGATTGTTGCCATTTTGACTTGAAATTTCAGAATGTGACCTTTCCAAGGTGAAGAAGGGAACTGGAGGCTGGTGTTCACCATTTTGACTCTGCAGAAGAGTTTTTTTTCTTGCAAGTAGCCATGAGAGTAGGAAGTTAGAAGGCAGAGGCAGGAGGTCAGACATAAGAGTCATGGAAGTATGAATGACATCATCATCCCTAAGTACCCTCTCAGAAGATGAATGGGCTCTCTCTTGTATTACAATGCTAAAGAGCATTAGAAGGTGATATGATATCTAGACAAGACATAAGATAAATGCCTCAGAGTATGCTAGAACAGCTTCCCCCCCACGCCCTCCACAAGTACATAAATCCTTTGGTGGTCTCAATAATACAGTGTGTGGCTGCTGAGTATTATATATTGTGGTCAGCTTCTTCTTGACAAAACTCATTTAGATTTCACAAGTACCTTGAACATTATCTAATTTAGTTACTTAAGCTGAATAACTCAGTGTAACTCTAGATACCCTTTATCTGACTAGACTCACAACCCTTTTGGGACACAGGATGGCTTTTTTCACTAGTTACTGAATAGAAAGTAAGCAGCTGTCAACAGAAGAAATATTCCATCTTTTTAGGAGGTGACACAAAATGTGTTTATCACGATAAAGCTTGACACAAAATGTTTTCATCATGATAGAACTTGAAATGCAAATTTCATAATCTTCATGAATTCCCTCTAAGCGAATGCATGCCACAAATAAAACATGCAAAGTTGCTGTAACGTTGGTTCAAGGTACATTCTGTCAGAAGTGGATTCAGTCTGAATTTCAGTCTTTGTGCTTCAAAAGCACAGTCATTCTGGTATGATTTATACAATCTTTCCTTCAGTAATTTTGGAATATGTGAAGTTGCAGCAGACTTCCCTACCCAGCCTCCTCTTTTGCTTATGTAAATACTCCTTAGTATTTTCAGAAGGAAAATTTGATTAATTTTTGAAACAGGCATACAATTATTTTAAAGAAGTAAAAATCCCTCAGTAGAAAATCAGCTTCAGTTTGGAATAAAAATGGACTCTGGATCTGTGGTGTGTAGCTGCATGAAGGGCACAGTTCTGATGCATCATATTTAATCACTAAAGTAATCTTTTCAATATTTGTTAAATCGTTGTTTTTATAGAAATAAGACGACGCTCATTTGAAATCAAATGCAAGACAAGAAGACCCTCATTTTAGCTCTAAGTAAATGCTGCAAAGTCCTTTATTCTAAACCAAAAGCTGTCAGACTTTTAGTATTAATAGAACTGTGGATCTTTCTTGACAAATTCCCCCATAAATTAGATATTAGCTTTAGTCAAACTCTGTCTCTCTCAGGAAATATTTCCACTTGCATATTCAATTGGAAGGACCTTACATGGTGCCCACTTAATGCTATGAAAATCTAGGTTTCTGAGATGAAGGCAAAGAAAAATTTCTGTGAACAAAAGAATATCTGGCGTAACAGACCTTGAGCTTCTGCAGAGCTTTCTTTTTATAGAATGTGAGTTTCACTCACTTTCTGATATGTCTGTCTGCTGCTCTGTCCACCTATCTGTTTATCTATCACCATTGCGGTGGTAACATGAAGTATCAATTGGATTTTAAAAGACATAGATCTTTTATATTAGCTGTCCTTTTTTATAATACCTTTTACAAATTTAATCAATGCATTTTAATACATAATATAGTTTAAGTGCAATACACAATAAATATCTGAGCTTCATCTTAAACATGCTCTAGCCTTTAAATTGTTAAAACTGCAGTGCCCTTTCAATCTACTTACATAATGCCATAAAATATACATTTCAAGGTAAATGAAGTCAGCTACTTCAATTTAGTCCCTCAAACTGGTAGTAAATGAGAGGTTAACACTATGGTGCCAAACCCATTATTGAGTAAATTTAGCACCTTGGACAGCTCTGTAAAATCTTTATTGCTTTCCTGACCTGCTCGTCATGTTCCGTCTGTGTGTTCAGTGGCTCTCGGCTCTGATTGAAAGGCAATATATTAGATCCCGAACACAAACATGCTCGGGGGCTGCTTCACTGGGAGCGTAATGACATGGAGGTGAGAACAATTTTCTGGTCACCGCAATCCAAGCACCTTGCAAGGTCTGTTGCTCTAACTTATAGAGGACTTTTGGGGCTCCTTTGTATGTGGAGTCGTAACAGTAGCTTCTATGGTAATTTAAGCAGAGCTGGAAAGGGTTTAAGATGCGTTCAGAAAACAAGAAGTTACTAAGTCAAGCATGTCTGTAGTAGCACTTTATTGTGTATTTCTATAGCTAGTTTGTGTATATAACAACTACCGCTACCTCTGGAATAGAAGATACCACTATTTGACACAGGAGTTTTTGTGTAACATCTACTTTGTATGATCTGAAAATATCATAAACAAGAAATGCTTTTATTGTGTGAAAATATTGTTAGAGAAAGTATGAAACTAAAATTTACAGATTCTGAAACTGTTAAAAAAACATAACCATTGACTAGCTAGGAAAATTGAATGCTACTTGTCAAGTATATTTCAATCAGGAAAATTAGTTTTATTTACATGCAATATGATATGATGTCATCAAAGGACTTTCACTGTTTAAGAACTGGAATATATTTGATATTAGGTAGAGCGGCTGTAAGATTCCATGTAATTACCTCATTTTTTAACATGGTCTTCAATCTCTTTTTAGATGCATTCTAAGATTTTTGGCTCAGCATTACATAAATAACTATGATTAGTCAGGTTGAGACAAAATGACTATTTAAACTTTCTTCTATTTTTAGTAATTGGGCATAATGACAGCTTAGGTTAACAATATTCCAAAGCAGTTTGTGGGCTCTGTATTACATTATAATTTTCCATCAGTGAAATATATAGTGCAAACAATTTCTCCTGAAGTGAAATAAATCCTGCTTTGCAAAGTCAAACACCTGTGTAGTAATTTTCCACCTAAAATCATGAATTGAAAAAGATAACATTTTTCAGTAACATCTCTGTTCGTATCTTCAGTATGAGGTAAAAAGGGCAACTCAGTGCTCTGATGATTCTGGTAAAGCAACATTGATTGATTTTACCTGGATGTTGTTTGTAGTCTGTCTGTCCGTAATTATACTGCTGGATGTTGTGGTCAAGCTACACACACACATAAAAAATGCAATAAAATAAACAACAACCATGAGACAACCATAACAAAAAGAAAAAAAAGGCTGTAGTGACTTAACTCCTCAGAATCTGTTTCTGATGTAGTGATATAAAAATCCATTAATTATATATTACCTCTCACTTCATATGTGGAAAATAATTTAAATGTGTATTCTGAGAGAGGGTGCGTGCAGCAGAAGGCAAGCCTAAATGTTTACTGGGAGTACAAAAATCCTCCATCTCATTTTTGAATTTAGGACATTATATATGTCATAAGTAGTTACTGCAGTATGACAACTATTTTATCTTATATTATAGAGAATTTAAAATTGAAAAAAATGCTAATATGCATCTAAAAGCTTGTCATTTGAAGAGTTGTTCAAGGATTTTGAAGAGGTTATGATGACAGCAAAATGAACGCAATTATATCTCTATTTTCTGATCAGAGTCTACAGTATATGAAAATTGAGCATTACTGTTTCTTTTTGGTATAAAATATGGCTATTGTGTAAAATATTTTAAGTTAGAAAGTTTAACTTTGTAGAAAACTGTACAAACCTTAGAACTGGTTCTATTTTTGTAAGCTACCTGCAGAAACATACCGTGGTGAATAGCATCATGTTAGTATATTACAGCAATGCTTAGGGGCTGGGAATTACAAAAATATATTGTTTTAATCAAAGGACAGTCTTGACTGGTTTTGATCAGGCAATTGGGAATCTGCTACATGCTTTGAAAGAATAAGAAAAAAAAATGTGTTCTGGTTTAACTCTGCAATGCATTTTTACATTTTCTATCAGTATTGTTCATAGAGATTTTTTCCAAACTGTAAAATGTAAGAACATAGGAAATATTATTACTTGCATGCCAGTTTAAAATACTCGAAGAAATATAAAGAGAAAAGGAACAAATAGGAAAATGGAGGGGAAAATATGCCCCAAATGGAGAACTAAATCCCAGACTGTTTTAAATTCTGCTGTCCATGCAGGAATTTTCCAGGAAACACTGCACGTACTGGGCCATTCTCTCGTACTGCACGTGTTCTCCTCTTGTGCAGCATTTTATGTACATGGATCCTGCCCTGACCCATCATATCAGATACAAACCAAAGGAGTTGAAAGGTTACATTACCAGTAGCACAGGACTGACTGGATATCTTTTGAACGTGGCCTGCTGGGTAAGGTCACAATTCCTGCAGTATGCAATTAAGAATAAAATAAACACATTGAAGGGATTCATAACATGCTCTGAATGACATTGATTGCAGTAATCTAGTAAATGACCTCAGGATTGTATTCTGCAATAAACCGATGAGTGGTTTATAGTGCAGATGGTAGAGACAATTGAGTGATGTATTTTATTTTGCAGCACCAATGATTCTCACCTTTTGACTTGATTAAGCGTGTGTGCGAATAGGATGAACTAGTGATTTAACACCATTCGGTGGTTGCTGATAGTTGTTACAATTAAGGTGTACCTGGTGGGAAGAAAAAAAAAAACCCACACAAACCACACTGCAACTAATAGAAGAGTATAAAAAGATTCTAATATTTGTTTTTCTCCCCACAAGGAGTTTATTGAACTCAGAGCAATGCATCTGTTTTTATATTGACAGGAAGTAATACTTAAGAGGGCTGCTGATTTAGTAGAAGCACTCTATGGTATGCCACATAATAACCAGGTAAATGCATTCTACTTCAGCAATTCTAAAATATGGCTATTTCTTAGATGTATAGATAGATCAGGGGCTAAAGGTACATGATACTACAATGTGAGACAAGAATAAATATAGAGGGCAATGTCATATCTGCAGTGGGGTTTAGTGTGCTTGTTTTCTTTTTTAAAGGGTGTGAATTTAGTGCTTCTAAAAGCAACATGCTATTAACCCTGGAGGCATTTGCCCACTTTCAGCAGATACTATATAATATGGACAATGATATGCATTATGTATTGCCACCAGTGATGATTCAATCTTACCCTAAAGACAGCTTTAAGGTGGAGTAAGTCTAAGCTCCAGCCTCATTCTGCCAGTTGGTCTTGTTATACAGAAGTGTGGCCGCTGGGACTGAAACTTCCAGCTCTCTTACCGCAGATGTCAGGATTTATCACAAAGGCAGCAGATCTTATAAGCATTATCCATCAGTCAGCCAACTGGTCTAGAAAGAAAAGCATCTAGTTTTTGCCTTTGCCCAGGGAAATGTTTCATTTTAGCGTGTAAGAAAAGGTTTGTCAGAGTCACATTGGTAACACTTTTATTCTTTTTTTTTTTTTTTTTTCCTCCTTATCCTCTAGGAAATAATCCTGAAAAGAGCAGCAGACATCGCAGAAGCACTCTACAGTGTCCCCCGCAATCACAACCAGCTCCCCACCCTTGCAAACACGTCAGTCCATGCCGGAATGATGGGAGTGAATTCCTTTAGCGGTCAACTCGCTGTCAACGTTTCCGAAGCCTCACAAGCCACCAATCAGGGTCAGGAGAAGACTCGTCTTCCTCTCTCTTTGAACCTTTTCTGATAAAAGTCAGGGAATCATGAAGAGCAGTGAAAGAGTGATGGTTCAAATCTACAGGCTAGACAGACACCATCCCTCATACAAGCACAGCCTTTGAAGGACACAACGCAGTCATGAGATGGGCTTTTCTTTAGTCACTTTTGCCCCAATTTGGGAAAAGCACTTCTGCATGTATCTAAATAGATTTCCTTCTGCTCAAAATAACACTTGTATTTGTGTTTAAATTCCACTATTTTTAAAAACCTTTTGCATTTCCCCCTCTCCTTTGCTCAGCTCTATTTTTTTAATCCAACTTAAAAACACACTTTAATGAAAAAGTATTAGAATTAGGCTGTTTACTAGAAGGGCAGACAAAATTATTCTGCTTTACACTAAAAACATATAAATTATTTTTAGATTAAAATATTTTATGGATTCCCTGGGTGGTAGGAAGAAAAGCTGTCTTTTTTTTTTTTTTTTTAATTTTAGCAATGAAGATGCATTTTGTATTTCTGTGCTTCTAGAAACAAATATTCCTTTTTGGATATTTGGATATGAGTGAGTTTCCCCAACTATCATTTCAAAAATTAAGTAGAGACTCAAATTTTAACTTGGTGCCAAAAATTTGATAGTCATTTTCTACCAAGATCATGATCAGACCAGGGCAAAAAGACTAAGGATATCCCACTACTTTGAGAAATATACCATACGTTTTCTAAAGTGTGCAGCAAGTGTCTGAGATGGAGTAAATGCGAGAGATGTCAGAATAGGGTTAACAAAAATTACATGCTTTTACATAGCTTAGGTTGGCATGTACTCCTCGCTTTGAAAATGTAGGTCATGTTTACTCCATTTCCTACAAGCAGCTCTTTCAGAGTGAGTGTTCCTGTGATACCCAGTGGTGATCTTTGCTCGAGGGCATGGGTTGCTTGCGGAGCTGTGGAGGCTTTAGCCTCCCTCCTCCCTTTTTGTGCTCCCATCAGCAGTGACCCAGGCAGTGAGGGTCCACAATTTGGGTTACATGGTGGTAGTGGTGGTCCTGGACCTCCCAATGCCTGCCATGGCCAGACTAAGCCACTGGCTTGGTAGCACAGAGTTACTTGCTTGTTACTGTTTGTGTAAAAAACTGTTCTTGGGATAATACCAATTTCTAAATGTGTTCCCTCCCTACAAAAGGTTTTACTCGCAACTCAAGCAGCGTGTCACCTCATGGCTACGTGCCAAGCACCACCCCTCAGCAGACAAATTATAACTCTGTCACAACAAGCATGAATGGCTATGGGAATGCTGGAATGTCAAATTTAGGCGGTTCTCCAACCTTCCTGAATGGATCTGCTGCCAATTCTCCCTATGCCAGTGAGTATTATATAGCTCTTCTGTATTTTATGCATTTTCATTAGAAGGAGATGGTGATTTTTTTGTGATGATACTCAATAGTTGGTTTCTATTCTGAGCACTTGAAACAAAGCTTAGTCCTTTCTCTCCTCCTCAAAGTACTGATCTTTGAAGCACTTTGAAGACTTCAGTGTTGCCAGCAATGCTATTCTCTGGTTTATTATTATTATTATTATTGTTACTATTATTATTATGTCGTAGGAGCTTAAAAATTAGGATATCTCTCATGATTTGTGCTGATAGTTTTATAACTTACCTTATACTCTGTAAATAAGAAATGTCCTCAATGTTGCAGAAAGCAGGGATGACATAAGTGACTTAAAGTCTGTTGCACTGGATCAAAAGTCAGTTGTCAGTACATGACTTTTTGCTGTAGGGGCTATTAAGGGAGGCTGAGGGGCTTTGCTGCAGGAAAAATAGTTTATTCCAGCTGGAAGATATGCAGAGCAGAAAAGTTTGCTGTAATAAGACTGCCATTTCCATAAGCTGCATGACGATGTTTCCAAGACCTCTGAGCAAATAATATATTCATAACCTGTATAAAAATTATTAATTGCTATCAGGCCTAATCTTGATTGCTTACACGCCATTTGCCTTGGAAATAGGTATTATATTGACTTTACTGAGAGCTTAGTATTAGTAAATTGTGACAATGAGTTTGTGGTTTAGTGTCTGTACAGTAAATGCCATGAACATGTAAGTCACACTAATCATACATTGCATGGCATAAAGAGCTTATGGTCTACAGTCCCAGATACGGAAATATTTATGTGTAGGACTAACTTTCTGCATTTTGATATCACAGGTCTAGTAACCTGCTTAAATATAAATGCATTTCTATTGATAAAGGCCTATGAACCGCCTCTGCAACCACTCACACAGCTCAGTAGTCCCTATTGACATGAGAAAATTAAATGAATAGGACCTGCCCAACTCCACTGACATTACTCATGTAGCACAAAGGATTCCACTGACATCTGCAGAAAGCTGGTAGAAGAATCAGACCAGAAGGTGTTGTCATATAAATAGGTTTATGGACTGAGACCCTTGCATGGACAGGACAAACAGACTGCTGAACATACCAAGGTTTATGGAGCAAATCTTAAGTTTGGTGGTGTAAACAGCAGTAATGAATTATTTTGAATTGCATTGCTAGAGTTCAGAACTAAGGGAAAGTAACTCTGATTTTGGAAAATTGCCTCCGAGGCTTCTTAGCTGCTGCAAATTTAGAAGAAAATATTTAGCCACATAACTAGTACTTATAATCTGGGGATTGCTAACCAGTTATTATTTTTCTACTCTAATAATAATGTAACAAGTAACGTTACGAAGTACCTTACTTATTAAGTTGAATTTACTGTCATAGAATCTGTGCACTCTGAATTCATAATATAACATGATTGATGAGACATCTCTTTTTGGAAGCAGATGCCAGTAATGCATTTAAAATACTCTAGCAGTGTATTATTTCATATTTATGAACGAAGTCCTCTTTAGAATAGCACTTCACTTCCCAGCCCTGGTTGTCTGTTCTAGCTATATTTTGGGACGTTTTCTTGGTAGATCTGTCACTCTGCTAATGCCTAATCCATTGCATCAGAAAATGCTTCAATCATGACCTGAAAATTAAAAGGTGGCATTCTTAATTAAATCAATAAACTAATTGCTGTATAGTAGCAATTCAATTTAGGTGCTTTGATTGCTCTCCCTTAGCTAGTACTTCCAGACACAGAGTGACTTCAGACTAAGATTGTATCTGTCAGACTGTGAAACTTTGAACATTTAATTTCCATTAATTGATTTCCTCAGTGTTAACAAATATGATATCAGATTCTCAAATAAGAACTTAAATAGGGTGATGTTTATCTACATAAATGCAAATAAAATAATAATTCAAAGCCCAGATTATAGGAATTTTACCCTCTAATATGTAATTATTCATAGAACCCTCATGTATATAAGCAGTTTCTAAAGAGAGCGAAGAATGAAAGTGCAGAATCTTACTATTGGTCTGACAACGCTGTCTGAATATAAAAGTAGTTGGCTTTATTTTCATGAGAACAAATTCACTTAAAATTCAAATACACAAACCAAAGATATTTATCCCACTATATAGTAAAATAATGCTTTAAGGATATATGATTTGAAAACCAAACCTCCTATATGGCGGATTTGCATTTTGGACAATCAGTTCAATCCCTCAAAAAAAAGAGGTGAGCATTATGTGTACACTTATTTAGAAAAACTGAAGACTTTCATTTGATTCAGTCTTGTCGTTAAAGCCAGATCTTCACTTGATGTAAACCAGAATGGCTTCATTGCTTAGCTAGTCCAGCTGAGATTCCAGTCGATGGCTCTGAATGCGAATGTTGTATTGACTGTATTCAGACAGTGGTCACAGATGCTCTGGGAGAATTATTTGTCTTGGCCGTTATTAAACAGCCTTTCATTTTCAAAATTTTCCATCTCGGGTGAGATACTAAATGCCAGTTCCATTCCTGTGCATAAATAAATGGTCACATGAAAAATATGACTGTTTGTCATGTCACTGAGAATTCCCGGGAAGTTGTCACAGTGGAAACTGTCCCAAAGCTGATGGATACAGGGAAGCTGGAGACTGACTTGGTGCTAGTAGTTGTAACACAGAAAGCATCGGTGGCCATTGTGAGAAAGGTTTAATGGTTTATCCCACTGGAAGATAAAAACACAAACTCTATCACACATTTTTTTTTGTGCAACAGACACTGAAAACACCAGTGCCAGGAGACCAAAGGAGTAAAAAACTGTTAGTGTGGCCATCTTGCTTGTTGCTTCACTGGATAGCCTCCCTGTATTTGTATATATATCTATATGTGTGTGTACATATAGATATATATACATTCACAGCTTTCAGAATAACTCTTTTTAAGCCCTCGTTCAGGGTTGAGAGAGGAAAGAAACCCAACCCTTTTTGCTGACTTTTGACAAGCAAGTTGACTAGACTAAGCCACCACTGAGACCTCTCTACCTTCTGCAAGTTTCCCTGAAACCTCGTAGATCTTTCTGGAGCCATCTCACCACAAGGAAAGCACAGATTAAAACACTGGTTTTCCACAGCAGTTAAAAACCTCAAACCTTTCCAGGTTAAAAATTCTAGATCCAAATTTATACTTTAACCACTCTCCACCTACACAAAAACATAACCTATTTGGACCAGGGCAGTGGCTAATGCCAATCACTAGAAAAGAAATTTGCAACAGGATGGCATGACAGGGTTGTTGTAAGAATAAAGATTTGCAGTGACAGAGAATTAAAGGAATGTTTAAGACCTCCAAGAATTACTGCTCCTCAACATGTGCAAAACAAAACAAGTGGGTTACCTGTAGCGATTGATCACACTTTCTGAACAACCAGAAATGTAACCGCAATAAAGGCCTTTGCCATTTCAAATCAGACCCAGTGCATCCAAGAAGCAGAGTTATCTTGTTTCTGCAGCCTGCTGTTTATCTAATACTAAGAAATGCCTTTTGGGGGGGTCTTTTTTTTCCTGTAGTTGTGCCATCAAGTCCGACAATGGCCTCCTCCACTAGCCTCCCCTCAAACTGTAGCAGTTCCTCTGGGATTTTCTCCTTCTCACCAGCCAACATGGTCTCAGCAGTGAAACAGAAGAGTGCTTTTGCGCCTGTCGTGAGACCACAAACTTCTCCTCCTCCCACCTGCACCAGCACCAATGGCAATAGCCTGCAAGGTAGGTGAAACCAAGTCCGGAGCATAGATGGCTTCTCTCAAACCCATCAGTTCCCGGTGCCTTGCCAGGCTCCAAACCACACTGAGTTGTCAAAGGGGATAGAAGACAATGGGGAATCCCTGGTGGTCTCTGTCCTAAAGTTTTCTCCTGTAAAGAGTAACTGGACTCCACCACCAGCCCACCTAGTACTGTGCAGGTGTTTGGCAACCACCCTATCTCTAACTCAACTAATACTGCTAAATTGAGAGGCTGTGTCTTTTAAAGCACAGACCCACTGTTATGATAAAAAAACAAGTAATATTTCAGCTTACTAATACCATCCTTTTTCTTTCTTTCCTCTCTTATTCCCTCTTGTCGTCCTTTATCAGACCAGTCTTTTGTGGACTCTAGCAAGTACTCCACTGCAGGGTCTCTCCAGGGGCTGGCCTTCTCCTGAAGTACGTCACTCAATCTTCCCTTCCTTTTTTTCCTTTGTCATAGTACACTTGTGCAGAAATCCTACTGACAGCAACAGACCGTTACAGAGCTTGGCACAAATCTTTGCCTTTCATAAATAGAAGACACATTACAAACTAACAGCAGCATTTTTCCAGTTTAACTCATACCAGGGCAAACGTTAGTTTCCACTGATTAATGTACTTCTGTGCCAATTAACTCCATAAATGGTGCAGGGCCTTTTTGGAAGCCTCTTGAACTGTTGGTATCAAGGGGCTGCTCCTTTTCTCCATCCCTTCCTCTCTCATTACAAAGTATTCCAGCATTAGCACCTAAATATGTTTTGAAGCGTCGCTGCAAGCTGAGGGAGTGACAGACAAAAGCTTGTCAAACTGAGGATGCTGCAAAGCCCAGCGCTGCCCATTTCATTGTTTGGTTCAGCCCGTTTTACAACACTGTGCCTAAACCTTCCTGTGTAATTACCTCAGGACGCATTAGTGTGCTGAGAGAGTCATTTTCATGCTCGCTTAAACTGAGGCGTTTCCATAAGCAGATGCATCCAGCTGCCTCCAACTGTGCCAGAGGTGGGGAAGACGTTGCAGTATGCGTTGTGCTTCCCGCAGACCTCAGGTCTGTTTTCCTTTCCACGTGCCTGTGCAAATTATCCAAAGAGCATCGAGCAGGGAAGAAAATCCATCATTTTTAAAGCCACGTTCAGAAGGAGATATGCAGGGCGGGGGGAGGATCATTCCATAGACTCCACATGTCACTCTACAGCCTCTGGAAAGAGAAATGCTGGGCTTGCGGGCATAATGCTGATAGCACCATTAACAGCCAAAAAAATCTATATGCAGGCAGAGTGGAAGGAATTCATTCATAAAAGCTGGGATCTATTGTGACCGAAGGAAAGCATTATCCTCTGTGCGTTTTACGCTGGTGAATTCAGAGGAGGACTCATTGCAGATGTACACATGCACACAGAAATTGGGAAAATGCTAGGAACTTATAAGCAGCACTTGTGTACCTTCGGTCAGGACTTTGATATAAATACAGGCTGTGTCAGGAATAAAACAAACAAACAAAAAAACCAGATGCGCTTTAATGTTTAGCAGATTAATTTTTGTGCATTTAAAAAATTTGGCACTGCTGACATGCTACAAATTTTAAAGGCAACAGCTAAAAATGTTTCACCTCCAAATTAAAAAGTAGAAAAGGAGCTAAGAGTTGACTGCCAGAAGCTTTTGAACCTGTTAATGTTCATTTTTTTTCCTTCTCTTCACCTTGTCCCAACTTGATGTTGTTGGTGGAGAGAAAAAGCAAATAACAGGAAAAAGCTTTTTCAGGAACCGTTTTCCTTTGACAAGACATGGAATACCCAGATTTCACATAATCGGTTATGAAAAGCAATTATGGGATGAGCTGAGAGCACTAGACAAAACTGGGTTTTGCTGATTGCCACCTCATTATGTCACATCCAGACCTGCAATGTCCAGAAACCACACAGATCTGAGTGTTCCCCCTAATTTTTATTTAGCAACTCAGTTTCCGTAATAGGAATGAGACACCAAGAGATGGTTCATTTCTAGGTCATCACTGAACTTCTTTGTGAGTTAAAGACAGGCTTTAGTCCCATGCCTCCTGACACCATCCGGGGCTTGTAATAATCACTCAGAAATGCACTGCCTGTTGTGCCTTATTGCTTAAATAAACAACCATGTATGAGGAGGCTGGCTTATCTCTCTTGGGCTTCTGGATACATCAGAAAGCAATCAAGCTTTCCTTATGTAGCTTAGATATCAGCAGAACTCACTAAAACAACAGCTAGGCTTATCATCTGTTGTTCCCTTTGCCACGCAATTTTGTAAAACTCAAAATACATTATTTCTGTAATTTGCTAGCAGCAAATACAAATTAGTATATGATAGATGAAATAATGCCTATTAGTGGGAGTTTTCCTACTCCCTGCCCTCCCTTTCTGGAGGTGGTGTGATCTCATACCTGCACTGTTACGCACTGGTATCTCTGTTTTCAGGTTCAATAACATGCTACAGCTGGGAGAATTTGCATGACTAGATGTAGCACTTAAGGAATAAAAATAGAAAGATACAAATGAAGACTTGGAAAGAACAGGAATATCAAAGCTTTTAGGCAGAAAAGATATCATTTTGCCATTTGCCTTGTAATTTAATTCAGAATTTCAGAGCTCTTCAAAAACAATAATGCTTTGAAAAAATGAGTGAAGATCTGCATCTGTACTAGTTGTTTCCAGTGGCAAAAGGTGCATGGCTGATATGTAACTACATGGAAATGTCTAAGGGAGGAGCTGCAATTATGTGACCTTTCTTTGGGCTCTTACCCAGGGCAGACAGCTACGCTGTCCCAAGAGAGAGAAAATTCTTGACCATTTCTTGCTGAAATTGATATGGTTTTGATGAATCTTTTAGCTTGAGACTTTTTTTTTCCTTGGAGTAATACTTTGACATTTTTCTGAAGTGTAGGTATTTTTTCTAAAGTAAAACAGTATCTTGTTTTAAAGTTTCACTAAATTTAGAATTCAGAAAGGACAAAAAAGGTTGAAATGATATGCACAGAGGATGAATTATCCATCTGACTCTGCTCAGTTGCACTCATCACATATAGGAAGACTCTCCCCATCTGCTCAACTCCTTGCTTATCTGAGCAGTAACGAAGGGAGGACTGTTGTCACTATTGCTTTTCCTTGCACTGTAACATGCGGCACTGACATCCAAGCACTGCAGTTCCACCCCTATATTGTGCTAAACAACTGCCATCTACAAATCTCCAAGTGCTTTACTATTAGGGATAGAAATTGTTATCCTCAGATAAGAAACAGAAACAAATCAAATCACTTGTCGTAAGATAGTGAGCTAGAAGGAGAACTGGGACAAAAATCTGTGTCTCGGGTCTTTGCCTTCATGAATCTTTCACATATTTAGATAGGGAAAATTACACTCTTGCCCTTAGCTGTAGGTGAACAGCAGAATTAGTCAGGCTGACTGTATCTATTGCTGTCAATACGTACTTTACTGATGCTATAGAGGTCCATGATTCAGGGTCCGTATCCTGGCTCAGATGGAAGGATATCAAGAGCAGAGTAGGGAGCAACCACAACAGCGAGAGCGTTGCTTGGCTTGGGTTTGCTTCTTTTTCAGTCTCACCTATAAAAAGGACAGCCCAATTGTGAGGATTCAGAACTTGTTATTTGAGACACTGCTGAAATAAAACCCTTTGAGATTTTTTTTTAAACAAAGCTGCTGTTGTTTCACCCAGTGTTGATTAAATTGGCAAGGATTCTAAAAAAAAAGGCAGTATTACATTCATCCTATGATTTGAGATGAAGGAGACAGCATAGCTGTGGACATTATAGGAAAATGCATCCAAGATGAAGCCTAAAAAGCCCATGACAGGGAATACGTCAGCAAGGAGCATCTATGACAAAGTGGTGTCCTCTATGCTACTCACTTAAGTGCCTTGCTGGAGGGCTTAAAGCAACTTAACTCACCTCCCTATCCCTCTTATCCTTGTTCTCAGCTCCTTAACGAGCCCTCATGGAGAATGGAAACAATCAGTACAGTCATTCCACATAGAAACATTGCTGAATTCCAAATTCCAAGAATTTAAATGCTGCTGTATAGTTGCAACATGTCACCTCTGAAGATGGCCTGTTGCAAACATGTGGATGTGTTTTGCATTCTTGCCTTCTCCTCTCATTTTATTTCATTTAATCTGTGCAGTTTACTCGGGCTGTTCTCCCCTTGTTGATTAGACTTGTAATTCTTGCACATATGGTGGTGTTTGTGGAGAAAACATTTCCCTTCTCTCCCCCTCCAACCCTGAATCTGTGAGTCTTTTACTTTGGCTCTGTTCTTATCAAATAATTGCAGCTGTAATTAAAGCACAATGAATCAGCACCAGTCGCAGGTTTGAGTTCTTCCTTAAGAAATTACATGTCCAGATGTCTGAGATGGCAGGCAGCTCTAGCATTTAAATAATGTGCCCATGAAGTGCCGTCAACCTGAAGGCGAATCTGTTCTCTACCTTTTTTGCAAATAACCATACAACTGGTATTTTAAAGATGCATTGCTATTATAGTTTTCATCATAAACTTGCATGACTACCTCCTGTAATGCTGTGCTTGCTCACTTGGGCATTTATTACTTCTGATCTGCATAGAGTGCCTTGTAAACAACAGGAGACCAAGCTGGAGGTCACACTAGGTGGAAGACTGTACCTGTTGATGTGTAATGAATGTCTCCTCTTTAAGAGAGGTGGTGGTTTCACAGAAAATGAGGTTGGGAAAGCATAATAAATACTGATGATTCAACTTTCAAAATTCTAAATTAACATTGACATGTGGCTCAGTCAATATAGTTGGTGATGTCTGCTACAAGTGTAATACAACCATGAGAAGCCAGTCTGCTAAACCACCAGTTAAGGACATTTTCCAATTTGAAAATTGGATGTGAGAGTTTAAGTCCTTTTCTGAGCACCTGGAAATGTGTACATAGGTCTGAGGGCTGAATATTGAAGAGAAAACTGGCATAGGAGAATGAACCACTGTGCGTGTCTAATGCAATAGACACCCTACCAGATCTGTAATATTGGGGGCCTATGGGACCTCAGCCAGTTGCTCATATGTGGAGCAACTATCTGCTTTGCTTTTAAAAAGTAATAGAATGTGTAGCAACAGGTGGGTCAGGTTTAAGCCTCCTGAGCATTCTGAGATTTTGAAACTAAAATCAGAAAATGAAGTTGAGCTCTGATTCTGATATCAGGGAAGTGCATTTTTCTGCAAGAAAACCACTAATATCAGCAGTCACATGTAATTTAAACTACTTTCTGATCAGAATGAGACTTCCAATGATTAATGTTAACATAGTTGTCTCTACTGGATGATACTTGAATATAAATTTAATTCACAGTACAGCTGAAGCTCAGTACGTTGATAGTAAATGCTAAAAAGCTCTGAGGATTTGGAAAGTTGCTTAATAATGCACTAAAGTAACTTTTCCCCCCCTCTCTCTCTCCCTTCCTCCCCTTCCCTTCTGACAGCTATATCTGGCATGATTGTTCCCCCCATGTGAAAGAATTGCCTTGAAGAATTTTATTAATGAAGAAGTTGAATTCTGCTTCAGAGAGAATCTGATACAAGTCCCAGAGTGGAACTTTTTACTCAGGCCTTTTTAAAAATAAAATAAAATAAAAAAAAAGAAATAAAGAAGAATCTTACAATAACTGCGGATTTTTAAATAAACCAGAAATCGCCATCCTTGCAAATACTGAAATTAACAACCTACAATTGCAAGGTGTTGATTCAAGTTGTCCATCCCAAATACCTGGGAGATATATTTATTGTATGTTGATTAAAAAATCCACTTTTTTTTATTTGGGGGTGGGGGGGTGGAGCCTTGTTTGTTTTTTTTTTTTGTTTTTTTTTTTTTGTTTTTAATTGGTTTTTGTCTTTTTTTCTTTTTTTTTTAAGGCTTGATTTAACTCAACCCCATTTGTCTTTTCTAAATCACACAATTACACAAGGGACACTAGAGATGGAACTCCACATTGTTAATTTATGATTTTCTTTTTTTAAAGCTGTGTAAAGAAAAATGAAGAAGTGTCATTTACATACAAGTCTGTATGGGACAGAATAGAAGTGCCAGTTAGTTTTTCGTAGAAGAATTATGGCCATTTAATTAAGGGTCAGCTCATACAGGTTGCTTATCCAGTGGTCGCTAGCTAATATGATGCATTTTTAATGTTCTAATTAAATAGATACCACTCCCTAGAAAGACGGTATTTTTGGATGATGAGGGCGGGTTGAGGGGTGGGATTAGTAACCTCTCTTTAATATCAGGCTTGATAATTCTGTAAATAATGCAATGAAAAAAATGGTGAAAGAAAAGGTAAGGATGCAAATAACACATTTCCTCTTGAACTGAAAATCCAGTGCCTCTAGATATAACGCTACAACAGCAGAATTAGATTAGCAGGGCGCTCCCGTTAGCTTATACATCAGACTCTTACCAAATGAGTGGCCTTCTTGAGGTTTAACGTCACCTGAGCTGTGCATAAAATGCCACTTAGATTTTGCACAGCCCTCTCCCAACACAGACTGTGGCCATCGCGGGGGGCTCAGTGCAGCCCCATCCCTTCCCCCTGTTCGATTTTATGGGGCAAAACAAGAACAGACTCATCGGTGGTTCTGCATCGTCACAATCTAAAAGCACACGAGTCTGTCAGCATCCCACTAGGATTGGTCCTGTATCAGTCGACCCTCTCGGTTTGTACCATAATATATTAAGCAACAGGTAACTGCTTTTGAATAGTAAATGGAAACATGAGTTGGGTGGGGGGCGGGAGGGCTCTTAGGGAGGTTTCCAATCAAAACCATAGCTTCTGTTTTACAACAATTTTGCTCTCATTATCTGGGAAGTGTTCTTAAAAAACTATTAGTCAATGAGGCAGCAAAGCTCTGAAGATGCATTACCTGATATTTTTTTCTTTGCTGTTGTGTTTTGTATGTAGTTATAAATACTGTAGATTTTTTGTGATTTTTTGCCAAAGTTGTTGTTCTATTTATACATTTTAATGTCTTAAGACAGTTTTTCAATATCACAAAAAAAAAAAGAATTTTACTGCATATTTTGCAAAAAGAGCTCACTACCTTTAGCTTGCACATACTTGCAAAATTAATTAAAGAGGAAAAAAAGCTTTTTGTTTCTGTTTTTTTGTTCGTTTGTTTTACAGGGGAGTTTGTAAAATATCCATATAAATAATGTATTTATCTTTGGAATTTGTACATTGCTCTTTTCCCCTGCCAAGTTTATTTTATTGTGTATGTTTGCTATGTGAAAAGTGCTGATTTGTTTGGTCATTCACCGTTGTATTAGCTGTTGAAATGTGATTTTAAAACATTTCATTTATAGTTTTGTTTTTTGGGTTCTTTTTTAGTATTGTTTAAAACCATGCTTCCATTTTTTTTTAATTTCCACCCAAAAGCCATTGTCTATTTTTGTATTATTTGTAAGTTAAGAAGTTTTTTCCAATATATGGCAAAAAGTAGCATATTATTCTTGTAGCATTTAGTTATGTAGATTTAAAAAGAAATTGTATCCTTTGCTTTTGAGGCTTAACAAAAACTAATGCTCTTTTACTCTATTAATATGCATGGGATTTCTCCTCTTTGGAGTGACGCATTTTTGTGCATTAAATATGGGGAGAAACTTCATAGAAATCAATGAAAATACTTTCTTTCTTAAGTCTGCTTGTATATTTCTCTGTCTTTCACATAAATATAAACCAGCAGATTGGATGCCTTAACAATGCAAATCATATTCATTTCACTTGTACATTGTACTGTGCACCAGAACTGTCAAATCATCACTAACATTCTAAGAAAAAACAAAAAAAAAAATGAATTGAAAAGCACAAAAGAACTGTTTTGTTACCTTAAAACAATATAACTTTTTTCTAGTCGAGCAAGAAATCATTTACAACGATGCTGCAACTGTGCATGTTTCCTGTATGAATTTTGCAATGGTTTTCACTAGAACGTCACAGTGTGATTGGGGGGGGGAGGGTGGGAAGGGAAGAAAACAGGATTTTTTTTTTCTATGGCAAGAAAATAAAAGAAGAGAAAACTGGAAAATGTGAGAGACGTCAGTTTATTGCTTCTCTGTATTCCAAGCGATTACTCTAATTCACATAGCAAGCAACAGCACGACAATGTAATCAAATTTAAAGCCATATTTTGTCCGGTGACACCATCAATTACTCTTGTAGAGCTCCACTCAAAGTCATAGCAAGTTTGACACCAGTGTTAGCCATCGATGTTCGTAGCCTTCTATGCCAGTGTCCAAAGATCCTTAGACAGTGTGCATCATTTTGTTTTGTCGCAGCTATTTATAGTGATCTGAGGACTGGGAATTTATATAAAACCCCCAGACACCACCCTGATCTTTTACAACGTAAAAGATGTGGCTGTTTACAGAATATGGCTTTAAGTGGAAAAGTTCAGATTTCAGTTTTAACAAGGTGAAGCTTCACAATGACTGGATTGCATAAAGTATGTCTATCTCCTCACAGTTGTACTAGGATGCAGCTAAAATGAAGTCATCTCTGAAACTACTAACCTTTCACCTTCTTATCTAAATCTTTTTCAATAGACACACACACTGTACAGTTCTATTGTTAGAGAAACTAACTACTGTAGAGATTGTTATAATTTTTTTGCAGAAATTCAAGCTGTAAAAACTTTTCAACTTTCACAATATTTAATTAAAGTTACTTCCTGTCTGTGAATACAGCTCCTAGTTGTGTGTTTATTTTTCTGTTTCTGCTGACTAGTAGATGAGAAAAAAATACAAAATACAGAAGCCGGAGCCTACTGAATTGTCTTTGTGAAATTAAGGAGAAGCAGAAATTCATGGCATTACACAGGGAAACATACGAATTCTCATGCACTGTAACTACTGTTCATCTGTCACTAATTGATTTCAAAGGCTCCTCACTCATAGCGCTGAATGTTCATCTTGTTATCACTATTATTTCCATTGTTTTAGTCTACTGATTGCCTGAAGGGCCAACTTATTTTTCTAGCAGAATTCAGGAGCTTTAGGTACCCAGGTGCAAAGAGCTGTCCCTCTAAACACAGTGATAATGAAGTACAACACAAAGGCATATTAGATCCAATGCTCTGGCATTGTGACCCAGGGAGATTTAAGTTTTCATCTTGGTATTATTTAAGTCAATTGCAACACTTCCAAGACCAGGTCTTAAGTGTCTTGCTCAAGGCCAGCTCCAAGACCTGCACCGAAGTACACAGAGCTGTAACTAGCTACCTGACCACGAAGAAGGCTTCTATAAGGTATTTCCATTCTGCTGCCTTTCCTAAGTGACAAATCCATAGGTGCTAAATCAGTTCTTGGTGTTTCATTTCATTCTGTGCTCCTCTGGCAGGAGAGCACCACAAGGAGTTTTACCTCTGGGATGAGAATGGTTGATACAATGGCACTTAACTGGACCTGAAGAGTGGCTGTCATACAGATGACTTGTATAGGAACAATCAAAAAAACCCTTTAAACACGAGATCTAATGCAAGGATCCAAGCATTTCCAAGGTAGGGATAGGGATGTTTGGGATCCAGTTTAAATGAAATTAAAATTTACTTAAAAAAAAATTCAAGTGGCTAAAAACATAAGCAGTTGGAAGTGGCTTCTGGCAACGTAACATGTTGGATATCTCTTAAATGTTAGCAGATCCACTCCAGTAGTTGTTGTTAAGAGAAAAAAGAGCTGTTGGCAGAGAAGTCAGACCCCAAATGTGTTTACTCTGTCAGCACAAGAGATCTGTTTCTTCTGTCTGAGATAATTCTCCTGCTCCTCTTTCAAGTGGTGTGAATATTGGCAGCTCTCACTGCAGCCAAGGGCTCTGAGTGCTCAGCTAACTGGAAAGATGTTGGGTCACATGTTGCTGAAAAGCAGTCTTAAAGATGAAATTCAGGATGTAATGTTAGGCAACCCATTCTAGGTGCCACAGAACCAGAGCTCTGCTTCAACCTTTTGGATCCAATAAGAAATGTTTTTGTGTGAAATTTAATTTCAGCTACATTTTATAAAAAGGGGGTAAGGGAGATAAGAGAGCATGAACCTTCAGGCTTCTAGTTCAGGCAAATGCTGAAAGCTGCTAGTCAGCTCCAGTGATGTTCATCTGACCAGCCAAACGGAGATCACCTAGGTGACAGTACTGTAATAAATGATTAACTGCCTTTTTGATGCCAGGAAAAAACCTCCAAAGCCCAGACCACACGAGGACCAATTGCAGTGTGCAAATTCCAGCATGGTTGAAGTACAACTCATATCCACCTCATCATCGCAGACCTGTGACCATTTATTTGCTTAGCTTCATCCACAGCAACATTACAAAAACGACTCTTTCTACTCCCTTCTTTCTTTCTTTCTGTCTTCACAAACATACTTCAATACTATCGTACTAATAAAAATGTGCAAAACCTACCAGTGAACACTCGAAGTCCACTCCATACAATAAGTGCACATTTCAGAGATGCTATGAAACAGCTTGACACAGAGTTCAGCATGATACTTGGTCACCCACCAGGTACACTCTTTCATGTCATTGCTACCTCCCTTCCTGCCCCCACCACCATTATCTCCATGGGATGCTGCCTGATTTGGGCCTCATTTGACATCTCTGTTTACTCTATTTCCCAGAAGGAGCTGGCTCTGGAATCCCTTTCCCCAGCATCTAATGCTGATATTTCAGTAGGGGAGGTCAGGTCAATACTTTAGATAAATAAGTAATAGTTCCAACTCCACAACCCTGTTCTGTCTTCCTCTCCTTGGTGCCCTTGAGGATACAACCAGACCAGAGCTTATGGCACTGCTCCAACATGATTGGCAGGTCATGTGAAAGAGCACACATCTTAGAAAACTTTAATATAGTCATTCCAGGACACGAATGCTGATGACTACCCAGGTCACAGCCTAACAGCAGAGACTGCAATTCTAGGTGGGGTTTTTTTGTGTAAGCCTACAGCAGGAGCAGCAAACACAAGGCTCTAACATGCATTTTTCTCCTTATTTTCAACGAATTACCCAAACTTCCTCACTAATGTGAATGCACATTTGAAGACCTCAAACAACAACAACAACAAAAAAAATCATTTAGATGATTACCCAGCCCTTTCCTGAAACATATAGAAAACTGTCCTGCGTGTCCCAGTCGAGGCAAACTCTGTTTTGTATAAGGAGGAATGAAACTGTTCACTTCCTTCTTTATTAAAGTATAAGAATACCTAATTTTATCACATTTATTCATGTCAAATTGCATCTTATACTGTAAGCCCTTCCAAGGGTTTCAGTGGGTTTGCAGCTGGTATACAAGAGAGACTCACCATGCCAAGGTGATTCGCTGCACTTTGGCAGCTCTTGACCATGCGTATGAGAGCGGAAAGGACCGATTATGTTTGCAGCTATGTACAAGTGTGCTCTGAAGAGGCACCGCTTCTCTGGTTGAGAATAAACTCAAGAGGAATTTGCCAGTGAGGATGCCTCAGTGACTCCCTGCAGGAAGGCAACAGCTCAGCTCAGCCTTTAGCTCAGGAGGCTCAAAAATGCAGACGTGTATGTCACAGCGTTCAGGGGGGAAACGGCGTGAGAGCCGTGACAAGCTCTGGGAAGCAAGCCCCAAGATGAACCCTGTCATAAAAGTTCACCTTTCTGCAGTGTTTAGACGAAAGGGGAGCACAAACCTTGTACAGAGGCTCATCTGGAAGGTTGCTGTGCTGCAGCTTTCATCTCTACGCCCTCCCAGGCCCACACCTTACCCCCAAGCTTCGCACCCCACTGCCCCTGCCACGAAGGGCTCTGCCTTCAGCCTCATTTCCACGGAGCGCTGCTCACATCGCTCACCGTCAGCCCGCCCCAGGCGCCGCATCACTCCCCTGCCTCGCCACCATTAACTTTGCCTTCAACCTCTGCTGCATCATTGCCTTCTCCTGAGGGTTCCCTATTTATATAGAGGGGAAAATGCAGTTGCTGGGACTGGAAATATTTTGTTACCTTTTTCTACTTAAGTGCAAGGCATTTTTATCTGTGCTCTCTGGAGACTTATGCTACAGTGGGACTGATTTTATCCACTTACTCAATGCACTTTAGTTCAATAATGATTACAGAACTTCTACATAATATATTAGGCATAGCTGATTTCCCAGGGTTTGTAGCCCTCTATCTCCCTAAGCATTTAAAAAGGAATCTCTCTGTGATAAGTAGGTTATGAATGATACACTGCTCAACAGTCATGATGTAAAAATATTAGCAGCAGTGGGCCAGGAAAGAACAGGCAAGCATTTGGCTGGAAAATGCCAAAGCCTATGGATAATACAACTCAAAAGCAATGACCTGCTTTGTTCTTTTTATCACTGCTCCTTAGCCCACCCACAGCACTTGCAATCAACAGAGACTGGGCAACCCAGGCCAGATTCTCAAACCCTCCCTCCACCACCTTACCCAAAGGGAGGGGTTTGGCAATTTGGCTCCATTGCAGAACTGGGTTGACCTGGTCTCTCTTTTTAAAATGCAAGCTGAGTTCTTCAGCTTGTTCAACTGTGGAATTAGGAGCCACAAACAGGCCTGTCACAGCCAGTAATCTCAGCCTTGAGGTGCCTGATGTGATTCAAAAAGCATGCACAACGTTTGTTTTCTTCAACAGCAAAAGGAGTAGCAATGTTTGTGGTCATGGTCTCTTTCACACCTCAAGTTTGACACAAGAAACATGGCCCTAAGCTTTCCTCAGCCTGAGAGGCTCTCTATGCACATTCCCTGAACCACCGAGACTACAAGGCTTCCCCATCCCCTGCTATCCCAGATGCCCATGGTGTTCTCCACCTGCCCTCCCCGCATCTGGATGGCAAAGGGCATCCAGCTCCTGTCCACAAATCCTGAGACCAGCTCATTCAAATCCCATTCATTTGCCCCAGGGAGTTTTTCCACACTGGACCCATCACTTTGAACCAAGTGCCTTGCTCATCTTATTGTCGCCAGCCTCTCTACTTGGTGGTATGGCACCCTTTTTCTTTTTTTAAACATAAAAGCACCATTTTACTCCATTTTCCAATAACCTCTTAATTTCAGTAACAGCTTTCGGCAAGGAGTCCTACAGGTTCATTGCTCTTATTCCCCTATTTTCTCCTTGTGCAATGGGGTGTGTGGAAGCCCCCACAGACCCTCAAGGGTTTGGGGACAGCCGGGGATGCTGTTGCCTCTCACCCAGCCCCAGCAGAGCAGCGCAGGGCCGCCCCATCGCGGCTGCAGCCCCACAGTTGCCTGATTGACGTCAGGAAATAGCACAACGAAAAGTTGCTACCAGCCAACAGCTGTTTCAACAGTTTTAATCACAAGGCGAGCTGGAAGATAAATAAATAAATAAATAAAGCCTGTGAAGTGACAAAACAAATGGCCTGCTATCAGAGACAGATTTGAAGCTTCTGGCTGCCTTTATGGGAGAGCAGCCTGTGAGCTCTCACCCTCCCTCCCCCAAATAATTAATTTATCACTTAGCAGCGCTCTGGCTCTCTGGAAGGCGCTTGGAGACAGCATTTGAAGGTGAACTCCAGCCTTCCAAAGGAGTCCATGAGGCTGAGGAAAGAGGCAGTCGAGTGCTGGAGTCTACAGGTGAACTGGTAAAATTGCACAGGGATTTGTATCAACCTGCTCGAGCTACTGTGAGCCAGCACACACTATTTTGTTCCACCCTCACAAATCACTGTTATGCCCTTTCTGCTTTAAACACTATGGATCAGCTATAACAACACTTGATATTTATTTTATTTCAACTATCACTCTGATTTGTCAGGTGTATTTTTTATGCACAGCAGGTGTACCCTAATGGGGTTAGGGAATAAACAGAAAATTGATGGGCTTACACACCCATTAGCTAATGGGTTACTAAGCAAAAGGGACTCTGTTTAACCCCACTGCACTTAGCCCACTGTTAGAAGAAACGTTAAAGACTATAAGCCAACACTCAAATGTCTCTTCATGGACCCAGGGGAAGAGAGCTCAAACTTTAATGCATCACTTTTGATAGGCAAGTGAATGAATGTGGCTATCATTATGCAATCATGCATCTCGGGAACTATTTATCAGCTGCACAACGTGCCCCATGAACCCTGTGTGCTCCTGCCCCACCGTGCTGTGAGCTTGTCACTGTGGTGTATGGAAAGGGTTAAGCAGGATGAAATACCCCCCAGACAGAGGCGCTTCCCACATCCGCCTTGTACAGAGCACACAGCAAAGACAGAGCTGCCACTGCAACTTCATGTTCCCATAACCCAATACTACACACCTTGTATGTTAGTAACGTGCGTTTTTGTGCAAAGGTCTTGTGTCAACGCCAGCTTTAAACAGTTATTTTAAGATAGATGTGCTTCGTTAGCATCAGAACAATGCAATTACTAACCCTCCTTCCCTCTCTCCAAATCCCAGGGTTTTATCAGGCTATTAATGGTTTGATTTGTTGTTGGTAGAAACAAGAAGGATTCCAACTCATTGATCATATTATCCTACAGATATCCAGCAGAATAAATAAATGCGATAATAAAACCATAAACATATGCACAAAGGTTATGTTTTCTAAATCCTCTAGTGTTCTGCATCATAGATTATGTTCCCTTTCAATGACAAATACACAGTTCAGCGCAGTACATGACAGTTAAAAAAAGTCTATAATGTTAAATGTTATATTTGCGATCTTTTGCCATCTTTCTCACACGGAAACAAGTCATGCTGGTCCCCACTGTCCACAGCTGCAATAAGGAAAAACCCACTGACATGGGTGTATAATCAAAAGCCAATTCAAAAGGAGACTCTGTAAATATCAACTTGATACAGGCATATGCATGCTTTGCTTGAAGCACTGGAGAGTCCCACTGACTTCAATGGGATGGCTCATGCGTTTGAAGAGAAATAGGTGCATGTGTGCAAGAGAGATGAAGGTTGAAGAATAAAAACAAAACAAGAGAGAATATAATTTTGTGTTGCTTCTCTTTAAGCAGTGACACAAAAACTCACAGCCAGTGGGGAGCTAAGGTCCTTTTACTTTCCTTTGTGCCTGCCTGTTCCTGGGGGGCTTTTAGGTGCCCCTTACATTTAGCTCCCGAGACCAATCTGGGTTGCAGGGCTGCTCTGAGGGAAATGGGATGCCTGTGACAGAGAGAGGGGACGTAACACAGATCCTGGTCTCTCTGGGCTTTGTCTCACGCACTTGACAGACCAAAAGTTGAGCTCTTCAGTTGGCTGAGACGCCATAGGAAATGCCACAGATACAGAGGCAAAGACAGAAGACACTGGGACTTCAGTATGATCAGAATGACAGCCCAGGTCCCTCCTTATTCTAGAGAGCAGTGGTCAAGCAGAAGTCTGCTGATGCTCTGTTACCAACTCAGAATGAAGCTCCAAAAGTATGGTGGGGTTCAAGTGATTCACAGATACAGCTTTAGCAATAGGTTGTAGAGTCTGTGTTCAAGATTATTTAATTTATGCTGGAATTCATCAGCATCAGTCTAAAGGGCTGGAGCAGCATAGCAACAAGCTTATTAATTTCTAAGCAATTATTTTACTCAACTTCGAGACCAAGGGGATACCCAAAATATCCGCATCTGTTTCATTTTGATTTCTTATTGTTCCTTCCACGCTGTAGCTGAGGTTATTTCACAGCAGCTGTCACTCAGAGCAGTAACAACTTCCACAGTAGCAGCTTCCATTTCACAAGCTCACTACACAGAAAGCGCTGTGATGGAGTGGAAGGGGTTTCTTTCTCTTTCTTAATATCATCTTCCCCTAGGACAGACTATCTTGCCCTCTCCAGCAGAACATGCTTGGATCACTCTGCAGAGTTTCTGACTGCTGCTTTTAAAAAGGTATATCTGTTTGTTTCTATCAACACATTTCAGCTCCTCTGGCATGCTGTCTTTGCAGCTCTAATAGAGACACTTCACATGTAATAGGGTCACACAGTGATCCTCACGTTCGATTCCATTCCTATCACCATGTTAAATTGAAACAATGTGTGTGCATCAGATTTCTGCAGTGCAGGGAAGCTGTAGCATCTACAAGTTTTGTGATGTGATGAAACTAATGATTTGGATTTTATTTTCTTGGTACCACATTCAGCTGGTGAACTCTTGAAAATACACCTTACCTCATTTTCCCCTCTATCTCTTTACCTCTCAAGAGCTTTCACCAGCAGATCTACTTTCATGCTGGGAAAGAAAAAAAAGTCATTCTATCAGTAATTTATGGAAATTAGAAAACTGATTAGCATAAAGCTTCTACTTGTGATAGTGGGGTTACAAAAGTGGGTTGATAGGTAAAAATGATCTCCTTAGTGATAATTAACTTTGATCTCTTAAATAACTGTTAACTTTCATAAAGAAGGAGAGTACAAATGACATTTGCATCATGGCAACTGTAAAAAGGCAGAACATAACTTTCATTGGAGATTACATGATAAGCTCTGTTCTCAAAGAAAATATACTCATTTCAAAGCAAAATGACATGAATTGTCAAGGATTGTTGGGTTTGTTCTTATGTTCTGTGCTAACCTGAGTGCACTGAGATGAGACATTGCGTATGCTTGTGTGAACAGCTCTGTACACCCATGTAAATGATGTGTATTTATCTACAATGAAATGACGATGCATGCTCCGCTTAGCACTTAGATGAGATCATTCATCCAAGGACTTCCAAGTACTTTATAAACATTCATTCATTCTGACTATGCGACTGTGAGGTAAGTAAATATTAGTCTTATTGCAATATTATTGGGAAATGGAGAGACACAGCAGGTGAGAGACTTACTCAGGGTCAGTAGATTACAGCTCGAATGCCCAGCTTGGAGTTCTGTGTGCAGGCATGGCCTCCTGCAAAGCATGTGTCTTTGGACATTGGAGGTTTACTATGCACTCCTCAAACTTTGCTTTGAGTACTGTTTTGAAAACATTCCCACCTATATTTCTGAACAACCTCCCGGTGCCTGTTTGAGGTGAGACAGCCTTACCACCTCTGTTTTACAAATGGGAAACTGAGGCAAAGAGGAAAACACAATCCGAAGTACCCTCTAGATGTGAACAGCCAGCTTAAGAAATCAAGGGCCCAGGAGCTATAAGCAGAAAACCTCCCACCAAGCTGCAGTTCCTTGTTTAAGCCAGAAGATAAGCAGTTGTGTCTTGAGTTTTGTGGACTCATTAGAAACCAAGTCTTCAAGCAAAACTGAAGTCTTAAAATCCCACTTGAAGTTAGCATGCAAGCAAAGGAGACTTTTTGAAGCCAAATATACCAGACATCAGTTGAGTCTTCTCATAATTGGCCTCAGAAAGATTTAGATAGGCTGCTGGGGCTGAGAGAACGTAAGTATAAAACAGAAGTTATATACAAGGTGAAGTGCATATCAAGAAATGTACACACACTCACACGCAAGGAAGCCAGGAAATTTAAAGTAGCAAATTTAAAATAATATCTTAATAAGTAAATACTTGAAGCCATGCAGGCTCCAAATTTTTTGATGCACGGAAATCATCTTAGAACCTTTCTTGCACACGTAAAGCTCCTGACACACTGAGTTGTTGCAAAGAAACCATTGCAACATCTCAATATCTTTCTTCACTAGCTCCTCCAGATACAGAGTACGCTGGGCACTCTCTGAATCATTTTATCCTGTCATCTCTCTTCCTTTGATATGCATGAAGTTAAAGGGAAATGGCAGTCTCCTAATTTCTATTTCCACCCAATGTCATGGGAGAGAGGAAGGAAAAAAAATATATCGCTTTTTTAATGCTGCTTTTAAAATAGAAAAGCAAAAAAATATTTTTTTACAGCACTTAATAGGCCTCCCTTGCAATTTAAAAACTGATTTTCAGGAGCTCATATATTCAAATCTCCAAAGTCTATTTGAAGGCACATCTGAAGGTGCACCCTGCAACCTGTGTGTAGCAAACTCTTTTGAATCTTGTCCTTGAAACAAAAATTAGTGCCCCATGGGAGCTCAGCAGTGTAGACAACCACTAACTGCAGAATGACTGAAAGCAGAGCTGAGGAGGGAGAAGGGGATGAGAGAGTGAGGGAAGATGAGAAAAGCCTTCAGGAGCCATTTGGGAGACAGTCACTGGGAAGAAGAAAGAAAGACATGCACTAAAAACAACAGAAACACAGGTGGAAATAGCCTACTGGGAAATCAGGCTGTCAACAAACAAAAGCCGAAGGCCAGAAAGCAGTTTCAGTAGCAGCCCCTGCTAACAGGGCTTCAGTGTTCAGTAAATAAATTAGCAGCAGCTTTGACTGTTTGGAAATTAGTAGTGACATGATGAAAGAAGCAAATGACTTGCTTTTATCTGGAGTGGAAGCACTAAACTTCCAAAGAAATCCTTGCCTGTATTAGGAGAAGCAGAGCAGCTTATATCAGCTTAGACTTGAACAACAATAATATCAAAAAAGTTTCATTTCATTTACCAGAGGCTCAGAACTTCATTTGTAACTAATGACACCTATGCCCCTCTACACTGCTTCTGACAGCATCTCTCCTTTGAATAGTTTATCACTTAGGAGGTAAAAATAACATAGGTTAGGTAGATAGACAGATACCTAGATGTTTGAAAAAAGAAGTAGAGTTGGGACATTAGATCAGCTCTTCAATTATTGCAAACTGGGAAAACTCCTTTGGGAGAAACTCCAGTGATTTATTTCTGTTGAGAATCTGATCCTGTTTAATTAAATGAGAACTAAATGAGGGGCTGAATAGTAAACAATTCAGCACATGCTTAAATATTCAGCATGTGCTGAACTCCCATTGATTCCGTTGAGGTATAATTTGCTTAAGCACTCCTCCCCAGGAAGGGTTCCTACTGAATCAGGGCCTCAGTTACTGGAGCTGAATGTTTATTGTGTCGGAGGTATTAAGAAGGAGTTCTTTTCCCACATCCTCATCACTTAGAAAGGTAGTTGGATAAGGAATAACATTTCAGCCTCCAAAGTGAACAAATATTTATGTAAGCTGTGCTGAGTGTGCTTGGTAGGGCAACGGGCCCAGGGGGCAAGCTTGCACTCGCAGTGGAGACGTCTTCAATCTGGTGGGTCTATTCCACTGTCCCAATGTGTGTGAGTCCACATAAAACTCGAAATATGAACTTAGTCCCTAGCACAGACAGCCATGGGCTGTGTCCACGCTGCCTTTGACAAATGGCAACAGCCTCTGCTGTATCTGTTGCCCAACAATTTCGGAGCTGGAACTGGTAGGTGATAACACCATGAAATGCCCACTCTAAAGAATCACAGACTCACTAATTGTTTAGGTATTGAATCTGCCCTTCAAGCAGCTTTAGTTTTGTCTCCATGGCTGTTCTGAGGTCCAGCTGTCAGCCGGCAGCCTCATCCCAGCTCTCCAGGCAGACCCTGAGTGCTTTCAGCTAAAAAATGTCACAATTTCTCAGTCATATGCCAATGCCAGTGAGGCAGGATCTCCTTCCACTGTGCCTGGCTCATACCACTAGTTCTTACCATGAGAGGTAAATTAGCTAGCACGGTCCTCCACAAAATGGCCAGTAAGTAGTGTTATCCCCAGGGATCAATATAGGGACCAATACTGCTTAATGTCTTCATTAACGACCTGATGATGGGATGGAGTGCACTCTCAGCAAGTTTGCAGATGACATCAAATAGCGGGGGGAGCAGTCAATATGCCAGATGGCAGGGTTACCCTTCAGAGGGACCAAGACGGGCTAGAGAAATGGGCTGGCAGAAACCTCATGAAGTTCAACAAAACCAAACACAAAGTCTTGATATCTAGCAAAAAATAGCCTTACGCAACAATAAAGACTGCAGGCTTGACTGTCTAGGAAGAAGCAAAGAAAGCCAACCACATCCTGGGCTGTATTAGCAAGAAAGCAGACAGCAGGTCTAGTGATGTGCTCCTCTCTGGCACTTGTGAGACCACATTCGTAATGCTGTGTCCAGTTTGAGGTTCCCAGTCATAACAGAGACATGGACATACTGGAATAAATCCCAAGAGGCCTCAAATTTGGTTGAGTGATGGAGCTGAGAAACTGAGGGAGCTGGACTTGCTCAGCCTGGAGAAGAGGAAGGGGAGACACTATCGCTGCCTGCAACTGCTTGATACAATGACAGTCAGATGCCTCGTGGAGGTCCACAGCAATAAGACAGGAGGTAGCAGACACAAGGTGGAACAATAGAAGGAATACTGCAAGGGTGTTTTTTTTAACCATGAAAGTAACCAAATATGGGAGCAGGTTGCCCAGAGAGCTTCAGTAAACACCACCCATGGAGGTGCTCAAGACTTGACTGGACTGAGCGACCTGATCTAATAGAACCCGCTTTGAGCAGGGGCTTGCACCAGATGACCTCTATAGTCCCTTCCAACCAAAATTATCCCATGATTCTATGGAAACAAAGCCTGACAGAAATGGTGAATAATATGTGGTAGCATGTAACAGCTCATACAAGTCTGTGAAAGGAAGATCAGGCCCAATTATACTGAGAATTTAATTAATGGAGACAGACATAACATAGTTGGATTTTTAGTAAATTGTTAGTTTAGTGCTACACACAAACTCAATAGGAAAGCTGGAGTTGCATAGCCTGCATAATAATACAATAAGGTAGACAAAAATCTATCCAACAGCTAGGAACCAATGAGTTATCATCAATGGTTTTATGTCAAAAGAGAGAGAAGTATCAATTGGTCTCCCACAGGGATTGATACCGGAGCCAGTATTAATCGATATACTCATTAACAGCCCAGAGAAGAATGTAAATTCAACAACCACTGGATCTGGAGAAGATTCAAAGAAACACTGGTGATGTGGCAAATGAGGGAGGTGGCATATAAGAAACAAAATTGTAGTCAAATGATGTGTAGATTTCATCAGAGGAATAAGCAAGGTTTAATATTTAGTATGTTCAGGGAAGAATTTCACAGAAGATAAATATAAAATACAGTGGGGATTGTGCCTAAAACCACCACTTCTAAAAGGCCCAGGTTAGCCAGCTGCTAATTTGTCACACCATTGCAAAACAATGAGGCAGTGTATGAGTTTTGATCCATTAAAAGTCCTGCAAGACAATGTGTTAAATTGCCACTTAACAACGTCCTTGGTGTCAGGTGTGAAATACCGTAGCCAAATGTCACAAGATATTTTGATTAAGAAGATTAGGAGTGAGTCACAAAAATTCTGCAAAGACTAGATCCAAACCTAGCCTATCTGCTTCACCAACTTTGATTAAAGAGATGAAAATGCATTGCTGATAATAATGGGACAAGATTTGACTTCCTATGGTTTGGTATGGAAGTTGATACATATAATGCTATTTTCCCCTCATGTTTTCCTACATCTTCTCCAATCTTAGTCCTGTGATTTTGATATGTGCATATATATATGCATATATATATATATAAATTTGCTCAAAGTTCATGTTGGTTGGTGAAGGTGTGAGCTGACCCATAGATATTAATTCCAAATGAATTGCCACATTCATCTAAAATGTCTTCTATATCACACAGGCCAGAGCATTTCCCTGCATGGGTTTCTCAATTTTTGGTTTTTGGAAAAGATAGTAAAAATTTATTTCGGATTTCAAGCCATCAACTGTTGGAGAATATATGATATCCCTTGACCAAATGTTGATAGTTGGTTTATATACTCTCGATCGGAATTGGCTGTTGTAGCTTGCTTGCATCAGAAATATTTTTCCTCGCATAGCTACCCAGTGGTACCATTTAACTCCATAATGCATTATAACTACCATTTTTATAAAATATGCTTATAAACTCGGAACTTACATTACTCCCATTTAAACCCATGAAACTTCCCATGGACGTTAATGTAAGTAGGACCTGATATTTATTCATCGAAAGCTAGAACCGTGTGATGGAAAATAAGAAATCTTTTAAGCCACAGTTCTTAAGGGTATGTTGCATGGTGTTTACTGTTCAACACATCAGAGCCTCATAGCCATATTAGTTGTATGAATGGGATAAGATTACTTGAGCAATTTTCCTCTACATTAGAAACAAATCTCAGCTAAACCTCTGCTGGCTCCATACATTTTAAATTCCCATTTTCTCTCACTAGAACAGAAAAATAAATACATAGATAGCTGACCAAACTTAGAAAGTGTTCAAAGCAATCAAGTGCAAATTCCCTCCTGTTAAAATGTGAACAAAACAGAAAACCTTTGACTGAGAGGTAACTTCAGAGATAAGTAGTTAGATAGATGCTATAGACAACAAGACACAAACAAATTAAATCTATTCCACTGAAACAGTGATATAATTTCCCTCCAGAGACTATCTAAGACTGACAAAATAAACAAAGAAATAACACGTTTCTTAACTTGTGAAATGTGACAGTCAATGGCAGATAGCAAAACAAAACTAAATAGTGCTAGAAGTTCATAGCACAAACATGCTGTTCGAAGATGATGTAGCTCTATTTTTCTTTGACTTCGACCCCCTAATAAACATACTTTTTCACACCTCCCTCCTCTGAGGCTTTTCATCCTCTTTCCAGTGTGGTCCTCCTGTTCAAGAAACATGCTACATGTTTATTTTGAGGGACAGACTGATGGTGGAAATTAGCACATTTGGGAAGGAGAGAGCTGTTAATCTGGGACTGTAATGTCACCTCTGAAGGCTCTTTGCCCAACAAAGCGTGCAGGGACATGCTTCAATTCGGCTTTGATGGTAGATAAGACCTTGCTAAATGTTGAGCACATACTGCAGAGCTTTGAAGGCATAGTGTCAAACATTGGTGTTCATTTTAAAGCACTACAGACCTGGGCCAATGGAGGAAGCCTTGGTCCACAACCTCCTTGGTCATCAAAAAATTCTGCCAACTGAATTTTCAGGCTTTTCACAATGACAGAAACCTTTTTAAGGTTTCAGGTCAGTTCTGAGACTTCTGTATTAGGAATGGTTCTACCTAGCCTAACCTAAAGACTTTGCAAGTCCAAAAGAAGTATCCTCAAAAACAGAGTAAGAGAAACTTCAGGCACTACTGAGATGGCCATACTATAAAAGCTCTAAAGATAGAAGTAAAAGCATGAGCATACCGAAGTGTAGTATGGCACTAATTTTCATGTTACTCATAGCAATCATTTTTCCACGAACAATCTGTATATGTCACTTACAAATATCTCATCTATCCCATCCTTCATATGCACATAATAATCCTTTCACTTTATTTTAGTTGATAGTTTGCCTTTAAAATGTCAGGTCTTTCCCCTCGAAGTTGCAAATTGCCTTTTTTTTTTTTAATAACTGAAAATAACTTAGCTCAGAGCTGTACTGAGGCTGATGATGGAAAATGGATCCTTTCAGCCCAGCAGATGGTCAGAAACCAGTCCAGGTCTCCAACTGCCACCTCCTAATTACTGAAGGTGGGGTTTATCTCCAGATGTCTAACGTTAGACATCTAGTTTAAGCAGCTTTCTTGCTAGCCACTTTGCAAGCAGCAGTTCCAAAGGGCAGCTCACCTGGCTCACATTCCCCAACACCTTTATTTCAGCCTAAATGACTTGCCAAGGTCCTACAGGAGGCTCTTGTCAAGCAAGAATGTCCCCTGACTCATAGCTCTGGACCATCTCTCACCATTTCTGGAAAAGTTCAGCTGGGAATCTGGTCTCCGAATGGCCACAAATACAAAATCACTCTTAAGAAGGTATTTTGGACTTAAAAAGAAACACAGAATGTGAAATATGAAGCAATGTAGAAACTACCACGCTGGTGTAAGGAAGGTGAGAGTAAAGGAGGAGTTGAGAGAAGGAAGGTGAAAGTAAAAGGAGATTCATTCCCTGTTTCTGAGCAGCATTTTGTGGGTGAGTGGTGGTCCAAGCCATGTTTAAAGGGCCAAAGATGGGCTGTGGAGCAGTGAGAAATATGTTGCATGTTTTCAATCAAAAGTTTTATGATAAAGCTGCATGGTGGTCTCTGGGAAATTATGAGGTTTGAAAGCGGTGCAGCTTTCTCAAAGTCCTGGGGCTGTGGCCATGCAGTTCAGCTTTGCTATCAAAGAGAACTCTCTTTTCATGGTTCTCAAGAGAGTGACTCCTATCAGCCTGCCTTCACTTGTGAAAACAATAATGAAAAACACACAATATGAAACAGAAGAGTTACTCAGTAAATCACATTTTGGACTGATTTTTCAAGGGCGCTGAGTCCAAGCAGCTTCCAGGGACTTTAGCAGAGCAATCTGGGTTCGCAGCATCCCGGGAGCCCCTGGCATACAGAGCTGTTTCTTTTACCACCGAAGAGCACCCACTGTACATTTTAACTAGATTTTCTGAGCGCAATCCGCAGTCTCTTTCCATGTTAAATAATAATTCTGAATTACATAACACCACATTCCTTTCCACCCCTCATCTGATAACAATAACAAGCTCTGTATCTTGGAGAATTGCACATTACATTTATGTTGGCACTATTGGAAATATTAACACGAACTGAATCTCTTCAGTGTTCTCAAAGACTAACAAACACCATTCATTTCCTACAGATTAGTTTCAACCTAACAAGCGTTTTGTTGAGCCCCAAAGAATATTTCATTTATTTAGATAATGCTGATCGCTCACTTATGAACGGCAACTCATTCAGTAAGAAACAGGCTGTTGTAGCTTGGTATTTTTTAAAAGAGGGAAGAAAAATCTCAAACAGCAACTTGGAAATGGTATTGAATACTTAAAAGACAGCACGTCATTATAATAAGCAGATCTATTGCTGTGAATAATGGAGAAGGTTTAATCATACAATGGCACAGATACACTTAGAATAAATATTTAACGGCATGTTTTGCAAAGCTGAAGTATGTTCTACCCCACTCATCCAATGATTTGTGGTTGGTGCCATCACAGTGCAGGATTTGTATTGCACCACTATGCCAGAAGTGACCATGCAAAAGGGTTACTGTAGAACTTTAGATGTGTGCAATAAGGCGGGCAGAGTTATTCCCTGATGGAAGCAGATGAGGGGCTGCTTGTCTGCATGGCCATGATCCCAGTACATCATGAAAGAGCATGTCTACCCCTGCCTATCTCCCCATCCTGCCTCTGTGCTCACCTTTTGGGTGAGGGACGCAAAGCTGATGCCCAGAGGATGGCGTAAAGCCAGCCTCCGGTGTGCTGGGGACAGGCCCGCTTCCCTCCTGGGAGAAACGGTCAGACAAGTTGGAGGGAAGTGTCCAGAGAGAGAAAAAGACGCATTTGCTGCACTTTCTCTGCTCCAGCAACTCCTGTGCCAGATGTATTCGTCACGGGCCAGCCAACTGCATTTAGCTGACGGGACTGAGCAGCCACAGAGAAGCTGCTGGGAGTAGGGGGCTGCCAGCAGTGCAAAGATGAGGAGTGTTATGGGCTCCAAAGGCTCGTTAGCCCCCCAGTAAATCTGTCTGGTTTTTACCCCTTCCCTCTCCTGCATCTTGAGTTTCCTCTTACTGGAGGCTTGGGTACTCAGCTATAATAACAGCATGATGGGCTTCTAGGAAATATGTACATTATCCACGGAGGTCTTATTACAATGGCACTTAACAACCCATAAGATTTAGTAAACACACAAACTCATTCTGTATGAAAAAGCTGAACTGGAAATTGGACTTAAATAGAAACCTCAATGGAAAATTTATTTATGAGTGAGAAAAGCGCGGGTGCAAAGGAGAGGAGCTGGGTTAGCATACAATGGGGAACAGAGAGTGATCACAAAGGAAAAGAAAGAGAGAATTAAAAATATAATTGAACAGAAGTAAAAAACAAACAGTGAGAGAGCCTATCCTATTTTCTGCAAGGTCTACTGTTTTAAAGGGTGGGCATTACTGTTGCTAACACAAGGAATAGGTTTCCCCTGAGCCAAAAAACATTTGTGTTTTGTTGTTTTTTTTTCTTTTTATTAATCATCAGTTGTGTGGGGAGGGGGAAACCCCCTGAGAATTCAATGACAGGGAAAAAAAATGGTTTGTGAAGTCAGACTCAGTTTGCGTACCTAAAAAGCAATATGATTGATTTGCAAAAACCTCCAGCTTCACAAAGTTCTTCCATCTCTAATGAGAACTAACAGCATTTTTGTCCAGCTTCCCTGCAAAATATTGTTCTAGTGCTGAATCCATCAACAAAAATGGCTAAGCATTAGCTTTCTTAATGGCCTCTAGTTTCGCTTGCCAGCAACTGCAGATGGAGTGGGCTAAGCAGGGCTGGGGCTGGAGCGTGCTGGCCTGCTGCAGATCACAGCTGCATTTTGCTATATTAGAAGTAAGATCGAATAGTGGCTTTTTAGTATATTCCAAACACGACTGGTTTTAAAATCACAGGGTGTTTCTAGCTCTGGCGAGGCACAAACGCCTAAACCTTGCACGATTTAATTAATGTATATTGCTACACAAGTTAATTCTGTGATGCAGGAAAAGAAGGCTTCATTCAGTAATGACAGCAGAAGCTGTGGATTTCTATTTTTTTTAGTCTTTTTACCTGTCTCCATCCTTTGAGTGTTTGATTACCAAATACCCTCACCTCTACTTGCCTGCAAGAAAACACAACCTTCTCCTTCCCTCCCCCTGACTGCCAGTGTCCCTACACAGCACACACACGGTGATCTCAGCACACGAGGCACGGTTAGTCCCGGTGAGCAACCTAAACAGGCTGCAATGTCTGTATTTGTTATGACCCATGGTGCACCTTCTTGGTCTCCAGACTGTGTCTGCACACTCTTTCACCTTTCTCTTTGAAGAGAAGCGTGATACAGCAATACTGGTCTCCCAAACAAGCCTCCAGATGAATTTGTTATTTCCTAACTTTCAACCTCGGCAGAAGCAGCTAGAAGTAGTCTGATAACAGAACCCTGTTTTCATCAGTTTTTTCTGCTCCACCTTGAAAATCCCTAAGATTAAGATCAAGCTTGGAGAAGACGCAAAAGCCTGGGGACTTATCTGAATTTATGTGGACTTCTGGGACCTTGTGAAATCTGCATGTTCAGTCACAGCCCCAATGATTTTCTATTTCACTGTGAGCTAAATAAACTTGATTACCCCTCACCACGCACTGGGACTCCAAAACTATATAATGTTCTGCCAGGGACTGCTGGGCAGCTGAGATTGGCAAAATGAATTTAATCTGAGAGCAAGAAACAGTAATTCTAACATCTGCTTTCATAAACACAGAGATTAAAAAATATCCCTCAAGAACTAATATGGATCCTTCTTTCACCTTTATCAATGAGATTTCAGAGCAAGAAATCATAATAGTAACCTCCATAGGATTTATCATCTGCTTAGTATGAAAGAAAGGTGTTTTATGAAAAACAAAGCAAAACAAAACACCCTCTTTTCACACCCTCAACTTCTGGATTATAAAACAGAAAAGGAAAGAGAGAAATACGTTTGAAATGTCAATTATAGATAGTTCATTGTAATAGCACTCCTTTTAGAAGGAATTCATGTTTTACAGTCTGCATTAAACTGCTCCGATATTTTTGCATGCCTTGAAGAACTTTACCCTGATGATATAGCCACAAAAAGCCACCTTTCAACAGTGAAACAGCCCAGATAATGGGCTTGTAAGGAAGTGGAAGTGAAATTACACTAAAGACACATGACATACAACATTTGGCACCATGTCTGTTACACGCAAATAAAAGAGAACAAATGGTACAAGATAATAGTTCCCAGTAATTACAGAACTGAACTTCATACCAGCATTGCTCCTATTGCATTCATGAGAAACTTAAATAGAACAATACATCTTAGAAAGTCTCGTTATGCCAGAGAGGATTTACGGATTTGTAACACGTTTGGTACGGATAGCACTGAGGTATGATATAAAGGATTCAGCATCACTCATCTGTAACGAGCTTCAAAGCCTACTGGTGATGAGTACTGTGTCTTCTGCAAATGGATGCTGCTGAAGCAAACTTCATACCAGTGAAACTAATAGCACCCTGGTGCATCTACCATGAGTTTTTGAACTCATATAATACCAAACAATTAAGTAAAGAAAAGAATACGTACATATTTCTGCTACTAAAATATGCAGATATATTTCTTGTTTGCCATCCTAAGTCAAAAAGTGAAGTATGTTTTCAGCATTCAGCAGAACAACATCCCTAACAAACAACGGTGTGGAAGTTTGAAAATGCATATAAGAGAGTTGACAATTGCCATAAGAAAGCAAAAATCCAGGAAACAATTTGCTGGGAATCAGAGATTACATTATTATAATATCACTGACATCTTCTGCACTAAACTTGTTTCTCTAGCACTTATGTCACGCCAAATTTAATATGCTAATATTACTTTCGTTATTAGCTGACTACCAGGGTAGGAAACATTCATGTCTTGACAACACAACAAAATATTGCATTCTAATATTATATGTATAATATAAAATGTATAATTAATTTGAATGTCACATCTGCTTGACTTTTTTTTTTTATAAAGTCAAATCCTTGATTAATTTCTAAGAGTTTATGATGAACATACTTTTATACTTGTTGTCTGTGTAAATCCAGACTGGTAAAAATATAATCTGTTCTAAAGAAAGACAACCACATGCTCACCAACCTTTAGAACAGATCTGTATAGTAATAGGAGGTAAAAATTGTTCATTCATTGTTTGAAGTTTTCCTTCTCAGCCCCCAATTGTTAAATATCGAACTAAAGGAGTTCCTGAAACATTGATAAGAAGGTGAAAATCGTTCCCTAATTTACAGCAGATTGTGCTAAAATCCACACTGATAGACAGTGTGCTGTAGATCTTCATAGTTGCTGAAATGTATGCCTAGTGGTGGGTACCTATCAAAAGGAACATTAGAATAAATGAATATTTAAATATTTAAATTTTCCACACTATGTTTGAAGTGCATTTTCAAAGCATTATCATCAGGTTGGAGAAACCAGTACTCAGTTGGTTACGAACTCCTTGCTGAAGAGTTTCACAAGGCTCCCTTCTCCCCACCTTCTACTCATTAGCAACCAGAATCGCTTTGCCATGCAGTAGTGTGACTGCAGCCGGCTCAGACCGCACTGGCTGCTTCTCTCCGAGTTCTAAGAATCCCCTTTGTGTGACCTTTAGTAGCCAGCAAAGCATGGTGGAAAGGAGAGACAGGGATGCAGTCCTGAGTTTAGAGAAGAAAGGGGATGCTGAATATGCTGCTTTGCTTTCTCCAGAGGGCCAAATGTCAGAGATAAGTGCAAGAGTCACTGCTTTCTTTAATAAAGATGTCTTTTTTTTGTAGAGGTAACTAAATTTATGTGTTGCACAAATGTGTGTGTGTCATATAGACATAAATGTTTGTGTGTATTTCCCATATACACCTATCTGTAAGTGCTTATGTCTCAGTTTAACGAGAAGTGTACGTTGAATCAAAAGTCCCTGTATAACCACACATGTTCTGTTCTGTCAAGCAAAGTGAAACGAGGTGTCCTCATGAGCTGGCAACCTGAGTGTGGCAGAATCCAAACATTCACCTACATTTAGCAGTTTCTTAATATCATGCTAAACCACATCAGCTGCCACAAAGTCCCCTTAGGCTCCATTAAAAAAAAAATCATCAGTAAAGAGAAGATATCAAATTTCACACTGAATACTTTTCACTGCTTATTTTACAAAATTATTATTATTTGTCTTCTTAGTTACTCCTATTCATCAGAGTGATATGTGCAGATTGCGAGAATGCCAAACATTCTCAGAAAACTGACGAGTAAGCATAAAAAGAGCTGCTCTTTAAACCCTTCACAGTTTATAGCCACATTTACATAACATTAAATAAGTCAACAAAGGCATCATTAGCTCCCATTAAAATATGAGAGAAGAAATTTAAATGAACAAGACAAGCTAATTGGTAAGTAATGTTGTGTATCAAAAATTATGACTATAAGGTTCCAAAGTTAATAAGAAGCCCTACAATTGTGTTTACTAAATGTTTAAAAATTAAATTAAAGGTGAACATGTAGACTCAGAAAAGTTTCTTGCTGACATTTGGGCTGAGAATCATGAAGGTTACCACTGCTCCTGCAGGGTCTGAGAGTCTCCTGAGTCGCCAGCACATCATTTGATCCTCATCTCTCATTGCCAAACAGCACGATTTCCCACCAAAACAGCAATGTGAGCTGTGATGCCAAATAGAAAGATTAGGTACAAATCAGCTCCCGTGGGTGTATAAAACTGGATTAAACTATCAGTCCACCTTGTCTTGCCTGCCTGTTGACTTTGCTCAGGTGTTTCAGAGGGAGGCAGCAAAAGCAACTGTTAACTGTGCAGTTAAAAACGAACTAATTTCTGCTGCCAAGGCTGAGGCTGGACCCACACCAAGCCAGCTCTGCCACATCCAGCGTTCGGCAAACAGGAGCCAAGCCCTTTCCTGCTGCTTTTGTCCACATCCATGGAGTGGCCAGGACTTTTCTACCCTTTCTGAGCTGCAGACCACCGGCAGCTCATGCTTCCTGACAACAGTTGACTTTCACCAGTCTTTAGTCCACAAATCTCCATCAGTCTACTGACTACAAGTTGAAAGCCACTACAGAGCTTGCTTTTATCTTTATCCCTACTAAAACCCTCTAAAATTGCTGCATTTCAGCTGTGCTCTACTCCCTTCCAAAAGATGGAAACCACTGAGTGGAGATATAATCCTGCAGTGCCATTAATGAGCATAATTATAGTGCCACATTACACTGTCCCTCTTGCTAATTGGTCATTCATTTGCCATTGTGCATGAAATCACAGGTGTTTCTGCCTTCATGATGCTTATCTGCATTTGCCACATAGCACCAATTCCCTTCTGCTTCATTTCTCAGTCCAGTGGGATCAGTGTGTGTTTAAAAGGGGAGGACAGGACTATCTCATGTTCTATCTCATTTGCCCAGATGTGTGGGAATGGGTTTCACTAACACCACACAATTAGATCAGTATCATATTCTCAAGCACACAGAGCTGTTACAAATGCACCCATTGAACAACTTCTACAGGGAAGTTTTGGAGAGGCTGACTGAAAGGGTCTAGAAATTGTTTTTTCAAAACCTAATAATAATTGCAATAGTAATTGTCTTGTTTTAAGTGGATGTGTTTGCATATTTGGCAGTCAGGAAGGTTTTGAAAGAAATAAGAACCTCATCGTGTTGGAATGCAACTAATTGTTGTACCATAATTCAATGCAACCTTATAAAACATGTGAGACAAAGCTGACATTCACTTGTTCTGGAGAGCAGCTTGCTACTAACTAGCTTTAACCAAATACTGCAACTTTTGTGAACCCATGAACAAGTGAAATCCCCAGACTCATATGACAGGATTTTTGGTTCACTGAAAGACAGAAAAGCCTTACAGATATCTCATGTTATTTCATAGATTTACAGTGACAGAGTTTTCTCTGCCAGCTTGAAATCTCTCTTGATTTATTGCCTTTTCTGCTAGTTTACATTCATCCAATCAAGGAACAAAAACAAAACAGGGGGCATCAGTAAAAAATCAGGTACCAAGCATTACGTATGCATCAAGGATGTGTACAGGAAAAATTGTTCACAAGCAGTATGTCATCCTGAATCACGAAAGTACTTCAGTAGGAGATTAACTCAAAGCATGTGCTCGTTCACCACAGTGGGACTCAAGTACATGCTCAAATTCAGCACTTTTTTATGTGTTCCCCTGAGTAGGGATAATTTCCTGATATAGGAAATACGTGCTGATTTTCCTCCCTTAGGATAATTGAAAAACATTTTTGTAAATTCCAGTTTGTTTCAGATACGGGGGAAAAGGCAAACTGAAACTTGGATAACTGTTTTCTCTCAGCGCTTCGCCAGAAAATCTGTCCCATTCCATGACCAGAAAAAGCTTTTCCTTCATGCTCTATTATGAGCAACCTAATGCAATTTCCAAGTTGGCTGTGCTTTGAGCAGGGGAGAGGGGGTGGACCAGAGACCTCCAGATGTCCCTTCCAAACTCAGCAATGCTCTGATTTTGCTCTGTGTTGGATACCCTACGCATGATGACGACTTAAGTCACAACTAAACTCATTTCAGAAAAGCATGGTAAGAAGTAAGATGATAAATATATTAACACATAAATAAATACAGCTTTGTTTGGATGAGAACTGGATATGGAACAGCATAACAAAGAGGAAGGAAAGTAACTTTTACATTACCCAGCTGCTCTTACAATAATATACAGAAACTCTGTGAATCATTTCATGGTTTATTAAATGAAATTTTGTTTGCAACTGGTGAGTTAGGAAAATAAACGTCCATGTTTGTTTTCATTTTACTTTTCCTTGGTTTGTCCAGATCTTCACAGCCTTGTGTGCCAGTATTGTCCTCTGGGGCTCATTAAAAAGCCCAGTGTTTGCTACTCTGATTGTCCAGGGAAATCAGCAACAGATTGCCATTAACCCCATGAGGCCGAGAGCTAGAAACTCTTGATGCCTTCCCTGTTGTGGGCAATAAGATCCATTGGAGCCAAAGGGTTAATTTTATCTTTCCTATAGCTGCTGTCAGACCTCCAGTAAAACAGTGTGTGACCACTACGGGGTACTGACCATTTAATGCAGCAGAACCTGCCAAAATTGGCTTAAGACTCAGTGAGATCAAGGGGCAGAAAAATACTTTTTTTTTCTAAAGCACATTGTATTACTGGTGTTTACCTACAGTTCTCTCCTGAGTCAAATGCTTATTCTTAGTATAATGCTCTTGCTTCTTATAGACTCAGCTCCACAGGACAAAGCAAGTTACAACACTGTCTGAAGATTATACCCTTCTATTTGTTCACATTAAGTTATGAACTGTTGCAGATGGCATTAGCAGAGACTATCAAGGATATTTTTTTAACCTAGGGATTGATTGCCACTTCATTACTGTTGCCATAATTTCAAGTCATCGTTTCTGTACCCAGTATCGACCTCTAAGGTGCTGCTAGCAGTGAAGTCACAGAGCAGTGAAGCAGTGCACGGGCTCTGGCTGATATTAATATTTCTAATTTGTCCGTCCTGAATGGACAGAGGAATATCACTTGGAGGTGTGCCCAAAGCTGGCTCTTTGCTCAATGGGCGGCTTCGTCTCTCAGGAAGGGTGGCTCCAGCAGCTCTACCTTCCCTCCCTGGCCACCGTCCTGGGGCTACAGCCAGGGCTGTGCCTGACATGCTCACCTGCTTCAGCTGACACATCTTGGCTCTCCCGGGAGGCCCATGGCTGTGTAGGTGCAAAGCAGGCTGTGGGAAGGGGTGCTATGGGCTGCATGGTCCATGCTAAAGATGGCTGGGATGCTGCCATCAGGATCCAGCATTGCTCTTCTCTGTACAGTGCCATGCAAAACCACTGCTACTGACACCGATAGCCCTTAGTGGCTGGTTTTAGATACCAAATTGCCCTGGAGTTTTTAAAAAGCCCTATTTTGGGCCAGAGTCACTGACAGGGACTTACATTCAGCCCTCATAGACTGTTGTGTTGGCACTGAGACAGGGCTGGGCAAACAACCATCCCACCAAACACAGCGTGAACCAGGGGGCAGAGCCAGGCTGTGTGCTGGCTCCGTCCATGCCAACTTAGTTGTCAGCTCTGCTTTTCTCTCCTTCTTTCCCTACATCTGGAGCCAGGGTGTGATTTCTGTGAAATCACAGTCCTTTATGGTCTTCGTAGGGCTTTGAGGCCTGAACCTGGGAAGTGCTGCAGAAATGTAAAGCATCCCTATGGATGACCTTATCACTGGGAAAGGAATCTTAAATCTGATCCATTTGTGTGACTCCCGGAGAGCCACTGTTGCATTATTCATGACAGTCTCCTCTTCTTCAGAAGGCTAATATTACTTCCCTCCCCCCTACCCGCCTCCATACAGCATTCATAATATGAATTTTATATTCTGAACTAAACCACTCAGTCCTTTGTAGTGGTCAGTAACAGGATTCCTACCCGTACTTAGCAGAGTCCACATCAGAGAGAGCACAATCAGCCACCCCGGGAGAAGAGTTCCCAAGATCTCCTCTTACAAGGCATTGTAAAAGTTATAAATAGATTACTCTCTCTCCCTTTGTACCTTCTGGACCTTTTCCTCCACCAAGGGAACATATTTGTCACTAGGACACACAATACTGCTTAGAAGTTTGACATCTCTGCCCTCCTCAGATAGGCCATGCAGAATTTTTCAACAAGATAGAAATTGTGAAATGTTTGGGATGCAGTTACAAGTTTGAGAGTGGTTAAAAGAATGTTAAGAAGAATTAGCCATGGCAGCTTACTTAGTAGTTTGTTATGGCTCCCATTTTATAATACATCATATTCTTTTATTCTTCTAATTACTTTTTTTTTGTGTGTGTGAAAGACAATTCCCAGGGAACGAACACTTCATTTCTTTGAACCACTGCCAACAATATGCACCAGAATTGCTGAAAGCAAAAGAGAGGATCTGGCATATCTATTAGAGCTTTGCAAAGACACACTCTTTTTTTTTTTTTTTTTCTTTTTAACCTTGGTTTTCCCTTAATACCAGCACTGAATAAATGAATTACATTTCCTATTTTCCCCCCTTTCCTCACAACTTCTATTTCTGTTTCAGGTTGTTGTTTTTCCCTTTTTTTTTTTCCCCAAGTCAGCTCTTGATGGGTAATTATTACATCTCGTGTCTTCTGTTCCAGTCTTGTATTAAAAAATAACAGCTAGAGAAAACAAGTTTAAATTAACAATCTACTTTGTAGAAAGTGATTTTAAAGGCATTAGTACAACATTCCTTCCACCTCACTCTCCATCTGCTGTGTCCTTCTATACATCCTTCTAGCATCAGCCACATTAGCTCACCTTGGGATGACTGAAACATTTATTCAAAGGCAAATCACACCCTAAAACTTTACTGATCTCAAACATTTATCTTCCACCTTCATATCTACACCAGTGACACAAAGCAGCAGGCCAGTTTTCGAAACATAGAAATTTTGGACCTTTATCTCTGGTTTCTCATTAATACCAAAGTCACTTTCATTCATACATCACCAAGAATGGGTAAAGAGTGCTAACAAAGTACTTTTAAAATATACAGCTTGCAGAAGGGATACTGAACTTCTTGTTGGTTTTTCATTTCTACCTACTGGGGACTTAGATGTCCCCGGGTGTTCTTGGTGGAAAATGGACAGCATCTGCAGACATCAGGGATTCCTCACTTTCCTGTGAAAATATCTGGGATTCTGGGTACTGAAGTGGGTGATAACATGACCTTGATCCAATCTGACAAGACCTATCTGTTCATCAGCACAACTAGAAAAGATGATCCTAATCCTTTCCTAGGATTAGAGAGTGTCCAGGAGTTGTTTTCATTGAAAATAAGGGAAGTGAGCTGCCTGTTGATCACATATGACTTACTAATCATTTAGCAGATACTCATTTTTCTGGGCAAAATACAAGCTGCAGTTCTGCAAGAATTTTGCTTGTGGAAGTCCCACTGGGTGAGGTCTTTAGGAAAGGAATCAAGTGAATAATATTCAAATAAAGGACCATGTTCCATTAGGAGGAAACTATTCCAGCTGAAATCTTACCCAGGAACATGGGGGGTTGCTGTGTGGGAACTCTCATTATGATCTCAAAGCAGCAGCTACTGGGGAAAATGGAAGCTACTGTTTACTCAGAATGAGGGAGATCTTTGTGCCCACAGTCGTGCACTGAAAAAAACCACTTAGCTGTTAGTTGATCTTACAGCATAGTGGTGCTTTAGAAGATGGGGCAGGGGGAAGGAGCTGACAAGCTTTCTGTAGTTCGGTGTTGGTTCAACACACTGGTAAGCAAATAGGTCATCTTAGATATTTCGAATAGCTAAGTTATGTACTTTGAATAAACAACCTGGAGACGCACTTTATTGACTTTATTGCCTATATTGACTTCATAAGTAACTTTGCCATATAACTTTGGTCTCTGCCTGCCTGAAGTAGATCAGTATGAATACGTACCCATAGATCATATTTTCCATGCAATTCAATACACTTGGATTGATGTCAATAATCATGTTTTACAATGTTCAAAAAAAGGAAGTCTCAAGATTTCTGTATTTCTTTATTTTCCTCTATCTTATAGCCTTAATGAGAGCCAAATATTTAAAGTCTGGCACTTAATTTGCAATGCAAATTAACGAACATGCTAATGACTTGATTTGTGCACACAAATACTATTTGTATATTCACATTCTATTGTTTGAGCATGTAAATGATGTTCACACCAATTCAGTAGCTGGATGGAGACTTCCTGGAAAATGAAGTCCTTAAATTCAATTGCTGTTGGCACAAACAGCAAAACAAAGCAAAACAAAGCAACACAAACAACAATCTCTATGAGTCTGGTGAGTATAAAGTGATACAAATCACTGTTCTCAGTTATGTTTTAGCAGAAATTCAGCAGAATGCACAGCTCTCATTTCTTTGATGCTGGGAACCAGCTCCAACATTACCCTCAAAATAGCCCATCATTCTTTGCAGATTTGTGCATTTGCTATTTTTGGACCTTGAGGATATTTTGAAAAAGACAGAACTGCTGGTGCCAATTCAGTCACTCCTTCAACAAATGTTTTCTTCACCACCACAACATATATGCTACGTATCTCACAGCAAACATGAGCACCAGGGAGGTGTGTCAAAGCACTGGAGAAATCCCAGATTCTACAGCGCAACCCCTGCCAATCCCATCCAGGGTGATATTGAGCAGCCCAGTGGCTGCAATAAATTATGCCAGCTGGACAGAATCCCTTCTTGGTGTTCTGCCAGCTGAGACATGGCAGAAACTGGTTGTTTCTCCCCTAGACACTATTAATTCGAGGCTCAGAGGCAATAATGTCTCTGTAGGGTGGGGAATGCTGTCCTCAAATACCCATTCCCTTCTCCCACGTGAGGTCTCAGCAACTTCTCATTAGGCAGAGTCCGGCTCCTCTTGGGCTAAATGAGCAGTGTAAAATACCTGGGATCACATCTACACATCTACAGACAGGCCTTTAGTTTTTATTTAGTGGGGGAAGAGGTCTAACAGGCTACCAACCTGGTGCTGTAGAGAACATCACCCTGGAAATAGTTGGGGCTCGTGAAAATCAAAAGCAGAAAACCACCAAGGATAAGAACTTTCTCAGCAGAGAGCAAAAAATGTCACCTTAGACCCCTTGAGTTAATAACTTATTTCTGGATTGAGTAGTATGTCTTTAATTCAAGTAGTGAAATGTTTTACTCATCTTTTTATGTGGATGAATTCAATTATTTTTGGCAAAAGATGTAAAATATGTTGGATAGCTTTGCACTGTTCTAACATATGTTACTACAATAATTTAGACATTATGAAAAATGTTGTTAATACTATGGCATTGTCTTACGTACTACCAATTTAGTAATTTTTTCCAGAAATAGATTTTATTTTCAAGAAAAATCTTTAAATATGTTACAATAAAATGTGTATCTTCCATGGGATTCAGTCTTCAAGGAAATATATGGCCATCTGAAATTGCCCAAGGACATACTAAGTCCATTGTTTGCCCATGTAAAATGTTTCCTTTTTATTAGCATGGGTTTTTTTTTTCCTTTTCCCTCTTTATAAGAGAGAGAGAAAAGAAAAAAAATGATACAGGGCTCATTTCAAAATCCATGAAAGTTGGATACTCCCAAAATTCCAACAAGATTACAGAGAAATCTCATCTGGTAAATATTACATTCTGTTTTTGTCTTTGCTTAAGCTTTTACACAACTTGACAGCTTGTGGTATTGTGCCACATTTCAAAGTTAAGGTTTACAAACATCTGGCTTGGGTTCAACATTCCTCTCCATATGGACCACAATGTCTCCAGCGTACATTGTTTGCCTGGACAGATTGAGGTAGAAAATAAGAGTTTTCCTAGAGAATTATGGAAACCTCAACAAGCAAGCCCACTTTCATGATTCATTGACAACAGCCTTGATTTTAATGCATCTTTAGAGAAAAGAGCTTTTGTGCCATTATGTGGACATTAACACTGGGTGGGAAAACTTTCTTTATCCATAAAGATAGTCACAATTTTAGAAAAAAGCTGTGTCCTGAACTGAGATGCAAGTTTAATATAATAATTACTGTGAGTGGGAGACACAGTTTAGGCCAAGTGAAACATTTTTGTCTCAAATAGTTTTAAAATATTTAATCTAATTTTTACTATTTTTGAAGGCACTGTGTGATTTTTTCATTTCAAAAAGTCGAGAAAAAAATTAATTTGGAAAATACTGGAAGAAAGCATTTTGATAACTTGGAACATTTACTAAAGTATCTAGTGATGAAAACTTTGTTAAACTAACTCTCTTTCCAGCAAGAAAATAGCACTTTCAGTAAGCCCACATTCCTCACAATGCAGTTGTAACAATTTCATAAATATTTTTTGAACATGGATGTAATATGAAAGCACATTAATGAAAATATATTTGTTTCACATAATCTTGGTGTCTCTTATGTATTGGGTCAATAGATAGATTTTTCCTACTGCATCACTGAAATGGCTAAAGTTAATTACATACATAGACCACTTTTACAACTCTACACAGCTCTGTCATTGGAGTGTCCCACTCTCTTCCTTGCCATAATTTGGTGAGTTTAAGTGCTGTTGTCTCCTTTTTTGCCAAGGGTAACCAAGGCACAAAAATAGGTGCTTTTCTTTGGGTCCTACAGAAAGCTTCTGACTGTGCAGAAAATAGTGGCGGGGTTTCCACATTTCTGAAGCAGTGCTGGTGGTGTAAAAGGAGGAAAGGAGGCTCTCAGGTTGCTTTCAGGGAGGAGAGCTCACTGATGAAAAGGCTAGTTTGGTATTTAGCTTTAAAAAAAAAAAAAAATAAAAAATTTGAAACAATGCTCCCAATATTTCAAAATTGAAAATGTGGAAGGACTTAGAGCATCCCAGCCTGAAGAACTGCTGCAGGGCGATGAGACCTGTGTACCCCATGGACCAAGAACCAGGGCAGCGTCCCTGGTGAGGTGGTGTAGGGCTGAGGACCAGGTTCTAGGTGAGCCGATGGGTGACCAGGAGCTTGGTGAAACAAGTCATTCTCCATTAAACTATGATACAACCTTTTTTAATTCAAGTTTTTCAGTACAGACTTTCTTTTCCAGGGGATGGTGCCAGATTACCAGCTGCGGAGTGAAGATCTCCAAACATTTAACCACCAATCTGGTTTATAGGACAGCAATAAGTATTGGATGAAAGGCAAACCTGTGGAGGAGATTGCTAAATGGCTAATAAAGAAGATTTGGGTTTCAGATTCTCTGGCTTGGGAAATCTCTAGCCTGCAGAGCGCTAGAAAAGATCACTGTATACACGCCCTGTTTCTTCAATTACACGTTCATTTAAAGGATGTATCTTGAATTAACAGGGAACTGAGACCTGAAACTTCCAGGTTTTATTCTCATGCCTGATACAAGTGCACTGTACGATCACTACAAAATTCCTTAACCTCTCAGAGCCTGTTTGTCATCCTCTAGAATGGGGTATTTTGACTTTAAACTTCAGAGGATTAACCCTTGTAGAATAATTTTACAGGCTTTGATAAAGTTTGAGATGAAAAGAAAAAAAAAGCAAAAATAAAAAATGCTTCCTTGCAAATTCAGCAGCATGCCTGTGCTGTCTGGGCACACAGATAGAGGTTGGGACAAGAGTTATATGTACTGTGGAAATAGTCATTCTTTATTCATTTTAAAAGGTCAACGCAGCTTGCCAGCATATCACTGCTGCAGCTGTTGCAGAGCTTGTTATGGCATTAGGCTGACTCAGAATGATTTCCTTCCAAAGCATTCTGGCACGGAGCACAACCCGACTCATACCCGAAGCGAGGAAACCATTACTGATGGTGCTGATGACAAGAAAGCATGCAGGATGGCCAAGGCAGGGAATAGAAGCTGAAGAATGGAGTGGGGGTGAGGAGGAGGCATGAACCCCTTCTATCGCTGACCTGGCAGCACGCACTTTCCACCGCAAAACTAACATACAATAGGCTAGAACACCTGCTACCAATTTGGGTGTGTGCAAGCGCTACCCAAGCGAAAACTTTTGAGCTGTTTCTAGCTAACAATTTAGTTTTCTGATGAGAATGATCACAACAACTTACATGCTGTGCAGCCTTTGGCACAGCACAATTGTGGGGCTTGGGCTGCTGATAGACAGGGAGCTATTCTGCCATTCTTTCTTCCTCCCTCTCATTTCTTTTTTTTTTTTCTTCTTTTTTTGATCTATGGGTGGAACCCCCATAATTGTCAGAGGGAATTTCATACACCCTCTGATGACAGATTGGATCCTTGCAAGAATGTATCATTAAAACAAAGACACACAAAAAAATTCGGGCTTCTAACATTTCAAATGAGACTAAAGAGAAACCTCCCTAGAAGGTCTTTCTGAAGCATTGTTTTAGTGACATTACTCTGTCTCCCTCTCTCAAGAGTGAGGAAAGACTATCTTCTCCAAAGGAGATACTTTCTGCAGCCAAAAGAAGCATGTGCTGTCCCAGAGAGACCATCCTGAATGGTCCATTGTTCAAGCTCTCCCGATACACAGATCTCCTATCTGGAAAAGCATCTGCAGCTTCAGACAGCACCTCTCTGGATCACACTGCTTTTCTCTCAGTTCCGACTTTTTCAATGGAATATGCAAACTCCATTCTGCAGTAGAGACCCTGTCTTCAAATCCAACATTTTTAAGGGAGAAAAGGGCTGCTGTGATTAACCAGGCTTTTTATCCAGCCTATATCACACATCCCATGGTTTGCAATCAGCAATTCAGGCATCTAAACCAGGAAACCAGGGGTTTAGTGAGAGCATGTCTTGGAAAGTCTCTATAGGCAGGACTAACCTGCCATAATCTCAGTTCAGCTCTGCAGAAGTTAACTATCTAGTCTAAATTACTCATTAAGTCTCCTTCAGCAGTCTGCAGAGAAAAGCAAGTAGCTCTGCAAGGATGTCGACATATCTCAGGATGGGTTGACTGGATTGACTCTGAAGATGTCTGTCTCACTGCTAATCTTTGTGAGATATTGGATGACTAGCTTACTATGAACACTAATTTTTAAAAGGCTAAAATGTCACTAGAGTCTCTTCCACCTCATAGGAGCAGGTTCCAGCAATGGGTCAGCCTCAGTGACAATATTTCGTATCTGGTATCTATGCCAAAATTCCCTTCACTGAGGTTTGCAGCGTACCTTGCGTGAAAAATCTAGGTAATCTCTGGAAAAAGGAATTACATGGCTACCATTTAAAACTCCAGTAAGCGAAAAGGATCCATGGTTTAAACAAGCCACCTAGCTTCACTTGGATCTTCATATTTGCTATACAAACACTTCCATTTTTCCTCCTTTATTACCTTGACACAAGAGCATATTGATATGTAAGAGCAAACTCCAACTGTCTCCCCATTGCAATGAGTGACATAAAACAGCAACTCAGCAAACATTGGGCAGATCTACAGGCAGAGTGAATTGGAAGCAAATCTTTCTGCAACAACCTTAATTACACACAAGAGCCAAATAAACAATATATAGCACACCTATTTACATACATTGCAATGAAACATTAGTGGGTTGGCTATGACAGATCATGTCTTCACATAGGTTATTTTTAATGGAAATTTCAGCCATGAAAACCTCTGAGCCCATGCAAATGCTCCTGAACAGACATATAGGATTACATGTATGCATATGCTTGTATGTCTATGCACGTGGTGGATGTGTTTCAGAGGAAAGAAGAACAGTTATTCATGGTCATTCTTTCAATGCTATATCTACTTCACATTTCAGAGAGAAGGACTACATTTCTAAGTGCATGTTTGCAGAATTCTGTTAACTGGGAAGACTTTAATGCAAAGATTATAGTACAGAATGACAACAGATCCTCTCACATTCACTCAATAGTGAATCAGTTCCATTTTCTTCTCTGATGATCCATACAGCTGAAGCTCATAGCATTAAGCCAGCCTTCCTGATGGGAAGCAGGTTTTCTCTGTCACCATCAGAGCCTATGAGTGAGTGGGGTGAGTGGTATAGATTGGTTCAATGCCAGTGAAAGTTGCATGAAGATGATTGACTAAATCACAGCATCTAAGAAGGAACTTATTTTGTTTAAAACAGGAGCAAGTCCCAGACCCCTAAAACATGGTCAAGTCTGCTGGCAGACAAGCGAAGGGAGGCTGCACCCAGCCATGCAATGGAAAGCTTCACTCTCTGCCCTTGGATGTCTGTAACCAACCGCTTTCTCCACTCTACAGGGGCACTGTCATTTACCGAAAGACTTGTCTGTTTGCCATGAGTGTCAGGTGCCTGAGGGATGGTCTGTTTGCACTAAATATCGAGAGGCTGCCCTTCATAAAAATGAACAAACACTTTCTAACCTACAGAGAGGGGAAAGTCACAGGAGATTCGACCAAGCAATTTGTCTGTGAGGAATGAGACACATTCAAGATAGATTCTTTTGTAATGAGGAGCAGTTTTCAGACAAAATGAAAAAAACCAAACAAAACCAACAACAACCAAAAAACACCTGCAATGCAATTGCAGGTAGCTATTTATTCCTGGAGTGTGGGGGCACAAAACAGGTATAATATCTTAGGATTACATGGGAATTAAAGGCCTAGGTTTGCCATGATTCCTCCCACACGTGATACCTTACTCTGATAGTGCCAACCTGGAAAGCAGTCTGCCTCCCAGCCCGGGCTGGGGAACCACACTTCTCAGTGAGAAAAGGCTAAAAAAACCCAGAGCATTGAAACTCAACTGCTCCCCAAATGACACATTCAGCTCTTAAAATGTTATTTGCTGAAGGGATTGTGCAGCACCCCAACTGTGTCTATGCTAGTGTTCCAGTTTGGTGCAGCTCTGAAGAGAATCCTTTGCTCATCCCCATCCATCATGGCATTGCTTTCAATCGCAGAGGGGTTCCTCCACACCTGGATGGGATCCCTTTTAGAAGAAACTACATGAGATGTTCCAGTCCAGGTGCATGCCAAACATGCCCTAACTTTTAGTGGGACATGAAATCCAAATCAGTGCTTGGTCCTTCAGACTTTTTCAAACTACATGTGCAGTGAGAACACCCAATCCAGCCTAAATCTAATCCAGAGTAAAACCCCCAACTCTCAGACAGTGAAGATGTAGAGTTGTTATCATCAGTTCCTTTCACCTACTCATCTATCTGATTGTCTGGAATTAATTATTAATGTAGAAAGAATATACACTTGCCCCAACACTGCTATACGGCAAGACTAGTCACTCCCTTTCCCCCATGAATCCCATTCCTGATTGATTCCTAAATGGCCTAGTAGAAACATTTATTTATTTATTTATTTTGTGAGATTTGCTTTAGGAAATTGATAAGGAGCCCTGATTTGGGGTTATGCCTTTTGGCAGCTTTGTGCAACCACACGTGCTAATCGTCTACATTCAAAGCAAATCAGTTCCACTCACTGCAGCCAGGCACTGGCTTAGGCCAGTGCTTAACAAATGAGTGACAGGGGAAATAGAACCAAAATGTGGTAACATCCCATCTCCACTACTCCTTTGCTGTTTGTCCTCTCTAAACGGGAAAGTGTGAAGGGACATATAGTTTGGAGATGCTTATTTTGATGACCAAGGCCTGCCTAGGTATGGAGGTGCTTCTTTCCTCATCCTCTGGTGCACCTTTTAAAATCTACCAAACACCCAGAAGAAGAAGGCAAAGGCAAGACCTGTTCTGCAGGAGTCCAGAGCTGGCATCTCGCAGCACCTACGTGCCAGCTGCCAGATAGTTTTGTTTTTATTAGGTTGACAGCTACACATGGGCGGGTGCCAACTTTTGTTCATTATATTTCATATTTTATAGCTTTAGTTTAGGTTTGGAAAGCTGTCGGCATTTGGAACAACAGCAGCCCCTGCCCCTAAGGGACAGTCAAGGCTTTTTTTTCCCCTTCCCTTTTTAACTTCTCTCTCTTCTGTGACAGCTGCACTTTCTACTGGTGCTTGTTGGCTGCGCTCCTCTCTGCCCCCCAGGGCCCTGCTCCTCTCTTGCAGCTCTGTGTTTAAGCCACGTCTCGAGCGACATTTAGCTCCGCCACAAGAACTCCAGGGCAAACAAACCAAGCTCAAACAGACTGGAAAAGCAGCGTTTTGATGACGCTCCACATGCGACATCGCAAGCCCAATGAGCTGTCCCTTCAAACCGACCTGCTAGCTGACCCGTGCAGCAGATAGGGATCGATCCAGTAAGGCTGTTTGCCTCCACAATGGGGCAGCTTCAAAGGAAACAGATGAGTTTCAGCAACTTGGCCAACTGTGGCATTCAAAGCTGCAGCGGAGATGTCGCACAATAGGGTCAGCTACCTGTCAGACACTGCCAGCGCTATGGGCTGCAGCATGATTTTAAAGGGATAAAGGCCACTTGCATTACCTGGGAATTTCTTTCTGCCAGGGAATCCCTTAGCGATGATTGATTTCGTTATTTGACTGTGTAAATGTGCCCAGTGGAGCTCAGGACCATGATTGTAAGTTTCTATTACAAGTGTCAGACATTAGTTTGAAAACAAACATTAGCTTGCATATTTTGTTTGCATTTCTGTATTTTAACTGTCAGTTACTTATTTTTGACTAACAAACCATTTGTACACTAATGTTAATTTTGCTGTTCATAAGGACTTTACAAAGGACAAACCTTATTCTTCACCATTGGTCTATGCAGGAATACTTCACTTTAAATTTCTTATCTGAGGACCAAACTTGTTGCAAAATTATTAGGGAAAGATCTTTGACTAGTGTTACTATTTTGCTTGTATTTTTAAGGAAACTGCATAACTACTGACTTTTGATCATGCATGTAGAAATCAGATGGCCCTTCATACCACGATCTGTGAAACTTTCAGTATTCTTCAAACATGTTTCAACATCACCCAACTAAAACAAGGAGCAGAAAACAAGAAAATAATTATGAAAGTGGCACAGAATAAGCAATGAAACCTTTTCCAGCCAGCTCAAGCTGGTTTCCCCATTTAATACCAAGGAAGAGTGCTGTCCTACAGCATGCACTGCAGAAGCCTGCAGCTGTCAGGCTGGATCCTCAAATTCAGCATGTTTGATGTTCCTTCAAATTCAGCACTTCTGTGATCATGAGTGAGGGCACTGAGAACGTGAAGAGAGAAATCAACAGCAGCCACTCGCTGCAACCCTTATTTATTGGTCAGATATGCAGAATCACATTACCGTGGTTTGTGAACTAGAAATCTGACAAGAGCAATTTGACTCTTGTATTTACATTTCTAGCAGTTTCATCTTGTCATTAGTGGTTTTCTTCAAATTAGAAAACAATTAAATGAAGACTCTGGCAAAGAAGTGGAGCCAGATGTAACAGTTTCTCTTTACTCTTTGTTAATAGCAGCAGCAGCAATGTAATTTAATTCTGTCAGCTCTTCAGCTGCTCAGCAGCTGAGGAGATATGTGAAGGAAGAAAAGAATCATTCTGCTAGGATGCTGGATCAGCATCCAGTACTTTATCTGCCAAAAAAACAAGAGGGAAGCCCTTGAACCACAATTCTGCTGGGACTCTGGGAGCATCACTGAAACCACTTCGACCTGACATACCCACCAGAGCTGCTCTGACACCATCTGGGGAGGGAAGAGTCATCAGTTCAAATTGCATTATCCCAAAAGTGAGCAAATAAAGCTCCATTTATTTAATAAGTAACATCCAGAACATAGCATGGCCAAAAATTTTTTTACATTAGTGAAATGTTCATTCACAGACAACACCGATGTCATTATTCAATCTGATACAACCCTTGAGAAACTCTATTTTGATTTCCAAAGTTATTTGCTTTCACATACACCTCGGCCACCTGATGTCTCCATGCTGGGTACTCAAAATGATAACGGATCATTTTCCACCCGTTGTAGGAGAAACTTTGGCCTCCACCTGCAGCAGAGCTGCTTGACCACAAACCTCTGAGACCATGAGAGTGCAAGGGAGGAGACACCAGGACATGTACTGAGGAAACTTCTCAGCCTGGGACTAGTCCTCCTTTTCCCACTTCACTGTGGACAAGTGATACAGACAGAAAGCCAGAAAAATACTCAGGCACCTGACCCTTGATTTCTGTGAGAGCTTATGTGGGTTTCCCTGACCTGTCAGCTAAAAACCAGGAATAACAGCACTACCCAGAAGAGCGATGACAGCACTTGCATCAGATATTGTCAGGATATATTTAATATTATGCCAGTGATACAGTGAAATATCTTTGCCACTACATAAATATCCAAATTTATCATTCTTCCTTATATTCTGCAAAAAATAATAGCCTATTACAGCATTTGAGGGAGGGAAGGTTGTTGCCTTATATCAGAGATGTAAATTCTGAGAACGCAACTGAGAATTAGTCTGAAAGGAAACTGGTTTTAAAAAACTAGTATTGTTACTGTGCCATAACACAGCCTCCTGTCCCCCAGGGGTATGGCCACACAAACTGCTGAGTCTGCATTTGTCACACTTGGGTGCCAGCAACCCGTGGGGTAGGGATGGGTGTGAGATGTATGGACTGCAGGAGAGGAAAAAATATCTTAGAACAATAGAAAAAAAAGTGAAACAATCACAGAGAGTAAAAGAAAAACATCGATTAACAAATCCCCATTGAAAAGGCATATCTGAGATGCCTGCATGCCACGAGATGTTGTTCTATTTTCTTTAACTATAAATGTCCACAAACAACTGACATAAGACAAGAAACACTTTACAGGACTTGCCTTTTTTTCTCTCTGTACAAAAGGGTAGCGCCATTTATTCATCTCATGAGAACAGAAGTCTGGCGCCTATTTGCTGGGAGAAGTGGGGTGCCAGGCTCTGAATCCACATCTTAGCACTGACAGGTCCCCAGCCTTATGAAGCTGCTTTCCACAAGGTCTGTAGTGTCACCTTTCCCCCAGCCACACACTGGATGCATCTGCCTCTGGAAATGACTGTCCATATTTTAAAAAACAGGCCCTAAGAATTAATCTTTAATAAAGTTTGGCACTTGAGCTACAGAAGTTAAGATCAAAGGGCCATCTAAACTCTGCCCTCAGGTACACAAGCACTTCTCCCATTGAAGTCACCAAAGAATTTGGCCCACAGTATGTTACTCTTCTTTATACTAATTAATTTTTACAGACTAATTAGTGTGCCACGTTACAGGGTTGAACGAAATGCTCCAGTTTCACTTGGTTTCTGTTTTCTGGAAAGAGAATTTGCTTGAGTCATATTCTAAATGGTTCTTATTAGCAACATGAACAAAAAGACCCAAACCTTGCAGCATTCGTGTTGACCTTAAATGATTGACTATAAACTCTTCTGTTACTGGGATTCCCTTTCCTCTCCACAGAAGTGCTGAACTTTTAGTCTCACACACCAGTGCCAGCTGCCCAGAAACATTTTTAATTAGTGTATATTTTTGTGCTGGAGGAAAGAACATGGGTTGCACTGATCAGTCTCTTAAAGAAGATTATAATCCTAGCAGCAAAACAAGTTGCTTGTCTAGATAAGGATCGATGAAAACGCTGTACTGGAGCCTCAAAGCCAGCAACCTGGGCTGCACAATTTGTGGTAATACTATATTTTAACAGCAACAGAAGCAATAAAGTCACAGCTTAATGCCTCTGCTCCAACCTCCTGTTGTTCCTGCTTCAGACATGCCACTGAAGCAGAAAGCCTACGTCCCTACAGCTCTGATTCAATGATATTTGCCCTGGTAGATTTTTCTTGGCACACTAAACTTCAGCAATTGCATTATTTGTCCCTGGGTCTCACACCAAACTGGAACCAGCAGGCCAGGTAAGCTTACTGGCGTTCTGGTTTCAGCAAGACTGTGCTGCAGTTATTTGTCCAAATGGAAAATAAAGCATTGCTTAGAAACTAAACCTGGCATAAAACCAAGAGACCCCTTCCCTAGCCCCCTCCCCAAACAGCTATAACAGGTTTTATAGGAAATATATGATTGCTTTCCAAATTAAACTCACAAGAACACAACTGCTCAATTGTTTAGGATTCCACACCCCCACCCCCTATATATTTTGTGCAAAACAACTCTGGTATCAGACAGACGTACATTTTTTTTCACTACCCCAAACAGATCCAAGAGAGTCCAGTCCAGGTAACACGCACTTGAAATGACCTTATTATCCACATCAGGAAAGTGTCTACACAGCTTTTCATGGAACTGCTACAAATTAAGCATCAGAAAAAGGAATACAACACACCAACTACTGGTTTGGATTAGACTCTTCTCACCTACATCCTATATTAGATTATACAGTTCCTTAGTGTTAAAGGTGCATGTAATAAAATAGAATTCAGGTGACAGTTCTGGTTTACTTTCTGTATTAATATGACCAGCTACAAGAAAACGCATGCAAGAGACTTTGGAAAAACTTTGCTTATAAACTAAAATAAATTATCCATGTGTTTTTCTGATGTCTTTGCATTCAAAACCCCAGTAGAGTTTATCCATTAAAAGGAGAGAAATTAGAAGAAAACCCTACATTTTAATGTGAAGCATGTGCTTGGAAATACTTGGAAACTCAGCATTTGCAATTCACAGCCATAATGCACCAAGGAATATTTCTCCTTAAAACCATGACCCCAGTTAAGTGCTTTCAAGAACAACATCATTGTCTCCATGAAGAGTTCTCATTATTTACAATCCCTGAAACATTCGAAATTGCTGATATGGGGGTGAGCGGGAGGAAGTTGTTATTTGCTTGAGATTTTATTTTCAAGAGTCAAAGCGCTTTTTCTAAAAAGAGATTATAAAGGACACTTTCTGGTGGATGTTTTTACTATTTTTTTAAAATTAGCCTTACATTTTTAATAAGCGTCTTTGGAACCTAATGACAAGTTTTTCTTCATATATTAGTCACATTATGTCCACGGAAAAATATTGCAGGTCTACTCATACGGGCAAGTTTTTTACTTCGTTTACCAGTAAGTTTTCAGGAATCTTGCACAAAAATAATATTTTGCTTGAGCTAGAGAAGCAGGTAATTCCTGTTACCTACCACTGTAGTAACCTCTGCCTTGAACTTGCAATTTAGGGTCATTTAAGCCAGTGAAAATAAAAGATGGTCACTTACCTTTTGTCCTTCAGTGGGAGATACACTGGCTGGAAGTAGATGACAAGGGAAGGTGGGACAGAGCTGCCTTTGCAACCAGAAGAGAAGGATGTTGGTGCAGGTCCTCAAAGAGACTCACCTGCTAATGCTGTCAGAAGGACCACAGAGAGAACAAAAGCACAGGAAAGACCTGAGAGCACTGAATGAATCAGGAGAATCTGGGCTAAGGGCCAATGAGAGGGAGGATCACCTGGTGCGGATGGGCACACCTGCAGCACTAAACTAATAGGCTAAGCAGATTTAAAACTAAAAAAAAAATAGAAGGAAAAAAACCCCACAGTGGGAAACCCCCCAAAACCAGATATATTAGCCATAAGACAGAAAGGAACTTCAAAAATTCTACTTTTTATTTTTATGTACTATTTTAACTGGGTAAGAAATTGCTAACTCCAACATTCCTACAGTGCTGCCAGACTTCACCACGTTACTGTGAGCCTGGGGAAAAAAATAAAGAAGTACAGGATGTTTTACAGCATCACTATACTTGAGAAAGGTTTAAAAATGCATGTGCTAAAGGCCTGGAACTCATAAGCAAAACCAAGGAATTGTAATGGTTTTTAGAAATAATAAATCTGTGACCATTAATCAAGCCTCATGGATTTTCAGACTGGGTTAACAATCAATTTATGTAGGTTGGTGATACTATAGACCATCACATGTGATGCTGAGGATTTGATAAACAAGAAAACTCTACTATACCATCCAGACGGTGGTCTTTACATTCTCCTTTTTTTTTATTCCTCTGTCAAGACTTTTTTCCCAGCATCCAGGAGAAATAATAACTATATTATCCCCTTTATCAGCCTATCCCAGCCCTCCATTACTTCAGATTATGGAAGATAAAGTATACAATAGACAAGTTTCCTTCTCTAGCGATGGAGTAACATCAGTATAAGAAACCAACATCAGGTAAGAAAGCCAAGTCTGATATACCAACCTCCACCTTCCATGGCAGGGCTGGAAGAAAACAGAGACAAATTAAGGCAGGACAGGGGAAAAGTCTGATATCACAGGATCAGCTGGAAATACTGAGAAATTACAATGAATCTTTAGCAGAGGTCTTTGCCTAATTGCTAAGAATTGCAGAGCTTGTCTATTAACTGAAAAATTTTCTTCCAACCTTCATAAACCCTCACATCCCTTTACTTGAGGTCTCATCTCTTCTCTCAGCATCCCTCTGCTGCTCTGCCCACTCACCAGCCCTCCTTTAAAACCTTCTTCTGATGGATGTTTAACACTAAAACTGAAGACTTTTCCAGCTGACATTGCCTTTGAGTAAAGTAACTAATATGAATGAAAGCAAAACAAAACACCAAGCCACAGAGCCCTTCAGTTTTGACAACCTAACTTAAAGAATGTGAAGCTCTGCAAGACAAAAGGTATCAGAAGGTCTCTGCAGCCCAATGGTTCCCTTTGGTAAATACCTATTATCTTACGAGCTGGAGGACAGCCCCCACACCACGTCTTCCCCTTTCCATCACTGTTGCATAATACAGCTTCATTTCATTTCTGAAAGAAGTTTGTTTACCAAGAGGAAAGGCAAAAAGAATATGTTTTGTCACCTCTATGCTAAACCTATTGTCTCCTTCCTAAAAGCAATCATCTTTAGATATTAAAATGGCATGATCTGGGTATTGCATAGCATTTCTTCTAATCTGCCTGCATTGCCAATTCAGTTCACAGATTGCATTCATTCTCCTTTGAAAAGCTTACATTGTTGAGTCAGAACTTTCCTAAGAAACAGCATTTGCTCACATCAGCCTCGTGTTAGCGAGGCAAGGACAAAGTCAAGAACAGAGGAGGGATTGTGCTTTATAAGGAAGACAGGAGAGTCAGCGGCTGGAGCTCATTATGACATCTTTTGGAACAATTCAGATTAAAAGGCAGAAATATGCCAAGTTGGGTTTTTTTTCTTCCACTTACAGTATAATAACAGCAAGAAAGGCAGAGAGCACAAGTCACACTTAACCACAATGACGGATAATGCACTCTTCACCATAAAAGGGGAACAAAGAAGTCAGATCTTTTCCCAGCCCATGTCCCAGTCTCTTTGGTCCTGGCCCAAACTCTGCTTTTCAGACCTACCTGTGAAACAGGCCAAACACCAACTTCCAGCCCCAAATGCAAGAATTTTGGGGCATTCCAGGTTCTCATACAAAATGTTAGCCCACTCCACAGGCAAGTAAAGCTTCCCTTGAACCGGCTCCTTCACTCACCAGTTCCTATGAACTGTAAGAACACTATGAAAGCATGAGATGCATGTGTATATGTTGATCTTCCCGTGAATATATCTAGCCAGCCATCTGAGCTTTGTACATCGTACAGGATCAGCAAGTCCACTGACCAAATCCGATCTTTTTGTTGGGTTCTTTATTTTTGATGAACAGAGTAAAGAAATGCAACATTCTACACAACTTCTCTTTCCAAATCTCCCCTGAGGCAGGTAAACCTTTCCACCCGGCTCTATTTTTTGTCCGCAGTTTGACAAACAACATTTCCCATATGATACAGGCAGACGCCTCAGTCCCAGGTCTGCATTAAAGCTTCACTGGGGAAGCACAGAGCAAGGGCAATAGCACTGGAGTGCTGTAAGGAAGCAATTCAGAAACATCATTCTCTATCAATGCAGGCTACTCACACCAATGTAAAAGATGTCATGCTGCATGGATCACCCATCTAACCCTAGAGAAGGTTTAATAAAGACACATTTTTAATTTTGCACACAGTAAGATCATACAGGGCTCACAAAGCAGCAGAAATGTACCTATAACTCTTATGTGTTTCCAGACAAATGATGCAGCTTTCTTTATGACATCAATTTATTTTTCACTTTGCAATTACGTAAAAACAGCAATAACATGGGAAGAGAGATGATGTGACGGGTCCTGGTGCTGAATTATTCATTGCCCTTCAGCTGCTGACTTCACATCAGACAGTTCCCAATGCACCTCGCATAAATCACAGTGGATCTTTTTTGCCACAGCCACTCTAAGATCCTATCGGGTGCTTTTTCACCTAAATACCATAGGATAATGGTCTTCTTTCAGGGAGGGGATGTGCATACATTGATTGGAAGGGAGGTCTGTGTCCTACAGTCATTGATGTTTAGTGAGGAGGAAGAGTAACAGAATGAAAAAGATGCATCAGATACATAGGCTTTATATAGAAAAGAAGTTCTTTTACATACCTATTATATATGTCTGGTGTTATTGTGAGGAATATATGTATATAACTTGGTATACCTAATGTTCAGTATCTGATAAGCTGTATTACCTCACAGATCTGAGTCTCATAAAGACAGTAATATTATAAGACATTTGGGCAAAAGAATTAATTTCATAATCTCTGATTTGAATTTATTTGCTAAATTCACTTCCTAGCACTTGAGCTTGACCAGGTGAACTGCAGTACCACTCTGAGGCAAAGTAATCAGGGTTTGCTGCATCGCAAGAACACCTGCAATAAAAACTACAAACTGCAAAGGAACACACTAACCTTAATGAACTTTTAAAATAATTTTGCTGTATGTCATGCGTTACATTGGTTTCCAAGCATGTGAAGGGTTAAGCTGTGTATTTCATTCCTGCTTTCCAGGCCCTTGGGCTGGTTAATCATTGCTTACTGTGAACTCTTCAGGGATTTGGATTTTTCCACCCTGCCTGCACAGGGCCTATTGCAGTGGGATCTTTCTTGCTTGCTCCCTAAGTGCTATCTCCTACTCTACGGTGAACAGTAAAAACATAATTCTTAGGATATTTTCACCTTTCAGTAGGCACTCTCTTCACTAACAATTTTGTTAAGGGTGGCTTGGCAGGCTGCTAGTTTATTTTTCTGGAAAAATAAAATTATATATATATATATATATATATACATATATTAAATTTCCTCCTTCTTCCCATTTTCCCTCAGGCTGCTTCTGAGACCTTCACAGATCACAAGGGTTTCAGGAACAAGCCCAAATTACTGTGGCAGAACAAAGTGTGATACCTCAGCTGAGCTATGGCAAGTCAATATATGAGCTCCTGGCCCTCCCAGCAGTTACAGGCCATACGGCTTCCCCGAGCCTGGCACCACGGTGTTGAGTCAGAGCTGATACACATGCACTTACAGTAGCTCAGCTGACATGCAATTATATATTAAATCACATTTAATGTCTCCAAGGCTTAGGATCCTCTTTTAATTCGTGTACTACCTTATGTTGTAGCCTAGAGAACTGCCTACAGCAAAGATCATCTTTCAGCCACGTGCGCAATTTTGTTCCATGTGTTGCACTATAGCATTTGTGTCCACCTGCTCCAGTGGTTCTCTTTTGTGACATAACATTTGCTTCTCTGATGCTTCGTATCGGAGTTCATTCATATTAGTGTTTGTTTGTAATATGGCAGCTCCATTTTGTCAGCCCTAAAGAAGTGCAGACTCAAAAGAGTCTCTGCAAGGAAGAATTTAGCCATGCTCTTGTTTGCTTTAATTTGTCTGCCTATGCTAGGAGCAGGAGGATGTAGAAACAACAGGGTGTCGAAGAACAAGAGGAAAAGCAGGGAATCCTCAACAGGAGCTTTTCTGCCACAGACTAACTTTCCTTTTCAGGAGAGTCTGGGATAAGCATAGCTAAGAAAGCCTTTTTTATCATCATATCTGGTACATTTTGTGATTTCACAGCTCACAGATGACCATAGCAAGTGATATATATGCAACATCAAGTCAACTGTCAATATTAGTTCATCTTTTCTACTTCATGTTTGTGGTTTTTTGTTTTGTTTTGGGTTTTTGTTTGTTTGTTCAGTAAACAGTAGAAACTGAGATTCAGAGCTAATAAGGGACATGGGGATGAGGGAGGCTATGCCAAACCTAGAACCAGGTTCCAGGTCTCTCAAGTCTCAGCCCAAGGCACAAACACAACAGGAATATACATGTGCATAAGCATTTGCAGGATCAGGGCCTGCAACTGTAATCCAACTTGGATGTAATCCAGCATGGATGAAATTTAATTCACTCATGAGATCTCAGTTAAAAAATGCTGGTTTCATGAAAATATAACATTACTATTGATTTTTTTAAGCTGTAAATTGGGCAAATACAGACGTAAATGCAAACCACAAAATACTTGAACAGATGCACAAAGGACATCCAGTCACCAGACTAAAATCATTGGAAACTTTCTTCTCCCCACCCCTTCTTTCTTTCTTTCTTTCTTTTTCTGTATTTTGTTAACATTTAGAAAATAATAAAATATGTATTTCTGACCTCTTTGTTAAAAATATCACAAGATTCATTAAGAGAAGTATTTGGAAACCTCAAAACTCTTCTCCATTTCCACAAATACCTGAAATCTAATGCCTCTGATTAAGCAGAAAAGGGATGAACTGTTATGTGAAGCCGACAACAATAATTGTGAGCTGAAGAATGGCATGTTCGTTGCAAGTAGCTGGTAATGATTTCATGCAAAGGATTAGAGAGCTGGAGCTGGGGGGGCAGAGCTTAAGTTTGTTTACAGACAAAGAAATCCTGGGGGGTGCTGGGAGCCCCCAGAAATTGCTGAGCTCCTGAAGACAATAGGGGAGGTGGATTTTCTGCTCTTGTAAGGCAAGTTCCTAAGGCAAATGCTTCAAATCTGGCTGTTTACCTTCAAATACCTAAATACAAATGGCTAATTTCCAAAGTGTGGCTACCCCCATGGATGGCATGGGGTTTTTTGGCCACTCAGAAGCACTAGATACATAAATGTCCCTTCTCTCTCATTACAAGAAGTGCAGGCAAAACAAAATATAAATTCTTTTCATTGAAATGTTCCTCTGTAGAATTTCTCTTTCTTGTTCAATCAAAATACAAAACCTCCAAAATGATGGTTTCAAAACCAGAAACTGTTCCGGTTCTTCTAACAAAACAAAATTTTCTCAAAAAAACCATAACCATTGCTTTTGGGGAATTCTGATTAACTGAAAATTGATTTTTCCATTAACAAAAAGTTTTAATGTGGATTTAACCACTTCTGAAATGCACACTTCTACAAATCAAATATATTACATCTACAAACCAAAATATTAATTTGGAAATCTGACCTACCTATCCAGGCTTAAAAAATAAGCTGGCTTTGTTTCTTAAAATAAGTGAAATGACTTTTCATTTCAAAATATTAAAATATAGCGTGTTTTAGTGTTATAGTAGCTGTATTATTTTACTATCTATCAGCTTGAATGAGTTACACTGGAAGAATGCCATCTGCTAAAACCAAAATGATTCCTTCAATGATTGAAAGATATCGATCAATAAATACATGGGTGTTATTGATGCTGTTCTCAGCACGTGCTGAAGGATACTCTTTGAACTGAGCACGTTTTTCCTCCGTAATGAACTTTCATTTTTTCAACTTTGGTCTTTGCAAGAAAGAAAACGGAGCCTAAAGATTCCCCTTAAAACAAAGCAGAGAGGGTGCCGCAGCCCACAGACCTCAGTTAAAACAGGCTCTTAAGCACCGGCAAGGCATTTGTGTTTTTCTCCGGTGCTACACGAAGCGCGTTGCGCGGGGAACACGACCGGTTGTATAATTTACAAATCACTTCAATTGCTTTAGCCTCTTAATATCACTAAATCTCTTTCTCCCTTCCCTTCCCCTCCCCCTTGTCTTTCCCTGCACTATATTTATACCTGGGAGGCTGCATTCAAGCATTTGGAGATGATGTTTCCTGTGGAAACCTTTGAATTATTTCAACAATTTCACAGCATGTTGCTTTTCTCTTCTGTTCCTCGCTGCCTTGTTCTGGTGATTGGTACTAACAGTAATAGGAAAAATGGTAAAGAAAACAATGCCAAGACCGCTCTGCCAGAGGAATCCTAACACAGCACAAAGATCTGATTTCAATTAGATCAGCTCGAGGGAAAGAAATGCTGCAGCGGGGAATTGATCCTCGGCTGAAGTCAGTCCCGTCGGGCTGGGGCTGCTGCCCGCGCAGGCAGAGGCTGCACAGCGGGACGTGCCCCACATACCCCCCGCCTCCCCTTGCCCCAAAAACTGACTTTCCAATCATCAAAATAGCAACAGATTGTTTGCCGGACTCCACTTTGCGCCAACGCTGCCAACAATCCGTGCGTCTAAACTCTTACAATGTATTTAATATGGGTTCCAGAAGACATAGATTTAGTAAAATATCTGAAGAAATCCCAGGCTGCTGTGTATGAAGATAATTAATTATGAACCCAAATCCTTACCCAAAGAAAAAGTTTGTCGTGTGTTTTTGTTTGGTTTGGTTTTTGTTTGTTTGTTTTGCATGTTTCTGTTTGTTTTGTTTGTGTGTGTGCGTGTGTGGTTTGGGGCTTTTTTTCCTCCTCTGAATGGAGACAATGATTTCCTGGTTTCTTCTACATTTTTAATACCGCACTTTTTAAAACTCTCAAACTATTGATACTTTTGCTGTAAACCCAGAGTCTCCTATGAAAGGTAATGAAGTGAGAGGCAGAATTAAGAATGCCCAGATGTGTTGTAGCACATAAGAACGGTTTACAAGGAAAATGCAAACCTGCCAGCAGACTAGCAGCGGGTTAGCTGTCTATATAAATATATTGTGCAGGAAACATATCGCCGAGCCTGGCTTCTGGACTTCAGTATGGGGCGTGTAAGCTCAGCTGCTACTGCCTGGGCTGAGAAAATGAGAATTTACTATTTTTATGATGGTTCAGAGCAGTTTACGCCATTCATCAGCAAGGAAGCTATGGTTGTTTCTCGAAGCTGGGTATATATGAAAGGCTCCTAATTACACGGAGTCGCTGGCCTGGACCTGATGTAGGGAAGGAAAAAGGTGTTTCTGTCCAGCCCGTTGTTAACTCTGCCTCTTCCTCCTGGGGTGTGCAGCCCAGCACCCCTCTCTTCACCCTCCTTACTCCTGTTTTGGGTGAGTGGGCCCCAGGGCAGATGAATTTGGATTCTTGAAAAAATCTGCCGCTCAATATAATTCTTACATTCTGAGCTTTTCTGCTAATATCACAAAGCAACTTTTTGTATAAGTACAATCCTCCATAGGTTATGTCTGAAGGATCAGGCACTCATTCTCACATGCTATTAGGTTGCAACAGAAATAGTCTGAAATATATGCAACAGAAATATACACATTCCCAGCTTTCCCTTAAATTAAATTTCCTACCCTGTTCCTCATGTGGGTATGGTCATTTTTAATTTAAATTTGTTAGAAACAGACATTAATTTTAAGGAGATTTCATAAATCCCATGCCAATGTTATAAAGCAAGCATGTAAATAGTATGTCAGTTTGCAGAAAGCCAGGCTTTAAAAAAATATGAAAGACCATAACACTGCTGACATTCTCATCATATGCTGAGATTTCTGTCCAAAGCTGCTTTCTGTCTCAGTGGCAAGGAGCAATTTCTGAGTAACAGAGATAAACAGATATGCAGAACCTCTGGGCTGTGTTTGGCAGCACACGCGAGTCAGCCGCCAGCCGGCTGCTCTGCGCTCAGCAGCTGTCCCCACGGCGGGGACACGCACCCTCCGCCCCTCGCACGGGCTGGGCAGGGATGGCAATGCCATTGCCCACAGAATCACCGACCCCAAACAACTTCTCCCTCCTTTCAGGTCTTCCCAGCTCTGCATCACTTGCAACCACAGCAAAGAGACAGAGGAGTGAACAAGGTGGGGGGACCAGTGCATCATTCTGACTGGAGATGGGCGGCTGTTTGCTGCAGTGTCCCCTCCAGAGCTTTACTCAGCCATTATTTAGATATTAAAGATAACAGGGATCTGTCCTTCTCCCGCGGGGAAACTTTCCACAGTGTCCTAAACCTCAAAGCGCCCTCCTCCAAGAGGCTGCACAACATAGTGATGGGGCTGCAACACACTTGCGCAGCTTTGTAACCCCCTGTTGCATGCAGTGAAGGGGTGGGAGCACTTAAAGCGAGCATTAAATTCAAGAGATGTTGTTCTCCCACTATAGAAGGAAGTTTCTATATGTAGGTCTGAGCACACCTGACGCTCATCCCCTGCCTGCACAGGCAGCTCAGGGTGTGGGGAGCCCGGGAGTGTTGCAGTGCAGTAGCTGCTGTCGCGATGTCTGTGTCTAAACTCACTCCAGCCTTCCCAAAACTCTGCTGCAATGCAGCTCCCATCAGGCACCACTTGGAGACAGCAGGAAAAAGAGGTATTATAATATTTCTCCTTTAAAACTTAGGAAAAATTGAGCTTGTCCAGAAAGAGCCCTTCTGCTGTCCAACTTGGGCTCCCTTATTTACAGAGCAACATTTATTTCTATTGCCCTCCTGCTTGTTGCTATTTCTAATATAGGGAAGCATTTTTTCATACCAAATGCCAGGGAAAAGTTTTCCTGGGCTGCTCAGCCCATCCCACAAGGACTGCTTTGTGTGCCATTTGGGGAAGCTGTAGGTCTGTAAGAAACAAACAAACACAAAAAATACAGGAGAATGTACTTAACATTTTGTTGCAGTCTTTGTAACTCCACACCAGAAGCTAAGTATTTGGAGCAGATAACCCAGCCATGCATAGATTCGGCTGTGATTTCTTTCAACATATTACTCTAATTTTCTCCTTTCCTATTGATCTGCAGGGTACCTCCTCTTCAAACCCCAGACAAATTGATCCTCTGAGTAACATCTGTGCACACTATTAATCTCTTTCACACATTTGACGTTCCACATTACTGGACACAGGACACACACTATGACTCGAGTGTTAATCAACTAATACCTGAAAATTAGGCTTGTGTCTACTGTATAAACATTGACAGACTATCCATCACCTGCCTGAGTGAATAAATGAATTTTGCCTTTGTTGCATCCATGATAGCACTCTGTAGGCTAGAATACTAACTGGGCTCAGAGGACATCGCACAGCGAGGCCAATGTGCAGCCACCACTGGGCAGCCACCTGTGCAGGATGGGGTACAGGTGGAGGGACGGGCTCTGGACCCCCACTTACTCCAGCAGACCACGCTGCTTCCAACTATGGCAACAGGCTTTTGTCAGTGTATTTTGGAGTTAAAAAAAAGGGTGGAAATCCATCGGCCAGATGGGCTAAGGCAAGTCCATAGATGCCCCAGGCTGCTGTCCAACTCAGGTCCCAGAAGGAAAATGGAAACGCTTAAACCACCACACGCACCATCCTCGATTTTACTGCGCATTAGCTGAGTGCTGGATGTTTGCCTCTGGTGCACAAGGTCCTGAACTCACAGCACTATCAAACCCTATTTCAATGCCTCCTGACAGGCAACGAGGTACTGCGTGCAATGCAAAATCCTGGACGTGGGTCTGTATTCCCCCTCCCTGTAACCATCGAAACAGATGGTTATTTCTTCCTAGGAGTTGGTAGAGCAATCTGATCGCAGTGTCTGATTGTGATCATTGCTGACTCTGACACCCTCCTGGCAGGCTCCTCTCTTCCGTTACGTCAACTTCCATTTAACAAAAAGGAAAGGGGAGAAGAGGACAGGCACAGCTGAAAAGTGGTGGGTTTGGGTCCCTGTTCGGGCTGGGTGGAAGCAGAATGGATCAATGGTCCCCACCCTCGGCACATGAAAAGGGCCAGAAAGATTCTGACTGAGTTTAATAAAAGGTGATTGCGCCTTAGCTCTGCAGCATTGTTTCTGGGTAGGGCAAAGCTGCTCAAACCATCCTTGTTCCTTTTTCTCCAAGTGGCTTTCTTGGAAGAGGAAATTTACCCAGGGAGGGTCTCTTGTCACAGCTTCCTGAAAGCATCTAAAAAATCTGAAAAATTAAATCTATGAGGTTATATGGCAACTAAAAAGTGAAACATTGTATCTACAGAAATTAAGCTGTTGTGGTTTTGATGGATGCCTAAAAGCTTTGGGAGAAAAATTCCAATGAAAAAACAACCTTTGCGAGTAACAAAAATAATTTCCTCCTCACCAGGAGAGATGAATTCACTTACATTCCGCTCTCAGGCTGGAATTCTTCATGCTCCATCTTTTCCTAATAGTATTTATTTTTAATTTTTGAGAGTTTTTTGCAAAGCAGGGCAGCAAGGGAGAGGCCCCACAGTCGATGGGGAGAGGAGTCCACACTGAAGAAAGGTTGGTGGAAGAGCATGTTAGAGCAGGTTGGGCTCCATAAGTCAGAATCAATCACTGTAGCTGCTCACGAGGTGAAAGAAAATCATTTCTAATTCCTGTCTTTGATGAGGCTAAATCACTCTGGAGCTGCCAGTCTCCCTCCCGACTTCGCAGGAACCCCAGCATAACTGTGTTCTTAATACAGGTAGCTCAGGTAAAGCACTAAAGGTGGGATGGGTGGTTTTCTGTACTTGCTGGCTTATCACCACATCTCCCCGTGCCAGTGGTCCCTTCACTTCTGCATGTTAGTTCAGTCTTCACTGATGCCTCCAGTCAACATGGGAGTACGAATAATGACAAAATATAAATATGTCAGCAGCAGGTAAAGAATAACAGTGATATTAAAAAGCCTAAAAAAACCCAGCTGCAAAGAAAACAAGATAGCTTCCCACATATATTTATACAGACACATGCACCTACACAAGATCGAATATTCCATCTAAAATGACTCCATGAAGACACTGAGGGCATTAAAAATTCAAGCTCTTGGAAGTCCACACAATTCACACTCTAGTCAGCCAAAGGTGGACATGAGGGACATAAAAGACACAAGCATTTAATCTAGATATTGCTCATGCAATTACTCCGTAAGAAAGCACATGTAGCTTATGTATTCCAGAGAAGCCTAATTTTTCCATGAAAAATGTCTCAAGCTCCAAATACACTGAGTCTAAAACAGCTCTGCACATCCCTAATCCTGTTATCTGCTACCCAGAAGATAATCCTGTAATTTGCTACCTGTCTGCTATGCCCTGGATCAGACAACTCTGCACCTGGAGTGCATTGAACTGTCTCCTGCGAGAGGGGACATATGGATTTGAACCACTCAAAAAGGGCACTGAACTGTGATTTCCCCCAACCCACAGGGTGCTGTCACCTTTAGGTGGTGGTATGGAAGGATAACAGCCTATTATCCCTGTTTTTCTAAACAGAAAATATTTGCCATCTAAGAAGTCTCTGCACAAGTAGGCAAAGGTGCTATACTGAAGTCCAGAGAAGTGCCTGGGTGGTAGGAACCAAGAATCATCCCTATGCACACTGCTTTTCATTTAGGAAAGAACAGCTAATACAACTGGTCAAAACTAGTTACCAAAATTCCCTCCATCACACCAAATATCAACAGGAGGCATCTAACTATTCCCACGAGCAGCTGGGGAGCTCACACACGTGTCCAGGCTGCTGGACTCCTCTGAGAAACTAAGCGTATAAAGAATAGAAAACATCAAATGTAATGTCTGCATTCCTTATCGGTCCTCATGCCCACAGAGTGCTGATCTGCACTGGGATGAGGGGCTGATTATAAACAAAACAGAAAAACGTTCTTTGAAATATATCTCATTCCCTGCACCTACTCTCTGTGCATCCCCGAGAAGAGTTCCTTGTATCAGCTGATGTGGTAGGTGAACCGTGAAAAAAAATCCCTGGTTTTGCTTAAAGTGATTCTATTAGGGCCTGAAATGACTGGGTGAAACATGAGTAAGGGAAATCATCGTAGAAACACAACAGCTGGGCTGCGTGACATCACTTGCAGGAATCAAAGGAAATGAGCTTATAAGTTATGCAAAAAAAACCCCTTTTTGTTTGTCTGCTTATAAAGTTGGAGTTTGCTTCCTGAATGACAAGAACGAAAAAGCTTTGAAAAATTTGGACCTGATATTTTGCTCTTTTAGGTAAATCGTTTTGCATTCATTGAAGCTGACAAGGAAATAAAAAGCCTGAAATCCTTTCTGTTTGCTGTGCATGAAGACGAGTTATTGCAGAAGCAAAAGTACCACATGCTTCCAACAAAAACACAGTAGTGCACAATCTAAAAAGTTATAAAAAAAAAAGGATGCAGTGGTTAACATTTTTATTATTGTTGCTGTCATTTGTTTGCATGTTTCGACCTTATTGGATAGCTTATCAGTAACTAGTTCGACACAGACATCATGTTTATTGTCAAGGGATATCAAATAAATGATAAATAACTGCTTTTAGAGTTCAAAGAGCATAAAAATAACACAAGCCAGGATATTTACTGCAAAGGCTTCTGCCTCATGTTTAGCTCACTCGCTTGTGCCTTACTCCAAATGTGCCTGAATCTTTAAGCCACAGCCCAGGAGACAAATCAGAAACTAAGGAAGCATTGCAGACGGACAGACAGAATTCTAGTTCCTCCATGCTCAGTAGTATGGGTATGTTAGGAGTTGGCTTCAAGGTACTGCACTTAATTATTTAACAAAAAATAATTTCCTAAATAAGGACATTTCTTACCCTGCTCCAGTTACTGCTGGAGGGGTAAACAAACATTTTTGATGGATTCCTTTTTTCACAAAAACAGAAAATAAGAGCTATCAATTCAGAGAGCTGGGATGGGATTCATGCAGCTGCAGCCATCACCTGGGATCCCCCTTCATCATTAAGAAGATAAGAGCATCTCCTGAAGCAACCTGGTGTAACCCAAAGTGCATCTTAGAAAGGTGACACGATCACCTTCAGGAGGGGTGAGTTCCCTCTCGATTATACATAGTCTAGATAACTGCAGTGGATTTTCTTTAGCAAAAACTACAAAACAAAGTACTTTTACCTTCGGTGCTTCTGTGACACAGCTCACTTACATCCACGGTGGTCCTTGCTCTTGGTCGCATCCCTGATTTCCCTCCAGATGGATGTATCCCCATGTTTTTTACCCCAACATGCCCAGCCTCGTGTCTGTGTGTCTGTCTCCCAGGTTTGGTTCCTGCCTCACACCATGCCACTCTTATTCCAGTTTACAAGGCTGTGGCCTCAAACACGTTATCATTAAAAAAGTGTCCACTGTAAAGATTGCCTCATAAAAAAAAAACCCACTCTGTTCACAAATAAATTAAGAATGTGCTTAAATCCCAGTGAAAGCAACGGAACATAAGCATGTGCTGAAAGCCTTTCCTGCATGGGGGCCTATTGCCTCCCTCTTCCTAAAACCTATTTCGGTGGAGCTCGTATTTCTTGTTGGCAAGAGCTTAAAAATGAAAAGAAGGAAAAAACTTTCCCATAAAAGTTGAACTTAATAAACCACTCTTGCATCCTTAATTGCCATATTTTTGTGCATTGATGCAAATACTTATTAATGAACCTTTTTAAGGAAAAGCTTACATTTGATATCAAAAAATATATAACCAAATGAGGTTGCATGGTTTTACAACATAATGTTTTGCAAAGTAAATCAACCTAGATAGTTGGAATGTGGGTGAATGTTTTGCTTCCAAATGGAGAATGATTACAATATATGGGGGGTGGTTGTCTTGCCAACTTCCTTTTAATCAACTCTTTTTTTTATATGAAATGAAGGCCATGAAACATCTTTAAACTGCAAGCAATCTCTTGCTTTACTCAAACAAGAACAAGGCAGCTTTTTTTTTTAAGTGGGTAAAGGAATCCACTGATGTAATAAATTTATCCATGTATTTCAAGTATAACTTGGAGCCAGTCTAGTTATAAACTCCTTAAGATCAAGGTTCATCATAAAACTGGGCCCTACCTTTATTTTCGTAATACTAGCGGTTGCCACTAGAATTCCTGAACCCCTTCTTCACACCATCTGGAATGCATACACGAGCAAGTTTATGATGAAAAATATACTGTGCACTAGAGCTGGCCTTTTTTAGGGTAAAAGCAACTACAAAGGCAGTAATGTGCAGGAATTGTACATTTATTTTATTACAAGAACCATGTTCTTTTTCTTTTGCTCTAACCAAGATAGATCATAGACGCAAGCTTTGCAAATGAATACTACAGTATATGTTCAGCTTTGTGCTATCTGGAAATAAAAAGGACACACCTAATAGCTTTATCTACTTAATTCTGTCACTGTTTAATTAGTTACATAGAGTTTCAGTCTGGGTCAGCTGTTATGTCCAAGGTCAGTCTGTGGCAGGTTGTGTGCCATGTGTCACCCTGATACCTCACCAGTCAGAACTTCCATTACAGTTATAGTGGGACAACAGGTAGCGAAATTCACTTTGGTGACTTCCCTAGTGTCATTGCAGTTGACAAGTGCTACCTCTGGTCACCTTAAGAGTTTGCTCATGTTTGCCACAAATCAATTCCTAATCAAAGTGCATTTCCATACTATGTGTTTTTTTATTTTTTATTTTTTATTTTTTTTAGCAAGAGCAGTGTGAGAGATACCACCTTTCTTTAACTTTTTTTCATATTTTCAGCCCAAGTGTACTAACTCTTTCTCAGACTAAAAACAGTAAAATAAAATCCTAAATTTCAGATTAGGATTCTAATTCAGGAAAGTCCTTAATCATGTGCTCGACAGAAAGACCACGTGTCATTTTCAGCAAAGTCAGTGTCCAGACATCATGTGTTGTTCGGCACCTTGAATGAATTGAAGTCAAGGTGAATTAAGCACGTGTTTTAAATCAGGTCTGTGCTTAAGTGCTTTCTTGAACAATGATGGAGTTGAGCTGAAGTTCTGACTTGGGGCTGTTAAGGGCCACTTTTTGCTCCTTCAGCTGAGAAAGGAGATCATCCAGCCACAAATGTCTTTTCAGTGGAGGCATCTGCTTTATCATTTCCTAGTCCAACATACAAGCATCAGCTTTCTAATTTGGTGAAATAACGGAGGGTCATTCTCAGTCTGCATGGCCAGAGCCCATGAATAAAGTCTCTTTGTAACAGCACAAGAATGCTACGAGCTTCACAAATACAAGCACTCAAAAGATAAGAGCACCAGATATCCAGCTGCCTGTGCACCCTTCCTTTCCTCCCCAGCACAGCCTCTCTCCGTCTATATTTTGAGGAGCTCACCAACACCGTGGTCCAGCAACAGGGAGGTGAAATGAGTGATGCCACTAACAAACGTGTGCACACACAGGGAATCCACTTGTTCCTTTGCTCTTCTCCTGTTATTGAGCAGCACAGATTTCCTTTCTGTCCTGCTCTCTTCTTTGGGTTCTCTGATATAACTCTGCCATAATTCTAAAAATGCCTGGGACACCATTGGGTCCCCCCAAAGGGCTGGCACATCGGCAGCTCCCTGCAGCTCTCCCATGTCCACCAGTCACTGGCTGCTATTGAAACCAGCCCAGCTCCCGACTGCTCCGCGCAGGAAATCTTTCCCAACAGCAGTCCTATTTTCAACAGTAACTGCCAAAGCCGAGCCAAGGCCATGCACAAAAAGCCTAGTTTACCAGATGAATTCCCACAAAACACAAGTGACGCTATTCAGGATCTCATAAGCGGTAGGTCAGGGAATAAGGTGTTAGGACTCCTAAAGTTTAGCAGGAGGGAGCTGCTTGTCCCCTGGCCACGGGCTGCCTGCAGTACTGCAGGGCTAATTGCTACGCATTCCTCAGCCATGATGTCACTGGATCACCATGCTAACTCTTTCCCTCCTATGGATGGAGGCAACTTGTGGTGTATCATTGAGATGCCCAAAAATATATGTGCTGACCCTTTAAAAAAAAAAGTCTTTTACCATATACCTAGCAAAGCCAAACTAAATGAAGCTGAGGTCTCTGTCCAGCATTTGGAAGCCAGTTAAAATAGGAAATCAGTGTTTCTCTAAATACACAGAGTATATTACCTTGGTCATAAAACTGGGGACTTTCAAATCTAATTTGTTCAGCACTAGCGCTGTTGAAGGCTGGGAAGTGTTCCAGAGGAAATCACCTCCACGCAAACAGAGATTAGCAGCTCCCCATTGCAGACATATGGAAATGATTGCCTATATTCTCCGGTAATTGTGGCTGTATTACATTCAAATCCTGTTTTCAATTTTCTTAAACTTCTAGACTGATTGTGTTATTAAATCATGCTGGCTGATGTGTTTAATAAGGACCTATTAAATGTTTATAAAATTAGGGAAATAAATACGGGCTTTTAGTCAGATTGTGTGATGGATCTGGTAACTTATTGTTAAAAGTACCGCTGGTAAAAACGTGTCTAAAAAAATAGATGTAAAGGCTCCCTGTAAAATAAGAAACCCAATATTTGATTTCCAAAATGATATTCACAGATGTTCAGAGAGAGAAGAGGAGCCCAATTAGAAAGATCTCACGGAGCAGTGGGAAGAAGCGCTTCCTCCGCAGGGTGACAGGTCCCAGTTGTGGACAGTGCTGAGAGGGCACAGGTCAGCCCATGAGTGGCCATGGTGGCCCAGGGTGGCTGCATGGGCACCTGAGTGGCCCCAGCGCTGGCGTTTCAGCAGCGTGTGAGGCCACGAACCACGCTGGTCACCTCTGAGCTGCGGGTGGCAAGAGCCTCCCGTGGCCCCACTGTCCCCTCTCTACCTACAAACCGTCACCTTAAATAGTTAAAGAGCTCCAAGGTACCACGTCAGAAAATTTGGCAAGACAATTTATATATATATATTTATTATTTATTTAAATCCAGGGACATGTGTCTGACACAGAAGAGATCTAAAGGATCGCTCCGTGCCTTCTCCTTCATCCCACCACCCTTCTGCCAGTGCCTGCATTCCCATGCAGTGCTGCCCACAGCCAGAGACAAAGCCTTTGTCTCACAGTTAGTAACCCTGGTAGCTCCTTGCATGCCTAGTGTTGCTTTTTGGAGGTAACCTTCTGTTTTTAAGAGCTAGTTCTGCGCTTGCTTCACTCTCAGTGCCTTTACAATAGCTCTCACCTGGCTGTGAACGCGCATGCATCTAACTTGTTTTCACCATGGTACACATGCTAAAGTAATTTTGCCCTCTGTCTTAAGGGCAAACATGAACCTGTTTTCTCCAGCAAATTAATCTTTTATTTTATTCCTTTTTTGAGGGAGGGGGGTGAAGAGTAAGGGGGATTATAAATTAATTAATCGTTGAGTTTTTCAGCATAAAATGCACTGCATCATTATCTTTGCATAAACACACCATCTTTTAAAAAATATAACTAGCCCATAACATCATAGTTACAGAATATTATCAAGTAATGAGGAACTTGCATGGTTCACATTAGAGACTTTGAAAGGTTTGAAGAGAATTGGATATAAGGTTAATATTTGGCAGAGCCTTGTAAATAGCCTGATTGTTATTTTATATTGGCTGAAGTATAAAAATCTGTGTTGCGTGCCAGCAAAACCGAGTGGTGTGGCCAGGTAGTTACATGGCTCTGTTGTTCGCCTGTTTCATGTAGGAATGTTCTTGCTCTCAGTAGGTTATTTTTTGTGTGTCTGCTTATACTCAGCTAAAATAGAGCAAGGACCCAGCACGGCAATTATTTTTACTAAATTTTGTTGGTCTGCCCTCAGGGGACCTTCTCCCAGTTTAATTGTTGGAGGGATTGTTGCCTTCTGGGATTTTATTTCAAAATGTTCTTGTTAGAATTTGCTTTCTTAACAGGGTAAGGGCTTTTATTTTAAAAAATTTAATCCCTTTTTAATACACATTAAAAAAAATGCATAAAACATTGTGTCCTGAAATTAATAGAGGTGTCTCTTGATGCATAGATTTCTAAATTATTTGTCTAAAGATATGCTTGGAATTGATTATATTAAAGAGGCATAAATCTCCTGCCCCCCTCCTCCATGCAGGAGGTTTGGAAGCGAATTCAAGCAACCCAACTGCATTTTAAGTTAAGACAAACATGGGAGAGATCATTTGTCTCTAGTTGTACATGAAATAGCTTATAATAGTTGCAGCTGAGTACATGAAGTAAATGTTAGAACCCCTTGGATATAAATCCCAGCATCGTCCTACAAAGATATTTCATTTATGCATCTGACAGGATTCACCCATAAATAATAATAGGAGAAAAATCCAAATTTATAAGCTGCTATTTCTGGATTTATTTTTAACGTGACTGAATATTCGTCCCAGTTCTACAGCAGGCACTACATTAAGCAGAGCGCGGGCAATCTGGTTGAAATCAACAGAAAGAAAATAAATACTGAAATGTGCCCTTGTTCAGCCACAACCGGTCAGAGTCGAGGGACACGCTCCACATGAGAGCAGATATCATCCTGCCACATAATTCAAAGAAACTGGGGAGTCACGTAACCTATTTTGCTATTTTTAGGTTAGTCGCAGTTTTTGTTTGTTTGAGGGAAGCTCTCCCCTTTCTCAAACATACGGTTCTTCCCCCATTCCCTTATATCTCATCTACAGGCTATGAAACCTTTGTGGGCTAAATCTCGGCTTGTGTGAATTGGCATCCTGCACCGAAATCAGCAGAGCGGTGCTGGGGTCTCACTCACAGACTCTCTGTGACAGTCTACCTGCTAATTTCTTTTAGAGAAAAGAGTGGATGAGGTCAGACTTTATTCCCCGCTTCCTCCTCCTCTGCTGTTTTTTGCAGTTAACCCAGCATCTGTAATTAATCTGATAGTCACTGCCTCCTTCATTGTCTCCCCCTCCCTTTTCTGCCCCCCTAGGGAGGTTTGGAAGGAAAGCAAGCTAAACATGAACATGCAGGTAGCTGAGTTCACCCTATATGTCAAAGCACTTTTTTCCACCCAAAATAAAAACAGTGTGTGGACCAAAACTCTGAAAGGTAAATAAGACCCTTGAGCCTCTAGAAGTAAACTCATCAATTAGAGCATTTGAAAAGCCTGGATGTCCGTTGTCAGGTATAATGTTAACAGTTTAGCCCATATACTGGGCTCATTCATTAATTAACAACGAAGCAGCATTATGACCATCAACCCAAATCTTTAAAATCCTCTACCTTAGGATGGAAAGCGCAAACATCTGCGCTGATCCTCGCAAGCCCTCGCAGTGTTACTGAGCTGTACACTCACAGCGAGTTTGGGAGGCCTCAGCCAAGAGTCCACATCACACAGCAGCCACACGTAACGCAACATAATTTTTCCCAATTAGTTGTCTCTCTTCAGGAAAGGCCCGAGGCAGATGCAGCAGACAGATCCCTAGAGAGAGCGGTCCGTCTAGGTAGGCTTGAGATCACTGGCAGATCAGTGAGACTGTCTGTATGTGCGTGTGTATAGAGAACAGGGATGGGGATAGCTCACAATACAGCCAGTCTTCAATAATCCCAGCTCTTACACAAGGAAAAAATATCAGAAATTCATGTTATTATTCAGGACAAACAAACCTCAAGTAGCAGCTGTTTAAAAATTTCTTCTTATTTGATGCAGAATCAAACTGAGGAGGTAAAGTTCAGAGAAAAAAACAAATCAAACCAAAACAAAGCACCACCCCTCTCCAAAAAAAATGAGAAAGACTCTAAGTTTGGTTTTAGGGTTTGAGCTGTTTTTATAAGATGGAAATAGCAGCCAGGCTGGCTGAGGAGTGCAGGAGGCTGGCGGCAGCCTGTGATGCAGCGGCACCCGCAGCACAGGCACCCTTGCCCCGTTACGTTCTGCTGCACCCAAGGCAAACCACTCCCACCCTGTCCCAGGTCTCGTGTCCGTAAGAACAGGGTGGGCACTGATGCACGTGGGTGGTTCACCCCACGGCATCGTTAGCTGTGAGCAGCGAACGTCCACATGGTTCTTTGAACATGAAAGTGCCACTTGACCATCATTCAATCAAAAACACTTTCTGTTCTTCTAAGAGCATTTGTATTATTTCCATCAGATTTCTCAGTATCCAAAACTACAAGGGAGACTCTCATCACACAAAGACCAGCAAAGTCAATGGCAACATTTCCACTGAATTTGGCCAACTGGATCGTTATGCTGGGAGTGGAAGAGTCTTCTCTTGGCTCGGTGCTGCAGTGCTACCACCGCCAACCCTTACACCAGGGGTATATTAGACAAATTGGAGGAGTAGAGAGAAGACAACATGTGAAATGAGTTAACTCATGGAGATCATAGCCAGCAGATATTGGTCTACGTCTTCTGCTATGGTGTCTTCAATGATTTCAGAGAAGTTACCTTTGTGTTGAGGAAGAAGACTGCAGGATGCAGAGAACCGGTGTATGTCATTGTGATGAACCCAGGTGACACTTGGTGACACTCTTGCTTGCCCAGGTCCTGGGAGACAGCAAGGCGTCCTCAAACACGGTGTCACTGGGAATAGAAATTCTACTATCTGATCCTGAGTAAAAGCCTGGCAGAATGAACAACAAGATAGCAAGAAGAAAAAGCTTTTGAAAGTTTTGAAAACAGGGTTGTTTTCAGACAGTGCATGCAGAGAGAAAAAAATCATTTTTCAAGTAAATGTACTGGGTAGAATCAAGGCTGGGGATGAGACGGGGCTATGTGTGTGCACGAGTGTGGGAAGCAGTGGTATTTGGCACAGATGTCTTAAAAAATTGCTCAGGCTGTTCGGGGATGGTATGCAGCACTTTATTGCTTTGGCTCAGCTGTTCTATTGCACAAGTGACAGCTAAAGGCTCTGAAAAAGAAGGGAAGAATGGAAAAGTGAAAGGTGGAGAAGCTTCGAGTTTTATGTCAGGGCAATGTCAAGCTAGAGAAGTGAGAGAGATGATGTAATAGGTGGGGGAGAGAGAGAGAAAGAAGGTTAATGGGGAACTGTAAAATTTCAAATGCGGTATTTTATTACAGTATTGAAACCAATCCTTACAGTTTAACAATAGGACTGGCATGGAATAGCTTAGTGGCATGAGCCAGCAGTGCCAGGAGGATTTATGATTATATTTTTTTCCTTTTTTAATATTGCAGAAGGAAAGCCTCAGTCTTGTTTGGGTTGAGAAGCCTCAAGCCTGGTAAACTGGAGCATGCTTGGAAATGCTGGCCACTGGAAATCCGCCTGGGCTCACCGCTCCAGGGGAGGGAGCCAGGGCTGTCGGGTATTTTCTGGAGTTTATTGTTTCCTTCAGATGCAAAAGAGAAAAAGGGGCAGAGAAAGCAGGAGCAGAGCTACCTGTGGTCAGATCCTTGGGAAGAGGATCCCACTTGAGGTGCCTCAGAGAGCAGGGAGTCTTCTCCAGGCTGCCCCTAGCCCATCCTCAAATGACAGAGGTGCTGCCAAAAAAGCCTTGTGAGCCCAGACAGGGTGGAGCTGGGCTCTTTATGAATCTGGTTTGTGGCCCAGAGCATTGCACAATAATAAGCAGCTTGTGTGGTCGTAGGAGGCTTTTCCCAGCCTCAGACACAGGGATTGAAATGATTTCCTGTGCTGATGGTCAGTGCTGGATCTATAATCATGTCAGTCCCATCTATGCCAACAGACTTCAGTGACACTCGATGCCAAGGTGACTCTGTAGGTAGGACTGCAGGGCAGGAGGAAATTCTACATGGGGAGAGCTGGCAGGGAACCGTAAAGGGGTTGAAAAAGCCCAAAGATGAGTGAAGCAGGTAAGTGTGTTGGGAATATGGGCTTGAAATCAGCCTCAGAGTAAATTTTAGAAATGTTCACAAAATAACCAAAGCTATTTATCTCAGAAGGTGCATCAACATATACATTTCTTTTTCAGTGGGAAGATTGTTTACCAACACATCTGTAACCTGGATGAATCCTAAGGAAGAAAAGCAAGAGCCTTCTCTGTTCTTTCCCTCTCTTGCAGAGGAGACACAATCCTGAGGTTAAATTCCAGCTGACATCCCTGTCCCCAGTGCAGCCAGTTCATCTGAGGAACTCATCAGCTCCCGAGTACAAGCTAACAAGGAAACTCTTTATGTGCCTCTGCTGCATCCTGCTCTGATCTGTTTATAACTTAAAAAATAGAAAGATAAATGAAAAAGTAAGTCCCATGCCATCACAACCACTGTTTCTGGGAGGAGCAAGAGCACTTTCAGGCACAGTGGAGTAGCGGACAAATGCCCTGAGCTTATGTACTTGTTGAAGGGAAAGTAAAAAATGGTCAGAAAAGACGTGTGGGGCCTGGGCCACCTTACAGAGGTGGCAGAGGGAGGTTCCATGAGCCTCCAGCACAGGGACATCCATGCACTGCGTATTCGAAGAGGCAGATACAGTTTGTAAGGACTGTCAGGGGAATATCACTGTGAAAGGCTGTGGCCACTTGCCGTGGATCTGAACATTAGCACAGCACTTCCAAGTTGCTCACTGGAAATTTCAATTTTTTATGTTTTAAAATGTTATCTTTTCACAACCATGTGTTACCTTTCTAATGGATCTGTGCACACACACAGGAAGAGAAAGTGGCTCCTGCGTTCCCTTTTCCTCACAGGAGACGCCACAACTTTTTATCCATGCAGGGGGTGAAAGGCTGTAGCTCATGCTCTGAAGACCCAGCTCCTTTCCCCTTCATGCAAGGGCCACATTCTGCCCTGAAGCTCCTTTGAATTGCTTTGGTTCAGGCACGGTGCCACGTGGGAGGACCTGCGTGCACACCAACCTCACCTTCAGTCCTGGGAACACCAGCCACATGTCCCCTGACTCCTGTGCATCTCACACCTGAGGCTGGTCCTGGTGCTCCAGGTGAGGTGACAGTTTTGCAGCCAAAGCCCCAGGACCCTCCTGTGCCACAGGCAGTGCTGTCCCCTCCCCATCGCAAGCGAGAGGTGATATTCTGCAGAGCAGCTTGCCATTCTCCAGTTTCCCTTAGTGACCAAGCTACATATGTTCAGAAAACCGAATTTATGTCGGTGGCTCGTTGTTGCCAGCCAGAAGATTCAGCCTGATTTGTATATAGTTCTGCATAAATTCCTCGTTAACCTTTACAACCATCTGGAGCGGGAGTCGCTCCTTGTATCACAGCAGACCACAGCAATGGCAACAAGCGTAACCGAAACCGTCGGGCTTTACGAGGCTGTGCCAGGCACCTCATCAAGAGCTGGAGTAGGGGGGTGAAGGGAAAAACCTCCTCTGCAGAGTCCCCGGCCAGCACCCACCGCTGCAGTCATCCCACCCAGCCCAGTCCAGAGGGAAGAACAGCCCCACGTTGGTGCTTTCCCCGGAGGGAAGGGGCTGTTATTGTTCGTCTCCCTCCGTAGCACAAACCCTCTACCTTCTGTCACTCTGTTTAAGAACAGGCAGCCACTTAATGCAAGGCTGCCGAGGCTCCGACGGCAGCCGCACGCTTAATGCTTCAATTTCCACATTTTATTTTATATGTAATTTAAAGCCCATGGTGCCTTAATTGTAAAATAGACCTTATTAAAATAATAGCTTGAGAAGCAGTGGGGTACCCTGCACGGCAGAATGAAGCTTTCTATCTTAACTGCTGTTTACAAGGATTTAAAAGAGATACAAGCAAAATAGAGTTGTAGAGATGTTTCCAATGTGAGCGATGGACCAAAGACCACTGGATAATGATAATTAAGCCTCTTTCCTTTTTCTTCCCCTCACCCCACCATGTTATCACTTGCTCTCTTTAGATATCCAGAGCACACCCTTCACGGCATTTATGATTGATGATGCAGTATGGATACTTTGGTACCAGTAGGCAGTGCAGGGTTTTGATTAATGATGTCAGGGGCACTCCCAGAAGACCAATGGCAAACATTATCAGAAAACAACTAACATTACTAGGAAAACCGCAGAGCCCTATGAGTTTGGAGTAGTCTTTCTTATCTAAAATCACCCTTCTACGGCCCAGACTCTACTTTCTGGAGACAACCCGTGGGAGATGGAGGGTACAGTCACAAATCTCTGAACTGCCTTTAAACTCTCTCCATCTTGGCCCATGCAATGGACAGAGGTAGCCCCAGCGTAAGTCGGGGGTCCCTCAGGGCTGCTTTGATTTATGTTGTGCCTCAGGTCTCCCAGGTTATGAATGAGGAGGCTGTGATCAACCACCTTGCCACACCTGATCTTTCTGGAGGGTGGAGGTTGAGAACAGGCTGGTACAGCATCCTCGGGCCGGGGGGGGTGGTATTAGCTCTGGGTACCCTAACCAGCCTTGTCTGAACAAACACTGTGCTGGTGGAGGAGCAGAGAGGCCACAGGGTAACTTGGAATAAACTGCCCATTGTGTTTGGCCCAATAGTTTCATTTCAGCTTCATGTGCTGCAGACACACTGAGGCTTAGGAAGGTGGTTGTTGGAGGTTTTTTTTGGTCCCCCCCGCCTCGACCCTCTACTGTCTGTGTTGTACCCGCTTCCTCTTGAGTCTGCAAGCCTTGGCAGGATTTCGTTGCCCATTCAAAGGGCATGTGCATTCTTCCTGTCAGACTTCAGTCGGACGTTTCTACTCTCCTAGACTGAAAGATGAAACAGGAGGCACAGTGCCCCGGGGTCTGCATGCTGTGGCTTCTGAAGCCTGTCTTGCTGCCAGCATGAGCAGTCAGCGTTCACGCTGTAGAGCTGGGTGACTGCACTTCTCCTGCACTCACAGCAGCCCTACTGACTGTTCTCCTAGTGATGAAAAGCCCTTAAAAACAAACCAAAACCAAACAAAAACCAGCTGTGGCTCTGTGGACATACTTCAGCAGCATCAGCAGACTGATCCTATGGAGTAGCTGTTGCTGCCTGGGTTTGAAGGCCCTCTTAGCATCTGGACTTTTGGACATCTCCACCACCATGATCTGTGCCATAAGCACATCCACGTGTTGTCTCCCCTAGAGCCACAGCGAGCAGGGAGCCCATTTGTCCCCTGCCTTTCCACTAGCGCAGCGACACTGCCTGCAGGAACCCAGCGTCCATTGCAAGGGAGCACGGACACTTCTCAGGCTGGAGGTGCTGCGGGGCAGCATCTCAAAGAGCACAAGCCATGCTGGGCTGCTGTCCACACATCATCGCCAGCGTGGTCCAGGACCTCATGCTTTCAAAGCCCTGGAGAAGATGACAGGGGCTCCTGTAGAGCCTGGGCTGCTCATGAGGAGCTGCACACCCCAGAAGAAACAGAAGTGGGGCCAGACCTCACCCTGCCAAGAAAAGCCCCATCTGGGGCACCACGTGCTGCCAGAAGCTGTAACCGGGCACCAGCAGCTGCATTACAGCCGCTTGCTGTGTGGCAGTGCAGGGGTTGGAGGAAGGGGTGCATGTGCCAAAGGTCTCGGTGCAGATCTAGGGATGGAGGTGACAGGGAGAGGCACACATGGCAGCTGAGATTTTGGGTGCTGAGAGTGCACACGGGTCCGCAGCACACCCCCCCACCTACATGCTGCCCACAAAGGCCATTCCCTGAGTGCCACTTCCAACTTTCCAAACCCATCAGCAGATTCACACAGCTGCTATTTAAAAATAAAATAAAAATCATTTAAAAAAAAAACCACAGGAGAAATATTTCCTTTTTTTTATCCTCTAACAGTAACATTTCCCCTCCCAGCATTCACACTGGCTGGGGGCCCATGGCTGGATTATTTAGTCTGACTCCTGAAGCAGGAACAGATTTACAATTCAAATTCTCATGAAACAGCAGGGCTAGAAACTTTATCAAACTTTATATTATTGGAAAGAAGAAATTCGGGCTAACTGCCTTTAAAGCTGGGATATCTTTACTGTATAAAGAACTTACTTGATGCTGTCTTTCAGGTGTGTTTAAAATGTATTAGTACTTTTCCTCATCATTCTCACCCTGATAAAGAGCTAAGACCCCACAACTTTTAAGGAGGGATTTTAAAAACAGTCTGAATAAATTTTAAAATGTATAGTAAAAAATTAAAAATACTTTTAAAAATTAAAATATTTCTGAAGTGTGTACTCCAATCTAGCATAGGATGTATATGCAGTACCTGCTCAACATGAGGGGCAAAGCCCCATCCTTTGCCAGGGCTTGCAGATCAGACACACTGGGGTCTGTAACAAAGATTACTACTAATAATAGTTCAGACCCTGGTCATTTCCAACCAGTAGCCACCTACAGCAAGGAGGAGCTGAAGGGCCTCAAGGCACAGGTCTGTGGCAGAGGGAATGTTTATCACTGATAAATCATTGTCTTCCCCTCAACAATGCACTTTGGAAGCTGGTATAAAATTCTTACTGCACTCCCTCCTTGAAAGATCCCACCAGTTAACTTCAGTGACCAAGTGATCAGAGTCAACTGGCAAGAACTTCAACATCAGAAGCCAACAAATGCATACCTACATTATATTTACTGTATATTTATATACTTACACGTTGAAATGTAACACATCTCCAGGTAAGGGTCTTGGTAAAATATTGGGAACATCCGTTTTTTTCTTAGAATATAATATGTCATTTATAGAAAGTGAAACATTTTCCAAATATATTTGACCTTATTAAAAAATCTTATTTTAGTGAATGCTTCAGATTTTTTTATTAATATTTTTATCATGATTATGTCCCAATTCACTAATGAACTCTGAATTTGAGTAGACTGTTCTTAAAGGGGAAAATGTAACTGAAACAGCAAAACAGTTCATTCTGAACTCTGCAAATTGATAGCAGATTCTCATTTTTAACATCTTACACAAAATGACTGTTCTGGGGGAAGAGAGGAGAAGAATGATTTTTCTTTGACCTGCTCTGGCCAAGTTTTATTGTAAAACAATACAGCATCACTACAATGTACCTGGAATCCAAAATAAATGTGTCTGCCTTGCAATATCTCTGCAGGAATTATCAGTAATACTATATGTTCCAGTTTCAGATGGTTCTAATCAATCTTTTAGTATCTTACATGTCTGCCTATTAAGCTAGAGATGATCACTTGGACTCTGAACCCTCTCTTTCTTTGTAAAATCATCTTGAGTAATATTAAATCATGTTGTTGGAGCCCTGGAATTTCTGGGTTTCATCAACAATTGCCCTCATCTTTCACATGGTAAAGTTAAGGAAATATCTGGTAACATTTTAATCCCACGTTATTCAATGTGGCTTGTGTAGGTGTGGTGCAATCGAGCCCTACATAGGAAAGGCTGATTTGAAGTCCTGGCAGAGCGATTAGCTAATTCCCAAAAGATATGGATATAAATTTCTCCTAGGCACATCTGCCCTATCTGCTTTTAATTTTGAAACACCAGCTTTAATTTAGAAAGCGTACTGTAAGCTCCCCCTTTTGTGAACGAGAATGACATAATTTGCTGAGCAAAGACCCAGAGCCAAGTTTTTTGTCTGAAGTAATCAATGAGTAGTAACCAACAGACGAATGTTCCTTCACTAATTCTCTTCTGCCTTCGCAGGTTATTGCGCCGTGTGGGTTGTGTCTTAATGGAGAGGCTGGGCTGGGCAGCCCTCCCCTCCTTTCCAGAGATCACCTCCTCTCACATTCTTGATCAGCTTCCCTGTGGCAACAGCAGCAGTGGATCACACGGAAAAGTAATATTAGGAAAGTATTTAATGTATTTATAGCTGTCTTTTAATGACATTTACCAGCTGGAAAGGAGGAGGTCTGCCAGCACTGAGTGATCAATCAGCTTTGAGGGACTCCAGCAAGTGCTCTCGAGACCACCAGCAAACCTTCCTTCCTCCGTCTTGTCCCGTTGGGCTGCAGATCCTTGGGGCAGCTCAGGCTGACAGAGTGTGTTTGCCTGGCCCTTATCACAGTGGGACCTTGAATTTAACCCAGGACTGAGGCTGCTGCAGCGTACAAATAAATAGCGCTAATTCTTAGATCATGGCTTAGAAATTTCTGTTCTACATCAGCCAGGCAATCCGTGAGCATGGGACTCATTATGAACACCCCATATAATAAATTCAGCGTGCCAATCAGTTTTTCCAGAGGACAAGGAGACTACTGAAGCTTGTGCTTGGCCACTGTTTGCAGCAGACCTTTAGACCTCTCCACACAACAAAACGCCAACAGACAGAAGTTCTGGCTGTTGCAGGAGGAGTTACCTGCACTTGGAAAACTGCAAAGACAACCCATATGGAAAAGATCATGATTGAAAGGTCCAAGTAAAGCAATTTTCTGCTTCCCAAAAGACGTGGATATAAATAGAACAGTGCCTGAAAATGAGCAGGCAGACATGAAATACACAAACAGAGAGCAAAACTTCTAAAGCAAATAAAGGTTTTACTATATTTGTCCCCAAACAGGGTACACCACACCCATCAGGCAACGCAATTTCTTTCTCTACCCTGCTGTCCCATGCAAGAGAGGCAGGACACAACCACTTTGTGCAGAAAGGTTGAGTCATTATTCTGCATAAGTACAGGCTCACCTAAAGAGTAATTATTGAGCAGAAGCACATGTTCCCGTGACCACATTATTCCCCACCGCTGTGATCCTGCTCATCCTCGTATGCTCCTGAAGAGAGTCCCTCAGGAGACACTCCAAAGTTGCTCTCTGAGCATCATGCCAGCCTTTTGTTTTAACATCAAGGGGTCTTCAGCCATCTCATCCGTTGCTCTAATTGCTCTGACAAGCTGTGGAAATACACGTCATTTAATGTGTAAACCTATAAATTAATCATTTGCTGTCTGTGCGCTTGATGCTCAGAATCTACTGAAATTTCATGTGGGAAAAAGCTCCACTGGGTTTGGAGGAATGACTTTTCTGTTTCCCCCTTTTTCTCTGAAAGGGAATGTTACAGCTACTGCAGGAGTTCACGGCTCTCAGACTTCAAGCATTCATTGTTATTTTCTATCCTCCTCCCTCCCTTCCTGTACAGACTCTATCTAAAATAATTTTGGATCTTGCTTGTACTTGTTATGATTTGAATTTTCTAGTTTAATTTGTTTCTTTTGATAGCCGAAGTGAAATTCAGATATGGAATAAAGGGTTGCAAATGCTCACCATTTACAAGACAGGTAATGACAGTCAGAAGGCAGGAGATTTCTTCACCAGCTCTCTGCACTAATATTATTTAAGCAATAGAACTTAAAAATCTCATCCTCTTATAACTACATAACCTTGAACAGAGACAACAGGAGGCCAACAGAAGTCTGTCATGTGAAAAGCTGCAGGACGAAACACCTGAAAAATAAGTCTCCTGCAAAAAAATAAATCCCAGCGAAAAATTGGTTGAAAGCTTCTAAAAATACTTCTAGTGGTCCCAAAAAAATAAAAAAAATATTCTCAAACATGGAGATTTTGTTTCCTCCTTTTATAAAATAAATTGCATTTCAGCTATCTGTTGCCTTCTCAGAAAGCTTCACCTGTAGACAATTTACTAATGGATTTTCAGAGCCCTCATTAGGATTCTTTTGCAGAAAACTTGGACAATGCCCATAGCTCAAATAAAGCTGAAGTATCTTTTCCTAGATTGTGGTGTTAAAACGTCAAATAGTAGTTTTACTACAAAGTCCTCAGTTTTGTGCAAAAGGAGTTGCAGGAGAAACAAACAGATCAAGGGCAAATCTCAAAGCTTTAGTGCAGTCCTGCAGTGTTGAGGAAGAGGAGCTGGGGAGTGTGGTGTCTGTGATTTTGAGCAAGAACTATTAACAAGTAGTAAATATCACTTTAGCTTAGAAATCAGCACACATTATACAGAAGAAAATAGGCCTCTGGACGGAGTGAATGTCATCACAGGTTTTGGGGTTGAGTGTTTTCCTTCTTTTTTAATTCAGACTAATACATTTTCAGAAGCACTGGTGCACTTCCACCACTGGTGCTGTGCTGCTTCTGTTCAGACTTCTGTAAAGGAAATTTGTAATTGGAGGTGTTAACTTACAAACTACTTTAGGACTTTACAGTGTCCTGGAGAAACGGAGCGATGAATTTCTCTGAACTGCTGAAGCAACTCCAGAGGAAGCTTAAATGATGAATATGTAGAGATGACAATGCAGGCAATGAGAGCATCTACAGTGGCATTATGCAAGGCCTGTCATTTTCCTTGTGCTTGTACAGTGCCTACAATCAGGGGACCTGACCCAGCTGACTTCCTCTAGAAACTACCGCAATCCAAATAACAAATAAAAATAATGGGATTAAATCTGAATACATGATATAAGCCACCATGCCGCAGGGCATATCCAACCCACCAGCTGCCTGAGGGGAAGGTAGGGAGAAAGAAATTTTCCCCATAGGCAGATCATCCCACAGCTGCTGTCTCTGAGGCTTCTTGGATCCTTCTCTGAAATGTCTTGTCTTATACTCTTCAGTGGGAGAGACAGGATGCTGAACTAGATGGACAAACAATCTGATCCACCATGGCAATCCCTATGATCCCACAGAGATGCTATGAATAATTCAGATTTGCTGTAAAAAAAATCCCCCACACTTCATGCAAGTTAACTAGTGTCTCCATGACAAAAGATCACACAATCTCTTTATAACAGTGTCGTCATCATCACAATTTAGGTGTGTATTTGACAGTTTATGGGTGCTTCCCTGCACAGGCTGTTAAATGAAATGTAATTAAAATTACAACTTATCTTTAGTGGGTTTAGATGTCACAGAAGGCCCAGTCACAGAAAGCCTTAACCAGACTCGTCGGTAGACCAGCAATAAAAGAGAACCTTGGTTTTTAGTGAACTTCCATGAAATGTTAATTATTTCAGTCTCATTCCTACGTGGAAGATATCCTCATCGTTGCAAAACACACAGGACTATACCAAGCTGCACTGCCAGTGGGAAGAATCAAGAAGAGAAGCACTGGGGGCATTTTCAATTTGGGGTTTTCTCTCTGGGACCTCAGTTCTGTTTGAGTGAAGACTTCTGGGAGCATATCTCACTCCTGAGCCTTATTTTAGAAATGGCTGGCTCTGAGGTGACTGGTGGCTCGTCCACACTGGGCAATGAAGACCCCCATGTTGTTGGAGTCCCATAAGCATTAGGTATTCCAGAACCTTTTGACATAGCCCACAGCTGCACAAGGGGCACAACTGGGCTCACATGGGGCTGTACCTAAGTGAACGCTCCTGCTTGGCCAAGGCACACTTGGAATGGAGTTACTCTGCTTCCAGTCCTGGGATGCACAACCTGCTCTGGGACCTCTGCTATAAGATCCCACCTATTTTAGGGATAAATATATGAATATACACCACTGGTCTGTCTCCCAGTGGGGTAAAGATATGCCAGAGTAACAAGACGGAGTAACGGCTTGGCACTTGGAGCTTCAAGACATACTCTCTGCTCCTGGCCTTACTACTGACAACCTGCACAACTATGGACAAGTCACACCTGCTCTTTGTGCCTGGGTTTCTGCTCTCCCACCCTGTGAAGCCTCTGAGGTCATGGACCTCCTGCTTCTGCAGGTTCATATGGAAGCAGGATGAATACTGCCATATTCTCAGGTATTTTCTGTTGCAACCCAAACAGCTAATGAGAAACTTCAAATATCTGTAGACACATCACCCTGGGCCTGTCACAGCTCCAGAGAGGCTGCCATGGTTCATCAGCAGTGAACTGGATTTTCGTTCCTCTCATTTCTGTGAGGAATCTTTGCTGTAGTCCAAATTTCATGGGTGTTCTCAGCTCTAGACTATGGAAGTCCCTTACAGAAAAGCAAATATGAGTTATACCTAAGCACTTCAGTGCTCCTACAGAGCAGGACCATTTAGAATTTGTAATCGGCTTAACTTGATAATGGTTTTATGAGTCTTCCCATGTCAGAGCTATTCTCATAGTCCCCTCTTCCCTTTCCTTCCCCACATCCATATTCATGTGGAGAGAGAGAGGGAGCTGCTCAGTGTCTCCTATGCTCCTCTGTGACCTGTTGCATGATACTTGCTCACATCTTCAAGATTTTATTAAAATATCCACCAAAGAACTGGAGGAATGTTTTAACTCCAAGCTGCTTCTGAGAAATAAAAGCTTGAGATAATTTTAAAATGTCATTCTGAAGCTTGGAGCTTCTACTAAAAGGGAAGAATGCACTGAAGCACTTGTGAAAATGTATCTTCAGCTCACACTTCTGAGCCAGTTTCACAGAACTGTGTGGAGAAGAAGGTCCAATAGGGAATTTCCAGTCTCCAAATGAAAAGTAATGAATACGGTCAAAATATAATGACTTCAGGACTTTGGTAAGGATCAGGTTATGTACCTCTTGAAAAGAAATAAACAAGTAAATACAGTATAAGAGAATTAGCTGTAGGAAAACGCATGGGAAAATATAAGAGGAAGAAAAACATGAAGTGTTTCATAGTCTTCAGGAATGGACACCTGCAAAGAGGGAATCTGCTCCATATTCAAGGATACCTGGTAATGACAAATATTTGCCTACAATATACACATTTATCTGCAGACGTGGGATTAAGTGCACATACAGACTCTATTTCTTTACTAGCAAGAAGCTGAAATTTGATATAAAGTCAGAATGTCGATGAAGAGAATAAGAAAAACCTTGTAAAGGCAGTTAATGGAAAATGTCTATGTTGGAATAATGTAATTGGTCCCTGCAGAGTACTACAGGTTAGGGCAAAATGTTAGATAGTGACAAAGGAGAAAGAATGGATACATGGGAATTTTCCCCTTTTTCTTAGGAACCGCAGGTCCCAGTCCAGGCAGGAGCAGGGGAGGCTAATCGAGGAGTTCTTGCCTCTTCTTGCAAGCAGGGACCAAACTAAGAGTCAAAAATTTTAAAGGACTACTTAGTTTCTGCCTGCATTTGAAGGAGAGCATGTGGGGATCTCATTGAAGGTCAATGGGAGTTGCACAGCACCAGGGGTGCTGCAGAGCTCAGATTGTGACCCTGTGTCTTTGAGGATGTACCATAAAAGAACAGTTCTCACTCCCTACATCAGCCCCTTCAGAGCATTTCTTTCAGTATATTACATCACTACCTCAATTAGGCTGTTGGATATTTATTGCCATTTTACTTCTTCAAGCCTGAAGTATCTGACTTTCTTCCACTGAAGTTTAGATACCGTCATTGACTTCAGGTGAATCAGAATCACGTCACCTATGTAAACTTCCCAAATAAACATGTACGCTCACAAAATACAAGAGGGAAAAAAGATACCTTAGGGGATTGTAAGTGAAGGTCCTCAAGAAGAAATAGAGGATGGCTTATGTTCAGAGGTGACCTCAGTGAATCTGTGTCTGCCTGGGTATGCAACACGTCTGCACCATATATTCAAGACAAATGAAGAGCTTAGGATGTATAGAAACACGGATTCAGATGTGTCAGCTAGTATGCATAAAAACATCTGCTTAAAAATAATGTTTAGGGTTTGCTTTTATGCAATGACAGAAAAGGAATTCAGTGTCAAAGTTGCCTGGGCATTTAGCCACATGTGTTATTTTACTCCTAAGCACACTGTACTCTGATCCTTAATTCTTACAATGCCTTCTTGAACTACGGAACCATCCATACAGATCTCTCCACACTACCTACCAATAACAAATGAATTTGCTGAGCGAATGACCCTGCCATTTGTGCTGGCCTGCATATAACATCCAAAAAAACCCTCAGGACAAATCCAAAATGCAAACTGAAACTCTAGCATGAAAAATACTTGTGTTATTTTTAATATGACCCAGTCCTTCCAGCCACACAATATGGATGACTGGATCTGAAGTGGTATGAGTCAGTCAAATGCAACCCTCGATAACTATCACACTAGTCTGTACAATCCAGGGAGCATGATTTAGACAGTTGCCACTGTCTGGGACTACAAGGTCTTTGGGGATGCATCTTCTACTGGGGCTTCTGAGAAACTGAGCATACTGTCAGCAGTTAAATAATATATCCGTATCATCACCATATAAAAAATACAGCCAAAAATCTGTTCATATGGAGATTGTTGCTTTAATTGTCACTCGGAAGCTTTCTCTCCAGCTGAGGATAAAGCTGAACCTTCCTCACAGCTCTGTGCCTCAGTTTCCCTCCCTTGTTTTGAGTGTGCATCTACTTGGTCTGTGTGGTCAGAAGAGGAGAGACTGGTTCTGATGTTTGAGGCTTCCAAGTGTCGGCCTTTCTCAGGTGGAATTTTGTTAAATCCATTAATAAACTAGTTCCTGCTCAAAACACAGTTGGGAGACAGTGACATTTTGGAAGATAAAGAGGACCTTTGAAACTTAGCTACAGTGTGGCTACTAGAAAGCAATGTGAACCAGCAGAAAATCATTGAAAACTGACCCATAGGGATGGAAACTGGTCTCTGCTGGGTTGTTAAATTGCTACCTAAATAAAAAAAAAAACAAACCAAACCAAACAAAAACACCCACATTTATTGTAGTTCAATGCAAGATTGTGAGTTACAGGTGTTCTGATCTTTCTACTTTTGTAAGTTGATTCAATATTTAGCATATGCCGGTAGCACTTTTTTCCTAAGTCAATGGACTAAAAATCAACTCTTTTCTATGTAACATCAGAAGCTGCAATGGAGAAGCTTGCTGGAGTATTCCAGGCTAGACAGCTACTTTTGTCTCTTTTCCTGTTTCTTGCTTATGAAAACAGTAAAAAGAAAGGAAGAATGGAAAAAAGAACTACATGAAAGAAAAAAGTAGATAAATGGGAAAGGAAATCTTAATAAGGTTCTTTTTTCTTTTCCTATTTTTTTTTTGAGACTGCTGTATTAAATTAAAGTCATACATAGGTTTCAAAGAAAATTGTATGTCGGTGGAATGGTGAGCCCACCTGACAACGCATGCTAACAGAATTGTAAATGTAAAGGGTAATGCTTGTCACTTCCTGACAGCTCTAAATGGCCTTTTAGTTCAGTACGCAGAGCTGTCATAAAAAAACATAAAAATGCATATGCAGACAGCTGAAACTGCAATGCACATCATTATCTGCAAATGGTATAAGTATCCTGAACAAAGGGCCTTCCAGTTTAAGGACAAGCATAAGACATTTTTCTGCCTCTAGCCTTAAAACAAAGTGCTGTCAAGAAAACAAGATTCTCAGTGCCAGAACTGAGGATTTTCTGTCAATCAGCAAGGTGCTACATTTGTACATATTTTTCTGACCCCAAATATGAGAAGAGCATCCTTAACAGATGTGTATTTAACTTCTGGCAGATCCATCTGTTTCTTTTGGGTTTTTTATTTTTTATACCTTTTTTTTTTTTCCTCCCCCTCAAACACACTGCAGAGCAGAACAGTTTTGTTGTGTACTTATTAGTTCCTTCTATCCTGCCTTTTCCTCCTTGTTTAAAGCATCTGTGTGGTGGCTTCACCATTATTGTGCCAGGACATTGGGAACTTTAGGGACTAGTGTTAACCCTGTATGGGAATCACAGAAACAAGGTGAACTCCAGTTTGTTGATGTCCATGACTACCGCGCTAGTCCATTTGGTTCTGGTTTAAAAATGCAAAGTTGCAAGTTCACTTCCAGTGCAATTTTAAAATATATATAAAAGTAACGAGAGATTAGTAAAGACACTGTCATTCCCAAGCAGTGTTAAGAATACTCCTGTCCCCATCACAACTCCAATGTGTTCATGAACATAAGAACCCTGAGGTGCAGTGTGTGGACAGTGGCCTCTCTCTGAGTGCTTGACCCTCATTTAGGGAGCCCCCAATGCTCCTGCATTACCATATGCACTGACATTTCTACTCAGAACACCTCTCCAGGTGAAGACTGGGAGACTGCAGGCTGCCTGATATGATTTAAAGATCAGGAAGAAAAGGAACCTAGGGTCCATGGTGAAGTTTTGCTCTCTGGGGGCAAACTGGCATAAACAAGGACTTCCACCACAAGCATTGCAGTTCATCTCATTAATTCATAAAAGAATAGTAAGACAGTAGTCTTTTGGGTTTTTTTTTTCTTCCCAAACCTCTAATCCAGACCTCATCTGCACTAACCCCGCTCACAAGTACCCACTGCACTGACCCACAACTTAGACCTTCAATGGTAGCCAAATCTCCCCCTCCCAGCACAAATCAATCAACCAAGGGTGGAACATGGATAAGCAGCAAGTACTCGAACAACAAACCCCATTTTCCTAGTTGCTAGGCATGCCAAGGTGTCTCTCTAAACTCTCACATTGGCTTCAGTTTCATTTACACTCCTATACAGACACCTCCATGCTCATTAAATTGTGTAAGACCTTTGTTGCTGCAGACTGGTGTCTCCTCCAGATTTTAAACATGTACTTGTATTGGGTTTTTGTGCTGTTCTCCCAGCCCAGGCAGCACTCTCACCATTAGGAGCTGTGTGTGCAGCAAACAATGATTATTCTGGCCCTGAACACGACTTATGGTACAGGACCTGGTGTGCACAACAGATCTTTGATATATTTTCTCAGTGTCTTGCATTATCCACCAAATGCCTCTTTCCGATGCTCTCTGCTTTCAACATAAAGTATGGGAATATGAATCAAAGATATTTGGGATTTCAGAACTTCTGGGATCATGGAGGCAAAATATTTCAGTCCACAAGAAAAGTAAGGGAATAAATGTCACATATAAAAAGTCTCTATTCATCTCATGGCTTATATTTACAAAGTGCTGTGTTTGAATCTGTAAATTTTCCAGTGTGAAATTACCCTGAACAGTTGCTTAATAGCATCTTAATTTTCCTTTAATTAATCACCTTTAGAATTTCTAGCTGTTTCTCCATTAAAATCCACATTTATCACATGTATAATCTTCACTCCTTTCTTCCAGAATTGCCCAAAGAAACCATCAAAGGATAAGGCTGTATCCCTAAAAATTATTTTCTGTTTTATCTGCTGCAAGACGATATGGGAATACACAGCTGTCTTGGAAAAATGCAGGTTTTGTCTGAGATTTTAAAAAATTATGTAGTAATTCTGGCTTTCTCTCCCTTCTCGGTGCTGGTTGAGACATCTGAGGACATCTAAATCTCAAGTTTGGTTCCTGTCTCAATAACTGACTCTAATCCAAGCTTGAGAAAAACAACATCTTAATGCTCGCTCAACAGCCTTTCTTCCAAAGCTGCCTCTACAGATGCCTAAATAACTGAAAACATCTCTGCAGTACATCCTCCCCAGAGTCAAAGCTTGCAGACTATGTGTAAAAGCCCCATCTGGCGATGCTCGACATAACAGTATGTTTCCACCTAATTACAGTACACTTAAAAAATACACTGTGCATTATTGACACAAAAACAAGGGAATATATATGTGTCTGCTAATAAATTACACTGGACAGAAGAAAAACATTTCCAAGCCCAATGGAGTGAATTGATGAACCAGACTTCCTACAGGAGTAGGAGAGGAAGGAGAAACGAACAGCCAAAGTAGTTTTAGGATGCGGATTGGTACATTTGTGAATAGGATTATATGATGTGGTAATACAGCAAAGGAATGTACTTGATGGTCCATGTGACTCATGTTCCTGTAGCCTAGGTATTTTATACTTACATTATTATAGCTAACAAAACTGGATATGTCTCATGATATTTAAAACATCTGCTTTAAAAAACCCAAGTCATTGAAGGGACAGCAAAAGACATAATTATTCCTATTCTTATTGTCCCATATACATTTCATTATTAGTCTCTAAAATGATATGATCTGTAGAAAGATACAGTCAATGGTGCTTGCAGACAATGAGAGATAATACAAGATGAACTCTTACAGATACCATCAGCATTGATTAGCTAACATCAAAACTAATACTTGAAACTGTAAGACACAACCTAAGCTTTAGTCAGCCAAGTAGTTGTGCCACAGTACAACACCTGCACCAGGATGGAATAATCACAAGGCAGAATTTGCAGAACTACTACTTTAAAAGCATCACCAAGTTTGATGATTTCAGATGAAAGAATGTGATGGGTGCACTCTTGACCAGACTGGTGGTGGTTTGGGACAGGCTCTGGAGAAGGCAAAGGCCTTTGCTGTGGGTGGCCCATGAACTCCTCCAGCTTACCCACAGAGTGGCAGAATGGCACAGTGAGCACCAATGTATACAGAACACCAGTCACGTGAGAGATGTATGAGTAGTGGGTGGCTTTTCCAAGACTCATTTATCAAGGAACAACGAAAGTTGTGGGCATAAGGAGCCTTATGCCTACCTTTCCCACCACATCTTTGATTTGACTGTAAGCCAACCACTATATCCTATAAATACAACAGCCTAATTGAGCCTTTTTTGGAGGTCTCTCTGGCAGGCAGCATGCCTTGAAGGCCCAGAGATGATCTACCAATGGCAGATCTTTGGTAAGAGACCGATATCATACATAACCTTGTAGTACGGTAACTCTGATTGCATACTGAATTTATACTAATGAAGCATTGCCAGTCCCCATAGCCTTCCAATATTACAACCTCTGTATTCTTTACTCTCAATCCCTGCATCTGTATCCTTAGACATAAACTGTTGAACAAGTCTGAGACTAAGTCTGGATGCAGTCACACCTCTGAGAAAGCAAGTGGGTCCATTTTGAACCTCATGACTCAACAGGAGGGCTTTCTCTAATCTTTGCATCTCCAGTCTCAATGTGAAACCTTCTAACTTGAGGCTAACTCAGTTTCCTTCTGTATATTTCCTCCATGCAGTAATTAATAAGTTGAACCTTGTGGAACTACTGTTATCTCAATAAAACATATTGCTGCTTCTATTTTGAGTGAGGTACATTCCACGACAAAACACATGCAGCTTTAACAACATAATTCAGTACACAGGGAAGGCAATCTTGATCAAGTGGTGAGATCTGTGCAAGACTGGCAGAAACATGAGTTGTTCTGGTGTTAACACTAGTGCAAGTCTTCTGCTCGGAGGAGATGCACAACATGCTGCTTTGGAGACCAAAGCAACCTCCACTACAGAACAGGTAGAGATGAGGCAAAAGCATCATTGGTTTCCTTGTGCATCAGGCCTTAATGACACGTGTCCTTTCTTGATGGAATAGATGCTCCATCTAGCAATTCTATATTGTGTGTGGCTTTTGTATCACCATGTTTAAAAGGTGATGCTGTGAAATGCAGCAGCGAGAGTCCTGGGCTAACACCTAGAGCTGAGCTATATCAGCCAAAACATAACAACATTTAAACCATGGTGATACAGAGCTGGATTTGAACACACATCTTCCAGACAAGAGCTTCTATATCCCATTACCATGACCTGTGCCAGCCAGGCCTCCCTCTCAATCTGTTCCCTTTAAATTTACAAGGAAAGAAATAACAAGAAAGAAGGACATTCTTTTATTACATTTTTTCAAATAAAATGTCTGTGCTTTCCCTGGATGGTTCCAGTCTGATTTATACAAGGTGAATTTGACCTTCAAGAGGCAGAACATCTGGGAATGACAATTAAAGCCATCTGCACCCAAGGCAAGCAGGTTGCTCGCTATCCACTCTGTTCTGTTGCCTTCAGAACACAGAGGAAGGGGGGTAATCTCAAGGCAGCCATCCCTTTTTTATTGACTGTCTCCTTTGCTTTTAGAGATGTGAAAATACACAGAGCCTGGCTGCGCTCCTTCCCAAGGATGCTCAGAGGATGGTGTGAAAACTCTGGCAGTGCTCTTGAAAATTTGTGCTGCAGGTTCTATGGGGATGGTATTACCTGCACCCAGATTTTCTTTCAATATTTAATCTAACCTGTATAGATCTCACCAGTTGTGACTTCGCCTGTCTGAATTTAAGCTCTCACACCTCCTTTATGCGGCTGATTGGCTTATACATTTTTTATGGGCCATCCAGCTCCAAGAGGAGTCAGAGGAAATACCATCAAACCTTCTGTTCCTGGAGGTACCACTTAAAGCTCCAGCCCTGTTTAGGAAAGCTGAAGATATAATATGTTGACATATTGTTAAAAATCCAAATCACTATTTTCTGTAGGACTTCAGGGCAACTGGGTGTTCCCTAGAGCTTGCAAATCCTCAGAGGTTTGTTGTAATAGGTGAATTCGTAACACCCTAAAACTCAGTTTTGAGGATTTCCTGTTGTTGTTTAAACTAAATAGAGCTAAGGCCTATCATACTGATTACCACTGTCCTAATTTTTCATTGTACTTTTCCACTTACCTGTACCATCTGACTTCTCATTTCTTACTTTGCCGATGAGCTCTTTAGGACAGGACAATTTTGCTGTGTGTTTCTACAGCTCCTAGCAGAGCAGGATTTGGGTGTCTGGTCTGAGATGCTAAAGCAATGCACATGACAGAGAGTACTTAGAGCACTAGCTGTTTCATGTAGGTATCCGCACAGAAGGATCATGTTCACTTTTGGACAGGCAGTATAGTGTTAATGACTTGTTTGGATAACCAGGCCTGGTTGGAATTTCAAAAGCAAAGGAAATAAGAAAAGGTCACAGGATGGGAAAAAGCCAAGCTAACCAAGAACTGGAATATTTTATGTGGTTTTTGGAGTATTATTATTTTAATTTTCTCTTTGTATATTTTTTTCAGCCTACTTAAGAGCTCTCTGTGTGCCACCTATTGGTCCAACCCATGCTCAGTTCTTCTTCAGACAAAAACAGTGGTGGAAGGATTGTGCAGGGCCAGGAAACAGGAGGTGGGAGGACAGAGATCACATACAGGAAAGCTGTCCAGAAAACAGGGAAAGGAAGCGTATTTTTCTAGGCAGGTCAAGCCAACTGCAGTCCAAAAGACAGTCACACCCCCTGCTTCGAACTGCGGGTGTGACTCAGATAAACCAGCAACATGAAATTACACCAGCAGAAAGGTATTTTAGAAAATATTCCACACCATGGATGACATATTCAAGTATTAAGCCTTTGGAGATTTAACCCTGCCTTCTTTGAGCGAGACACCAGACATTTTGAGAATTAACTGATATTATATTGACAGGTCTAGGTTGCACAACAATTCCCCTTGTATATACCCCATAAACACCTTCCTTTCCAGTGTCAGTCATACATTCATTTTCTACCACAATAATTCTTTGCTAAGATCCCATTCCCATAATAGAAAGAGGAAAAAAAAAAAATGAGTGACACCTCAAACAATATTTGATAGTCTAACAACAATTTCTAACTTCAAAGACTATCTACATAAAAGTTGAAGACTTTTGCTACAAAACCAAACCATTGGGAAATCATTTTCCATCTGACATCAATTCCCCAGCTACTAGAATGAAGGCTTTAAGTAACAGTATAACTTTTACTAGAGGTTCTTTAACATTTTAATCTATGCTATGAGAAAGTATGTACAGAGCCAGGTTGTATTGTGTTATAATTCAAGAATGGGGTGTAAGAGAGTTAACCCCACAAATTAAATAGAGGGATGGCCTTCATGACCAGCTGATAAGCATCAGATACATGACTGAGTTACAGTGGTTTAACAAATTAGGACATGGGAATATTTGACTGAATAACCCCAATCTATGTGGACACGAAAACATAAGAGGTACAACCGAGAACATTCCAAACCCCAACAATTATTGTCCTAAAGGAAGGGAACAAGTTTTTCAGAGCTGAGTCATTACAGCAAATCCCTCCTAATGTACTGAACCACTGGAGGAATCAATGGATGCAGGTCTACAAATCATGCATTCCAGACTTGGTGCAGGCAAGCAAAGACCTGTAAGGTTTGACAAGGGGCTATTTTCCCTTCCCAGAAAGGCCAGCTAAATCCCACAAAGCCTACTGTAACAGGTTGGTTTTGGCTTTTTGTTGTTTTGGTTTTGTTTTTTAATCCTGCTTTTGTTTGTAGCTGAAGAGGAGATTGCATGTCTAAGACATCAAATTGTGACCTTGTGGTGAATTAAATGGGTGAGCATGTTAAAAGGCTTGTAAATGTAACTGTACCCTTTTTTTCCTCACCATCTGTTTCATACTTGATATCTTGATAGATAGTTCAGCTTATTACCCACTGCTAGCATCATCTCTATGCTGAAGCCTTGTTATTTGAAATATGGGGTCTCTCCTTTGCATAGCAGTGACTAAGTACATTGGAACCCACTTAAATTTGTTTTAAATGCATTAAATGGGTTACAATGCAGTGTTGCTGCATACCAGTTTCTAAGTTACATAGTAAAAGTTTAAATGATTAAACCAATTTAATGTATGAACCAGTCACTCCATACAGATGAGAGCGGTCAGGTTTTCCAGTGAAATGTTTGCCTGGTAGCTGGCGTTGTGCAGAGGTATGCAGATGCCTTTGCCAGGAGAAAGTGAAATAATTGATGCAGCTGAAAATGACCTTGATCTTGAAGTCATTACCTCATTCCTTGAAATATCTGAAAATACAATGACAGAAGCAAGGGCCTGAGTGACTACCATGACTTTTACATTGTCCTGAGTATCAGTGTGACATGAGAACATGCCAACAATAAATCATTTTCCTGTAACATATGACAGTAAAAAGTTGGGGTCATGATTTCAAGCTGGCTTTTCTTTTTTCCCTTTTTTTTGTGTCTGTTGGTTCTGTGTCTCTGCAGACTTTACATGACGTCCTCCTGTCTGCCCACATCTATTTTATAGATTAATGGTACCTGTAACTACTCAGATGAAAGGTAAAATAATGGCAAGGGTGATGAAACCACACGCTCCATGACATAGGAGGGTGACTCATAGGGTCAGGAATGAATTTCTGCCTTTCACCATTAGCAGAGCCTTGTATTGCTACCACCACTATGTGTGGTGTAGCAGGGACAACAGCAAGGTGCACAGAAGTCCACAAGATCCACCAGCTTCGTTTTCTTCCCAGGCAGAAGGGTAGATTTCCCCAAGCTACCACAGGACTGGTTATAAAAACCACAGCAGGTCTCAGGAGTGCTTCACGCCAGCTGATTCAGAGCCCAGCAGAGGCAAATAAAAACTTTTTCACTACTGTATTTCCATATGGGTTGCCAAGGCCACTTGTACGTGTTGGAAATGCTCTGAGGTGAGAGACTGGCAGGATCAGACTCCTCCTACAGCTTCCCACAGGAGCAGGGCCACCCTTTCTAATGGGGCAAGCCGATTCCTGCAACCTCTGGTCTTCCCTGAGACACCAAGAAAGGCAACTTGTGCTTTTTATTGGTGTTACAGAACAAGTTTCCCAGCCAAAGTAAGTGATCATGGTCACGTTTACAAACCATGTTAGCTAAAGGACTTTCTACCTTTTCTCTTTGAACAGGAGCATGCGCAGAGGAGCCAGGAATACCCTGGCCCAAAGAAGTGAGGGAAAGCATTTTCAATGTAGTGAACTAAAAGTTGTGCAACAAACATAACTGTGACCAAACACCACCTGCCAAGTGTTAAGAGACTTGATTCATGCAGCAAAATGTCACACCAAGCAGTTCTGACGCAGCCAGCTGTCACAGGCGAAGCGCTCTGCGTCTGAAGATGACAAGTTACGGTAGGAGCCCATCGCCTGAGAGGAACCAGAGAATCACGTTGATGACTTTAGCTTTGAGAAGAGCTTCTTCATAAACAGTGCAAGAACCAGAGCTAAAGCCAGGCTGCTCCTTGTGCAAAAAACACACATGTCGTGGCCTTAAGGAGCGGAAGACGGGAAGCTCCGGTGCTTTTGGTGGAATTTCACCACCTGCAAGACAGCCCATGGATCTGAAGGCAACATGCTATTTGCATGACACAGTTTTGTCTTTTCACCTCTGATCTTCCCTTTCTGCAGTCTGCCAGAGCTAACGCCCTGAAGAAAGGTGTCTGCAATGGCAAAGATGTAAAGTTTTGAGAGCTGTCATTCTCCACTGATACAGAAATGTGTTTTCCTAAATTTAACAGTTAAATACACATCAAGGTGTTACAAACACTTACTTACGTTACAAAAGATGGTTAAGTGTTGGCAGGCTACCTATATCCTGTACCCACTATGCAAACTTGATTTCTCATAAACCCTGCCCGGGTTCATTTTCATTTCATTTTATGTAAACAGCATCTCTAACAGTGGCAGCAGGACCTCACCAAAGAACCAGAGGTTCTGCTTCCCAAATCAAACACAGTCCAGACTTTTCAGTTCAAACTGAGGTTTGAGCACGGATCTGGATTTACTCACAGAGTTCAATTTGGATTCCAATTTTATAATCAATTCTTCATTGTTTAAATCAATGTTGCTGATATAATGCAGAGAACCTCTCCCCTTGGTGGAAGATTTTTAAAAGCCGTATTTTATGGCTATGTCATCACCAGGCACTTGTGGCTTTAAAACATTTGTGAAATCGGATTTTCTGGTAAAATCTTGTGTGGTCCATTAAACATACAATACACAGCAGCGGAAATACTTGATTACGCTACACACTTTTCTCTGTTTCTGGTAATATTCCAAACGAATGTAGCTTTGCCGCACGGTTATCAGTTCCTAAGATTGCTTCTGAAGTTTGTAATTTTACTGCTCTGCCTTGCTGTTGACAAGTTACCTGGGACTACATTACCTTAGAGCCTGCCCCACAGATATTTTGTATTTGCCCATGATAATACCATTAAAATGAGTTTCCCAGGAATTCTATTCAAAGGCCTTAAACATACTGCACATATGTATGCTTTTGCAGCACTCCCATATGTATATTTTGTTTGCTTGTGTGCTGTATACAAAGCACATATGGAATCTGTAAGCATAACAAATAGGATCATTAACTGAAAAGTTAATCATGGTCATGCAGATCATGTGAATTTGCACTATTAGTTCTTTGAGAACTCAGCACAGCGTCTACATAATTTAATACTTCTCTTCAAATCTCAGTATAGGAATCCAACAGTTCTTAGCTGGCAGCAACAAAAGTGTTGTCTTTCTAAGGATATGTATAAATAAAATGAGGATGTTCAAAGCACATGTATAAAGTGATATATATGTTCTTGTACTCCATGCTGCATAACAAAGCACAGCTCCTAAGCATACACCATTGTACCAAAAACAAATATTCTACCGGGCATCAACTGCAATATATAAAACTTAATATAAAAAGCACCTTTTAAGATATATGCTATAAAAAAATAATCAGTAACACTCCACAAACAGAAATACTACTTTTAGTGGAGAGAGTCTCCTGAATTTCGCTTCCCAAACTGACCTAGCCATTGCCTCATGGATTTGCCACATGCTTTAAAAGCAATCTTTCTTAAAAAGAGATACTTTGCATGAATTTGAATGAAAGTTCAGAATTCTTACCTGCCTGATGTATTGTTCAGCACAGAGGGACAGTGTATTGAAACTCAGGCATGACAACATAATGTTAGGTCATTAATGCAGTTCCTCTGGACAGCAAGGAAGCCCACGCCTTGAAATGCCTAGTGAATCCATCAAACAGCCAACCCATAATTACTGCTGCATCACAAAATTCAGATCCCCAGGACCAAAAAGACCAGAGGCTTAGCACAGTGGGAGAAGGGGGCAGGAGTCAGGCTAAGTACTACCAGTGTAAGAGAAACAGGCTACACAGAATGCTAGCTTGTAATGCCATTTTCACAAACCCAAAGGTATTCAACATTATCTAGTGTTAAATGTATATCACGCTATTTTCAGACATCATATTCCATACAAAGAACTTTAATAGAACATTAAAAAAATCCCACCTTTTCTTAACATCCAACAGTAGCTCTTGAAGCACACAGGGGAAAATCCACAGCAAATTAGAACAAGAAACAAACAAATAATGTAGTCTCTGGAAATTATGGGCATGAAAGAAAACAAGATTCCAACTTTCAAAGTAAAACTCACTCTAACACAATCACTGGTGAAAACCACTAAGATAAATGAGAAAGCACCAACACAAGCATTTTCAAAATTCAAAATGAGAATTTGACTCTAAAATAACATTCTTGGTTGATTTTTCTTACAGTTTTCCCCATAAAATGATGAATGTAATGAAGCAATCTCCTACCCACACCAAAATAATGTTTGGCTGAGCCCTATTTTTGGTGTAAATATTTCTCTGTTGAGGCAGCTTGCTCATGTCCTCATCGGAGCCTTGGAACCACTTTCTGGCTTTATTACACATCCACTGTGTCACCATCAGTAAATCACACAATGCGTACACCACAAATTAACATCTGTAAAATTGGGAAAGCCTATTTAAAAATTTTGTTGTGCAGCTCAGTTAGCTAAATGACTAATTACTTTGTTTAAAGTTATTGGAATTAAAGATGTCTACAGCTACACATGATTTTTGTAATCAGCACTAGGTCTCAGCTACACAGATAAGTAATGATCTCAAGCATTTTAGTCCAATATGAGCTAAGCAAAGTGAATGTAGCAGAGAGAAAGTTCTAGCAGATTCCCATGGGAACAGAAAGGTGATTTTTGCATTCAGAAGCAAGGAAATCCAGATCCCTATTTGCCCTTTACTCCATAACAAATCCCACTCAGGTTCTACATCTTCCAAAGCACACCATACCCATCTCATACAACCATCTATAGTAAAAGATTATACCATAACTCTGACAACGCAAAGAAAGCCAAAAGTTTAACATTATCAGAATTACCTGGATTTACTGACATTGATAGGTTTAAACCCCAGGGGATAGGTTGTATCGTTAACAGAGAAGGTGAAGAAAGTAAAACAGAGGCAACTACTCAGTTCTTCGTAAAAAGCTGAACTAGAATTCCCTGAAGCATCTGAGTTTGCCTGACATAATCCATAGGTCAATGCTCAAGATAAAAAGAGATACACATGGATTTTTTTCTGCATTTCTTGGAAAATTCTGCATTCCTGCAGATGTATGGAAAGAAGCTGTCACTGGCCACCTCTGAGCATCAGCACTGCTGGTGCAGCGAGCCCTTAGGGACACGTCTGTATGTCCCTTGCACATACAGTCTCAGCAGCAGCAGAAAACTCATCCAGAATCTCTCTGTTACTCCTAAGCAAGTTCGTTTTCCTGATGTGAACAGGAAGTCAGTCAGGAGAAGTCATTAGAGACCTAAAACATATAACTTACCTCGAAGAGACTTGTCTCTGTGGCTTGCCACTATGATTAACAAATCAGGATGAACGCATCTGGGCAATTTAGAGCAGAGATCTCACTGAGGTGCTCTGAATTATCTTCTTGGAGAGCTCTTCCCTGTCCACCATTTGCAGGGAAAGCAGTCTCATGACAGGTGCCATAACCTGGGATGCTCTCAGAAAAATCATGATGTTAAAACAAACCCAAACTCACTTAATTTTCATGCTGATGGCCCTTGGGTGTGTGTGGAGCAGGGTGGATTGATGATGGTGGCAGGCTCCTTATCAAGCCTATTGGAGTCATAATCTTCAAGGAGGAAAAAAGGCTTTTTCCCTTTTGTGTCCAGACCTCTGCAGGTCCTGGCATCTCTGCAGGCTCACAATAGAAGACCTAACTTATTCATGCAGCAAAAGATCTGGAACCTGACACTTCTCTTGGGCACTCAGTCCTGACAGGATTTGTCTCTGACACTCTCCTTTCAAGACAAGTGTCAGCAGGTGACGAACTTTGTATTCTTTCACTCCTGCAGCTTCAGTGTCTGGATCTGTTTCTGCAGAATTTATGAATGGTAAATGTCAAGCCCTTCGTTTTTTTTCCAGACCTGTAGTTCTCATGTCAGAAAATAAAGGAAAGATGAACAACACTTTTCTTTCCTCCATCTTTTATTTTGCAAGTTCTTACACTGGAGAAAGAGCTGTACTGCTTGGTGTACAGAAAACACAAACAACAACATGCAGCAGGGAAGCAGGAAGACACCTTCCTGCTCTTGCCCACTGAGTGGTGTCCATTGGTGCACCTGACAATCACAGGTGTGATATTGTAACAGTGCTCCATTGTACTGGGTAACTATTGTTAACTTCTCCTGTGATTTTAGTGTTTTGGTGAATCAGTTCCACCTCATGAGGCAAAGGTCTCATAATTACACTTTGCAGGATGTTCATTAGCTGAGCAGATTGCTTTCTCTGTTCAGAGCATCTCCAGCAAGGGCTCTGTGGTCACTGTATAAAGATTACAACAACTGAGGCATGATGAAAATTGTATTGTAAAGCGGCACTTTCAGTGAACTAGGAGTTCATGCTCATCTAGCACAACTGGACAAACCTGAGATTTAGAATACTAAAGCAAAGCAAATTATTTAGCATGAATGTTTTGGCCCTTATGCCTGTTCCTGAATCATTCCCATCTTGTTCTGAGGATTGACTCTGATAGCAACTTTATGCAAACATATTTCAACTGGAGTGCCCTGTGAACCATTTACTTTGACTCTGCCCTTGTCGAGTCTGCCTTTGATTACTCCTTATACAGTCCAAGTTCAAGAGTACTGAACTCCAAACACACACCTACTGCTCAGTTATTTCAAAGTCTAGGGAAAAAACCAAACCTGATCATCACAGGTTTTCAACAGAGCATAAGCACATCCTTAAAGGCTTGAGTGATTCCGGATCACCTCATTACTGAAGTTATGCAGCACAGGTTTTTCCTTCCCTAGCGAATTCCTCTCACAGTGAATGGCTGCATGTGAGCATCCAGCACACCGGAGCAGCATCTCACCCCTGTTTGGGAACCCCAGGCTCTACCCTCCTGCAGACTGGCTGGGACAAACCCAGCCCAAAACACTAATTCTCTTCTCTCCTCATGCAACAACAGGCTCTCCTGTTCCCCCAGCAGCTGTGAAGCAAACATGAAAACACCTCATGTGCACAGAAGCTTGTTGGAAGAAGAAGAAGAAAGAAACAGAAATATGATCAGATCACTTATTCTTTTGAACCAATGCTTCTACTGGCACATCTACTGCTACTCTAAGCTGCTGCATATAGTCATTTTGTAAGCAATTTCTTTTTAAACTAGTAGGCTGAGTACCTCAAAACTGATCATAGCCAACATAGCTTGTCTGTTTTCCTGGAGACAATCAGACACCACTATGCATAGACCAGGGCATCATGATGGCAGAAACAGGATCCCTTTTCCAAGCTCTCCTTAATACTCCCTCTTAATAAAGAGTGATTCCTGAGGAAGTGCCGTACCTATTACCCCCATGTTAATACCAGCTTAGGTTTCATTATGACTAACACCATTATAGTGAATTCCAAATGAATTATTCATGATTGGCTCTTTCTTTTAATGCCTTTGGCATGTGGCATGTTTTCCACATTGCCTGCAAAATGTCTGTGGTAGGAAAATGCTCATAGGTGTCCTTGGCAGCTGGAGGCTGAAAATGTAACTGTTTTGCCTTGTATCCAATGAGGGAAGTTTAACATTTATTTTCATGAGAGAAAGTCTTTTGCTTCCCACAATTGGTATTCCTAAGTCAATATGAAATAGACTGGACGGAGGCTGATACACCTATCTTGGTTCAAGTGAGATATGCGGTCTTACTTTAAAGTAAAAGCAAATGCCATCTTCATTACTCTACATCACAACTAGTGCCAAAGAAAATGTCTCATGTTCCCTAAAAACTAAGAAAAATTAAAACAACAAAAAATCCAATATTCCTTAAAGTCACTTTATTTCTCTGGGTGTCAGACTGAAATTCCAAAGCAGGGGAAAGAATCGCACATGTCCTCATCTCTTTCTCCAGCCTGTGGTTAGCTTTTCTGCATAACGAAACCCTTGGGAGACAGATGAGATGTGGAAATAAATGGGACCTGACTTCAGTTGGGACCTGAAGGACTCCATGCCACAGCATGGCCACCAGAGCAGAGATAACAAGTAATTAGCCAGGTTGTCACCACCTCCTCGTGTTCTTAGTAAGCACTGCTCACCACATATTTCCACTTGTGGTTCATACACAAAACTCTTGGAGGCTTTTCCCAATAAAGTTTCCAATCTGATATGTAACATCCTCCATTTTTCTCTCCCCAAACAATTGAGCTCAAAGGAACTAGCAGAGCCCAAGGTACTTGGCAGTTGGAGACTCACAGATTTCTTATATGCCTAAAAGGAGATTTTTTTTTTAGACTATCCACACCTGAAAACATTATCTTTGTGTCTAACCTGAATGAAAATCCCTAGTCCTCTCCCTGTGCTCAAGAATGTTCCTCCTTGTGCTCCCCAGGACCCACAGGTACATACAAGAAAGGTTGGACCAGGTCATGCCAAAGGCCCATGCAACACAATATCCTGTCTTTGGAAAAGGCCAGTTATGGGCATTTGGAGAAAACATATAAGTGATGCAAGTATCAAATTCTCCATATCTTCTCCATTTCAAGCAATTTGTGGTTTAAGGACTTCCTGAGCTGTAGCCTACATCTGCGTCATCTCATTTAATAGCCCTTTAGAGACCTTTGCTTCCATTCACTTGTTTGGTTGCTTCTTGAACTTTAGATACCTAAAACATCCTGTGGCAATGAGTTCCACAACTTAATTATGCATTGTGCAAAAAAGTAGATTTTTGTTTGTTTACAGGCTGTTGCGCAATCATTTATTTGGGTACTGTTCAGTGTTATGAGAAACAGCTCATTACCATTCCCAACAAACATTTCTCCATATCACTGCTTATTTTGGACTGGATATGGATAGACAACATTGGAAAGTACTGAAATTGAAAATTGCAAACAAATGTGTGAAGGTTGGCAATAAAGATCAGACTTAGAGGGGAAGGGAAGCTACTTTGTATATATGTGATAAAGATATAAATGAACTATTAATATTTTCATGTATATTTCTTAAAGCTGAAAATAAAATACTATTCACTGTTGCTTAACAGCACAGAAAAAAGTTGCTCCCACGTGCAGTACTATTTTCATTGAAACAAATGTCCTTACAATACAAGACATTCCTATCATACAAGTAGTAATATTTGAAATCATGTTAATTAAAGAGAAGTTTCTTCCTAACAGCTGAAACATTCTCAGTTGCTTTTCCAACCAAACACCATACTGAAGTATGAATACTATTCCCTTGCTGCAAGTATCGTGGCAATGTTATCTAAATAAAAAGGCAACAGTGAAAAAGTTTTTAAGAGAGACCCACTGTACAATTACTGGCTGTTGGTACTTGATGTAAAATATCTAACTTACAAAAGCACTTTGGCATGTTTTTGGACAGGCCTTATCAACAGCTGTAATGAGAAATGACTAACAAAGGACTTTCTGTACAAACAGCAAATGAGATGCTTGCAGACAGAAGGGAATTTATTCTGCAGGAAAAAAGAATGAAGTCTAGTGTTCTTATTCACTGGCCCTTCACCTAAAGTTGTTTTATTGTTGTTCGTGTGTGTCTTAAGTACCATGAAGAACAGCATATGCTATTACAAGGATGTCTTATTTCATCTGAATTTTGTTCCCCATAACCAAGCACCATTGTCATAATCAAATGGCAAAAGTAAACTAGTGATAAAATCCTAGCATTCATTTTCTTATATAGTCTCAAGAAAAGCCTGCTTGCCACATAAGTCAAAGCTGGAGACACAATACGGTCAGGACACATTTAGTTTCCAAAATAGTAAATGAACACACAGGTAGAAATATTTTCACCATTTAATTGTAATTTATAAATGCAGAAAATTGTTTTTCACTTTGTAAAAAGTCTGATTTAGACATGATTAGAAAAAGTTAAGACTAAAGTCAGAGCTGGAGCAGCCATCACTGAGGAGTGACAGCTGCTTTACCTGGAAGCACCGAGCCAAATTTGACTCATTGCTGAGGGGCAGCTCAGAACAGGGTGAGTCTGCCCTGAGTCCAGGTAGTCCCACTATAGCCCCTTCCCACATCACAGCAACGGGGCTCTGGAAAGTCAGCTCACGTATTGTGAAAGCACAGAAGGAACAAGAAGTTGATCATTTTGATTCAAAGTGGAATAACACCCACTGAAAGACTCCAATAAACTTCACCTAGCACTAAGGCTCAGCTTTATCATGGTGGCACAGATGAAGCTCCTGCACTGGTTTCCAAAGGTACCTCTGCACTTAATATCCAGCACTGGGCCCAGCTTTGCTCCCACTCTCTCCCCACTAACCCTGGAAGAGCCGTCCTCTGTCACATTGAATATTCACTCTAGAAGACCTATTATGATCTGCCCTCTCTCAGCAACTAAATAATTTTTGTGGTCTGCACAGAAATAGCTGTAGGAAGTAATGAATTATACTATCACATTATAGAGCTGCTTTTTTCTTCCATTTCTATGGTTAAATAAATAATTAATTAATTAAATAAGCAAGAACCTACAAAGACTCTGCTAAATCCACAAAGAGAGATGTGAAACCAATTAGTAGGCTAGGCCAGTACCTGTAAAGTTTCTGTCCATACCATGAAATGTTATAAAACAAAACAGAACACAAACACACAAAATCAAATCAATAAAGAACAGCCCACGCTAAACAACAAGCCTGCAAGTGCTTGCAAGGTATAAATTCAATATGAATAGTGGCACTTCTAGAAAACCAGCTATGACTGAGATGAAACTGAGCAGAACAGAAATTCAGAAGCAAGTGAGGATACGTTTTCAAAATACGTCAGGATTTATTCTGTTCCTAAGAGAACCAGACAGTTAATCCACCCTGTTGGCAGGTGCATGATAGTAGGTGATTCCTTGCAACAACCTCTGTAACTATTCTCATTATATTATTCTCCAGATGGGGATAGAGGTAAAGTGAGCAGGGGCTGAGGATAGAGATGGAGAGCCCGTTTGCCTCACTTCCAATGTAACAGATCATGCAAAAACAAAGGGCCACTCAAACAGAATTTCTTGAGTGGGGATGACATATAGCATTGGTTCATGTCTCTGTAGACACCAGCTTCTGCAACGCATCTTTGGGAATTATGGTTACCTCATTTTGGGGAGGGGGATAGATGGCAGGCTTTGTTGCATTTGAGCAATGACTTTGACTCAAGTAGGAAACAAGGCAAACTAGTTCAAGGATGGAAGGTGCATTTCTCAAAGAATTTATAAATTGGAGTTCAAAGTGTTGCTGTCTTCTAAATAACTACAACCTCTCCTCCCCTGGCATTCAGTTCTCTGCAGAAGAAGCTTCTAGGAAAAAAATAAAACCAGCTTTTTAGATTGAAGTATTTAATTTGTGTTTCAATCAATTTCCAATTAGATAATGCAAAATAATAAGAAATTTGGGAGAAAATTTGTTTCAGACCAAAAAATTTTTTCTTCATGTGCCAATGTGTCAGTTTTAATGTTATTGGAATTTCTCTCCTGTTTTCTCCCCAAAACAAAGTGGACTCATTTCCAGAAGATGCGGCAGCATTGAGACATGCAGAACCCAACAGCTGGTGGAATATGGTTTCTTCAATGTTTCTCTAGCCAGCTCTGATCATCCAAGGCATGATGAGTTGGTCACATCTGGTGACCTCCTGAAACGGTGTGGCTGCTGTGAGTAATTCTGGCTTTTTCCGTGCAGTGAATAATCCCCCACTAAGCGTCACCATCCCAAAGTCTGGCATTAAAACCTACCAACCTTGGAAGGAGAAGAAGTATAGAAAGAGGCTGTTTTGTATTTTCAAATAATGGAAAAAGAAACCCAAACAGTTACGCTAAACAGCAGAAAAAACATCTTCCACACTGACCTTGCAGAGCAGACTTTGTGCTGCGTGTTCCTGAATGCTGGATCCCTGGAGACCAGAAAATTCATCCTTATTTATTTATTTAAATTAAAAATCCTAGCTGTGACCTCAGAGGTGTATGTTTATTATCAGCTCAAATGCACTTGTCACAGCTTTGGCTGGAAGGAAAGCCAGGGGAGGATTTAAAAATAATAATAATCCAAGAAATTTCTCCATTTCAAATGTCATTGTTTTTTGCTCCTAATTAGAACACAGTTCATCTTTCAGATTCCAAAGCATTTGGATTAGTGTTTTTAAGCATGATGTCATTTTTCTGTCTGTATGACCACAGCATAGCCTTAGTTTGAGTGTTTGATAGCAACAGAAAAATAACTGTGGAAACCTATATGCAATTCTGCAGGATCTGAATTAGTGCCACACCGTTACCAGTCACAGTTCAGGAACAGATAAGCAGAACCTCTACAAGAGGACATGTGTATTCACTCTAATCCTCATCACAAAGTGAGGTTTTGCCAAAAAACCTGGCAAATCCTACTCAGAAACTTACACCATTACCTGTTTCAACTATCCATGCTTTATGTGCATATGTAAAATGAAGATGGTTTGTCTTTCAAAACAAAGCAGGCAGAAAAAGAATTAGTGGACCAGATTTATTCTACTTACAAATACATTATCCTATTCTAGAGCCAAATTTCATCCATATGTGAATTGCAACCCTTCAGTGACTTAAAGTATGAGCAATTTCTGGTTTGCTATCTCCTTTTCACCCCAAATGCATTTCTATTCCCCTTGCAGAGCATACAGGACCCCTGGTATGTGGTATTTTTATTAGAATTAGCATTACTGAAGTTTTCAATGGCATTAATGATCTGACTCGAATTATTCAGGACTGTAATTCAAATTATTTAAGGGGAGTTCTCATCCCTCAGAGTTTCACTTTCACCTTAGAGTCTTAACACAGATGAGGGTGAACAGCAAACTGGGATGAGAGGACAGAGGATAAAATTATAGTAAAAAGGTAATTTGGCTACAACAGCAAGACAGCAGCTAGTCGACTCTCTTGTAAACTGCACGTGGATAACGTGGATTTAGGTTTTCCAAGGATTTGAGTGGTTTTGCATCTCTCATTATGGATGGATTTGCTGTTTGTGTCAGAAACTGGCTTGGCAGCACTGGTTTTGTAGATGCCTGGTTTTCTTATGGAGAGATTTCAACAAAGCTGCCAGGCTGCCTTGTGCTTTTGGATCATCCACTGTCATATGTGCTCAATAAAAATCCACCCTTAGTTATCCCTGCAGATAATGAGCCGAAGGCTTTGGAGCATAAAGGTCTTCCTTGCATGTTCAGGGCTGCACTGAAAGAGCCACCTGGGGAGGGGCCCCTGGATGCTGCAGCCTGCTGGGACAGTCACAGGTTATCTTCCCTTATCTCCATCAAACATGACATCTGATGGACACCAGGTGAGAAAAACAGGCATGCCAGGCCACCAGAAACATGAAACCACCCCATCCCTGTGTCCCCCTTCCCAGAAGACAAAGGCACACACGCATACTGCATGTGTAACAGTTCAGTTTGCATTTGACAAGCATCCCAAAAAGCCATCTTGCCGAGCCTCCCTTGAGTCTCTATGCCAAACCCATTCATACTGGAGTGATAATAGTTGACAGGAATCAGTTTAGCTTGGCTGAAAACGAGGCACCTTAAGGATAAAATATGGTTTCAGAGGCCCACCCAAAAATGCAAAGGCTGGACTCTGTCTGAGAACAGAACTTGGCCTCCTGTCTCCACTCCCACAAAAAATGCTTGTAAATGTTATGCTCTTTGGGCTGTATTTTTTTTTCCCTGCATTAAAAACTGAGTGAATTTAGTGCTTATAAAACCAAGGGGCTGATAGCAACTGGCTGGAACCAGATGTTAGGAAGACTGGAGCATATCGTACAAACAGATCGTGAGCATATAACTATTCAGAAATATGTAGCTGCATTACTTATTCTCAGTCAGGTTAGCGAACAGATTGATTTCTGAAGTAATATAAAAACATTATGCCCAAATCTAAAGGCTTGGGAAGAAAGGAAAGGGGGGAAGGTACAGATGTCTGTAGGTAGACTGGGAAAGAAGAAAAACAAAATACACTCCTTCTCCCTCATCCTTTGCAGCTCTGTCCTTCACTGCTGTCCCAACCAGCAGTGCATGGCAAGTCCAGCAGGAACAGATGTAATGCTCAGTTACATCTGTAACCCAGCAAGTTGCTCAGCCTTTGGAGGAGAACGACGAGTGTCCCAGCGTGGGAGATGAGATGACCTCCCGGGACATCCAGCCCCACATTCTCCTGATGTGGAACCATATGGAGCGCTTTAGCCACCACCAGTCAGATTGCACACAGATCCAAACACCTCTGGGAGGACTTGTAGCAGAAATACGTGCCTGAAGAGCCAGCATCCCTCTCAACAAGGCATGGAAGGTAACTGCTGCAATCTGCCAATTAGGTCTATGGAAAGACAAGCCTGTGGAACTGGCTCCCTTAAGGAATTTGAGCTATTAAATAGGTTGAAGGAGGCATTCTGAACAAAAACTGGATCAGTTTTATTGACTTAGACTGAAATGTTTCAGTTTATAGCTGTTGCTCCTTGAGATTTCTATTAAAATATTTAAGCAACCTTAAAGTCTCCTCTGATCTCCCATTCCCAGCTCCATTCGGTACATCTCCAGTTGGCCTCACTCAAACACCAAGGCCTCCCAAAGCTCAGTTTTGGCCTTTCAGGCTCCCCCTAACACCACCACCTTCCTTGCTGCAGAGCATTTACCTACCAGCAGGGCCTCGCACTGTGTGGGTGCTAATGAAGCCCTTCCTGAGCCTTTTTCCAGCACGCAGCCCACCTCACTGCCAGCCAGCCCCTACTGATCATCAGGCGACAACATTAAAACCCAACACAGCCACAACTCAGCTTCTTGACTGCATCATTTTTTCCTTTGATTTCCATCTCACGGACTTTGAGACTAGAAGGAACCACCGCACCCTTTAGTCAAGCTTTTGCACCCCACATGGCCTGCAGCCCACCCCATGGCATGCCACTAGCAGTGCTGCGTCCACCACCAGTGGGTTGTGATTGCAACACCTTAAGCCCCAGTCTGGGCAGGGACTCAGTGAATGAGACTTGCTTAGAAGATCCTACCCCATGAAATATACTGTATGCTACATCCCTCACAACATCAAGCCTGGTAAAGTCATCCAGAAGACAACTTCTTCCCAGCTAAATCCAGCAATCACTGCAGTCTGTCCAGAACCTCAAAGTTTCTGCTCCTAGTACATAGCAGTAGCAGCACCCCAGCAGACACATTTCCTAAGCACCATCCCTCTTTCCCTCAGGTCCATACCCAGGACACCATCGCAGTCTTTGTCTTTCTTTTCAGGACACGACCACATGCCACAAAGACTTCTGCAACTTCAAAAGACTTTGCCTAAGCTCACTTTTACACTGATACCACTCACCTTATTTATCCACTTTGTCTAAACTGTGGAAAGACTGAGATCTGTGATCTTCTTCAGTCACGTATGCAGTACAAACTGGGATCACAGGTTGAGACCATTAGGTAGAGCCTGAGATGAGAGAAAAAGGCAAGTTAACGGTAATATTGATGACTCTGGTTGTGGATGCAATTTTAATGCAGTGGCTCAAACTCAGCAAGCAGAGGAATTGTGATGTATTAAACTGTGAAGAGTTTACAAGATTTGAACATCGAAAATCTAGCTCTGAGAAATTACTCCTTAAAGCAGGCAAGCAAGAGCATCCCAGGCAGAACCAGGAGAATATTGTTTTCACAGGAAACACTCTGTGGGTGTGTTATAAGCTGTTCTTTGGCCTGTCACCACATTATTTCTGCACTTCTTGTATTTCTCTTTTCTCATACTGAAGCACTGTCCTGCGATACAGCAGAAGTGCATTTATAGCTAAAATTACAAAAGTGATGCATTATGTTTTTTAAGGTAGTAAAAAGGCTGCGGTCTGTCACAGCTGTCGGGAACTCTGAACGCCTACAATTGGCAGAGCCCTGATGCCTTTTCCCTCGCCCAGGCTGAATCTATGTATGTGCACATGCAGATTAAAGTTATGTACAAACAGCTCTTTTAATGTGCTTTCTGAAAAGAAAAAAAAAAAAGAAGAAGAAAAAAAAAAAGATGCTTCAGTGAGGCAAGAGGTCAGAACATTCCTGAGCACTTATTTCAGAACAGTTCTGCTTTGGCTGCCGCTTCCTGCCTTCCCACAGTGGCCACACCAGCTTTGGGATCTCATGGGGCTGGGGGAGTGTGGTGAGTCATCTCAAGGGGCCTCTCTCTAGAAGTGAAAAGTCTCAGCACATCCAGCAGGAAAGTTGCAAAGAGATGAGAGAGGAGCAGCAGGCCCTCCTTGTAGAGCCAACCGTTATAATGCCAAGCTCAGAAGCCCAAGAAAACCCAACCCTGCGCTGCTCCAAGCAAACTCTTTCCCTTGGAAACCTCCCAAATCCAGTACACACCATCCTCTTACCACTTCTGCAGTGTTCAGGAACTGTTTCTGCCAGGCACAAGATCAGAGCATCCTGAAACATAGGAAGTCAAGGAAGGGAGCCAGAAGACCTGCATGGTTAAACAGGGAACCAATGGGTATGCTCAAGTGGAAGAGGAGAGTTTATAGATCATGGAAGGAGGGGCTGGCCACTTGGGGAGAATATAAGGCTGTTGTCAGAGGGTGTAGGGAGGCAACTAGGAAAGCTAAGGCCTCCTTAGAATTAAACCTAGTGAGAGAGGTCAAGGACAACAGAAAGAGCTTTTTCAAATTGGGACCTTATTAACAAAGTGAGGAAGCCCCGCCCAGGCTCTGCTTCAATTAATTAATTATGTTAATTGTGTTTTTCCTTTCTCAGGTGTGCTGAGGAGTGCACAGGTATGGTACATTTTCAGCAATGGGGAGGTTCTCTCTGTTACTGGGTTGTTTCCATTTCATTAGAAACCACCAAGAAAAGGAGTTTAGAGGCAAACTCTGCATGCAACAAAGTACCCAAGGCTGTTGGGAAGTTCCTGCTATTTTACATTGGGGTCATACATCTCCCCTCCAGAAACAGTTGCAGCAGGCTCAGGTTATGACCTGTTGAGGATCCCACAACTGAGATGACAGAATCTGTCTTTCAAAATTGATTGGAAAATGGCAGATCTTGGGTTGCCCACTCAGTGGTGTTGGGTTCAGCTGGTGAGACACATGCCAGAGAGCAAATGACTTTCTGTAAGGTCTTCCCACCTTGGGATACAGCCCTGCTTCTGCAGATGAGGCACTTGTGTTGGCTTTTAAAAGCAGGCAGGGACTTGCACAGGTTGGAGAAGCTTCAATCTGCTCACTACAAATGCCAGACTGTGAGAAGGTCTGTTTTTAGGCTAGAATTTTAGTGTGATGCAGTATTAAATCATCTACATCAATCTAATTAACACCTTCTAAACTACAAGGAAAGACAAAGCAGTTTTATGTTATTAACTCAGGCTCAATGGGTTACATTAGAGCCTGGGCAGACAAAGCTAAAGGTGGTTCTGCTGGTGTGGGCACAATTTAAAAGAGTTTTCACTGATTCTAAGCTGCCTCAGTTGAACTAACACCACCGAACAAACCACCTTTTTTTTTTGAGGGTCTCATCTAGTGGCCAATAACATGAAATCACAGCCAGTTGCTGGGCATGGGGCAGCTCATCACATCATAGCTGAAAGGAAAAATAAATAACAAGCAAGCTCCTTAGAGCAGAGGGGGCTCCTCGCTCTGTTAGGCCTGCACGAGCCTCAGGATGGAAGTCTGCTCTTGTTTGAGGCCTTTGGGTGCTTGTGTAGTATAAATATTTACTAACAACATAAAGAGTGAGAGCAGGAGAATAGTAATTTTTCTCAGTGGCTTAGGGTTAAGTACAGGGCAATGGCATCTTAAATCCAGATGTTCTCCTTTTGGGATTTGCCCACGAGGCATATTCTCATGAGATTTCTCTGGCGTTTTGATTTGGATAGTAGCAAACACTTTTAGCCCAATGATATCATGAGCAGATGACTCAAAATGCTCAAGGATTTTCTTTGTGAATTCCAGCAGTTTATTTTATGACTAATGCAGGGAAGAAAGTTTTGCAGATTTCATCTTCTCATCCTTCTGTGTTTCTATTTTCAGTTAGCTTTAAAGGATGCTGAACTTGGCCTGAAAGCAGAAGATTTATTTAAATTTATACATTATACATAAATAAAAATATAGCATGCACATGAGTGTGCGTGGGAGTTGTTCCCAAGGTACTGGCGTAACAACTCATCCTGATGAAGAAACAGAGATAATGCAGATGTTTGGGGCTGCCCCTTTGGGAGAGTGAGATAAAATAAATTCTCATTGCAATTGTAGCAGGGCACAATATTTAGTGCCATTTTATCACCTGTGCTTGAAAAGAATGGCTCAATAATTACAGTTGTCGCACCTTTGACCAGAACAGTAGGAGTGTCCAAATCCTTTGCTTTATATAAAACGCCCTGAATGCGGCAGAGGAGGATGGAAGCACACACGAAGATGCACACCATTTACCAGCCATGAGCGCATAAGCAAGGAACATATTTAAAGACCAAGCAAACCCAGAACCAGAGTGAATAAATACAGGAAATTCATTGGAGGTGAAACTGGGCTGACTTGGCCAATGCAGTTTCACAACATCATCAATTCAAGGCTTGCACAGGGGTGATTTTTTTCTCTCCATCCAATTCACTAAGGAGTTGCACGATACTTTGGTGGATTTTCTGCACAATTACAGATTATTGCCATGGTAACAGATGCATCACATGACAACTTTGTTACCTCAGAGACAAGAAACAGCTGCTTAAAGAAACAGGCATCCTCCAGGAATGGGGATCTTTATTTTCCTTTTTTTTTTGTTGGCCTCATATTGTTTTAGGAGTCCTTGCTGATTTTCTCATGGATGCAGCTTCCATCATTTGGATAGTTAAAAATGTTTCAGTGCATCAACTAGAAGTTATTTTCTCCCACGTCATATTTTTCCCTCATCCTAAGAAATGCAGCATATGTTTCGGAAAAAAAAAGAAGAGTTCCTCTAATTTTGGGAGAAGCTAAATGGCTCTTTTCCTCCCTCATCAGCATCTCTCTCTAGTGCTGCCTTTTGTTTCTATTAAGTTAAAGAAAAACACTGCTAATTACAATACTTAAGAGAAAAGCCAGGTCCCCTGAAGTCAATGCTACTTTGCCATCATTTTGAGGAGGGCCAGAAGTTCTCAAGCCAATTCTGCAAAGAGAGACAAGTCCCTCCCTGCTGCAGGTACCTCTGGCCACAAATTAGTTCAATGGCTTGGGGAAAACCAACAGATGAGATACTCTTGCGTAACTGAGTAATTATTCTTTACACTTATCAAAAAAATAACTTGAGAGATGTCATTTGTTGCTACCTCACTTTTTAGGGAATTTTAAATTAAGAAACCTCTTTTAAACAGCTTCCCAACTTAATTTAACTGGTTTGGATTTTTAATACCAGCTGCCGATTTATTCTCATTTTTTATTGCATAAGGTGTAATAAAAAGTTCAGGGGTTTTTACCCCCGTTTTATAACCGGTTCTCCCACTAAATGTTATCTTGTGGTCACTCTGGGGACCTCGATGGAGCCCACTTGCACAGTGCACCAGACTCGGTACTGATGGCACAAACCGCTCACCCCATCCCAACACGCAGCCCTGGCCTTGCAGCATCTCCAGCAGCTGGGCTGGTGCTCAGACAGCCAGACCACTTCAGCCCACAGTGAATGTCTCATTAATTATGGGCTTATAATTAACCTTCATGGCTGAAATTTTCCAAAGACCTTCATGGAATGAGCTGCACAAATCCTATCGACCTGAATGGGAGTCTGGAAGCAAATCTCTTTAATCCCCCACTGGGAATCCTCCCGTGCTCCAGCAAATAAAACTTCTCCCTTTCCAGGTTTCGAGGTGTTTTTCCAGCGTCACAGGGCTGCTGAGGTCTCAGAGAGAGCTGGAAAACAAATCATGTACAGAAGACACTCTGTGCTACCACGGTCGCTGCTCATGCTCCGGGTTTGTATGGTGGAGTGACTCTGGATTTACCCCAGCAAGACAGAGAGCAAGAGTCTGGCCCACAGTTTCCATGCAAATAGCTTCAGTAATGAGGACTAAGGAAGAGAAATACATCAGACTTGAGAGAAAACCAGATTTTTGTTTAGTTTTTAACTATTTTTTCAGTTTCTTTCAGGAGTCAGATTTCCATCTCCCCAAAAATGTTAACTGGGAAACCACCTCTGCATAGGACATTTTTGTTAATGAGGCCACTGCCTTAATGTGGTTTTCTCCAGTTAAATATTTCTGGTAAATGAAATCCTGTTGTACAGCTTAATTTAGCACTGGTTTTTTTTGTTGTTGTTGTCATTTTTATTTGACCGCATGGAGCTCAGTGACTTGTAACCCAGTCCCTCAGCCTATTTTTAAATTTCATGTGGACCTTTTTCAGTAGTTTGTGTTTTGTTTCGTGGGGGTTCTTTTGTTGGAATTTTATTTATTTTAGAAGCATGAGAATGGAAGGACCGAGCAATGTTGCTTTATCTTTGGGAGCTTTTGTTTCACATGCACATATGATCATAAATGAAACGAGTTTGTTTGGTTCTCAGCCCAGGCTCTGATGGGGAGCAAATCCCAATATATTAGCAAAGGCTCCTAATCTTGTGGGAGTGCTACTGATGCCAGCAGCACAAGAAACCCTCAGCCAAGGCTGTGGGGATGAAATGTTGCAAGAAAGAGCACAGGGATCCCTTTAACACCTGTACTTCTGATCCTAGAGATCAAGCTGTGTTAAATGGGCTTTGAAAACTCAGTGAGATCTCAACTAGGTGCCACTTTGGGTATTTTCTAGATCATCCTACCTCCCTCCACTTGTTGAGCACAACAAACATTTTAGTTTGCACTTGGTGAAAAAGAAACAGGGAGCTTGGTGAAGGGAGAGAGGGATGCTCTTAGTCCCTCAGCAAAGTAAAAGCAGAAAATCAGCCGATGAAAATGCCCCAAACTTAAACAGGGCATTAGGCAGAATTAACAGACTAGACCTCCGAGCCATCAAAAATTCCCGGCTGAATAAAAGATTGATTTCAAAGACTCAAAGATACCTCAAGGCCAGCATTTCCAAAGAAGACAGGAGCTGATGGGAGCTGAAGCATTCTTCTTGTTCAGTGCATTTGAGTGAGCACTTTAAGTCTCCAAAGATTGAACTATAAAGAGAAATTAGTTTATTAATAATTCACAAGCTCCAAGAAGAAAAAATGTCAAAAGCATATGCTCACGAACAAAGCTGATTTTATTTTCCCTGTTTAGAATTGAGCAACATGTAGAAAAGTGGAGGGTGTCGAGCTCAAAAATTTAATTCAGGGCTTTTTCTGTTCCTTCCCTTTAACCCAAGCAAGCATATATTCTAACTTCCTCATGAGCGCTGAAAGTTCTTCAAATCCCAAATGGTTTATGTGAAACATTAAAAGCACACTATCATCTTCAGCTCTTTAATAGTTTAGGACATTTTCATGGCATAGTTATTATCCAATAGCTCTTAATTGCAGCGTGTACGTTTCAAGACAACACATTCACAGACTGGAATAACAGAGATTGTAGACTCCCAACCCAGGAACGTGGTTAAGCACACGCTCATTGTTAAGCACATGAGGTATCTCACTGAATCTGGCACTGCCTCACCCAGTTCACCAGGCAAATGAAATCTGTAATATTCATATAGTTTAAATCCAGCATGTTATTTCTCCTGCACTTAGGCACTGTGATTCTATGATTGTCCCTTATAATTTCAGTAATTACTTGATTAGAGTACACTAGATAAATACAGGAATTGAAAAACATGCTTATTAATATTCACTAGAAGACAAGACAGTAAGGAGGTTGTCAATAGCAAGATAAAAGGTCTCCAATTGCCCAATGGAGAAATTACAATCACAGTAGGGTTATCTCCACCATTTTCATCCTCCTGTCTTCAGTGGAATATTGGTTCTTCTCGTAAAGGTCCTTGTTTCCCTCTGCTGGAGAGCTGAATGCAAAAATTTTGAATTTAAAGGAAAAAAAAAAAGTTTAGAAAATAAATGTGTTGACTCAGAATTGATTTTGAAGTTTCCATTTGTCGTTGGAGAAAAGCAAATTTAAAAAATTTTAAAAACAAAACCTTTCCTTCAAAAATATTCATGGGAAATATCTACTTCCTTCACAAAGGCTTTCAAGGAACACATCACATCTCCAGTTTTTGACCCTCACCTACTCACCCTCAAAGTGCTTTAGCACATTTACATGTGGAAAAGGCCATAAGGTTCCTGCATCCTTCCACCAGTGCAGCTAAGTTTGTAAAATTAAAGACCACACATGGACCATAAAGACCACAGAGAAAACCCACACGAAATCAGGAGAATGCCTATTATCTTCTCTGGTATTTCCCAAGGTGATATGGAAGATGCACAGAGCACATGTGCAGCTCCAAGCTCCCGGGAAAGACAATTGCACAGCTAAGGAAATCTCACTTTCCTTCTCTGAACTTCATCTCACTATTGCAGATTGGACCATTATAGAATATAATTAGTCTCAGTTTTACACACGATTAGGCCTGGAAAGTTTGATTCAAATAACACACTTGCAAATCAGGAGTGTAATTAAATTTAGGATGTGGCTGTTGGGGAATCTTCTCTAGTTAAAGCGCAGTAGGTGATGGTTGGTCTGCAAATATGGGTCCTGATCCCGACTGCCACCCCCTGCCCTGTCTGCAGGGCTCTACAGTGCCCACTTGCAGCATGGATTGAGGGAAACACCTCCAGCCAGAAGGAACAGCAATTTGTGGCATCTAATCTGGGTGGCTGGGACATGGCACCTCTTCCCCATAAGATGAATAACATTTGAAAATTTCAGAACCACCTTAGCTTTTAACAGTGTGTTTGCCAGCAGCCTGGACCTTCCGGGAGGGTGTCTGGGAGCAATATTAGTATGCGGGAGGGTTCTGCATTGCTGATTAACTGCCTGAACAAGACAGGTTGCTCCCAAATGTGCCCTCTAGCAGGGAAGGCTAGGGCTTTTTCCTGTGCTTTTTTCCAGAGGTACTTCATCCTGAAAAGGGCTAAGCAATCAGCTACTACAACTGCCCTTTTTTTTCATAATCTCAGGAAAGAGAAGAGTCTCATACCATGACCCAACCTCAGCAAGAAAAAAACAGATTACGAGTTAGAATTACATTATTAATGTGTCAGTCCCATTTGTTTCTCAGTTTCCATTATACTGAATCACAGTATTACTGCTTTTGGAAGGAATTTGATGATAAAGAAAGCCACCTCCCAACAACCGATGGGAATGATGAAAGTAAAGAGGAGGCCAACCATCATCATCCTAAAGAAAATCCACCAACCCCAGGGCCCTGAGGCAGCTGTGATTCCCACGGGACTCTGCTCTGACTCAGAACACAGCCTGCAGCTGATGCTCATCCCCCTGGATCACACTCACAGCCAGCAAACTGTTGCTGTCTGAATATAATACTTTTAACCATGTGAATTTTTTCCCGCAAAGATAATTATTTATTTCACCTCTGAATGAACCAAAGTGGAACTTGTTCCAAAGCAGCACTAGAAGAATGTAAAAAGCTTAGATAAACTCTTTGCAAGATGCCTTTCCTTTTTTCCCTTCTCTTTGCGAGGAACGTGTGGCCAGGAGACAGAGATCGTTGTCCTTTCTGCAGGTTCATCACGAGACAGAGTTCATGGTGCACGAAGAGTGAAACAAAGCAGGTTTAGTTGATCTTGGCTGCTCATGGTTGTTTCCTAATATTCTGCATCACTCAAGCAAAGTATTAGGCTTTTGTTGCTGTGATAGGTGAACTGCAAAAGATGGAGGTTCAAATTCTAGAGTTACTATTTCATCCTCTCCCAGGCCAATTTCCTCTTGGCTCCAGCTGGAGTCCTTGAAATCCAGGGAAGTTTTGCCTGACTATGGAGTGAGTAACGATTCCAGGAATCAACATTTGGACATAATACCAAATTGAATATCTTTCCCAAATTAACTTTCCTCCTAAGGTCATCTCTGCAACACTCAAACATACAATGTGTTATTTTCAAAATGAGCCAGTCTCTATCTGTTTATCATAAGGCTGATATAGGAATCACTGCTCATTTATCCACAAGGCACATATGATTTGAGGCGATTAGGTGGTGCTCATCCATACCTCCACTGGACAGATGTGTTCCTTGGGAGCGGTTGTCCAGGGTTTGGCAGTAATAACCCAGTGCAGGCAGCAAAATCAATCCCAACAAGTTTCAGAGGGACCCTTCCAAGGCTCCCTGGTATGTGACAGAGCGCTGCTAATGAGAGGGAGAGATAATATTCATTGCATGAGTGACGGGTGAAAGGGAAGATTAACTTTAGCATACACCTGCTCTTTGGTGCCCCAATTAAGACCTCCTACTGTCAGCAGTAACATAAGATGCAAATCAGCCAATGCACTTCCCCCTCCTCCAGAAAGGCTATGGCAGGATTTGGAATAAACTACAATAAAGAAAAAAAATGCAAAAGCTTGGATGTCCTCCTTGCTCTGTGAATCATTCGCTTGCTTACTGGTGTTCCCCTTTTCCTGCCTTTCCCTTGCCACCCCTCACCTCTTCTTTCTCATGTAGGAAGGGATTATGACCTGTTTCAGCAAGGCGATGCCTGCCCTGGGGACAATCCTGGGGACAGACTGGAAAGCCGTGATTTGAATTGACAAGATTTATCCCTGATTTAAATTCATTTGAACCAACCTTGCTCAAGCCACTGGCAATAGACAGAGGAAATGGGTGGAAATATGACAGAAGGAAATACGTGGAATGGAGAAGGAGGTGAGTCGTTCATCAGCTCATCCTGCATTGGGTCTAGGGAACTGCTTCTGAGGCAATATGTTAATGCAACATTGGCAATCTGTGCTGGAATATTGCAAATCCATGAGTAGCTCTTGTGAGTGCTTTTCCAATATGTCCATACTATCCCTTTTGGTCTCCTCCTACTGTCCAATATTAACCAAATATCGCTTATCTGATGGAATTCCAGCTGCCAAGGTATTGCAGACTCCTGCTCAAAAGTAATCATCCTTTCAGCTTTCCTGTAGCTGTTGTGTGAGGAGAGCAGCCCAGAAAATGCAAATCTATTCCAAGGGTAAAAAAAAAAATAAAATTATATAAAATAAAATTTTAAAAGACAAATTTACACCCTTCGCTCCATGAAAAAAAGGTTTGAAAATGTCTTTTTTTTTTTTTTAATAGATTAAACTAGACAATAAAATTCTGGGTAGGTAGACAAGGCCTCCAGGACCCCTATCTCCCTTTGTCCCACCCAGCCCAATGGGCAGAGGTGACCACGCTGTGTGGCAGGCAGACAGCCAGGGCACTTAGCCTTTCCTTCCTCCTCCCAGCTCTGCTGGCTCTTGGAAAATATGCAGCAATCTGTTTTTCTCCCTCCAGGCAGAAAATAAAATTGGCAAAACTCTTCCCAGCAGGAAGCTCTGTATAAATTTTCCCAAGGGAAGGGGGCAACTGAGCAAAGTCAGAATTTTCCTGCAGAAAATTTTGATTTGCGTAAAGACAAATTTTTATTAGAACACTTTCTTGATAGGAAACATCTAGAAGACCCATTCCAGAGCTTTATTGGCAGAGAAGTGAACTCGTGCATTTCACAACCTCAAACCTTTTGTCCTTCAGCAAACTGTCAGCTTTTGACCATGCAATTAAAAATACCTCAAATCCTTTAGTTTGTTGGCCTGTTGCACTTTCTATCTGGGGTGACTTAGCCCAAATCATCTGAAACAATTGCACACACTGAACATCCTTAGAGCTCTAGAAATACTGATGTATAGGAAGGGACTAAAATTAATTGGATACTCTCTAGTTCATCTATCTATTCTTGTAATCTTTCGTAAATATCCATAGACAGGACCTAAGTGGAAAGCAATAGCTTGATGGTTCAGTTTCTCAAATTCCTACTTATACTGAAATTAGAGCTAAGAAATCCTCCTTCTGCCAGTGGTGTTGTGAGAATAAATTCTTCAGTGGCACTAAAAGGCTGTCAGATATTAATGCTGAGTGCTTGCAAGGGTACACAGAAAGATGGATCACATGTGTCCTTAGCCCTCAGAAACCATTAAGTCCCCTTGCTCTGCAAACCTATTTGCTCTACTCTCCAAAGTTGTTTGCATCCAGTTACCTTCTCTACAAATTCAGGGGGGTTGGGATTTGCAAATTTAATGAAAGCATCAAAAAGATGTTTTGGAGAAAATCTACCACCCTTTTCTGCCCCCTCTCACCCCACCTGATGTTCCCACTCGACTATAGCTGCTCCATGGCTTGGCTCTTGTCAAAAAAAAAGCCAAATTAACCCCAACAATTTTCTTAGTGAGTTTTCCTAAATCAGACCATTCTGAGAGCATTGAATGACAAGGAGCTGGGGCATAGTGGCCTCAGCCAGCCTGGCCGACTCCTTTACACTGTCACTCCACTTTGGAGAATTATGGACTCCTATGAAGATGTACTGGTGGAAAGGGGAGAGTGTGTGATGTGTAGCTTGGAATGAAATTGGGGTGGACAGGAAATTTGTGCATGGTTACTAAGCAGAGGCATGCAAACAAAAACAACAACAACAAAAAAGAATCTGCATTTATGTAATAAAGAATGTTAATTTGCTCAGAGTAATTTTCCATAGATTTTATTGATTGACTTCAGGCTTTGAGGGTTTAACCACCATGTCAGTTTGCCCACTTTAATCTAGCATGTGGATGACTTATAACAACAAGCTGATTTTATCACTTGAAACCCTTCCTAATTAATGATAGACAAAAGAGCTCTGGAGAAAACCCTCTGGCTGAGCTCTTACCCTTCCCTCCTCTTTCATCCTGGAAAAGCTCTTAAAACTTGTGAACTTCAGTAAACTACTTGAAAAACTGTTAAATACATAGGTATAGCATCAGCAACAACAACTGTGCAAAGCTAATATGTCTCCCTGAACTGGAATTATTGCAATAAGTCTTGTTCCAGATTTAGAACAAGGATAAATATCACTATGAAATATCTTCATCAGTGTCTTCAGCCTCTTCATTTTCTACCGCTGTGATTCAGCTATTACAGTGTACACATGCTAGGGAGGAAGTCAAATCTTTACAAAAGGAAAGAAGAGGGATCAGACCTCGCTGGGATCAAACAGGGAACCGATCATTCTGCCACTAGCTTAGTTTATAGTGCTGGGCAATATATCAGACACCTCCGTGTTTCATTTGTCCATCTGTAAACTGTTAAAACAATTCTCACCCCAGCATCCAGGAGAAATCAATCACCAAGACTGAACTGAACCAAATAGCAGTTAAGTTCTTGGATGGAAGACATAATAGAAACACAAATATTTTTACTTGAAGTGTTATACTGCCCTCAGTGCAGACTCTACTGGTGGTGATGTTAAACAACGCACATTCTCCTCTCCTCCAGGCTGCTTCCAAATTTTTTTTCAGGGGATTATATAGCAATAACATTTTCTTTATCCTGAGCCCCTTGCAAGGTTGCAAACAGTAATAGGCATTGCAAAACCCCCAAGTTTTTCATTCTGGGAGACAGCCCTGATTACTCTCTAGCAGCTGCCTTGCAAGCAGATCTCAAAGCAGCTTTGTGGTGATCCACCTTAGAGAGATCCTTGCAATTAACTGACCTTGTCTGGCCCCTTTACTTGCATACAGCAGCAGTATTGCCAGTTCTAAACACTTGACATCATGAAGTCAGGCCTCTAAAGCAGTCATGACAATGTTTCACAGATATTTTTGAGGTCTTTAAAGGAGGAATACACTTACATTATCCTCATGCTTGACCTCTGGTTTTGGTCACACTATAAACCCTCCTGCTGAAATCACTTGAACTTGAGTTTTCCTTTGGTTTTCTGAATGAGAGCAGAACCTCTTGCATAATCCCATAACTCCAGCAGCTGGGGCTTTGGTAAAAAAAAGATATCTTGAAGTACGGCATAGCACAAGTTCATTCTAAAAGTGAGCAACACCACCAAGCTCAACAGAAAGCAAGCCCAAATCACCTCATTTGTTCGATATGGAGAAAGCCATGAAACACGTCTGTCCAGACCAGCTCTTGAGGGTGTATTTCTCCAGCAATCCCATCACACCCTTCCAGTGACTGCCCAAAGAGCCACGCTGTGGCAACCAGCACAGCAGCTGAGCCACATCGTTCAGCACAACAGCAGGTGAATCTACAGAGGCTTCTTTAGCAGAGTTTGAGCACAGATAAAAAGATTTCTGCGATTCCAGGAATTCTCTTTCCTATTGCTTTTTTTGGAGCAAGCTTCCACTTTATATTGAAAACAAACTAAAATATTCCAGAGCTTACTTTCAAAAATAATCCAGAGAGACTAGTTTAGGATGCAGCTAGAATCTGAGCTGCAGGCTGCAATAATGATGGCACTGCCTGGCTTTCCATCAATGCTCCCCAAAGCCTAGAGGCCAAACAGGCTGGGAAACTGAAGTCCTGCCAGAAATCAACCCACCACCCAGTGTCCCCACTTCTCCTGGCTCCCTGTCCAGTGCCTTGTTCACTCGGCTGCGCCGTCTTTCCAGACTTAAACCCAAAGGCTCCATATCTGTCTGTACTAAAGGAGGTTTCCCTGTCCACCTTCAGCTACACAACTTGCAGGAATCCAGCAAAACAGTTACTTTGTGGCCCAAGCACAAAGCAAAGCAGCAATGTATGTGATAGCTTCCAATGACTCATCAGGCACTTCTGTTCAGATATTTTCTTCCAAACCCTTAGGTCTGGCCAATCTTCAATGGTGGCCTTGGCATGCAGAAATGACAGCATGTCATCTATGTGTGAGCTCTGTGCCCTCCTCAGCTTTGCACGTGCCAAATTTGCTTTCGGAGCTCCCATTGGTCGTGACGATGCTTTCAATTTAGCAAATGCTTATGTGAATGTGACTCCTGGTTGGAAAAGGATGGAAAGAAGTCCAAGCACATCACTCTAAATAGATCTGTGGGTAACACTTTAACTACACATTGAACTTAGATTTAGCAGCATCGTTATTGCATGTAATGTTTATTTTATTAGGTTTATTTTATTAGTGTGCCCACAGCAGAATGTAAGCCTTGTCTTTGTCAACTCAAAAAGCACCCCACAAGAGGCTCTGAGTAGAAAAACATGGTGCATTTCATTTTTTCCTTTGGAAAAGCCAAGCAGATGCTGATGAGTGGATAGTCACAATAAGCGTGTGTTTTGCATACAGTGCTAAGCTCCGAGCTCAGCTAAGTTAACTTGGTGGGAAGTTGGGTTTAATTTGATCCTGTCTCTGAGTGTTCACAAAATGATGCGATTCAGCTTTAACCAGATGAGTAGTATCATCAAAATACATTATTTAAATCCCACCCCCTCAGCCATGTAGCCAAATTGGAAGAAGTGTCACTTAAGTATCTCCTTCCAGGCCAGGAAAAGATCAGTCACACTTTAAATTAAGTGTCTCAAGTAAGGATTTAATTTAGACTTAATAAGACAGCGATTGTACATTAAATACCATTGGGTTATTAAAACCATATTCATTGAGGTTTTACAGCTATGTCAAGACAATATGCCATAAATGGAAAAACTGCTAACAAGGCACAGTTATTGATTCTGACAACATGTGCTAGATAGGATGCGTTTGTATGTTGAATAAAAAGAAGATAAACGTAGAAGAAACGCCCACAAGAATGTTTTCCAGAGTCTCCATGGAGGCCTCCACCAAAGATCCAGAACACTCAGACAGAAGAGTGAAGTTATCCTCACCGCCTCCTTAAGAATGAGATCTATTTGTCTTATTGTTGGAGAAACAGACACAGAGACATCTTCAAAAGCACTTCTTTAGGCTTTGCTGAAGTTTTGGGGAAGGGCAGAGATTTAAAACTACCCCTGTGCTTCTCTTCTGGTGCTTTAGCCACAGGACAAACCTGGTAGAGAAAAGACAGGGTGGGTCTGAACAAGGAGGCTGCTGATCCCACCTGCCAAGGACATAATTGTGCCCAGACATGACAGAGGACATTCCATGGGGCCTGCCAGGACAGTCCTCTGCTGAACAGGGAGTGAGAGGACTGGGCAGACCCACAGCACCTTGGGATCAGTGAAACACAATAGATCCTGGATGCATTAGAGTTCGTGCATAGGGAGCTGGCAACACCTCTGCTTGTACAATGCTGGGAAAAAATACTGCGTTTGCATAAATTAATTTACACATAAATATGCATATCTGTGTGCAAATGTGTATATATAATACATATATATGTGTGTAAGAGGACTTTAAGGAGGCACTTTCCCACCAAAGCAAAACTTGGAAAATGAGAATGTTTATACAAAAAAACATTCTGTTTGCCAACAAGTTTCTGTATTCCCCTCACTGTTATTAGAGACATTTGTGTTTAAATCAGAGCTCCCAGCCCTGCCTCTCCTTCCATCTGAGCCTACACAGATTGCATAATCCTCTGTTTGTGGCATCATCATATGTTGCTATAGAGATAGGGAAAATGTCTGTGATGATGATGATGATGTCAAATCGCTCAGCCAGATAACTCCAATATCAAGATAGAGGAGGAGAGGGTCCATAAACAGAAGCAAAGTATCATCTCCAGTAGTCAGTAAAGAGGAAAGGTAATATTATTTATAGACCTTTAAAGGTAAACAGATGTCAGCTCCAAACAAGCGTGACTTGAGAGCTTTCTCTAGTGTGAAAGTTCCCAGCTCTGCTCCCGCTTTCAAAGGCTTTGCTCCGTCAACATGACTTCTTCAATTGCTCTTTTATTCAATGGGCTCTATAAATTTGGGAGCAGTTATGCTGCTACTGCCACGGGAATGCGGCAATCCTATGAATACTTTGTCTGTCTCATCTTGTGGCTATGTCTGGAGACAGGCTAAGAGTGAAAGTGCAGATCCACTACTCATAAGCTATCCATATTGCTCCTATTCAGGACTTCAGACAGGGTTCAGACCTGGCTGCTCTACTGTTCTGCTAGAGAACAGCAGCCAGAATGCCCATGGCAGGGAGCTCACAGGGGTGGCAGGGAGGTAGAGGCATGGCTGTGGTGAGACCTCCACTCCTGAGTTCACAGAGAGATGCCAGAATTGCAGTATTTCTTAGAAATTAAAATATTTCTGTCTCTTGGAGGTGAAGTGCCCTGACTGTCAGGCTTGGTTCAAAGTTCACCCTTACTATCTGTGCTAGATGTGAAGGCTGCACAATGAGGACATTCCAGACCACATTTGGGAGCATCATGCCCAAGCTCCCAGGGGAAGGAAGGCCAAGGGATCGGCAGAGCTCTGTCGGCACCACGCCATGTACAGCCATCCCCAGGTACCGCGATGTGAGCAGGGCTACAGGCTGGCAAGGGATGGCTGTCGTCATATGAGCCCCTACCAGCCAGATTACAAAATAATTCAAGCCCTTTTCCTGGCACGGGGTTTCAGGACAGCAGCAGCCAGCCTGACAGATCAATGGGGGTGGGCTGGTGGCCACCAGCCCTACCAGACACACACACAACTGTCACATACTCCCCCAGCAGGTCCCACAGCCACCACCTCACTGCTTTGGGATCTCAGGTGTCTGCCCTGATGCACAAACTTAGGAGGCACTTTGGTCTGCAAGTACCAATCCTGGGGAAGCAGCTTGGGCCTCACATTTCATATATTATCTCACATTTCTGCCTACATGCAAGTTTTCCTCTTAGCCTTTCTCTACAATCAAAACACATGTTTAAATGGCAGTTGAGGGAAGCTGATCTGAAAGACAATTATATTTTACAATTTCTCTAACTAGGTAAAAGTAGTGGCTTGGTTTCTTTCCACCCCAGCCTGCTTAATTATTGGGGTATCGTGGAATGCCTGCATTGTAATAAAACTCCAGTGTGTATCCAGGTACCAGGGGATTTATTAACTTGCACTCAACACTGGCAATCAGCAGCCAGGGTCAGATGTGCCTGGTGATGATGACATCATCATTTTTGGCAGCTCTCTCCAACGAGTGTTGAATGAGGTAATGTCCCCAAAATTAAAACTGACAGCAGGATTAATAATGATAGATTCTTTGAGCCTTTTCTTTGTGTTTTAGATCGGTGTTCTATTTCTTCCATCAGGGGTTGCCAAAAGATCATCGTAACATTCACCCAGCATTTCAACACGCCACCAGTAAGTGACAGGGGACACCAGCAAGTGTTTCTGGGTGAGCAGGTTACTTCAGGATGGTTTTGTCACATGCGGGCACAGACCGACTGTATATTCTACTGGAGATAGGCAGGTCTCATGGCACCAGACCTGTTGCCATCCTCACAGACACGCCAACCTTCAGCTCTGGGTGTACAAAACTGGAAATAACTCATAGGGTTGTGGTTGTCAGCAGCTGAGAGAGACAGCGACTGGTCCCTGCAGATTTACATCTATTTCAGTTGGAGGAAAGTTGCATCAGAGTGTGTACTGACACAGTCTTTTAAGGTATCTCCAGTTGTACACCACAATACACCTGCCATGGATATTTTCAGATTTCAAGTTGGGTTTCTTTGGTTGGTTTTTGTGTTTGTTGTTGTTGGTTTTGTTTTGGTTTTGTTTTAATTTCGGAGCAGTTTGCAGGTGGTTTAGGCTTTCTGGCCCTGGAGGTTTTGCTTATTTGCTTTTGAAGCTTTGCAAGGGAAGGAGAAAGGAAAGGAAACCCAGGCTGTGGCTGACACCCTGTGATCAAGCTCCCTCAGCCCAAGGCCTCAGCAGCCACAAACCAATGCCACAAGCATAGAAGCACAAGCTTCAGCCAAACTGACCCAGTGCAAACAACCCTGCTGACACCAGGGAACATGAACTTGCATCTATTTAAACATCTGAACCTGGCCCTCTTTTTTGCCCAGTTAAACATCAGAGGGAAAAGTCTTCCTGGAACATCCTGAGATCTGTTCCAGTGATAAGCAACCATGTCATCACCACCAGATCTAGGGACAGGACAGATTTGGGACTCACTGAACAAAAGACATAGAGCATCCAGGATCCCACTTTCTGGCTCTAGCCCCTTCTCCTCCCACCACTCCCACTATCTGAACATTTTTCCTTCCTTCAATTCTACTCAGATTCATCTCCTGACGTTTCTTTGTGCTGTTGTTACCTGTCCTGCTCCTTCACCCCTCATCCATGTTCTCCACTGAGACGGACACAACCAAACAATAAAGCCTGAATGCAGGCCTAAGCTTGAAAGTCAGATTTCTCACAAAGTTCACCGAACTGGCCAGAAGGAGACTAGTAAAGGCAAGTACCTGCATTTTTCCTGTTGACTGTATTCTGTCACAGCAGCAGATGGAGGTGGTTTGGCCACTTGTAGTCTGTTGACAAATTAAATCCTCTGATGGTCATCAGGCACTAAAATGAAGAAACACAAAAACACTGGAACTGTTTGGATCTCAAATAGCTTATATTAAATGGTACTTACTACCCCTAATAGTCACATAACTCAGATAAAATCCATCTCACCAATGCATTACTCTGCCTATGCACAAGCTATGGACCCGACCACTTTTATGCACTTAAAATGCTGTAAAAGCATTTTATTATAGTGTCTTCATGCGTAGGTGGATGGTACGGTGCATAGAGCAGGACCTGAACACTCTCATGAAAACACAGACCCTCGTAGGCCCTACAGTCCTTCGGTCGTCCCCACTCCTTGCTTCATATTCAGAGACACACTGCCTCTATATTGCTAAGTCAAAATGAAGACATGGAAATATGAAATAATGATGGAAGAAATGAGCAAAGTTTTGGTCATTGTTTAATTTGCTAAGAGAACAACCCCACCTAAGAGTCCTTCTGCCAACTCTGACAAAGTGGCCAAAGATAAAGACAAATATGCCTCAGAGATGGAGCACAGCTGTTAAACTGACAGTGAAGGAGGGGGGAAATGCACAATAATTTAATTAGTAGCTGTGCCCTTTCCATCTTTCTCCCTCCAACGCTACTAGTAAGAAAAAATTTTTAAGATTTTAATTTTTCCAATACAGATGTTGCCCTTAAAAAGTCTACTAATAACCTTGTAGAACTCCATTTCTCTGATGATGACAAAGTGCTTTAGTTAATTAAACCTCACAACATTTCTGAAAGTGTCAAACCAAACAGCGCAGCCGCCTCATTGCAAAACACAGCCCTTCCAAAAATGTGTTTGTGGGTTTTGCACCGCCACTCTCCCCCCACACCCTCTGTGTTCATATCAGTTGCAAAGGAACCTCAGGGGAAGATTATATACAAGTTGACAGAAAAAATGTGTTGGAACTGTTTCGACTGAAAGGTTTGTTGTTTAAGCAAAAAAACCCTGCCCTGTTACCAAAGCTAAAATACTTTGTAAATATTATCTTGATTTTGCCCAAGATTTCAACAGAAAGGTTTGTTAAGTTCAGGGTGGACAAACTTGTCCCTCTCAATGAAAGAGGGGAAGAATGTGCAATCAGTGCAGACCATGTTCTTGAGGCCTGAGTTTTATATTGCAAAAAACTTGGAAAGGCTCCTTTTCATGTCAGCGCAAAAACATCTCAAAATTGCAAAATGTGGTCACCAGACACAGTTGTAGTTTCACATCAAGTTCTATCATCAGGCAAGTTTGGATCTGCTTTATATTTCCCTTTCAGGTGGTGGAGTTGATAGTCCAAGTAATTACAACAATAACGCCTCCAGTCAATACCTTTTTGTAACAACCCCTTCATATAGCCGCATACATGTAGAATGGCATGTGTACATTTGAATCTACTTCATTAAGAAACGAGCATGAGATTTGCTATTATTGCTCTGCTATACTCCCCATCTTTTTACTTTGAACCCTGAGCAGGAAAAATCAACAAGGGTTTCACCTGCGATGAGACACTTTAATCAAGGTTGCCACCTCACTGCTTGGTGCTGGTCCTGAGGACTTCAGAGAGGTTTTCAGCAGATCAGCCCACCGTTTTGCATTTGGTTCATTCACGCTCTGATTCAACAGATTTAATTAAAGGACAATGTGATATTAGGGGCAAGAGAGCATCATGTTCTCTTCCATGCTTGCTGAGAATCCAGACCCTCTACGCCAAACTTTAGCCCCTGCATGGAGTTTGACTGCTAGACGTAAAAACACAGCAAGCAAGATCTCATAAAGTATAAAGAGGCTGATATAGAGCTACTTACAGAAATAGGAATATTGGCAGCCAGGATTCATACAACCTACCTGGGAAGATAACAAAGAAGCAAAACCTATCTTCACATCGGGTACCAGCCTCACTCTTATTAACACTGTGCATCCTGCAGTGGTTTTCTTCACTCCAAAACCCACTAATTTAATGTACGGTACAGTCATTCTATGTGGGGGGAAAGAGAAATTCTTTCTTCCTTCCTGTTGGAAAACTCTTTGGCAGTAACGCTTGGATTGTTTTCTTTGTAAATTATATTCATGCTGTTTTCAATATGTTTTCCTGACTTTATTGAAATCCGACCAATTTAACGAGTAATGTAGAACTTGTTTCCATGTTAAAAAACTCTCAGAGCTGCTTGGGAATAATTATTAAAACTTCCATATGTGCAGCAAAGCCAGTCAGTTTTGCAAATAGCAAAAAAAATAACCCACCCAACCAAACCAGTCCATAACAGAAGGACATCACTCTAACAATAGGCAAAGTAGTGTAAAACCAAAGGCCACCAACCTCTGGAGAAAAGGGGCTACACTGGCTCTGTGCCAGGAACATAACACTCACGCCTGGTTTTCATGCCAAATTCCATTTAAAAAAAGTTTTAATCACAGATAAGGGACCAATACAAAGCCCTGAAATCAATGGAGAGGCTCATATGGAATCTAACAGAATGGAATCAGGCTCCAAAGACCCGATCTCTTGCACAGCAGTTACACATGCTCCTAACTCCTTCAACTCCCCTTGAACCCATGTTCGGGGGGGTAAAGGGTTTGCTGTTAGCCCTACCTGATGCAGGTGTACATGACAGGTAGAGCAGCTGCACAGTCTCTGTACAACCTGCATGACGGGTCTGTGTCCAGCTCAGAAAGCCAGCAGGCATCTGCTGAAACTTTACCACTCTAGGTTTTGCTAAGTAAGGCGTGCACTTAAAGGTTCGATAGATTTGGTGCCCACAGTCACACACAGCTCCATGCTCCACAGTATTCATCAGCCTTTTTTTTTCCCCCCCTCCCTTCAAGATCCAAAGCTTAGGGACTCCTTGTGATGGGCAGCTGGCAAGATTCACACCCTAAACTGAGGGATTTACTACCAATGGCTATGCATGACTTTAATAGTGCATCTTGGATGGTCATCTTCTGAAACAACAGCTCTAATACTGTCCACAGCAAACCAGCAACTGCAGTAACCTCCTGAACCAGCCCATTCTGCACAAGTAATGGTAGTAACACGTTTCATGCAGCTGCACCGGCATTAAAACCTCCAGCTAACTTTTCTCCATCATGTTCTATGTGCAATACGTGACAGCAGTGCAGCTGGCCGTGCCTTCATGCCACAAAACCTCTCTGAGCTCAGCTCCATCCAGAGCTGGGTAAGGGCAGCGATGCCAGGGACATGTCTGCACCATGGACTCTTGTCAAGAGGGTGGGGGACATCCCTGTTGTTTTCCAAGCAGAAACCCAAAGACAACCCTTACTGGTTTCACAGGGTGCGAGGAGAGCATTATGTATGTGTAGTTTACAGAACTGAAATACAGAAGCTGACATTTTTATGACTTTCATAATTTTTCCAGTAAGCAGCATGTACCATGAAGCAGAGACTGGCCCTGCACCTGTGACACATATGCAGAGACAGGGCAGCGTGTTCAGGTTGCAGCCAGCACATTAAGGCACTTCTGCTGATTCTTTGGCACCATGAACACCCACTAACTTATAAGCAACATGTTACATATTTCTTTAGCTATAGATTTTGCTCCATTTTTCCCTGGTGGCTAGAAACTAGTTCATGGGGCACACACATGCATACATTCCTTTCTCCTTCTCACCCCCTCTTCAGACTTTGAGGCCAGCTTTACAGGGAATACGCCTCCTCATCTGCCTTTGAGGTACTGCTTTCTCCACAGGATTCCTTGTAACGCTTTCAGTCCTTGTCACAGATACAAGAAAAATACAACTGGAGATTTGGGCAACCGAAATAAATGGCCAGACATCCAAATCAATGGCTAAACAAGAGAATTTGTGATTTTATGGGCACTCCTTGCTTTTAGCTATTTCTGCACTGTTAGTTGGCTCAGCAGCTCTGAACAAAGCCCTTGTAACACTTGCATTTCCTCAGCATCAATAATACATCCTGTCAAGATAGGCTGTGCCACAGTGAATCGAGCCACACGGGTGTCACGCTGCCACGAGCCCCAGCGGGGTCACAGGACTAGATGGGGCTGTTGCAGCTGTAGTGGCATCCAACGTGGCAGAGCAGATGTTCTGCTCCAAGGGAAGCATCAGGGCTTCAACCTTAAAGTGCCTTTCCCCACCCCACCTCTGCTTTTGACACCCAGCTCCAGAATAACTACATCTGCCTGTCTGTTACTAATTCAGGACACATTTAAGAGGATGCTCATTAAGCACCTTTCACTCACAAGGATGAAAAGCCTCTGCAACCATGACTCATGCAACTGGTTCACCCTTGCAGGATGGGCATTCAGGGAGATCCAATCTTCCAGGGAGGCACAGGATTACTTTTTAGGGCATCATAAAGAGGTGAATGAGGTAGAGCTGACGCAAGAAATTACACTTCCCTTTCCCAGCAAACAGGGCATGGGTTTTGCATGGAGTTCAAAGAGGTGGCACATTCCCATTCACTTCAGAGGAACTTGGCTGCTTTGCTGCCTTTGAACCTCCCTGCCTTAATGCCAGGCAGATGTTGGCAATGCCTTCAGCTTATCCACCCAAGCACAGTGCCCACCCCATAGAGCAGCCAGCAACACATCTTCTCCACATAAGTGAGGCTCAAGGATAGCATTTAGGAAGCCATTGCAACTTCGCAGCACTTATTTTCCTCTTAAGATTAAATTGACACACCATATAGCGTGTTTATAAAATGCAGTGCTGTTTCGGTGTAGGCAGCATTTATAAATAAGAAAAAGGTGATTTATTTACCCTCCTTTCTAGGGGCATGGGACAATGTGTGGGTTGGAGAACTTTGCCTGGTGCTTACTTGTTCTTCTGGCTGATAAAACTGTGCCTGTGTCCAGATGTTTATTCCCTGTGGTTGAATGGAAATGAGATGTAGGGGACAAGCGAGGCTCAGTTAAGCTGAACTGTGGCAAAGTAAATGCAGTCAAGGATGGAGGAGGACAGCAGACCTCAGCCAAAACCATCACATCTCACTGTCTACTGAGCATTGTTCTGACTCTGTGAAACACTGGTAACCTAAACAATTGCTAGATTTGCCACCTAACAAAACAAACAAACAAACACACACAAGCAATTCTTTGATTTTATGCTTCACCATGACTTTCAGTGCACAACTGTCTTGGCAACTACTCCATGATGTTGTCACAGCTCTGGGACTCAATGAGAAATTCTCTGTCCGCTTACTAGTGAAACTGCAACATGTTAAGAGTGAAGTTTATGAATGCCATAACTAATATATTCAGCACCCATTCCTTTAGCGCAACATAAGCCATTGAGAAGCTCAGACCAGGTTGACAGAAATGAATATATGCGTAGTAACTTGTTTGGGGAGGAAAAAACAGAGAAGCCCCAAACCTTGACATTCCCCTAACCCAGAAGAATATAATTGCTTTAAATATTTTTAGATTACAAATTGTTCCTCTTGCATGAAACTTCAGAAGTCTTATTCATGTGCATCTGTATTTCTTTGCCATGGCCAGAGATGAAATCACAACTACATTAGAAAGGTTTTCAGAATCCTCAAATACTAAAGAAAACACCTTTAGGCAGGTCATATCACAGCCATATCACAGTTTGCAAAGTAAAACACAACCATGAAAACAGATATTTAACATTATAAAGAACATCCTACCAATTGTAGCGAAGAAATGTCTCTTCTGCATAAGAAAATAAATCATAAAGTCATGAGTGCCTATGTGGCTTTTTTGTCATTTTTTAAATCAAAAGAGAAACTAGCAAGAGAGGGTTTAACATTCCTTAGCATCCGCTCTTTGCTGCTTGTTGAGAAGCAGTCTAGCACACATTACAAGTACAGGAGTTATGCAAGAGGACTAGGATGGTCTGAACACCTGAGGAAAACCAGCCTGAGTCACACCTGAGGAGATTTTAAATTCAGCAAGTCATGGAGAACACAAGCCAACAACAAGCAAGGCAGTCCCATCCCCACAGCACACAGGGAGGAAGGAGCAGGCAAAGGGTGGGTTCTAAATCCCCTAAAGCAATGCTTAATTTCAAATAAGGAAGCCAAGAACTGCTTGGCAAAAGGCAGGGAGGGTTTTTACCGCTGCATCTCTGTGGCGAGGCTGGAAGAGAGGCAGATTCTCAGCTCCAAGCACAGCCACCAGCAGCTCTGCACTTCTCTGCAGGTCCCATCTGAGGAAGCACCAGCAGCACCACCCTGCTGCAATTTGCCCCTGACTTTATTCCTGGGTGTGGGAGGGTTTCCCCTCCTGTTTGTGAAGCCCCAGATCACCTGTGAGCAGTTGGCAGTAAAAACAGCTAAAAGTATGCGAGATAAATATATATATGTACATTGTATCGTATTTGCTTTACAAGCTGTATATATGTATAGATTGCATAGTATTGACTTTACAAGCTGCATGACAGGTTACTTAATTCACCTGATTTCACTCTGCCACCAACAAGGCACTTTGAAGTTAGCCATCTCACAAAATCTGCCCTTTAACAGGTTAACAGAACCCTTCTGGTAAACAGAGAGTTAAATATTCAGTGCCAGGAACACTTATGGAAACCCCAAGGAAGTCAGAGCCAGGACCAAAGGCAGATTTCAGAGGAATTCTCTAAAATACCAGCTACGAATGTTACAAAGTTCACCCACACTTGCTGTCAAATCCAAGCTGCTTTTGGGCAAGACTTACACATAAACCATTTGCAGCTGTAAAAAGCAATCTTGCTTGCTTCAGAAACTATTCTTCTCTCCAAAAATCCAGAATGACTTACAAACATTATCATCAAGACTGAATGAAAAGGAAATAAAGTGCCTGCAAGGAAGAGAAAATAATTTTTGCAAAATTAGTCACATTTATCCAAATATTTACAATCGAGCTTAATATTACACACACATTTCCACTCAAAGCTGATGAATGTACTCAATCATATATTGTTAAGCATTTGCCTTCAATGTCTGAAACATTAGTGATAATTGGCACGAGAAAAGTCCTGATGCTTATAAGCTTTTGGAACTGCTGATAACCTGATAAACAAAATGTTAAGGCAACTTCAGGAGCTAATCAAAACCCTGGCAGGTTGGGGAAATGTCAATATTTACAGCAGGCAGCCTTTCATCAGTTAATCACTTTTAACCTTCATAAACTAAGATACTATAGAGGACTTCAGGTTAATGTATGAACCCTCTATTCAATTACGGTATTACAAAGGCAGCTGCAAACAAGTAAGGCATCGTGAAATGAAGTATAATTGAGTTTATCAGGGTATAAGCAGGCCAAACAGGGAACAGAAAGCCTGAGCTTCAGTGTTTTAAAAGAAGAAGTGTTCTGTGCAATTCTAAAGAAACACACTCAGCATTAGCTCCAAATATTTTATTTCACACATAAAGCACAGTATCCATACCCATACTAATAAAGTACAGGCTTATGCCAAGTCTGGAGCATGCTTTTGTTATTGCATTATAGTTCATGAAAATTATTGTCCATAATTAAATAGAAAAAAAACCCTTGAACCTGGAATTATAAAAATGTCACCAAAAACCAACAATTCCACTTGATATGTATTCAGTCATTACTTTTTTTTTTTACTTTTTTTTTTTTCTTTTTCTTGAAGAAAGAAGAAGGGAATCAAGGAGGAGGAAAAGGGGGGGAAGACAGAGGAAAAATTCTTTTCCTTGTAAATCATTAAAAATGCATGAAGGTTTAGAGCATGCCAGGAACAGCCTGTGCATTCATTTAGGAGACTGCGCACAAGAAAATCCACTGCATTAAGAGAATAAAAAACCCTAAGAATCAGTATGGTAGGGAAGCTGAACAAGCCACGCAGGAGACTGGTGCGGTGGAAATGCTCCAGGCTGGGGGGCAGGTCCTTGTTCCTACCCCCTTTCCTGACCAAAAGCATCAGGGGCCTTGAGCGCCGCAGCATTCGTGATGCTCCAGCAGAGCTTTTTAAGTTTTATCTTCCAGAGGAGCTGATCACAATAACAGACATATGGATTATTATTCTCACTGTTGAGTTCAGCTTCTGCCATAGAGAAACCTCCTGGTATGAATGGCTAATTTATTGAGCTACAGATGTGAGCTCTCCTTTGCATGAGGAAAGCGGTGCGATGTAGGAGTCAGACAACAGGGCTGGGGAGTCAGCAATTGCAGGTTAAATATCTCCTTGACACTTCCTACCTCCTGAAGGCACTTCAGCTCAGCGCTTTCCTGCCCTGTGAGAGGGAATGCTTGCTACAAATGATGCCCCACTATGAGAATCCTAGCTTTTATATAAGTACAGTTTATCGTTATGAAACACCAGACATCACACACCATCAGGGGAGGATTTTCACCCTGCACAAAGCCGTGCTCCTGTGGGACAGGGTATCTGACCTTGATGTGTCATGCTGTAACTAGAGAGAGATGTCAGGAGAGAAATGGCTTTTATTGCGTGGAGCTGGTTTGTTTGGTTTTTTAAAGTTTTCTGCGTCATCCTCTTTAAATTTTTAGAGTGAATTTATTGCTCTTGAAATCCATATCCCAGGGGCCTGGGTCTGCTCAGCACAGAAGAGGCAGCACATGGGCAGCAGTGCTGCAGCTTTCCCCTCCAGTGTCTCAGTCCTGACTTGCAGTAAATGCTTGAAGATATATATTTAAAAGAAACAAAAAGTTAACTCCATCTCTCTTGGCCAGGAGACCCCAGTTCTGATGCTCTTCCTTTACACTATGGACAAAAGCAGCCTGAGAGCATCATTCATTAGCCACGAGGCACCAAATAACCAATAATGCCTGATCATCACTGGCACCCCTGGTCCTACTCACCATTAAATACTGGCCAAGGGAAGACTCCGTGCAGGATGCTCAGCTCCCTGCATCCCCAGTCATCTCTCTGGAGGTCTTCAGCAGCCCAAGCTGCTGTTGCATCCTGGTTTATGCATCACTCGCACCCCTAAATTAGAGGTAAAATATGAGAAGGAATAGAAACATCAGACTTCATGACTTAACTAACACAGGGATTGGTGTAATCTGCAAAAGGTAGACAAAATATCCCACCCGTGCCTACTGCAGGGCTCCTGCTGTCAGTGTGTGCAGCACGGCTGGTGGCGAGCACCAGAGCCTGAGCTGCACACACCACGAGGGTGACCCAGTTTGGGGACCACCACAGCCTGGGGCTTGGCCAGGGCTGAAATTCCACAAGCCAGAAAAAAGGGCAATTCGCTGCTTTTCTGGTCTGAGTGGGAGTTACCGCTGAGCTTGTTTGCTGCTCTGGACCAGCCCTGTTGTATCTCTCCTAATGATGCCATTTCCTACCACAAGCAGGAGGCAGTCAGGTTTTGCCTAATCAGCAATTTTTGAGCTTTTGATTCCCACTCCTTCCCACCCCCTCTTTTTGTCAATATTCATTTTAAATGCTTGAAGTCATGGTTCCTTTTTAGCTGACTGTGCTTTCTCTGCCTCACCCCTTCAGGTGGATCGCTGACAAGTGACCACTTCGTGCACAAGGAAACTTTAAATGAATCCCAAAAGGAAGTATTTGTGTAAGAATGAAAGGGCATTCCAGGCTTCTGCTGAGTAATGGATGTGATAATAATTGTAGGGAAAAAAAGATCCAAACAGTTGGGTGTTGGGTTTTTTTTTCTCTTTCTGCAACCAGGCTCTTGATCAAAAGATGTGAAAAAACCTGACAGTTGCAGGAGCAAAAGCTGCATTTTGATTCTGGGGCATGCAGGAAGGACAGTTGCCAAGCTGGGAATCAAGAAGCTGGCTATTGCTCCTTTGAACTGTATCAAAAGCTCATCATATTTACTTCTTCCAATTAACGGGTGAATTTATTATGAGTGTAAACGAAGGGCTGGTAGCCAAGACTGGGAGTAGACAGGGAGTGGGGCACGCTGCTAGTTAGAACAGCAGTAACACACGGCAGTTCGGCAACACAGCCGCATCCAGCCTCAGTCTCTCCCCACTGCTCGCTCCTGGCCCCAGAGAAGCCACTGCTAAGCCGTGGGCTGCTTTTCCCCAGAGACAGCCCCTTGTTGCTAACAGTCCATCAGTTTTGACATACAGAACAATAAAACTGCAATCAAATACCTTCCTCCCGTGCGCAGAGGCTGGGGATCAGGTTGCCCCTGTATCTCTTACCTTCCATCTACCACTTTGAAGGGTTTGTTCTTGCATTGTATCTGGATATCTCAGAGTGGAATTTCATTCTTCTGAGACTTTCAAAAGTGGACCGCGTAAAGAATTAGCATGAGACAGTGAGCACAGCGAGCAACCTGCAGCTCACAGGGCTTTCTATCACTATTGTTGGTGCTGCCTGCAAAAGATGATGGGAATTACCCTGAGAAGCAACGGATGGCATCTGTGTGCTTTCCACTCCTCGAAGAATGAGGACAGTCTTCCTTAGTAAAACACAGGTAAAGATGCACTAGCTGAGATCAAGCCAGCGTCTTCTCACTGAGAACAGCCAAAAACTGATGTCTTGGGAAAAGGTAGAAAGAAAAAATAGGAAGTATACTGAAATTTTTCAGTATGTTTGCTCCATGCAGGCTGAAAAAAAACCACGTGAAAGGGCAGATCAAAGCAGAGCCCATTCCTCAGCTTTGGGGAACGTTTGTGCAGGCCTGAAATTTGCTGGGTTTAGTGCTGGTTTGTGTGTGTAAAAGAACTATGCTGAAAGCAGAATGTATATATCCAGGAGTTAGATTAATATGATCTGATTCGGGATCCAATACAGTTGATAAACATACATCCTTGAACAAGCTACTGAGATTCAGAGTATACTCTAAGTCAAATTCTCTAAGGTTCTGCTGCATTATGGTTTATATTCCACCTTCGTGCTTCTCCAGGTATAGCAAACACCAAAGGGGCTAGCATGCACCCATGACACCCATGTAAAATGTCTAGAGAGGAGTCGTTACTCTGCAGCAGAGCAGAGATGCTGTTTCCAGGATGCCATTAGAGGAATAAGCTGTGCCCTACACTTTGTCTGTGCTTTCTGAATGAGATGTCCTGGCTGCTTAGCTGGGGAGACTGTCAACATGACTGATCACTCCTCACTGCCTCAGGAAAGGGCTTTTGTTTATATTTCAGGTAGACAGTTTTACTGCATTATATATGATCCTTACAATTGTTACCACTATCTGCTTCTGCCCTAAATATAGTGTGAATGTTCCTTGCCCTTACCCTGGTGTCACTTCCATCCTTCATGCTCCCACTCCAGGTCTCTTACACCAGTTTCAGAAGCAACAAATCAGTACAAATGCATCGCTGCTCTTCAGGGCTGAGCAGAAAGGCAGCGGCTGTGCCTGGGACATGCCAGGGGATGCTGTGTCTCGGAGCTGAACAGAAACTCTGATCCCATGCAGTTCCTCTGAAAGCTTCCCATAAATATACAAGGCTTATGCTGACAAGCTTGTGTTAGATTTATACCCCCAGGACAGAGCAGTCACTTGTTCAGTCATAGAGAATGTCCCCAAGTCCCTCGCAGATTTAGTGGTGGGTAACCTGCTAACAGGACAAAGCTTTGATTTCACTGTATATCAGATTTCACTGCCTTCCTGGGGATTTTGGGGAGGGGGCACAGAAAGAAGAGGGAGGGGATTACAGTGCCAAGTTGAGAGAGAAACCCTTGCTCACTGGCTTCTGTCAAGATCCTGCTCAGAAGCATCAAGGAGGTGGCTTTATGAGTGATTGCGATCTCACAGTCTCTCTCTGTACTTATTCTCCCTGGCTGATGCTCCTGTCAAACCAACTTGCTCTGCAGGCCAGGAAAAGCTGCATACACTGATTTCAGCTTTAAGTTCAGCTTGTGCACCTGAAAATGAAATGAGAGAAATCCACATCGCTCTTCGGCGCTAGAGCAAAGCAAACCACGGTGCATCTCAGGGCGACAGGCTGAGCAAAACACAGCACGTCCTCCCCCCTCACTGTTTGCTCTGCTTCCGACAGTGCCACAGACAGCTCCCTGAATTTTCAACAAAACCTCACATCCTACTTAGGTCCAACTCAGAAGGCATCTCGAGAGGAAGAACTGTGTGCCACCGTGACAGAATTACTGTGAGATCCAAAGGATGCCTCAGAGGAAAGAAAAGAAGGAGAAGGGACAGCAGGTCAGCCTTGCTGCAACAGAACCATCTCCGTTTCCTGCCCAGCCGCATGCCCCGTGGCCCCTTATCGTGGCACTGGTTGGGTTCAAAATTGCTTTTCAGCTAGGCTGTTTTATATTTCAGTGCCTCTCCTAAGGCCAGATATGGAAAAAAGATCCAGCTTTTTAACACTGGTGTGTACTGAGTACGAATGAGCTCATGGGATCATCTTGTTGTCTATATGTTTACAGATTTGTTCAGCGATTATTCCATAGTGAAATGCAGTAAATTGTGGCATGGAAGACAAAGAAGTGGAGTCACCAGGAAAAAACAGTGATAGATCATTGAAGCAGAGTTTATCCACCTGAAATTATAGGTTTCAGGGAAGGCAGGAGCTAGAATTTATGCAGGGCACAGAAGTTAATGCACTTTCTTTACTTACTGAATGCGGACAAGAATTTTACCATGCATCCACCACGGATCTGCTGCATTCAAAATGCAGCAGATCTAATAAGAACATGACCCTAAAATACTCTTGGCTCAACAGAAATAACTTCAGCGCTTGACTTTTCCTTTGGACACCTCCTGAACATGCACTGGCCTGAGCTAACTGGGATTGAGTGAAGGATCCACTGAGGTTACAGCCCGAGTAAACTGGAAGTAGACAAGGAAAACATTGACCATGATGAATTCAACGGCAAAGCAGGGAAGTGCAAATGCTGACAAGTCATTTCCTCTCTGTAATTAAGGTTCCCTGTAGAGACACAGTAAATACAGGATGATCCAATACCTCACGGATTTCAAATTTCCGATGGCATTAGTGCAGCCGAGATGTCCTCAGATTATTTGCAGAAACAGTCCAGTCTAGTCCAGATCTGGAAAGAAACTTCTTTCTTCAGGTGAGAGAACAGCAGTTTCATACAGAACTCATTAGCCACTCTGCTGAGTTACCAATTACTAATTGTTTTGATCGGTGGCTCTTGAGTAACATCCATCTCCCAGGCTTGCTCAGGACCAGTCACTCCTTCCCACTTGCTGCTGATGGGCTCCCAGGCAGCAACTTCTGTGGCTCTTTCCTCTGAGAGATGTCGACCTGACAAGCAATCATTTTACTTCACTTTTTGAGCTACCCTGCTGACTACATTCCTCCTTTCATTATTAACCTAAAACCAAAGTAAAACAAAACAAACAAAAAACCCCTCTTGACTGTGTGTCTAAAATAGCAAACAGAGGTTTTTTTAACAAATGACCTGTAATGGCACATCAGTGACTGTGCTCCATCCTAGATAAGGAGAATCCTGGCTGCAGCTTAGATATGCAAGCGTGCTGGTGAGGGAGTGATTTCCAGCCTACTCCACAGTACCATGAAATACAAGGTCATACTTCCTTTATGCTAGGGTAACAGGGAAGTATTTCTATTTCTTCCTCTTTCTTCAGGGCAGTTAGCTTTACTTTTCCTTCTGTACCCACCCACACAGCTTCCCTGAGTATGCACAGAGAAGTGACAGCAAATAAACATGGCCGTAAAATTGAGCAGTGGGATTTGCCATCTAACAATACTTCAAACTTTTGAAAATAACTTGATCAAGTCTCAATGAGACTCTTTTGAAATGGCAAACCATCTCTTGCATGAAAATATATTCAGAGTGTAGTTAATAGCCAGCTACGAGAGACCATTTTCACCACTGAAATTGCAGCTAATTCATCATATCTCAAGGGTTGGTTTGGCGTTGTGGGTTTTTTGCGTGTGTGTGGGTTTTTTTGTTTTTGTTTTTACTAGTAACTTTCATTCCATCAACACACTGCAGCAATTCTTTGAACAAGACAAACCTGATAAAGCAGAATAAAGCCAAGGCTTGGAGAAATAAAGTGAGAACATGCACTCTGCGGGCCCAGAGCAAGACAGAAAAGCACATAACACACGATGCCAAGGACCTTAAACCTCCCTACAGAAGCAGCTGCAGAGCTCCCCCTGCTTTAACTGCAGCTCATTAGCTTCCAAACCTCCACAAACTCTTCCCAAAAAGCAGGTGAACTCTGATGGCAAGATCACAGCTAGAACTGCAGTTTTTCCCTGAACAAGGGCTGCTCAGACTTACCCAGCAGCAAACAGAAATTAGACGAAGCAGCAAGTGCTGCAGACTCCCCTGTTGCCAGCACCCACCCTGGGTGCCATCGAGGCAAGTGCCTTGGCAATCCAGTAAGAACAGGGCAAACTCGCAGTGGCTTTTATTTGTCACTGTCTCCTTTTTACTAACATTTTTTGTAAAGAATATTAGAAGCATGTTGCACAGAAACATATAGCAAATGGTAATTTTACTGAATGATGGCAGTGCTCTTCTGATGCTTAAATCAAATCATAGACTCTGGAAAAATATTAGGATTCATTGCATAACCCTTAAAAAAAAGAACCTTAAGAAGAAAAATTATTCTGTGTTCAGTTGTATTTACTTATTTTGCATAATTCTCGCACCACGATTAAAAATTAAAATAATTTGTGTTGATTCAAGTTTTTAAAATGTCGTCTTCACCATTGGCATGTGATGGTGGAAAGCAGGGAGATGTCCGCACTTCTGTGCTGACTGCCTTGAGCGTCTCTACATACACAGGTTTTGCCAGAAATCTTTGGCCCACTCATGGAAATTTGCTTGCTTGATTAACTTCTATCACTAATCACCCCTACTCCCATACTAAGTCGGTGAACACAAACAGGTAAAACCAGCAAAAAGTGAGCCAGACGGAGCTAAACCTCCTGCTGCAAGAGGCTCTTCTCCAAGATGAGGCTCTTCAGCCCCTGCTCCAGTGTCTTGCTGAGTCGGATTAGAAATTCATGGGAGGGAATGTATATTGAAATGCTAAAATCTTCAGCAATTCTGGCATCCGCAGGGGAAAACAAAAAAAAATCTATGGGATAGGACCAATAAAAAATAAACTAGGACAAGAGAATGATTAATCTCTCAAAGCCACAGCAAGGGCTCTCTTGCTGGAACTGCACCCTCCAGAGGATGCATCCCAACAGACCTGCAGCTACATTCAGCTCGCGTATTTATGTGTGTGTGTTTTATCACATGCTAACATGGGACTTTCTTTGATTTGTATTTGGGATAAAATACCCAAAGTTTCCATCAAACTTACGGAAAACCTTAGTGGTGATTTAATGCAGTGAAACCTGGCTTACCACAAGGCTGTGACAGGGCTGTATTTTGTTTCTGCCAGGGTTAGGTGCTCTCTGGTACAGCAGCTTAAAAAGACAAACACTTCATCATTTATGAAGCTATAGGGTCTTGTTTGGACTCTGAATGTTGTTGCGGGCGCAGGGCAGGCAGCACGTGGCAGGAGAGGGCAGGGAGGGACAGGAGCTCCAGCGCGGAGCGGTGGGACATGGCTGGAGCTCTCGGTCTGTCTGAGCACAACGTCACAGCCACGTCTGGCAGGTCTGCGAAACACGTCAGCAGGTTGGCCTCCAGTTTGCGTTCATGAATAAATTGCATTTTGCAAGAGCAACAACAACAAAAAAAGCCGGCAACCCCTCGGCTGCATGGGATAAAGCGACTCAGCTTTCAGCCCATGTGCTTAATAACACCACCTAAGGCCATGCTGTGAACACACCGTCTAGGGAGCCTTTTTGCTCATTTTTTTTTCCTCTCTGCCACATTTCATCATGCTTAATAATAAAATTCAATAATTGTTAGCGTGGAGATCAACCACTTTCTCTAGGAATTGCCCTGAAAAACCAGCAAGCGACCCGGGAAGGTGTTACCACACAAAAAAAAAGCAAAAGGAATTCCTGTTCCCTTGTGCCCTCTTTTGAGCAAATGATATCCTCAGCATTTCGCATTTCACCTCACTGTAAGAAACACCCCTGTTTGGGCAGAAAGAAACCAAGATGCTGTGGCTCAGGCTCAGAGTATGCGACTGACATATATAATCTAGATTGGCTTCCCAAGGCAGACCTTTGATTGAGGAGGAAGAAGAGCAGCTGGTCAAAGTAATCTGCTCGGAGCAATTTGCATAATTTTCTCCCCCGTTTCCTCCGGCATTGTGAGCGTGTCTGGAGAGGAACACAAGCGGCAGATGCTGCGTCGCTCTGTCACAGGGTATAGCAAAGTGGAGAACGTGGGTCAGAATTCATCTGCTTAATATCCCCAACAGGTTAAACAGTTCTGGAGAGCTTCAGGCACAGATCTTCTTTTGAAAAGCTTTTATTTTTTTTTTTCTTTTTCCCTTCACCGAGTACAAATGATTCAATTTCTTCAGCAATTGCATGTTTCCTTTCACACTTGTGTGCTATTCAGAAAGATACTCTTTGTGTTTCTTTACGGAGCTGGCTTCCAGGACCAAGTATTTCTTCCCCTGCTTGGATGAAGAATCCATTACAAATGGGTTATTCGAGAGCAGAAAGCCAGGCTTCGGCGTTAAAAACAAATGCATGTTTAACATTAAACACACACTTTTTAATTGTGGCAAGATAAGTTTCAAACCATCCTCCAGAATTCCAGTTTCTTGTGGGTCTGGGATACTGGTGGAAGCTGCAAATCGTGTAGCTGGTCCCCCCACTTCCAAACTGGGTGTCTACAACTGGGGACCTGAATCATGGTTCTGCTGAGACAAAGGAATCTCCGTGAGCAAAGGACCGCTTATCTACCCTGACGGCAGCTCAAGCCCCGCACTGTGCTCCCATGGCTTCTGAGCCTGGCTGCTTTTCCCCCAAATTTCTTCCCAAGTTGCTAGAGGCAAATAATACTGTTTCTCTTTAAATCAGTTGTAGGAGCCCAGCACAGAGGATGGCACTACCTGTGCCAGCTGCCCAGTGGCCACATTTCCTACCCCAGAGGACTCTTGTTTGCAGAAAAGAGTGTGAACCATCCCCAGGCTTCTGTCCTTGCCCCCTCCCTGGGGCTGTCCCACCACTGCTGCCAAGATTTGTCTTGTGTGGGACATGAAGAACTCACCCCGTGTTCCAGCTGCTGACACAACCCAAATGTCCACAGGCAGCAGAGCCCCTTGCAGATTTAAAAAATCACAAGTTTGTCAGCAGAGGCTGCCAATTTTGACTGGTGAATGCCCCAGTTTGAAAAAACAGTTCAGAAAAAGTAAAGCACATAAATATTACTCCTACCCTTCCCCTCAAGGGACGCAGCCCCCTTCCAAAAAAAACAGCCTCCTTGAGGATGGGAACCCTTCAGCAAAGCTGGGGAGGTGGCAGGACCTCCTTGAAACAATAGTAAAAAGGCAAATACGTCTTTAAAAGGTAACTGTGAGTTGAGCACTCCTAATTCAAAGCACAAATGAGAGTGCCTGCAACAGGTTAAAACAGCTGCCATGCAGCATCTGAGGCAAGGGGACAGTGAGGAATTCGGTTCACCCACTCTCCAGCACTACCAGACGTCAGCTCCCTCCACAGCCAGCTGGGAAGCCACGGTCCCAGCAGGGGTATCACGTCCCGTGTTGTGCAGTCCCACCCGGCTGCTACCAGGCTGTTATCCAGCCTGACGTTAGATGCCAGACAAGGGGCCAACATCTATTTTAGGCTTCACAGTAAGCAGTGACCACACAGTGGTGAAACCAAATGAAACCACCCTGCTCTGAAAGGGGATGGCACAACTCGCTTCTCAACCACAGGCCAGAAACTACTAAATTGCTACAAAAAATAGGGGAGGGTTTTATTTTCCCCAATTCTGTGTCTCATGCCTCCCCTCACTTTCCAGGTAGGGCTATATAAATATAGACACAGATGGCACTGCCTATGCCCCATTCCAGCCCACCCCCTGGGTCACGGAAGGTGATGGGGAAACTCCAGAAAGCCAAGGATCAGCCTCAACTGGGCAGGAGCTTAGTGAGTAAAGCAGCAAGTCTATTTAAGAAATTTGCATGCAGATTCTGAATGTTAGAAGTTCAGGACAGCTTCTTAATGTTCTAATTCATTTACAAAAATCCACACAAGCTTGTACTCCACATATTGCAGAACAAGCTCACAGTCTGACTGAACCAGCCATCCACAGAGTGCAGCGGGAGCCAGCATTTCCCAGTATTTCTACCCATATCTGAACCCAGCTGGAACTGGAACATCCAAGAGTAGAAACATTACCCTGTTAGTCTATCCCTTCCATGACATTTTATTTTTTGGAGTGTCTGAAATTTTCTGGAGCAGGGTGGATTGTGCAAGGCCTGATCTTAAAGGCATCTCATTAATAGGCATTTTGGCGAAAAGAGTTTGGGTTTTTTTTTCTGTCTCAACGTCATCAACATTTTTTGTGGGATTTCAAAAATATGGTCCCATCCCCTTCAATTCTCTTTCCCCTATGGATTTAAGTCAGAGGCTTTTAAAGTTTTTTCAGACTTTTTAAAATAAAAAACTGGAAACAAATCAAAGAAAAAAACCCAGGCACTTTTTACCTATGTGACCAAGTCCCTCCCAAGTACAGCTATTTAAGTCCATCCTTAATGCATTACTCGGAGGTTCACACTCAATAACTGGTCCACGTCTGATGTGACACGACTGGTGTCCAGCAATGCCAACCTGCAAAGCTTCTTGAGGGACACCAGCACACACCAGGGATGTCCCTCTGATCTCTGCAGGCAGCTGGCAACTCCCTGAGGGTTTCTGCTCAAAAGAGAAGCACAAAGCAATTCCTTCCCCCAGCTATGGGCTCTGAACAGAGTTCAGCTGGGAAGAAAAAGCCAAGATCAGGATGTCCACAGTACCAACTCCCCACTACCTGGTGGCAAGAGAACTGAATTTTCTAACAGTGAAAGGAGAAGGCTGGGAGTCTTATGTTACCAATTTGTGACAGGAGCATCTTCAGCCACACAAAAACATGGAGTCTTGTGGGAAGGAAGGAAAAACAGAAAGAACAAGAGCTTTCTTTAAACACTTTCCTTAGTGCCCCTCCAACTCCTGCCCCTCTGAGCTGAGCCTTGCAAAGCCGGTTGCTAAAGCACAACTCCAGCATTGGCCGCCCCTCTTGAAGGTGAGAACTTCAGCTCAAGCCTGGGCTGGTAAAGGCAACTCACCCGGCCCCCCAGCCCCACACAGGCGCTGTGATTAATTTTTGCGCAAGGAGTGATGTGTTGGCATGACAGCCATAAACAACAGACTCCATTAATTACCGTGAGATCCGAGCATCTGCGCTGTTGCTCAGTTTTACATCCAGTAGCATCTTCTTTGCACTTGCTCATCTGGAGACTACCCCAGAAATAAAAACTAAAATACTTAAAAAAAATATATAAAAATCCAGATTTAGGACAGTGTAAGAGCTTTCCTTGAACTCTGTGTTAACGTGCCCTGTGAGGCTTTTCCTTCCTGAGGCAGCTAATTACAGAAACCCAAAGAGTTAATTTATTCTGCAAAAGCCCCTTTCATTGTTCTATTAGCACATCTGGTAAAATCACAGTTTTCATTTAGTAATCTAACGTGGCCCATACCCTCTCACTTATCTCCTATTACTATTAGTGCCAGCCTTGTGCTAACCTTCCGTTGCTTTCTTTTTTTCCCTTTTTGTGTGTGTGTGTGCAGACACTAACTACCTTTCAGTCACTGAAATGCTAATTTCGGAGACAGGCAGTAGGCAGCTAGAAGATAATGTTACATGTTTCCATCCTCCCACGGGGGAAAAACCTGGAGGAATCACAACATCTGAGAGGCTTTTGCATTTTGGATAGGAAGACAAAGGGAAAACAGTTTGTGTGTATACATAGACACTAACATATTTGGAGACTGGGTCTTCGAGATTAAAAATGTAATTGATATTGGGTGCATTTTCTCCTTACTGGGCAGGCAAGGGAGAGATCTGAGCTTTGTATTTTCAGAAAGAGGAGAAACACGTATGGCAACACCCTGTTTAAAATCAATATCTTGATGGATATTTTTCTTCTTAGGAGTACATACTGAGGAAATGGCGACGTTCCACACAGAAGTACGGAATATTTGTCATATTTTCTTGCCGTGTCACTTTTTCTGCACTGTTTCATTGAGCCCTGTTCATGAGGGAACAATTCCCTCATTGTCATTCTAACGTCCCAGGAGCAATGCAACAAAAGCAAACAAAGAGGTAGGAGGGGGAAGAAAGACAAAAAGAAAGTGGAACAACTTTTCCAGCGTGAATCACTAGTTCTTAAGTAGATCCTTGCAACACGCAGCTTGGTCTTCCAAAATCCTGCCCCTGCTTTCGCCGTCCAGCGTGTGTGGGCTCACTCCATCCCTGCCTCTCTCCGCTTTGAGTATTTGCATTCAGGTCAGTCTCCCCACTAGGAAAAGATAAAATGAAAGCCTCAAACTCATAAAATCCCTGATGTGGCTTTTGGGACAACTCACAAATTTCCTGTCATCTTTACCTGACCAAAAAAAAAAAAAGATTGGGCCAGGGCATCTCAAAAAGAGATTGTTTTGTTTCAGTTTTGTTTTTACTGCACCATTGCTGGTTTTCATCAGATCTGATTTCACAGAATCTCAGAATGTCAGGGATTGGAAGGAACCTCGAAAGCTCATCCAGTCCAGTCCCCCCATGGAGCAGGAACACCCAGATGAGGTTACACAGGAAGGTGTCCAGGCGGGTTGGAATGTCTGCGGAGAAGGAGACTCCACAAACGCCCTTCTCACTGAGAAGAAGTTTCATCTCAAATTTAAGTGGAACCTTTTGTGTTCCAGTCTCAACCCATTACCCCAGTCCTATCACTGGCTGTCACCGAGAAGAGCCTGGCTCCATCCTCCTGACACTCACCCTTTATATATCTGTAAACACTAATGAGGTCACCCCTCAGTCTCCTCTTCTCCAGCTCCAGAGCCCCAGCTCTTTATTCCTTTCCTCACACGGGAGATGCTCCACTCCCTTCAGCATCTTTGTTGCCCTGCGCTGGACCCTCTCCAGCAGTTCCCTGTCCTTCTTGAACTGAGGGGCCCAGAACACGACACAATATTCCAGATGTTAGCGTGGAAGAAGGTGATCCATGCAATTCCTGATGGCCGGCACAGACCAGGCTCTGGTGAGTGGCAGGACCAGAAGAAGACAGGTTGCAGCTCAGGCCTCAGCATGCTGGAACAGCAGAGACAAGAAATCCAAAGACAATTCTTCCAGAGGCACACAAGCAGTCAGCTACCACAGTGGGATGTCCGCTCTGTGTTCTTCCTACATAGGCTGTGGGCATGTGAGTCTAATCTTTCAACAGAGACTCATCTAAACATCTTTCATTCCAGCTGGACAAAAGAAGGAATACACTAAGTAAGGGCAACCACCAAGGAGGCAAAGACAAGCATTCAGAGTCTATTTTTCCAGTATCTACCCAACAGACAACACACTATTTTCCACAACTGCAAATGGACCTTGGCTGGAAATTCAAACTCAGACACCATGAGACCCATCACCAGTAGTGGGGAAGAAGGGCGTAATGTTGGATTTAAATCCTCAAATTAAAACCAGCACAAAGTAGAACCAAAAAGGAGAAGAACATCCAAAAGCATTAACTGCAGCAAGAGTCTGGTGGTTAGCCGAAATCTCTGGGCAATGAATTGCAGCAACATTTCGCAGCACACTTGAATTTGTAATATAGAGAGCTGCTGGCTCGAGGAAAATAAAAGTATTTGAAAGTATCTGGGCACTTGCACAAAGCCAATAGCAACTAATTCTTGGTGGAGTGGGATAACCAGGTTTAGACTCTTAAAGCTGTTACTCATCAGTTCAGACTCTTTCCTGCTGTCGAGTACTCAGTTCAGTTCCCTCGCAGCTGCCTGGTGTGTTATGGAAAGCAATCATACCAATTAAGCAATTTTATCAGTTTAGAACTCAATGTTCGAGTATATGCATCCTGGCTTTCACTGGCATCATCATAAGCTATTGCATGAACTTAACTTTTAAAGTTACCTCTCTCCAGCTGAGGCACAGGGACCACCATGTCAAAACTTAAAATCCATTGCAAATGCTACACTGGGTTGCTTAAACTACTATTAAATTTCTCAGAGAGCTAGTAAAGTCCCTGAGAAAATTATCTTGTCTGATGCCCACCCCAATGCCTGAAGTATTTCTCCCTGGGCTAAGGAGATCGGGCTGACCCTGGCACCAAGATGTTATCTCTGTGCCTTCAAAGCAGCGGCCTGGATGCACTTCGCTCAGTGTTTTTGTATCAGGCTCTCGGTTAGATTCTGCACACATATTTAAGTGAATTACTACACAGCCCCTTTATTTTCTTTATATTTTTCCATTCCAGAGAACGCCCATTGTTATTGAGTTTTTAAGCTGAGGCTCAAGGATCGCTTGATTGCATAGGACAGACCATTTTAAGTGGTAAAGCTTAAGGATGGAAAAAATGAAAATTATGTAATTTAATAAAGAACCGCAACAATGGAGCACGATCTTCCTGCGTATTATTGACAATGATCATCTCCGGCTGCCGGCACTGCTGGCTGTGAGGATTCAAGATTTTCCCCACACCAACGCAGACCTCAGTCTTATTTCCAAGCTTTCCAAGTGCAAACAGAACACAGGCTGCTTTGCATTACAGGGAGGCCTGCCCATTAGTTTTCTACGAAAGATTTTCACAGATTTTTTACAACCTGGTGTGTACATACAGGCATGCAGCATCGTTCCTGAAGCATTTTGTTGACCTGTGCTCAGAGCACATGGACAAAGACGGCGATTCGGTGGCATTGAGGGCAACTTGTACATCTTCATACAATCCTTGTGTTTCAGATCCAGCAGAGGGTCTTTGCTCAGCACAACCTGTAGCAAAGCGTTTCTGTTGGGCTGGGCTTTTCTAGAGCCAGCAGAAAGCCCCATACAATCAAGCCACATTGACCCCCCCAACATCACATTCCTTTGGGTAAATCCAGCTCCTTGCCTTTCATTTCCAACTTACTCTGTTTCTCGTTCCCTGGGTCTGTGTTTTGAAGTTTCTGGATTTGAACAAAGCCAAAATCTCAGCTGAAATCTCACTCCACTCTGGCAGCCTCTCCTTGTCCATCCTAGGTGGAACCAGATGTGGTGTGTGTGGTTTCAAGCTCACTATCAGCCAGGTTTCACATGCAACCCTTTCAATAGAGTTAAGCTCACAGCTGTAACCAGCTTATGAATTTTTACGTGAACTGCTGTCAATATTTTGAGCTCTCCGTTGCTTTGGTGGGGAGTTTACTGTCCAGCAGACTGTTCCCTTGGATTAATACTGCAGGGTGACACAATGAGCTGATATTCTATGGGTAGGCCTTATGAATAAAGAAGCTCAACATTCTGAAATGAATTAGAGAAAGGCTTTCAAGGTATATCTGAAAGATATAGATAAAGCTGTTCATGACATGATGATGACTTTTATATGGGAGGCAAGTTGCCATATATCTCATTGCTTATGCAGTCAGGCCAGCTCCTCACTTCCAGATGATCAGGATGGTCTCAAGAGGATGAGAGGAAGATGATATAAAGGGATATAGGAAAATCAATTCTAATAAAATAAGTTATGCCCCAAACCTTCATCAGAAATTCCAGTAAAACTCAAAAAACCCTTCAAGAAAACAATCTGGAGATTCAAGTAAATCAGATTGCCTGAACTATAGATTCACTTCCGTCTTGAAAACATCTGTGGAGGTTTCTCACATCCTGGCCCTTCCACCCACTCCCACATTCCAGCACCCAGAAAGCAAAAATGAGATTGGCTCTTAGGAGGCTGGCGAGCACGAGCGCTTGAGTGCCAGGTATGTGCAGCTGTATGCGTGATTGCTAATCCATCTGCAGGACTCGGCATGGGCCACTTTTGTTCGAGCCTCAAGTAAGGATGGGAAAATGGGTTCGAATAAATAATGCGAAAGGCGTTGGCCTTTCAGCTCTTTTGAAAGCTGAATTGGAAACAAAAGTTCCTTCCAGGTTTGTAAATGCTCAGTTAGTGCCACTCATTTGCTGATGATGCTGCTCTGTTTTCGGATCCCATATGGGAGAGTAGACCCCAAAACACTGGGAGAGCAGCTTTTCTCCCAGTGCCCTCCCAGGCTGTTTGGAAGCAGAGGGAGCTTGCAGGAAACCTGCTTTGTGGAAACATTAAGCCAAACTTTTTGCATCAGAAAGGTTGAGTTTAGGTAAATACAGAGCATTGGAGAATGTCAGGGAACAAGGTGTTTAATCTGGAGCTCAACTCTGGGCATCTAAAGGACTGGACACACCAAGAGCAGATAAGCAGGACAGATTCAACATAATATGCAAAAGAAATCCAAAGTTCAGCTAAAAAACCCTGCTTGCTTCTCAATGGTTTATAATTTCTTGTTTCTTGTTATGGCTCTGCCTCATCTCCTCTCAATGGGCCATGGATGTTACCAAGCAACATGGTAATACTTGGCCCAAAACCTAAACAATGGTTTTTCATAAACATCAGTGAATAAAATTATTGAACATCCTGCCTAAACATTGACTTAAACCTCTGGGTACACACTAGCGAGTGCCAGTCCCGTACAACATATATGCAAAAAACAAAAAAAATAAAAATAAAAAGGCTCCCTTCTGAGTTAAGTCACCATGTCACCATGTCGCCATTTCTTGCCAACATCTCAAAATCAAGACCTTTTGAAACTATTTTGCAGGAAGTGAGATATAGCCGGAGGCACCCAACCACCACCTGGCCAAGGATGAGGCACCCACTTGAGTGACAGCAACTCAAGTTTCCAGAGTGCTCAAGCTGGAAAAGGACCCTGAACCAGGGTTTTTTGCCTCCTAGGGTTGGTCCCTCACTGGGAAGCCACATCACATCTCACACACTGGGACCGAGATTCAACCAAGCAGCTCCCACCTCTGCAGCAATATTTCCCCCACTGGGGCTGTCCTTTGATCTATTCCTAAACCGCCCATATGAGCCTCATGCCATGGCTGTCCAGGAGGCCCTCAAACACCCACACATTTTCCTTAGGACTCGCTCCCATCACAGCTGCCACCCCACATCCCAGACCCCCACCCTGAGACATGTTCCCTCACTGGTTTCCCCACACAAAGCATGGGATGGCTCCTGCTGGAGAAGAAACCTGTGAGGTCTGATCCTGGCTGCATTGAACGAGTTTGTTTCCCAATCTGTGCCCACTGTCTAATTGCACATGGCAGCTGGGAATGCTCCCCAATGAAAGCACGGATGGAGGGAGCACAGTTCTCCCTTCCCGCACCCAATCTCCGGCTCCTGGCAAGAAAAGAGCTATTCCCAGCTCTGCTCGGGCTGTGAAATGGGCACCACTCCTTCAGAGAGCCGCTGCCATCCCTCCCTCCCAGAAAAAAAAGACATCTCCAGGAAGAAATGGATTCATCACAAGGTGCTTAGCGGGATGAGCTGTCTCCCCTCAAATTCCGGGATTTGCAATTTGTGCTGCTTTGGGGCTGTGGGAGGGCGCCGGGCTCACTCTCCCTTTCCATTTGACTCAGCCTTCTCATAGCAGGGATTATCCTCGTCTATCAAAGGGAAAGCTGCGGAGCAGACGTCCGCCTATTCTTCCTGAGCACTGAGCCTGACAGCCGGCTTTTCAGCCCCGCTCCCATTACCAGCTGCCCTACAATGAGGGAGCTAAACTCCACACAAGGCCCACATGGAGCTCCAGAAGGAGCTGGGGGGCTGAAGGGTGCGGGAGGGGAGAGAGGGGGAGATGGGTTGAGTGGTGCAAGGGAGAGAAACAACTCATGCAGATGAGGGAGAGTTAATCCTATTTAGCACATGTATATTATCAATGAGTGTGTGTGGTGGGGAAAGGCAGGGGGGGAGAACCCCCCACTGCAGGCAGGCGGAGGCAGACAAAAAGGTCATTCATGTGTGGCTCACAGAATTAAGAAGGTACCACAATCTGCTGCTGGTTTGGCTCCAAATGCTTCTTCATATTCAAATCAAAGCCCCTTCCCCCACCCAACCTGCGGAACGTCCTGGCTTCCCTGTCCCTGCCTCGCTGTGCAATTACCCATCTGAGTTTCACTTTCCATCCCTTCTGGTGGCACTGGGGGTCCAATCCCAGATTTGGGACCACATCTCAGGCCTCCAAATTTCAGCCTACATTAAGATCTAGATCCACCATGTGTCCCAAGCATTATTGCAGAAATGGCTCGGGTCCCCCATTTCCAAGGCTCCAGACCCACAGCTGAACAGAGAACTTAAAACACTGAGCCCTTCCAAAATTTTGCCCGCAGTGTCCAGAACCCACATATCAACCAGAAAGGTCAGGAACATTTTGGTGGAGTGGTTTGACCCTGGATCATCATTAGCTGTGGCTTTGTAGTAAGACTTTGAATTTGCAAATATCCTTCTTCTCTCTGCAATTTTAATCCAAGTGCAAGGCACCAAGTGACTTTCTACATCCTCCCACCTTGGCTGAACAGCATCACTGCATCTTCTCCTGCAAAGTCTCTGCTTCTCTGAGAGCTGATGAAAAGGAATCCAAAACTCAGAGTTCTTTTAAATAACAGTGTGGGGATGAAAGACCAGGGCTGGAGTAAGTCATCTGAAATGCATAAGAAATCTCAGGCTTGCACCTACAGGCTGTCTCTTTAGAGAAAAGGCAAAATGTATTTTGGACAAACCACTTGACTGCTAATGAACCACAAACACAAACATTGCTCCTTAATTTGCATTCAGTGCCAGAGGAGACCTGCACTCCCTCTAATGAGCACTGCCAGCCACTCCTTTCCACGGAGAACTCCCCAGCCGCCCAAAAGAAACCAGCAATTCTTCTGGGACCTCTGCACTGGCTACCTCCAGGCTTTGGATGGCTGCTCGTGCTGCGTTGCATAGCTCCTGCTTCACCCCCCAGTAATCTCCTTGCCTTCTCCACAGGAATCAGGGATAGAGGAGCTCTCTCCTCCCCTACTGTACATGCTCATAGGTTTTAATCCAATTAAACCATTCTCTCTCCTTGACAGATTCTCTTTTTTCTTCATTTGCTTTCAATAAAGAAGCATCATTTGCTTGGGAGCATTCCAGGGTTGCGACAACTGGCCCTTCGCTTACATGTGTCGCTTACGAGTGGAAAACTGCAAACAAAGCTCGAGGTTTATTTTAGGAGGAGGGTGGAAATGGCCTTGTTATTTAATTTTTTTTTTAATGCTTTTTAAACCTTATTAAGCAAATTAAATTTCAAGAGACGTCTCTCTTATTCTGGGAAGTCCCTTCCTTGTCCTTTTCTTGTATCAAATTGGTATGTTAGCAAAGGCGTGCCCATTGCCTGGCTCCCACAGACCCATCAAGCATCGATTTTGACACTTAACAGAATTAGAAATGCCAGCCGTCCAAACCTTGATGGGTCTTCACGGGAATGAGCACTAAACTCCATTAGGAGGCTTCCTTTTATCACATAGATCCTCTTATAATTCAATTTGCAGTGAAATTCTCCCCCATCTCCCCAAACCCTGCCAGCTGCCAGCCCCATTCCTCTACCGCCAACACTTATTCCTCAGTCAAACAGACCCACATCCAGTCCTTTCTGCAATTAAAATAAAAAATCATCACTTACACCAGCTTCCCTCTGCTGGAAGGAAGCCACAGTCAATAGGTGAATAAGGTCTGTGCCTTGTTCCTCTGAGTTAATAAATGTTGAAAAGAGGGTGAGCCGAAGTCCTCCGTAAATATCTCTTGTGCCAGCCTAATAAACTTAATGTCATAATGCAGTACCCCTAAGTTCCTTGTAAAAACGTGTATGAAACATGAAGATAACAGTGAAAAACTCAAGTATTATTGGTCTGCAAATCCTCCAGCCCTCAAGCAAAGAACTATTGGTACAGAAACAAAGTAAGGAAAATGCAACTCAAAGATAAGTGGAACTGCTCTCAATGTGAGGCAGTGCACTACCTGGGTTTGATCCAAAAATTAGTCAAATTCTTCATTTAACTACAGGGGGTGGTTGGACTAGGTCCCACTTGGCTGATGTGCCAGGGGCAGGAAAGTGCACTTCTGTATCTTTCTCCTCCTTTTAAACGCTCTCAAACTCTTACCTTATTTTACAAATTATTCAAGGACTTCATGAGTTTGCAGGAAATTTCCTTTGTGCTGTTGTGCCAGAGACCAGGACCAGATCTGGTAGGCAGCTCTTCTCCATTTTATGGTATGTGAGATCCCCATTCTGCTACAGTAGGGGAATGTATGCACAGGATTAAAAATTATCCGTGATTACAATTTAGAGTGTTATAAACCACTCAGCACCTGGAGCCCTAGCGAGACGATATTTAAAGATTAATAAAATAAGCATTTGAAAATCCACTTCCCCTTTGGTTATTTGCCAGGATCATGGTCCAGAATATAGCATTTTTCATGCAAGAATTGGTAAGCTGATTAACAGCTGAAGGAGACCACTTTTCTACACTTCCTTCAGCATGTACAATACATAACATATCATCAGCATGAATAGGATCAATGGGGTAAGCCCATCCTGAGCCTATATCTCAATAACTGGAAAGACAATCCAGGCTCTGTATTTACCTAACTAGTTATTGAAGGAGAGACTGTTGTTCAGATATTTGGCCAAACTGACTCTTGATCAATTTGGAATTAGTTCAATTTCAATCTAAGGAGTTACTTGTCTGATGATGGCTGGACTTTTGTTAAATACAGGTTTTCATTCTGAATATGTTTTAAGCTTTGATCCTCAAGACTGAGCATATGCATTGAACTTCACCCACCCAAGAAGTCTGTTTTGGTCTGGTGTTCAGAGTCCAGTTCAAAATTCCTTAAAATTAGTGTCTGTTCTTCCGCTGTCCTCAATGGGCTATGGATTGCATCCCAGTTCAGCAGATCTCTTCATTTAAGTTTGACATCAAAGCCTACTGAAGTGAATTAAACAATTCCCATTGACACCAATGATCTCCAAAACATGCTCTTTATTTCCAGCTTTATCTTAAAAGCGGCAGAAGAAAATTAAATCAAAACCAGGGCACCTTAACAAGGTAAATGACGTTTAAGCTGTAAAGGACTCTAACCTCTTAACCTGTACATGTTTGGGTAAGGTTTCTGGAAATTAAACACATTTTCCCCTCCTATAGTGTATTTTTCCTTTTCAACAGTCTATACCACTGATTCCACTAGAATGAGATTTGGCATTCAGTGAGATTTACCTATATAACTTCTCAAAGTACAGACAATTGTTGCAAATGATGCTACCCATTAACAGTAAATGCTCTCACTGTCTCCAGCTCAATAGATCTCTAAACATTACAAAGAGCTACTCCTCAGTTCCTCCCATGAGAGATTAGACATGGGACTTTCGTGGACACAACCAGTAAGTGTTTTTTCTCCCTTCTCCTTTTAGTAGCTGCTTATTGAATAGACATGTGGAAAGGGAGGGGACATCTGACCTCAACCATTAAATTCTTTACCATATAGTTTCCCTTATGCCCTGTATCAGAGAGTTCCCCTGGAAGAAATTCATTGTGGAGATGATAATTTTTAACAATTTGCACTCCATATTATTTTTTATGTGATTATTCCAAATACTAAGACAATAAATACAAATCTAAGGCATTCCCTGACTTACAGATTTCATGTGTTATTTGTACTAGTGGCATAAGAGGCATGCACACACAAGACATAAATAGCAGAGCCTATAGAGGATGGCGTAGAGCACGCTGCTCCAACAGGAGGGGTTTATCTGAATACCTGTGGATGAAATGCCTCAGAGAAAGAGAAAGCATTCCTCTCCTTCACCCTGTTTCTCTCTAAGCTCACAGGCCAGATCCTGTTCTCACTTTCCCCGACAACCCTCATCACCTCCATCGGCTTTCTAGGAGGGACTCAAGATTAATGCCCATGTAGCAGAGCAGATTTAAGAATTATTTTATTTCAGTGGAAAGGTCTTGCTGTTACTTTAAAATATGTCCTTCTCTTTTTGTCTGACATTGCAATTAATCAAGTCTCCCACCCACTCAGAGCCCGTCTTCAGAGTTTCTCTGTCTCTCACTTTCTTTTATGGATGAGGCTTTAGAGCCTGCCAGAATTTATGGAGGGAAGTAACATGGATTCAGCCAGGACCTCAGAAATCAGGTTCAGATACTCTCACAGCACGTCTCCTCCTCACCCCCCATCACGACCAGCGGCCGGTCCCTCTCCCTCAGCATAAATCTGCTCCTGCATCCCTACGGCCTCAAAGGGTCTCATCCAGCGCTGAGTCCAGGCTCTGCCAAAGAGGAAGCAAACATATGTACCATGGCAGGTTTGAGGAATCTCAGGGCTCCAATTAGAGTAATTAACTTAGAGAATCTAATGCAGGGCACTGTGCAACCTGATGCCTCCCAGCAAATCAGTCTTACAGTCCCCCCCAGCCCCCTAATCTGAGGCTTCAATGAAACCCAGGAGGACCCATCTGGTTTTGGGGAGGGGGCCAGAACAGGGGGAGAAGGGGAGCAGGATCCTCAAAGTTTTGCTCGCAGTGAAAGTACTTTCCATCAGCAGAAGTAATTTAGCCATTTGTTTTTAACATTACTGTATTTGGCTAAGGGTTTTGGACACAGCCTGCCTCACATTATCCAATACTGAGCTTCACTATTCAGGAGCCCAAGACAAAACCTGGGTGCAGAGTTAATCGTTCCCAGCTGCGGTGCTGTATTCAGGCCCAAGGTCTGGCCGAGATTCGTCACCAAACAGTCCTCTGAAAGCATGAAGTCACCAGTAGATATTATGAGCAGGGTCATGTATGTACAAAGCTGATCATGGAGAAACAGGGGTGTTTTTTGCCTAACAGATATACAAAAACAACCAACCAAAGGGAATTGCTAAAGAACAATGTAAATGTTATACCTTCTAACAGCAGGCTTTAAAAAATAGGCCTCATTATTTGTTTTTTTGGCAAAACTTGTCTGTTTTTCCTTTGTCAGTAGGTGCAAGTTGATTTCTGGAGCCAAAACCACCTCTTTTTGGCTAAATACCTGTTTCTTTTTTCTTTTAGTAGCACACCCTGGAGGAGCATAACTGAACTGACATAAATTATATGCAGAGGAACTGGGAGTTTAATGAATAGAAGACTCATGGAATTCACTTGATGTTGGCACATTAACAGACTTTTTCCTGTGGAATGAAAGTAAGTTCTGTAGTTTTCCCACATAAAGTGGGAAGGAAAAAAAAAAAGAAAAAGAAACCTTTTAATTCTCAGACCTTAGGGTTATATGGGCAATCTGATCATTTGGTTCAGCCCCTCTGAAATGACATTTGAATGAACCAAGACCAGACACAGCAGGACTGTGTCGAGGTAGGCAGGAGAAACCTTCACGTGACTTCTTTGGTGTATTTGTTTACAAGTGTTTACTAAACATAATTTCAGAATAGCTTAAAATTGAAATTTAAAAAAATAAAAATACAAGTATCAACAACCTGACCCTCTTGATCATCTTTGAAATAACAAACTCAAACCCCAAACTGGCAGTTTGGACTCAGTGAAGACTATAACAGGCACCAAGAGAGCAGTATTTATGCCCTTAGTAATAGCGTATGTTTCTGCATTCCCCCTGGTTGTTTAAATACCGCTCGCTGGTGACGAGAAGTCTTTTTTTAAAACAGAACCTGGGTGCATAAATAAACGTGTGCTGATGCTGTTCCAGCGTTATAGGAAACACATTTGTTTATCAGGTTTGATGAAGCTTACATGATCCAAGTTCTGCCAGAGTCAGGAGTGCATTGTACACATCATTTGATAAGAGAGAAGGATGAGTTATGTAAACACCTAGCAACATGTGAGGGAGATTTACTCTAATTGTTTATGTGCCTTTGTGGGAAGATTATAATCATGTTGTTTCATTAAACAAAACAGTTGTACAAGTCCTATAAGATAAATTGCCTTTCGCTCTATTCACTTGCAAAGGTCATCCTGTTACCACTGATTAGCACCAGACAGCCAGTCATACTTTGGCAAAAGGCGAGTTCATTCATAACAGGAATGCAGGAATAGGTTTCCCAGTGACTGACTTGGCAAAGACACAACGTAGAAAACACTTCTGCCCAATCTCAAACATTCACTTTCTGACAGCTCCAGAGGACATCAATCCTTCACAACGGTGCTCAGCACCATTGGCTCAAGCCTTTGGCTGCATTAGGGCTACAAATAAATACACAGAGGTGAAACGCAGGTAAATCCTTTCCAGATATTGCTAACCAACAGTGTAACCAACCGCATTGTTAACTAATCCCCAAAAGAACCGTTAACGTTTGAGAAAATACAGCGGCAGAGGAAGCTGAAGTTCTGCTCTAAGTCTGTCCTAGTGTTGGAGAAACCTCTTCCTAATTCCTCCCCTTGCACCCCCATCTCATTTCATTATAGGCAGTCCAAGGAGCTGTCATGGACTCTCTTCACACATACACACACCACTCCCCAGAGCTTGGTAACTCTCTTGCTTTGTCTTTTTGATAGGCATGTAGGAAACAAATGAGAAGGAGAAGATGTCTGAAGAGTCCATTAACGTTGTTAGGTTAGATGCGTTGACAATAAATCGATTCTTTTTGACATGACTGTCGCAGTAATGAAGGTACATTTCTGGATAACTCCTCTTAATGTAAGATAAGATATGGATGGCCCATGTCTTCTGACATATGTCCAGCATATCAAATGGTGGCATAAGAAAAGGTTGTTTTGGTGCACTAATCAGAGATAAAGTCTAATCTTGATGATGGGTGTTTTTGTCTGTCATATTTTTTGAGGGTTAGAGGTCATACACTCCTGGGGATGGGAGACTTAGTGCCCTACCTCTGAGAAGATAACAAATACCCAATAAGACTCATATTAAAAGGTCCCTCTTTCCTCTAGAGATGGAAAGAGACAGTCAAACATGCCTAAACTTGAATGTCACACTAGCTTTCTCCACTGTTTCTGAGGTTCTGGCATTTGAAGGTTCTTTTATTTGGTATATAAAAGAAATTTATAGCACAGCGAAGAAATGTGTATAAGGGTCAAAGCAGCAAGAGGAGAGAAACAAACAAAATTAGCAAGTACCATGGCTGCCTCACATGGTAGGATGGGTAAGCCAGGTCCTGCTGATGATCTGTTCCTGCTGCTGACAGCCTGGGAAAGAGTGGAAGGAAACAGGAAGATCTTTTCCTCCTCCTAAATCTACATGGGCCTGTCACCTCTTCAGTTGCATTCTGCTCTGGTGTCCTTTGGCTCCATGAAAGGGGACACAGCCCAGGACTGTCCCAGCTGGTGGGATCCAGACCAGCTCTGAGGCCACCACCATGGTCCTGCTGAGGGCAAGCGCAGCACCGGCCCCATTCACAGCCCTGTGGCTGCCTGTAAGGATGCAGAGACCAACGCTTACAGGTGTCACTTGGCAACGTTATGTCCTGATTTGCCTACATTTAAAGCTGATGTAATACTAGTATCCACTATAGCACACAAGCTTTAGCCTGCCTTGTTTCTTAGGTAAGGTATTCAATTAATGTTTGGTGAGACCTCAAATCTATGGAGAAAAGGCATTATTACCTTGAATCACCTTGAAGACAGGCATAATTATACAGTTAGGATCAATAACAAAACCCTTGGTAGTAATAAAGAAACTATTTTTTTCTGCTTCAAAGTATTGTTTCAGCTACGGAGAGAATTAACTTTTAATTACTTTGAGAATAAAGAAAGAAACAAACAATTAAATGCCTTCCATTTGCTTTGCTAAGTGATGAAGTCATATGAAACATCTTCTGACTGGAGATAGGTAAAAGTCAAAATCTTGAAGATTAACACTTCTAAATCTTGAGATAGATTCAGGCTCAAATCCCAAGGTCTGAATTAGCCACTGGTGTTTTGGTTTTGCATCTAACCTAAAATGTAAAAAGGATCAACAGCTCATGAGAGCAACTATTTTTGTGATGCTTTTGCAAATGGAGATAATGGAGCAAGATACTTGCTGCTGTGCAGCCAAAACTCTACAGAAATGAAGTTTGCAATATTTCAGCCTTAAACCCCAAGCTTAGTCCAAAACTTGACTCCCAAAAATCATCTACCTTTCTCTGCCAAAGACCATGAAATCCTTCTGGAAATTCAATTTGTTGTTTAAAAGACAACATTTTGAACCTCTTGACTATAACACTTATGTTTCTAAGCTAACTTGTTACTACTGGAACCAATTTAAACAGAAAAAGAAAGATTGTTAAAAAAATACCATGGTTTGTTTTCCAAAACTTCTCACTTTGAAATATTTGGGGTCATTTTTTTAAGCCTTTTTCCTCCTTCTCTTCTACTAGATGTTGTCAATGAGTGTGATGGAATCACTGATACTTCCCCAATTTTTTTTCTTTACTGTCTTTTTTTCCAGTTTTCTTTCCACTGTTTTTCAGTTTGTGTACAGATGAAGTGGAGAGAGAACCACAAACAAACACACAAAATACACAACATTATCTTTCAGAGAGAAGTAAAAATGAGGGACGTATAGAGGGACCCATTCCAGAAAGATATGGATGTTGCTTTGTGGATATTAGCCTGTTGAAGCAGATTTTCAGTCAAGCTCTTGCTTGGAAACAGCTGAAAGGAAAAGCCAAATTTAAAATGTACTTTTATTCCTTAGGTTTTTTTCCATCTTAACCTCGGCCTGAAGCTCTAAGGACAAGTTCTGACCCAAGTGCTTCAAATTCAGGGGCAGGGTGGATGGTTTCCACTCTCACACTGAACCCCGTCCCTCTCTCCCCATCTTCCCAGAGAGTTGAAGCTTCTCCACGGATCCACCTTTTTCCATCTGAGCTTGCAGATGATGCCACTGATCTTTGAGACGAAGAACTGAGGTTCCAAGCTGATTTACAAAGCCAGTGCTGAGTAGATGAACAAAATGAAATAATAGCTGCCTGACCTGCTTATACACTAAAAGGCCTTGGGAAAAAAAAAAAAAAATCAATTAATCAATTTGTTTATGGAGGCAACTTAGCAACAGGGAGTACACAGAACTGATTGGTTGGGTCTGTTAATAAGGAAGTTGAATTGCAGATAGTTGCATCAACTGATTTCAGATTTTGGGGTATTGATTTTTGTTAAGAAGATTCATTTCTACTGACCCTCCTCCCAGAGAAAGAATCGCTGTTCCTTTATGTCAAAGTAGTAACATGCTGTGATTAAGCATTACCACATTACTATTTCGAGGAGATTTTGGTACACTCAGGGTTTCTAAGCTGGGACTAAACAGAGCAGCTTTGTGAAGGCGCTTTAGGAGACAGAGCTCATGAGATCATAAAAGACAAAAATATTTAAAATTAACTGTAATATTTGTAAAGTACAAGTTTTAGGTAAAATAGTAGGTTACGTTCAAAATCTGTGCAAAACAAAGGGAGAATTTCTAGAACATTTTAGATTTTAAAAGCGTGATAATACATATGATAAAGAAATACATAAATATAAGTACTACCTGACAGTTTCTACAGTGTTATTTAATATTTTAAATTATATTTTTAGAGGGACATTTAATGCCTATGATGTACATGAGTTTAGCGTACGTGTGGTAATTGGGCAATACAAGTGGTAGTGGAGGTTACAGCCCATAGCCCATAGCCTCTCTACGGGCAGAGGTTAATCTTGGGGAAACCTGTGCATCCAAACACCCACACCCCGGGAACATTTGGCTGTCAGCGTCACCACAGCTCCTGTCCCTGTTTTGTAAAGCAAAGCCATAATTTCCTTGTTTCTGTCACCCCAATGTAGATACTGACATCTCACTTCCATTCACCCTTTCAAGTCGTATTCCTCATGGAAATGGTACCCTCAGAGCTGCCGTTCTGGAGGGGGCAGCAGGTAACACTCATAGGGATACTGGACATGGCAGCATCCTGGCAATGTGCTACAGGTACCCCAACAAATAAAGCTGCCCGAAGGATACACAGGCTACAGAAACCTCAAAGTAGGTGCTGGACATGCAACCTGGCTATGAAGAGACCCTGTGCAAGGCTTACACCTCATGTAAACCATGCATTAGCCTCCAGACTGAGTATCAAGCCTTAAAAAAGGCTCTTTGACCTCAGTAGGAGGAGTGTCAGAGAGAGGGGAGTTGTCATTCGCCCCAAGTGCTGCTGCCAGGGGTGGCTTGCAGGGACCAACATCATTAGGAAGCTTCAAACAATCTAGAAGATGACAGGAGCTGTTTGGATTCTTTCTCTGCTCCCTCTCAAAACGTGGCACGTGATGCACACATTTCATTTCTCCTTCTGGCTGAACCGGGTTGCCCATGATTATAAATCATCTTGGTGATTTCTTTGGAAACTTTGTCTCATTTACACTCATGACCTTGTTACCTCCTGATACCTTTACTCACATCAGGACTTCTTCCACAGCAGTGCTGTTCATTGTCATTCTCCCGAGACCCAAAGGGCAAAGGGAAAGGAACTACAGGCACTTACATCTGAGATGCAAAAAATAGGGGTTTGAAAAAAACTATAAACAAATGAGAATGTGAATTCTGGGAGCACAGGATCGCCAAGTACTAAGTTTCTGCAGAGGCCCTTTTATTTACTGAACATTTATGTGTATACAAATACTCAGCCCTTGATGGAGCAAAGAGCTGGTTTTGATACTAGCAGCAAAAATATGTGCTGTAAATGTCATGACACGCCTTGTCCATAATATAATTTTTTCCAGATGGTTACTTTTTTCAAATTACTGAATGGAAAAATATGTCTTAAGACAAGTACACATAAAAATAATTCTTTTTCCTATTATTGCCTTTTTTTTTTTCTTTCTACATTTGTAAATGTGCTGCTGCCTGCCATGGGATGATACGCTGGGAGAGCACATACATCCTGACATCTGATTAATCATGCAAAGCAGTGGATGCATAATTCTTAACTGACAGCCTAGCTGACCAGGAACCATTTTATTACATGAAATGCAAAGGTGCACAACATTCACATCCTCTTCAAGATGGTTTCTAACACCCAAACATTCCACTGACTGAGTGGTAGACAGATACTGAAGTTGGCTTTAGCACCAAGTAAACCTCTTGTTAGCTGGGACATGAACCTGCTTCTGGATCCAAAATTATCTCAGCTGGCAGACCTGCCCAATAAGCATTTGGATAATTGTCTTGATCCTGGTCTTAATTTTTTAAATTTGGTGTCCATGAAGTTGTAGCAGATGTGGGGCACCTCTCCTGTAAAAAACCCAGCTCTGCAGTGTGTTTGTTTCCCATGGAAAAGTGGATGAGTTGAGCTCTTCCTACACAACCCAGGACCTGGAAAGATGTGATTGTTCTGGGGCTGAGAAGGACACACTCCTGCATAACAGGAATTTGGGAAGATTCCTCATACAAGCATCATATCATGCTCTCCACTTACTAAGGCTTTTCCTTATTCACATTCCTGAGAAGCACAGTGACATGCCAAGCCAGTGGGGTGAAGGAATGGGATTTTAGTGATGGGGTACAGTAAAGAGTCGCATGCGGTAGGTGAAAGGAGGAGAGAGAGAAGCCTTGCTGTGGGCTGTTCAGAGAGAAGATGGGGACCAGATACAGACCAGGAGGTTTCCCTCCTGTTCTCCAGGCATCTGGCTTTTGTCTTTCTCCATGAGGGGCATGAAGCTTTTTGTTTCGCAGCCCTCACCAGCAGGTAGGAGGAACACTGCTCACTGCTCTGCTGCCCAGCACACTGCCTGGTAGGGCGAGAGCTGCTGCAGAGACAGTCTGTTCTTATTTATTAGCACCACGTGTCATGCCAGATCACACCTTTCCCCAGCCAGGAGAGGGAACATTGTCTGAAGAGATTGGTGAACATGAACTGAGATTGACTTTGTAACTCATGGCACAAATCTGAATCTTATGGTTCAGTTCTGGCAAGGTCCTGAGCAACTTTGGCTTGGGCAAGGGCTGAGAGCACTTGGCATTTGGCAGAACAGAGCCCTTAATGCAAAACAGTTAGTGAAGTATAAGCCTAGCAATTTCTCTTCTGTAAAAAAAAGGAAGAAATTTGGAAAGGGGATAGAAGGCCAAAGTTCAGAGCGGTTTCAGATTCCCACAATAACAACGAAGCCCAGCTCTTTCCCAAACACTTGCACATTTCCTTAGAAACAGGTGACAGACATCTGCAAGGCTGAGTTCAGCGCTGGAACGGTGCAGCCTCCCTTCCTTGGTTGTGGGTGTTCTGCTCTTACAAGATTGAGAGAGATTGAGCTTAAATATTTCCAGACAATGCTGCGATTTATTTTAAGTGTAATAGGGGTCATTCTTCACTGAAAGAATATAATAATCATTCTGTGTGAAAGCAGAAGAAATGTGGGGAAGCAGGAGATAGCAAGACTTACACTCACCCAATGCACGGCTAAACAACTTTCTCATGTCTCTGCATCCTGGGGATCACACCCAAACCAGTAATCCCGGTGCCAGCCACAGAATAACACAGAATCCTTCCTAGTGTTATTCCATATTCACGAGGGGGTGGCTCTCAAGGGGTTAGATTCTCTTCCTGATTCTGAACAAACTGAGTCTCATCAGCTGCATTAAGAAAGAAAAATGTGAAGAACAAAGGTGGTGAAAATGACTATCCAGCAGCAATACAAACATCCTGCCTTGCTGAGGCTCAGATCAAATAACCACCACATTACAACTTCCCAGTTTGCTTCTCAGGACCCTAAATGACCTTGCACAGTACCTCGTCCGGTGAGGCAACATTCATCAGCCTGCTTTCCTCCCTCCTAAGTGGGCAGACTGGGGAAGGGAAGAAGAGCAGGGAGCAGAGGAGGAGTAGAGTCCACCCTGCACAAGCCACTCATCATCACCATCCCCCAAGGACAAAAACACAAGACAGGGTAAGCATCAACTGCCATCAAGGAAACAAAGGCTTCTCCCACCCATAGAGAAAAGACGGAGATTCACCCATTGGTCACTTCGTCTTTCTGTTCCTGTCTTTTCCCCAGTGTAAAACATGGTCAATAATACCTCCTTTGGAATGTGAAAAGGCAAGACACTGTATGTAGGGAGGTAGTGTTACTGTAGAGAAGAGCCTTTGAAGTACTCCCTGTCCACCTTGAACTCTGAAATTTGTTCTCTAAGTCCTTGGCCAACACCAAAGAAAACAAAACTCATTTCAAATCAAGTGACAGAAAAGCCAAGACTCAATCGCAACAGCTCCCTTCCAATGAACGAGTTCTTCTCTCTGTGAATCTAATATGCATTCAACCATTTCTAGTGCTTTATACGGAAAATGTTTCAGTTGGGAAGCATCATCACTTAGAGAGAAAAATAAAAATACCGTAGATGGTTTTAAGCTCTACATCTGTGGAAATCTCATTAGGTAGTTTTAGATGTGCTGGCATCTGGAAAAAATCATTCCTCTAAACAGAAAAATATATCATAAATGTCATAATGGGGTGTTGGAGAAGTACATGAAATTAGTTTGGTTCCTCAACTCAGCATCTCTGGCCAGAATTGTTAAAAAGAAAATACTTGTGTAAAGCATTAAACAGTTTTTGTCAGGGTTTAGCTGTATGGACTAATGTGGAGTCTAAAGAGTACTGAATACTTGATTGAAAGATGTAATACTCCGGAGAGCTACAACAGGTTGGAGCCAACCCAGACATTCATAGAAGGTGAGTACAAGTACAGCGAACCCTGCAGTCTGGACCAGCTCATTCAGCAACAGGCAGGCGCTTTGCTCTGAGCTGTAAACTACTCAAAGCCTCTAAGGGACATCACCGCTCTGCCCTTATTCACCAGATGTTTGCATCAGGCATCACTGAAGACCTCAGGCCAGCATCACCTTCAGAGAAGTCCAGATAGGAGCTAACAGCTGTTGAAGCACCTCAGTTTCCTTTGAACTGGACAGAGGCAGAAAGCACTCATGAGCTTGGTAGGTTGGTACTGTCTTCAGTCCCTCAAGAATGTCCATAAGGATCTCCTGCACTGGGCATCACAGCATCACGCCTAGTGTTGCTCTGCATGGAACAAGTAGGTGCCAGACAGAAGGCAAGTGAGGAGCGCACAGAGCTCAGGGTGCCCCTGAGCACAGGGACCGCACAGGAGGGCTGCAGACACCTGCACGCACCCCACTTATCTCCAGGTTCTGGGCTAGCTGCCTGTATCCTGCACTCCTTTCAGGCTCTGTCCAAGTCAAGCACAATCACTGTGCTGAATTTGGGGTGGGAATAAGCACAAGGTTTCCTTCTGCCAGGTGCCACATCCACAGCACCAGCCCTGCAGAAGCCAGCAGCTCAGCCAGGGATTTTCCAGTGCCCTCTAAAGGTCCCTCAGCTCGAGCTGACTCACAGACACGCTGAGCAAATGCGCTTGGAACATCCCGAGCCTGTTCCAAACAACCTTCAGTGTTCCCAGGTATGTGGAACAGCAGATATTTTTGCAGGGATGACTACAGCAATCAAAAGCTGTTTTCTGAGGGAAGATACTCAACTTCTGGGATGTGTAAGCTGTGGCGATCAGTTAGTGCTGATTGCTCTTTTGTTATTGCAGACTATCTCATCAAAATTTATGTGAGCACTAAATACCAGCCCTCCAGGCCTTCACAAGGTGCACATCAAGAAGGTTTAAAGCAACCGGATATACAATTTCCTTGGGTACTATGTAAAATGCAAGCAGTGATCACAACTGGTCATTAAAAATCCTGGGGCAATCTCTGCAATGAACGTTCGATCCATTGTTCCAAATCTAATCATTACACTCTGTCCTCTGCCCATTTAGCATCCTTCTAGTGTTTCAATTGAGGATAGTATTTCAGTGCATTTCCTGACCTGCATAGTTTAACGGATCATAATTGTCTCATGGTTACTTCATGCTCCCGCAGTTGGTTTGTTGTATCCATCTGTTTTCTTTATTCTTCCACGCAAACTGTAAGGTCTTTGGGGCCAATGGCTGCCGCTGAGCTCTGTGTTAATACAGCACCGAGCACAGAGGGGTCCCGATTTTTAGGTTCAGCAGCAGAACAACCCATAATTAATAAATGGTGGCTTGTCTGTTCTAGGCAGAAAAGCAGCACAGCAATCTGTCAGGGTACAGAGGAGGAGGGTGTGACCTCTGCCATCAGGCCTATGTCCCTTGGGATTCTCCTGATCATCCTCATTTTCTTTGGAAAAGTTATGGTGCCGATCAGTTTTTTGTGCATTCAGTTTCACTCCAGCCCAGGAACAGATGGTGGCACAAAAGAGGAGTGACTTAAAATCACTTTGTCCTCTTCTCCCCCTCCACCTGCTCCTAATCACAAGCCATCCATACATTTAAATACCAAACAAGAGGAAGGAAAGAGATTGTGTGCAACAGAAATACCAAACAATGTTTGCATTAGAAAAAAAAAACAACTTGGACACGCCTTTCAGCCCCTAGCAGCAATCCCTATAGAAAATAATGTTAAAATAAACAAAAGCAACAATTCCTTTCTGACTGATGATTTTATAATATGGTCGGTGCTGCTAAATGTGACCAGCCGTCCCTCCCACACTCCTGCTATCCATCCAGAGCTGTCCCCCTATTTTAAGGGTGTCTCTTCACCCACTGACATGTGCATGTGAATTCTCTTTCTTAATGATCTTTAAGCATTATTAAGAACAAAAGAAATCCTAATCATGATATAAGCCTATTACAGGATGACAATGATAAATCATTCATAATGATGCAGAATGGGCAGAAATCTGCAGATAGCACTTCCACTTCTGCATGTAGAAAGAAGCAAACTGATGTACTTTTATTAAATGAGGATGATGAAGTGTCCCCCAGTCTATTAGTAACCAAATAAGATGTTAAACAATATTTATGAGGAAGTTATCCCAATCTGCACACTGAGAAAATATGAAGCCAAAGTCCTATAAGACCTGGCCAAGGTGCTCTCTTTGCAGTGTTATTTTTTAGTAAAGCTTGGAACAAGTTTATTCCCAAAGGCTGGTATATAACCTGTGTATCCCTTTTGGAAAGCTCTGCTTTGTACTCCGGGGCAGACCTAGGAGCTGGCTGGAAGATCCTCATGTCACCACTGACAACAACAAAAAAATGTGGTGCCTGTGAGGTTGTCTCTAAAATACCAGAGGGATTATAAGGCAGGTACTAAAATCAGTTGTAGCCACAGAGGCTACAACTCTGCTGTAAGGGGTGGCTACAACCACCGCATGTGTCACTTGTGCCACATATTCACATTAGCTCTGTGCTGGCCCAGGCAAGCACCAGGGTGAGCAGCCACACAGCAGCAACTCTCTGCAGCCTTATGGAAAGAAATTGTTCATGGCATATCAGCTGGAGTGACCTGGAGCTACAGAGACCAGCAGCTCAGGAGTTTGCAAGGTGCAGTGAAAAGCTGCAGCTACAGAGCTGAGCCCTGTCCTGTTTAAGCAGGACTTTCTAGCAAGTTATCCTTGTGAAGTTATGCGGGTGTTGACTATGCCCACCACCTTTCATCTGCCACCCAACTATCTCCACGGTTTTTGTTGGGACTTACCGGTTAGAAATGATCTCTGTATGTGTCATACTGAAAAGTGCTTGCATACCACAGTGATGAGGTGTCCCTCTGTAGGTTACGTTAGACAAGGTGTCTGCAGAGGACCAGGAAGGGGGAAGTATTGTCCATTTTTCAGAGTTCATCTGTAGTCATCTGTTCAGACAATATCAACTCAGGGAGGCAAATCAGAGCCCATCCTACTTGTTACTCAAACAGACTCAAGCTAGAATCAAAAATGGGAAGCCCATGTTTATTAGAAGCTGCTTTTGTCTCTGGGGAACTATGCAGCTGAGGGCCAGTTCTTCCCACTGAGCCCAGAGAAAGTGAACTGAGAAGAACCAGCACTAACCTTCCCACTACAGCTTCTGGATTGGGTCAGGCTGGAGAGATGGGGTGTGAACTGGTTTGCTGAAGCTAATGGTTTACTCCTGATTTCCCTGAGGTCAGGATTTGACCATCCATGTGGGATGTCTTTATTTATGAGGCTGAAGAAGTCCTCTCCCACTCTCTGCAAAGCAAAGCACCTGTTTTTACTGAACAGGACAGCAGCCGAGCATGAAGGAGGCTGAATGCAGGCACAGCACTGGTAGGGGGCTGAGCATATACGCAATGCCTCAACTGTCCCTTGGCAAGGCACTTGTGATCTCAGGCTCTGCTTCCCACCATAAGCAGGGCAAAGAGGAGCTGCAGCCTTCTTTGGACTTCCCTTCATAGAGAAAAGCTTGAACAAATAGCTAAATGCAGGAAAAAAACGTGTTGGAGAGCAGTATTTGAGTTCAAGACTTTCTATGGCATCTGTTGTTCTTGGTACTTACACCAACACTCCTAGAAGCATTTAGGGTTCTAGCTTCCTTGTCCCCAGAAGAAATTAGGCTCTACCTGCCTTCAATATTCTCAGCTTCCTGCTACTGCCTGGTGTTTATGGAGCCCTAAACTAGCCCAGATAGCCAGGGGAAAGAGATGATTCTTCCACTGCGCAGAGAAACGAGACACTGCTATGAATCATGTGAGTGGCTAGTGGGAAGAAAGACTGTCCCAAGCCCTCAGGTTTGTAAAGCAAGCTCTGCTGAGGGCTTATCCCTGTTCCCACTACTCTCTCATAATTGTTTACAGAAGCTGGTAACTCTTTCTCACCCTGGCATCCTGGGTGCCTTTGTTGTTGTTGGCAAGACACCACCCCTGATCCTGCCTGGGGAGCCCAACAATCACCATCGCTCACTTACTTCAATGCCCAGCCTTTAAACCTCCCCACTTTCACCATCCACATACCGTGCTCCTCAAACACATCTCGGTGCACTGTTGATGCCCCAACTCTCTCTGGAGAGGCTTCACACAGGATTGCTGGGATGCCTGAAACAAGAAGCTGCCGCGGTGTTGCATTTTGCTACTCAGTGGAAAACTGCCTTCATCAGACACTAAGCTGGGATGTAAGGAGTTGTAAATCAGCACAGTCCCACTGCTTCTAGCAGACTTACAGGATTTGTGACAGTACAGGACTTTGCCACTTTATTACAGAGTCCCTTTAGCAACAACCCACCCTGAACGAGGCCCTGTGGCCAGCCAGGAGAGGTGGCAATTGTCTCTTCACCACGGCAAACAGCAAACTCACAGATATTATTTTAATCAGCTCTAAGTGCATAGGGAGGCTCTGTGCAGATAGGTGTGTGTTAACAAGGAGTACACTCATATCACACTGCTAAGTATTTTTGGGTGGCCGGTCAAGCATAGCTGCCTTTCAAACTGCCTCGGAAGGAGAAATATTAATAAACTCCCTGCAGCACGGAGATTTGATTGAATTTCTCATGGATCATAGCTCGCCTGCAGCAGGGTGGCATACCTGTCAAGCTAAGACATTGTTCCATAATTGTTCCTGATGCATTGTGTGCTAATTACCATTGCTGAAAATAATCTCCAAAGATTATGGCAGGCATCATAAATAACAAGCCAGCGGTTCGACACTGCATTATGACAAGGCCTCAATCGCTCTTATCTTTTACTAGAGTGGAGCCTATGCATTAGCTTTACTAATGAATCTTTTTCATTTGTACAAGTGATGTTTCCATTTGACAATGACATGAACATAAAGTGGAGGTTAATTTACTCTATTCCGAGAGGTTCATTATTTAACCTGACGTTGAGGACAAAACAATGTAGCCTAATAGACGGCAAATAGAAATTAGTTGTGATGAATTTTGCCATTTAACACTCTCGTGCTCAGGGCTGCATGCACGGCACGAGGATGAGTTGGTTTCACTGGCAAAACCACTTTATTCTCACAGTTCTGGGAAAAAACAAGAAATTCCCCGACTCCCAGAATTCCCCACACCTTGTAAAACACGATGGATTTACACAGACATAAAAACTGCTGGTAACTAATGGCCCAACGTTGTCATTGTGTCAATTTTTATCAGATTAGTTGGCATTAACACTGTATCACCGATTGCCTTACAAGCCAAGCTGCTGTGAATTGAATTGGATTCAGGTAGCTATTAGAATTGCCAATTTAAACACTCGGGGCTTATCTCAGCTTTAAGCCATTGACAAAAAGGTTTGGTCACTTCTCCGACATTTTCTGACATGTGTGCTCTGGGCGAGCGCAGCAGCATCCGGTTGCTGCCTGCACTCATCCCTCCAGGCCTTCAAAATGTATCTATTCAACATTAATTTAACATCATCCAATGTGGTTCAAATCAAGCAAATATTTTCCTTGTTTATTGCACGCGCTCATTGTGCTGTTTCAAGGAGGTTTATTAATAGTTCGCAATAAATTTGCTGAACAATTTGCAATAAATTATGCAGTCATATTTATAGCAGCGACACATTTTAGAGGACAAAAATTGACCTTTCCCATGGCTCAAGGAGAGAAGGGGCAGGGTGTATCCACTACAGCCCAGCCTTTCATGGGCTCATATCCTGGTTCCTTCAGCTCTCAGAGAAGATAAAATGTATATCTGCTCAAAAGGTAGTTTAATTTGCTTACAAACAATGGGACATATTCTCTGGGACTCTGAACACAGCTGGGCTGGATTCTGATGTGCCACAGGAACTGAAACCTATAGGGTCTATTCAAAGGGGGTTGCAGGGCCATGTGCCCTTAGGATTTGGGGTTTTGTTTTGGGAGGGGTTCTTCTGGTTGGGTTTTTTTTTGTGTGTGTGTTGTGTTTTGTTTTTCATTCATAGCTTGACAAAAAGCAACATCTTGAGAGGAAACACTCCAATTTCAACAGTACCACATTTTCCAATGACAACAAAAACGTTCCTTTAATTATTTCCAAATCACATCTAATATTTAGTCAGGCAGAGATGTAGCAATGCATCTAGGGGGTTTCTCCAGCGCTATTCTGACCCTGTCTCACCACCTTGGCTCTTGGCTGTATGTGGTTTCCGTTGTAGACACCTTCACCCCTCACTTTCGGCCCACCAAAGAAAGGACAGTTGCACTTACAGCGATGGATATTTGAAAGTATAAAACACAGCCTCTTGCTTCTCTGGCACAGAGCTGAGATGGCTGGAGATGGCACACAGCAAACATGAACTGTGCCCTCAGCTGTGGGGTTTCCATCAATCCCTCCCAGGGCCGTCTTCCTGCACCCTCCTCATATCCAGCTGGGAATACAGAGTGGAAAGAAAACACAATCCTCCATATTTTTCCAGATATTAGGACAGAGTTAGCCAGAGCAGCCCTAATGAAGAACATCATGGGATCCTCAGTGGCCACATGTGTTCAGTAAACAGCTTTCAGATTTCTGAGAGGCAGCTTCTCCTGTCATGCTGGGATAATTTTCTTGTGGGTGACTCGGAGCACAAGGGCTGCCTCCCTGCCACCTACCACCCCAAAAACAGACAGCAGCCCATAAAAGGTGCTGGTGAGGTAATGGTCTCACTTCTCAGAGCAAGGGAGCACAGTGGTGAGAAAGAAAGAGCATCGTTCTAGGAATGAACTGGGCAGCAGTTTGACTGTGCCTCTCTTTTACTGCATATTATTACAGCATTACATTCATAGTCAAGGGTCAGCTGCCATTTCCTGGGGTTTATAACTTGCCTGTTTTAATTAACATCAGGCTGAAACTTGGTAGGGAGGCGGGGTCAGCCCAGATGTTAATGTTAGTCCAAAACTGCCTTGTATCAGTGGTGTTATTTAAAATATATTAAACAAGGAATGTTTAGGGATGTGCTGATTCCAGGGTTGTATTTTAGGCAAATAATAAAACCAAGGCTTCATTTTAGAGGAAAGCAATTTGGCATAGACCTTGTGCCTCTCTGAGGGGGCTCACCACCAAGAGGTGGGAAGAATCAGCTCTCTGCTGTCCAGAGGGGTCTCCTCTGGACCAGATCACCCACCTGCCCTGGCCAGGCTGCTCTGGGATCTCTGCAGGGCTGATACTAGCTCAGACACAGTGGTTTGTGAATTCAGCTGCACCTTCTCACTCACTCACTCACTCCAGATTTCTGGGTTCCCCATGTCCATGTCACATTCTATAGCTTCACCTCAGCCAGGATGACTTGTTTTAAACAAAACCAGGACAGAGAGATATTACAAGACCAGTTCTATTTTAGCAGATTTTCCTTTCAGCTAAGTCTTCTAAGTAACTGCACTTTTCTGAAGATGGCTGCATGTGTTTCCAGAAATTGTTCGCTCTGGAGCTGATAATGGCAGCACTGGTATGCAGAAGAGGTCCAGGTTTATATTTATTGCTACAGCAGCCAAGGTTACCGATAAATTTTGCACATCCCATAAGTGAGAGGGGCATATTTGCAAGGAGGGGTGGACAGAACAGGTGGCTAATATTGACCAACCAAGTATTCCATCCCATACATGGCATGCATCCTATAAAAGCGGAAGATCATATGGATCTCACTGTCTTTGACCATGGCTGGCATCTGAAGAGGACCCTGCCTGTCAGGCCTATGAGCCCAGGCCTGGTTCCAGGCCCTGCATCCCTGAATCCCATTCCAGTTTATTGCGGAGGCCAGCCCAGGACTTCCAGGTGCCCACCCCATAGCCACCACTGCGCTACCTGGGGAAAATAGAGATTAGTTTGGTATATTTTGTATTACTTTCTCTATTTATTAGTAGCATTAGTAAAGCATTTTTAACTTTTTCCAGCTTGCAAGTCTCTCTCCCTTTGCTTAGTGGGGAGGGTGGGAGATTAACAGAGAGCATCTGCCACGGTTTATTGTCACCCCGCAGTAAACGGTGACACTGTTTCTCCACGTACCATCCTGCAAACTCAAAAGCTCTTGTAGCTTTAGGAGCAATCTCAGCTTCCTCACTAGAAGAGTATCTGAGTATCTGACTGAGTATCTGGCTTTGAGGCAGGACCTGGTGGTTTACTTGTGTTTCAGGGAGGGAGCTGAAGTATCAAGAGAATAAGAGACTTGCTGGAGGTGATAGTGGGAATCAGTGGCAGAGGTGGGAACTGAACGCATTCTTGAGTTCTGAACAATTGCTCATTCTTCCCCAAGATCCAGCGTCTTCCTAAGGATAAATACAGACCTTCGGCATTTGGCTCTAGAGGGGGCTTGGGGAAAACAGCCCAGAAAACAGCCCTAACTGGCATGCTGCTTGTCACAACAAACAAGAAAGAGAATCAGATCTTCAGCCTGTGGGGACTATTCCCAAAGGACACAGAAATGATAACTAAGAAGCATATCTATTTCCAGTTAGCTTAAAATTATTCTACAAAGGGTCATCTATCTGTTAGAAAAAAAGTCAGAAATCCATACATCAAAGACGACTAAAAAGTGCTTGTTAGTTTGCCAGTCACATTATGCTTTGAGCTAAGCACTGGTCTGCCCTGTCCCCAGCCTCCTTCCTTTGCTGAATAAATTAACAGAGAAGTGTCATATCATCACTCTTGCTACATTTGAATGCCCAAGACTAAATGTTTAGGGATGTAACTGGTACAATAGATTTTCCTTTCGTGGCAAAGCTACCAAAACTGCCCCAGGCAAAAAGTGACATTTCTCCAACACTAACAGAGAAAAATGCTAACAAGCTAATTTTGCCTGTTTTGTTTTAATTTTGATTAGGGACTCACTGGCTACAGGTAAATATCTCAGTCTGATGGAGTTGAAAGTGTGCTGTTTGCTTTGTCTTCACTCATTAGTGAACAGCAGGAGCAAATATAGTGGGTAAGTTGATTATAGCTCTTGGCTCCTTTCACAAGCAAGCGGTGAATTCCTGGGGACCACATTCCACCTCAGTGTTATACCCCCTGCTGACCCACATGAGAGTCACACACCCTGAGTTCATGGCTAGAGCATCTTACTGGTTTTGGGTGATGTTTTGTAGTGTTTAGTTTTTGGGGGGGTTTTATTCATGGGTTTGTTTGTTTTTTATGTAGAAATCTGATTAACTTCAGCTCTTTCCTGGATGCTTTTTATTGTGTTTACCTTCAGAAACAGCAACATTTGATCATGTGCTGAGAAGCTGCATGTTGTCTTGTAAACTCAAATTATTTTCAGGTGCATCCTGTATTTTTTCCTCTCAGAAACTTAAGACACCTCTGTAGCAGATATCTAGGTATAAGTATTTCTGGAATCCTCTTCATTTTGTTTCTTGGAAACAAAAACAAGTCCCTTCTGCTCTTGTACCACAGCACACCAGACAGAAAGGGCATATTTACCAAAGGAGGAAGGGAACATCATTCTGATCCTGCTCGCAGTCCCTACCACCCTCAGACGCTGCTAAAAGCATCAGTGCTAGCAAGATCATATTTTCCTTTTGCCTTTAGTACATTTTCCAAAGAGCCACAGTTCCCTTACAGAGTGAAAATGTAGAAGGGCAATAGATGTTTCTGCAAGCCAGAAGCAAAGAAGCTGGGAAACAAGGAGCATCAGTAGCATGGGTATCATATAACTATCTAAGAAGGAATGAGAGCATGGTAGTTTACTGTTCATGGGTATGAAAAAATTGCAAGTAGAAGGAAGAAAACTAAACACATGGGGAAATAGTTCGGCATTAACGTGAGAGGCTAATCAGTCCCCAGTGCTACACACTATGCTGTGTGCAATAAACAGGAGATGGTGAAACAGGAAAAGATTGGGGGTCAGACCAAGTAATGCAAGAGCCTCTGGCTCTCTCCTGGGCCCACTTCTTTATGCCTAGAGACCAACACTCAATGCATGGCAACATCCATACCTCTTGATATCCCAGCCCTGTCTAGGCAAATATTGGCAAGACCCCAACCAGTAGATCTGCAGCACTTGCTCCAGTAGTAAGCAACTCCCTTGGGATTGTCAAAGAGGACTCAGAGCACTCTTATGGCTTTGGCTTTTAACTGTAGCTGCAGTCAGATCCTCCCTGCTTGAGAAGATGGAGCAAGGAAACCCATCAGCAGGTGGATGTGCAAGAAAGGAGTTCCCCACACTAAGGCACAGCAAAGCCCCTGTGGCCATCCCTTACCTTGGAAACCATGATGGAACTCTCTGGAACACATGGGAGTTAGTGGGACCACCCTGGGTCTACAGCTTACATTTGGTACCATCCCTTGGGCAAATATTAATGAATTACCAAAGCAGTAGAAGCAGAGGCAGGCTTGGATGGGCTTACCCCAACACTGACTCCCACAAAGCTGCAGCCTTAAATTGTCTTGCCAGCAATATCTGTTTCATCTTTTTCCTTCCTCGTTTTAACTCTCAGAATCTGAGATGCACCACAACACACCTGCACCCCTTTAGAGGAGAAGACCATGAGTTTTGTGAGACCAAGAAAGCTTTGACATTTTGTTTAACATCAGGGGGTATTTTCCAGCAGGCAAAAGTTATAAGCAGTTCCCAAGATCTGGGGATGCAGACTCAAAGGCAGACAAAAGATTTGACGTTATGTTCTTCAGAGAGGAGCCTCTTCTGGTTTTTTGTTTTCTTTTTACTCAAAGGGCATTTTTAATTTGTTCCTTGGTTAGCTGTTTCCAAATATATTTGTCTCTGCCATCTTCTTCCTTTCCTGCCTCTCTCTGGTTCTGATTTTCACATCCATTAGTGAGGACACCACCAGTGGGACCTCCTCTCTACAATTTGTTTGTAGTTAAAAATCAGTTTCTTCTCAGAAAAGAGGATCAAGAGGAAAAAGTGCAAGAGAAAAGGAGAAAAATATGATAAAAAAAGACTAAAAGAAAAATCACACAGATGTTTGGATGAGACTGGACAGCCTCCCCAGTTTACAGGGAAAACTTATACACTGGCTTTGAGTCACAGTGCTCAAAACCATATTGTTCTCAATTTATTAATCAAAATCTAGAGAAGACTAAAAATATTAAGATGCTTTAGACTGACTACTACAACTATATACCATTATAACACAAAAACTACATATGAATGAAATTGTTGATGTTTCCCAGAAGCAACTGTTGCCCACACAAACTACCGGGAAATTCTGTAATTGTCTGGTGAGATTCAAGTCCAAATTGCCAGCGCTCTGTACAGACAGACTGGCATGTGTTTAAACTTGGCTTTAGCAGATTAGTTTGCATTTGCATTTCCCAGGACACTAGCTTATTTAGCTCAAGAAAGTTTAAATTGTTGAAACTCTTCAGGTAAACCAACTGAAGTGCTGTATGTGGCTGGAGGCAAAAATCAGGGATTAAGCAGCCTTTACCAAGTTTACTTATTCAGGCAGAAACAGGTCTGAGGATCCCTCACAGAAACAGCAAAATCCTGCTTAGGGAAGCAGCCAGATCTGGAAAGGGGCAGCAGCAGGAGATGGCAGCATTCTCAGCCAGCAAAGCCACAGCCAAAGGAGACTCCAAGATAAGAACCTTCTGCCCTGGGGCAGAAAGGGCTTGTCCTTGCCCAAACTCTTGATTTGCATCAATATGCAAGCACTGAAAAACTGTAAACTTTCCATCCAGTCATTCTCAATTTATTGCATCAGGCAGGAACAAACATCATACATTTACTACATTAGATCTACCCTAAGCTGTGCAGGATTTATTTTATTTGGACCACACATTGCATGGTGTATTTATAAAGCAGAGACCTCTGAAATACAGTTCTGTTCAGGGAGATCTCAGCTGCGCCATATATTGAACAATCACACACATAGAATCACAGAATAATTGGGGTTGGAAAGGACCTTCCAAGCTCACCCAGTGCCACCTCTGCCATGAGCAGGGACATCTGCACCAGCTCAGGTTGCTCAGAGCCCCATCCAGCCTGGCCTGGGATGTCTCCAGGGATGGTTCATCCACCACCTCTCTGGGCAAGCTGGGCCAGGCTCTCACCACCCTCATTGTAAAAAGTTTATTCCTCATGTCCAGCCTGAATCTCCCCCTCCTTTAGTTTAAAACCGTCACCCCTTGTCCTGTCATAACAGGCCCTGCTAAAAAGCCTGTCCCCACCTTTCTCACAGGTCACTTTAAAGTACTGAAAGGCCACAATAAAGTCTCCCCAGAGCCTTCTCTTTTCCAAGCTGAACAACCTTGAGTCTCTCAGTCTGTCCTTAAAGCAGAGGTGTTCCATCACTCTGATCATCTTGCTGACCCTCTTCTAGACCCTCTCCAAGAGGTTCCTGCCTTTCCTGTAGTGAGGACCCCAGAGCCAGACACAGGACTCCAGGTGGGGTCTCACCAGGGCAGAGAGAGAAGAGAACCTCTCTTGACCTACTAACCACCCCCCTTCTAATCCACCCCAGGATGCCATTGGCCTTCCTGGCCACAAGGGCCCAGTGCTGGCTCATAGTCATCCTGCTGTCCACCAGGACCCCCAGGTCCCTTTCCCCTACACTGCTCTCCAACAGCTCATTCCCCAACTTACACTGGAACCTGGGATTGTTCTGCCCAGATTCAAGACTCTACACTTGTCCTTGTTATATTTCATTAAATTTCTCCCTCCCCAGCTCTCCAGCCTGTCCAGGTCTCTGGATGGCAGCACAGCCTCTGGCATGTCAGCCCCTCCTCCCAGTTTTGTGTCATCAGCAAATTCGCTGACAGTGCATTCTATTCCCTCTTCCAAGTCGTTATTTTAATGCACTTTTTTTTTTGCTACTGACTTATTACTTGCTTTTGATTTTATCTTTTAGACTATAGAAATGTTAGACAAAAAGCAAATTTGAGCAGTTTTCTTATTCAAGTTCAAAAGGGGTCACAAAGCAGCAGAAACAACTCAGCATCAACACAACATTCGGCCCAGGAACTGCTAACAAATATACAGCACAGTGGTGGTTTCAAGAAGTTTCACAAAGGAGACAAGAGCCTTGAAGATGAATATAGTGGCCAGCCATCGGAACTTGACAACAATCAAGGGCAGCTCATCCTCTTACAACTACTAGAAGTTGCCAAACAACTCAATGTTGACCAGTCAATGGTCATGTGGCCTTGGCAGCAAATTGGAAAGGTGAAAAAACTCAATAAGTGGGTGCTTCATGAGCTGACTGAAAAAAATGTAAAAAAAAAAATCATTTAAGAGTTTCCTGTTCTCTTATTCTATGCAAGAACAAAAAAAAAACACTTCTTGATTGGATTGTGACATGCAAGAAAAAGTGTATTTTTCAGGACAATTGGCAACAACCAGCAGGAGATATTTGAAGAAGTCTCATTGTTGGTGCAGTGCCCAAAATACAGAAGCTTCCAGCCCATCTCACTGTGTCATGGGACAGTGGGGAAGGACTCACCCAGTGCTCACAGTGTGCAGAGGGTTTCATGTCAGAGTACACACTTTAGCAAGCTGGTGAATGGCAGTCAAACCTAGAAGTCACAGAAGCAGCTGGCCAATACAATAGAACATTTTAGGAAAGCTGGGTGTCATGCAAGGTGAGCAAGAGCCTGGAACCACCCTTAAACCCTGAGCTTTGCTGCAAATTGCAAGAGAGGCTTTTCCCAACATCCTCCCTGCTCGCCATGAGTCACTACTGAGGCTCCACATTGAGTTATCACCATTTAGAGCGGCATTTCCTTTCAGACTGCACAAAGCAAAGGAGCCTTATTAGTAAATTTATTGAGTATTTCATTAGATCAATATGGAGTATGATTTAGGAGCCTCTGCCCAGGCTCTTTAAATCTATTTAATCAAACCAATTAATAAAAAAATCTAGAAAGTTGAAACATACGTTGTAAGGTGCATCGTAAATATACTCCCTTACTTATGCTTTTGATCTCAGCCAGGTAATTAACGGCTTTGGTTAAGTTCAAGTCATTCCCTCATGCCTGCTCATGGTCATAAAGCCCTAGGGCTATGCACAGCTCATGGATTTATTATGTTTTTTTTTCTAATTGCAAAAGCTTCTCTAGCTCTGCTTCCATTTTTTCTTCCCTCCCTTAACTGCACCTATGCAGACTTCTGTGGCTCTCCATCCCAGCTACAACAACAGCTGGGACACAATGGAAAACAGAACCCTTTCAGCTTCCAGCTTGTAGAATACCATAAACACAACTGAAACCTGGACATCCCAACTGTTTTGCCAGAGCTGTAAAGTGACCATTGCACATGCCAGACTAATATTCCTCAGTGAGGCACCAGCTTCTTTTCAAGAGAGACGAGGCAAACCCAGCAGGACATTGACCTTCTACCTTCCTCATCCAAAAGCAAAGGGATGGGAATATACTCCTCTGTGGAGTAAAGAGGATCTTAATTCTTCACCTAGAAAACTCTCAGCCATTTACAGAAGCATGGAGGAAGCTGAACAGAAGGAAAAAAGTGTCCATCACGGGAGGGAAATGTAGTATGCTGGAGAGAGAGAGAAAGAGAGGGAGAGCATGAACACATTTCTTCCCAGAGTCTTTAAAGTCAAGATAGAAGCTTTATCTTACTTCACAATCAAGGAAATCCGGGCTCTGGGGGAGAGAGACAAGGGACAGATGAATGGGTTTCCTCTAAGCACATGCAATATATATCAGTATCTTAAGAGCATTGGTCGTAACTCTTGGACAGTGCCTCAGCAAAAAATAAATAATGAGTGCTGGCTCACCAGCTGCTTGGAGCAGGAGAGCTGAGCCTGAGCATGCCATGGACAAGGAGCTTCTCTCTCCCTTCTGCTCACAGTGAACATCTAGTTTTACCTGAACAGTTATGGGAGGTGGAAGGAAAAAACCCCACACATGGAAAACAGACTCACCACACACCATTTCCTAGAGAAACAACTTACCTTCCAAATGTGTGTCAGGTTAATTTTCATAGTTATATGAACATCACAGGAACTGTACTGAGATCTTGCAGGTGATGAATAGGTCTACATAAAATGTCAAATGTCCTTCTTCTATTAGGGATCAGATGTGTTTGGTAAAATAGTTTAAGACAAATGTCAAGCACTGTGGGAGACCTGAGAGGTGGCATTTTTCATTCTGTGCTTTATGCCACCACACTTCATTCCCAAATAAAATTAGGAGCTCAAAGAGCTACTAAGAGGCTCCCATGAGGACTTTCTGATCTAGACAGAGAAGCCAGAAACAGAATGGAGGAGATCTTCCCTGTGACAAACCAGACAGTGCCCCAACACCAATCCAAGAGTGGTACTCAGGTTTAACACCCAGTTCAGCCTTTTCACAGCTTGCACCTTTCAGAAATAACTTGCCACCATCTGTGGTGAGGATTACACTAAACTCCCAGGTTTACCACAAGAACCCTGGAGTAAAACGTACCTTTTCTATACATCACACCTCAAAACACTTCCTACAACCTGAGATCTCTTGGGAAACACTGACAGCCACAAGATCTGGGGTGGGTTTCCTACTGCAAGAGGGGACAGCAGGTGGTGTAAAAGGAATAAGACTGGTGTGCAGCAGTGAGAGGGAGATGTCTGCTGGTTCCCCAGCTCTACCAAAAGCTTCAGGGTGAGTCAATCTGACCTTGACTGCATAAGTGGGAGTTCACAAATGGATCAAAGCTTCAACACAGACCCTGAAAAGGGCACAGACCATAGCCTTACTTTAGCTTTTAGTTGGGCTTTCCATTGCAGGAGCAGCCACGTCACAATGAAAGGAGCAGAGGGCATGATCCCTTCCTGGAGAGGGCAAAATACCCATCACAAACCCTTTGAAGACAGCAAGAGTCCTTCCACCAACTTCAGCCAACCTTGGATCCAGCCCAGGACTCACAGCTGAACAACTCACTGGTCAGGCTTTTCTTTCCACAACAAAGACAGAAAATACTGGTCTCAGAGCAGGTTTAGTCCATGCTGATGGGTTCCCTCTGGATTTTATTCCAAGCAGCAATGGGCCAGACAGATTATCTTTAACATCTACTCAGTACTCATGGGATCAGAGCACAAGCATTATCAATTGTCTTACAGACAGAGAGTTCTTAAACTTGTCAGGCCCTACAATAGGTTTCTTCCCCACCAACATCGCTCCCCACCCTTGCCCCCTTCCCAGAATCTGGGGTGACCATGTTCACTGGGCTTCTGATGAGTTGCCACCACTGTGGTTCCATTCCCACCCAAACCATATTCAGCTATGGGGCGGGGATCGGGGGGAGGCAGGAAAGAAGGGCAGTAAAGAGACTTCTGAAAGCAGGAAAACAAATCCATAGCTAGTAAATTATATATAGCTCTTATCCCACAATTAGTTTGTAATTCTGAAGGGCTGCAGACAGTCAGACTCCTGTGTAATAATCCCCGAGATCAGATTCACATTGAATTGAAGGACTTTGAAGAAAGAGATACACAACAAGAATTAGGCCAGGATCTATACCAGTTTACACTAGTAAATGGTCTGTCCCTATAACAGTTTTTAGCAAAAATCTAAGGCCCTTTATTCAGTTAGTTTTTCATTTGCACAAGTTCTTCTCCCCTTTGAAGGTTTTCTCTGTCTCAAACTCAGATTCCTCTTCATCAGTTGGTTATAACAGGGTTACTTCTACTTCGCACCATTGTAAGACAGTCAGGAAAGAGACATTACTGCAGGTGAAGAGATACCCATTTCCAGTTTGGATAATTAGGAAAAGCCACTAAAAATGTCTTTTATACATCAAATTATATTATATATTGTGAAATGGGTGGTATTTGAATTTATCCATTCATCATAAATATTGATTACTTGTATAGTAAGTGATAAATCAAAATGCAGTAATCACTAAATCAAAGATTTATATGAGTAAAAAGCAGCAAAGCAATTAATCAATTCCCTGTTCAGCCAATGAGTGATTAGGTTCCAGTCTGAAAGTATATAGCCTGGTTTACAATTAAGACTATTACAGATAGGCTTTATATGTATACATATTTTTTTCCTCTAAACATCCCATTCTTGAAAAGGAGATAAGCTGACCCCAAACAAACAATGCTCTGAGAAGGATCAGATGATACAGTTGTGTGTTTACATTCATGGGTCTCAGCTCCTAGAAACACACACTAGAGAAGACAGAAGGAGCAACACGTTGCCAAAGTCTCATAGTCAGACTCACCACTCTGCATGGGCTTGCTCTTTACCAATGTGTGGCATTCAGGATCCTGGAATCCATCTCTATCCAGTGTACATTAAGACACTACCAGGGACCAACATGAATCCAGGTCACTTCTGACACCCCAGATATGGCAGAAATCACAAGTGCCACCAGCCCTTGTGACAAGTAGCCCCAGTCCCCTCAGACAGAGGGACTCTGGTCATCTTCCTGCACACACCAGTATCACAGGCAGATGGTAAAGCTGTAAGCATCACAAAGTGCCACAGATCCCCCTGTCTCAGCAGAAAGTGTATCCTGAGCCCCGGGGAGCACCAGCTGCAGCATCCCAGCGGTGGGTCCCACCTGGTCCTGCCTGTACTTGCTGGTGGCAGGGACTAGGACATCACCCAGGGCAGACCACAGGCTGCTCTTCATACCCCTTACACAGAGGGACAGTGAGCAAATACCAAATCATCACTCCCCCATACAGACCACAGGAGAAGCTTTTGGCATGTCCCATCTCCATGCTTCTGTTGAACTGAGAGCACTGGGGCTGACAGGAAATCAGCTGTGTTGCTCAGCAGAGCTGGCAAAAGACATATTTGTTCCCAAATTCTCCTACCAGCAAGAGCTCCTCCTTATGCCAGCCAGCTGTTTGGCAAGAGTTATTTCCTGCTTTTATTCACTGTAACGCCTCAGCCAGGCCAGTTCTTGTGCCTGAGAGAGAGCAGCATCCACACCATGTGATGATTATTTCATCCCTCTCCCTTCTTCCAAAGAACTGAAGAACAGACCTGAGACCAGCTAAAAGCTGGAGAAAGGCAGTAGGACAAACTACTCTGGCTCAAGGTACACTCTTACTTCAGAAGGATGAAGCCCTGGTTCATGCAAAATGCTCTTTTTTGGTTTTGCTGCAGCATCACAATGTAAATTCAGTGGCTGCTGGCTGTCAGCAGTGACCATTACACATCTGCATGACAGCTGTACCAGGCTTTATCAGCGTCACTGCTCAGGTGAGCAGGAGTCAGACCTAAAAGAAAAGCTATCAAATAAGGAAAAATGCTTCATACTAAAACAGCAGGTTTGTCTGTTTTCTTTTCCTCACAGCATTCTTTAGGGTGCTGGCTTTACCTCCCTTCCCTAGGAGGACAGGTGATAGGTGAGCAGATGTCTGCAAGCCCTGTGTACTTTGGCTGAGAGACACTAGCTGGACCCTCCTTCATCCTGGCACTAAATTACTCTGAATAAGTCTTTCCGTATGATGTGCATATTGAAAACGCAGAGATCGTGAGTCTGCAACCCCATGTGTGTGCCTTTTTAAGGCTGTCCACACGTCCAGCTAAGCCAGGTGAGAGCTCTGGGTCTGTGTGCAGGGGTAGTAACAAATTCCCAGGTAGTTAGTTTACTCATCCAAAAGATGCATTTAAAAGTTACCCAGATACCTCCAGATTAAAAATTATCCAACATTTTTTAAGAAGAAGTCCAATCATATTGTTTGGCATTTTGAAAATGAAATATTACAGCTCCATATTTCAACAGGAAGGTTTGGAGACCACGTTGGCTCAAACTAAGGCTTTTTATAAATAGATGTATATTATTTTTTCTGTTTGAAAAAAAAGTATGTTTTGCATAATTCAAAGTGATAGTTTTCAGAAGAGATGACAGTGGTGAGAGCTATTTCAGAAGAAAAGTTGCTTTGTGTTCCTTTAAAATGGTGAACAACCTGAAAAATTAATTATTCACACATCTCTAAAGCACAAACTGCACATCGCAGTCCAGGCCCAGGCAGAGGAACATCAGAAATCTCTCCTAGTCAGCAACTGATTTTTGATCCTGCTTCACCTCTGCGTATAATAACTGGACAAGGCGTGAGAGCATCACATGGCTGATGGCAGCTGCTTTGCAGAGGTAGCAGAGAAACATCCTTTCTGCATAGCATTGCCTGCAAATGCTCTTTTTGACCTCATTTTGCCTTGACGCCTGCATTATTCACTCTGAATCTGGCTGCCTACCTTGCTCTCAAGCCTCTTGTCTCTACTTATTTGTGTTAAGCATAGGACACATGGACAACATAACCAGAGCAATGCCAAAGCTGTAACCCAACCCTGTGTGTTCTGAGAAAAGCAGAGAAAATAGCATTTCTTTTTGTTGGGAAGAGAGCAAGAGGAAAGCAGGAGTTGGGTTAAAGAATCAGCTAATTAGCCTCATCTACATTTTAGCTCCATGGTTCACAGGTACTAAATCACTCCTGACATATTTAGGTTGCCATTTATTACCAAAATTATTCAGTGTGAATTTTGCCATTTAAGACTTGTTAAGAAAAATACTTATGTCTTCAGAGTCACTCCAGCTCTGATCCCTCCTGACATAACAGCACCAGTGGGCTGTGGTTTAAGTGCACACTGCTTGCCCACAGTAACAACCCAGGCACACAGCTGGATACACAGCTGTAATGGACAGAACTGCTGGGTTCAGATCTAAAGACTGGGGTGCTCAGAGTCAAAAACCCCTACATCTCCACCATTGCCCACACAGCTACAAATTAATATCTCCTGCTATGACACTCTCTGCATTCAGTTCAATGTTCCCAAGATATAGTGAAGACTTTATACCCATAGAAACTTAACACAAAACTCACAGTCTTGAAACTGTATAGCCATAGTGGAAACATAGCCTTATGCCAAAAGATACACACAGGTACACACTTCACACAACTATTAAACTGCCTTACAGTTTTATTTAAGCCTCCATTCTTCATTGATGGGTCATCCAAATGATGTTGAGCCACAGTTCTGCCCTCAAGAGAAAGAAAAAAAGCCAAACAACACACAAACAGCCTTTAAGTCAAATCCTTACTGTGCCCTTAAGGAAGGGAACCTATGGGGCCACTCAGCAGACAAAGCTCCCTAGAGAACAGGTAGATTCAGAACTATGAATGCAGAAGTCACTTCCCCACAGTTTGTTACCCACCTGAGGTCCAGACTCCAGTTCCACCAAGCCCAGCTCTGCTTCACTTTTGCTCTGCTTTTTAATCCCCAGCCCTAGTAAAGCCTCCCACCCTTTCAGGTGAAACCACTAAGCCTGGATTATCACAGCACACCCTCCACCCCAAGCCTTAACACTGATGGACACCAGTATCATCAGTGCAGGGAGACTTCAGCTGGTTTCCACCAGCCAGCTTTGCAAATAACAGTTGTACATTATATTTGCATTGGGTTATGTCTGCTCAGACCACCTCTCCACTGGCAATTGTGTCTCAGGTCACCAGTACCACCAGTTTCTCTCTTTTCTGCTGTGCTCTCATTGTTCTTCTAATGGAGAAATGAGATTTATCACCCTGTGTACAACTGTGTGTGTTTATATCTGCAGGTCCCTATTTAATAGCTTTAAGATGCAACGGCTAATTTCAAAGAAAATTTGTCAGAGCAACCGAGGTCTCAGAGATATGAACTTCATGCAGGTTTTATGAAAATAGATTCCTGGATGGAGGAAACTGCTTTTATTAATGTCTCCCACAGAGAAAATGCTAATAAACTCACCCTTTATTAGACATGAGAGAGTCAATGTAGAAAAGCAATGGTGGAATTCCAGCTCATCAGTCCTGCTGCTCACGGAAAACATTGTATAATCTGAATTTAGTTTGCTCTGAGCCACTGCAGCCAAAGATAACTACAAAATTAAGAGTTGCCTGTACATTCTCGTATAAATTAGCAAACAAAGCCCACCCCACATTTGAGGTGAAATTCCTCACATTAGTGACAGGCTGAAGATGAATTTTAATTATATATTTTTAGCTGGCCGGTTCCTCCACCATTGAAAATCAATGAGAGTCCACAGGTGTCAATAAAGCAAAGCTGATTTTCACTGCTTTACTCTGCATTATTATCGGAACATATTAATTCTGGGATCTCTGTGTTCAAAGAGGAAAACAAAAATAGCTTATTTTCATTTTAAAAGAAGTGAAAGTGGGAGGGGTTAGTTGGGAAGACGTTTCCAATGAATGGGTCTTGATTTTGCAACTGGCTTCCAACGGAGTCCAAGGCAATCCGGATTCGACTTTCAGGCTATCTGCTGAGCTGTTTTCCCAGGCATTTGAAACAGATGAGATGTAACAGTGGTTTTTTTCCCTTAGCCAGGACCAGTTTCCTATCAGAGGTGCAAATTCAGATTTATCTACTACAAGAAGCTTAATAAAAAACACCCTTTTCCCCCTCCCCCAGTCATTGGTTATCACAAACAAATCCCTCAGCAGAAGCTAAAAAGAAGATACTTGGAGGTTAAAAGCAGCCTTTAAAAGAAAATGATGTTGTACATCATCCCAAAATTTAATATGACTTTATGCACAATAGTAATGTGCCTGGTAATGCAAAGATTTTTCTAAAGTAGCTTAATAACAATCCAATATTCTCTTCCTTAAAAAATGAAAATGTATGTCAAAAAGGGATCTAATGTAGCTGCATCTTGTATCCATTGATGGAGAGAGCTGATTTACATAGATAGCATTTAACATACTATCATCATTATCCTATCAGTCTTCTGTCTAATCTGGAAGCCTTGAGACAGAGTTCTCAATGTTCTCTGAGGTAAAAAAAAAACACCAACCAAAATGATGGTAAAGGGGGAGAAAAAAAGCAGCGAGGGACAGATGAATATCAAATCAGATGAAATAAAAATGGGATTTTTTTTTTAGCCAGCATAGTATGAGCTTAAAATGCTGAAAAGTGGGTAAAACAAATAATGTTTAAGACTGTAGCATACGGTACCACAACGATGAGGAATAAAAGAGAGAATTATGTTAATGGTTGGGCCTGTGTGTGCTTGTGGAGACTGCTCAGAGATTGCTTGTGATGACTTGAAGGATACAGATAGGTAGTGTGGATCTCTGAAATCCAGGTGGTATATAATATTAGTTTCCTTTCCCTCTTACCCACTTTTGCATTCATTTAATGGGTGTGGAGGATGTAAGCAACAGAAGGAGACCTTCCACTCTGAGCAAGATAGGGCCGTATGAAAACCTAGACAGGGTGAAACCATCCCCACTGAAGTCAGTTTTGTGCTTCTCTTTGGGCGAAGTTTTCATTAAATTGTTCATCTTCAGCACAAGTGTCTGGTTGTTACAACACCTCCTATCCCTTGCTCTCCTCTGTTCACCAGCTTTCTTTAAACTGAATAAACCCACAAGTGCCTGCACCTTTCCCAGCCCCAGTGTCTCCCCTGCAGTGCGAAGGGCCACCCCAAAGCCCCACAAACTGCCCCCAAAACTGCCCCAAAGCCCCACAGATTGTCCTGAAGCCTCACAAACTGCCCCATCAGCAGGTAGGACCAGGTCTGCAGGTCCTGCTGCTGCAATTGCCATGCACAATTCCCCCTGCCACCATAGGACCACAGTTTTACGGGTGTAAGAGAAGAAATGGTACTTGTGTTTGTCCAAAAACCTTTTCTCTTGAAAACAAGGCAACTAAGCAGGTGGAAGCTTAGAAAGGCATGTGAAGAGATCAGGGCAGAGCTCAGGTCAACAGCTTAGGGCATCAAAAACAGCAGAAGAGAGCTGGCAGCCAAGGAAACTGGAGCCCGTTATGAGGTGGCACCCCCCACAGCCCTATACACCACACTGGATATAGGGCAGGGGTGTATTTAGCACAGAGCTATAGGGGCTGCAGCATGACATTAGCATTCCACAAACACAATCACAGAATCATAGAAAGAGACTCTTAAGACCATCAAGCCCAACCACAAGCTAACTCTAGCGCTATCTCTAACACTGATGATGTTCCTGCCCTGGGTCCACAGTGGAGGCACGGCTGGGCAGGGCCTTCTCCACCCCGCAATGAACTGGATGGGGTGCATGGCAGCTACTGACCCCATAGCACAAGGAAACATGGGTTTTCTGCACAGTTTTATAGGGACTGTTATAGCCTGGGTCATCCCACCTCTCCTGCCAGTCCTTCGGCTCATGCCCACTTGTTTGCCCATTTGACAGATTGGTTCCCTTAGTCCAAACTAAACAACTGCATGATGTAAGGATGTGGTCACCCTCTTTGTCTGAGAAGGCACGGCAGGAATCTCCGCAACAGAAGAGCCCCAGTCGCTGATCCAAATGTGCCTCGAGCAAGTGGAAGCAGATTTCAGTGTTGTTTGGATAAGGTCCTTCAAGAGAAGGAGAAAAAGTAATCCCTCTAGCAGAAAGCAAGCATTTACCTCTGCCTGATGCTGTTCACCACACTGGTCTCTCCCAGGACCACAAACTAGTCCTGCTCAGGGGAGGGCAATGCGCAAAATCCCAGCTAATGGCCATTACCCTAAGTGAGCACAGGGAATTAGAGGGCACTAAAGCAAACAAAGCATCCCTCTGGTGCTGTCTATACCACACACATCCCCATGTCATGCAGCTGCTCAGCCTTCCATTTAATGCTGCGTCTGCCCCTGCATAGAAGCAAGTATGACGCAACATAAAGCCTGGTCTAGTCACTGCACCTAATTATGAGGAAGAATAGAGCAGATTTTACCCCTACATGGACATGGAGTGCTAAAGCTGTGCTGCCACTGGCGGAGTTCCCCTGTGGTTGTAACTATAGGGCACCCAGCAGGGATTTAATCCTGTTGTAAGTAGCATTATCTTGAGCTCAGATATTTGTTCTGGGCTTCACGGGGTTAGCAGTAGGGATCAGTCCTGCCCCCAAACCTAGTGGTTTTCAAGGTGGAACATGATCATTTTATTAAAGGGATTATGTGCCATTGTTTGTTTGCAACCACAAAGCACCAGACTCAGCGACTCAGGAGGTGCCTTCCAGTCTTTTGCTGCTGCGTTGCTAATTGAAAGAAAAGCTGCTAGTTCCCTTGTCCTCCACATTTATCACACATGGCCCTTGGAGATCTTGCAGAAGTTTTCTGTGGGAGTCCAAGGGTCCTGGGACATGAAAACCCTTTCTGAATTTGGAGCTCGTATTTACTTGTCTCAGTTCCCTATTTTTTTTTTTCAGAAGTGGAGAAAAAACTGGGACCATGAAAGACTGAGCTGTAACATTATTTTTCATAAATACACCTCATTTCACCTGCTTGATATTGTCCTTCTCAAGCACATACAGTCTGATCAACAGAGCTCATTGCAGTGCAGCAGAAAGGAGACGAAATGTCAGAGATCCACACTAACAAGAGCCACTCTCCTCACATCTAATCTAGAGCCAGGCTCAAAAAATACATCCTAGAAAATAAATTGCACAAAGGGAGTTGCCTGGAGAAGATGAGAGAAAGAAAAAATGAAACGCAGAAACTCTAGCAAGCATTTTTCAACCAGTCATGGGGTTAAATGGGCTAATGAAACTCGAAGGAGGAAAGTTTTGCTGAGGATAAATAGATGTATGGATCTGAGCACCTTTTGGCAGAGTAGGTGCTGCTTTGAAGAGGCTTTGTTTGAGTTATTTACCAGGTTTTATTTGAGTTATTTACCTCCATCGTGGTCTGTGGGACTGTGAGAGAAAAAGTTGCTGGGCACCATGTCCACTCATGCCAGTCAGGCTCATGCGATTTAGAAGCAAGACTGAGGTTTCGGCACATCAATTTCAGCCCAGGGAAGCAAAGATCAGATCGCCTCGCCCCAAAGATGGGAGAGAAAAGGAAAGACTTTTCTTGAAAGGAGTTCATTTGGAAAAGATCAAAAACAAAGCTTTGTCTTAAATACAGTAACTGATAATGCTCTGATCCTGGAGACAGACATCTAAGCAGATGCAAAGACCTCGTTGAAGACAAACATTAGTGTTTGTAAGATAAAGCCTTTATTGATACTTAAAGTTCCATCAGTTTAACTAAATGTATTTTTAAAACTCATTTAGTGAAAACATGCAAAACCCTTGGGCAGACACTCTAAAATTGTTTTAATGGTTTTAAATTGAATTGGCTTCATAATTCCTTACTAAATTAAACTGTGCTAACTTGAAATTGTTCTGCAAGTAGCCACAGTAGTATGCACCAGATTAACTAAAGCAAGTTTTAAAGCCAATTTCAGTCAAACTACCTTACATGTAAATGTGGAAAAAGCTTTAAATACAGGAAAATCGTTAAATATAGGATGGTGAAATGGCACCTGGCTAAACACACTAAACACACTGAACCTTGTCCACTGAGACCCAGAGTTAGAATCACTTCCAAAACCTGATACATTTACTTTCTTAATTGTTCTGCACAATTTTTTAGTACTCGATTGACTACTGATATATGATTTTCTAGAGTAAATCTCTGTAGCTCTCACATTCATTGGAGTCTGCTGTTATTTCAACACTCCAGGAGATTTAAAGAACTTTTAAACATTCTTTTTGGTTCCTCCACGGCTTTTTGAGAGGGAAAGCAAAGAGGTGACATTAAAATGGCAGCACCCAGAGACAGCAATGACAGCTCCACAGACTATGATACTGAAAGAGTGACAAGTATTTCTAAAGGCTGCTTTGACAACTCATACCGGAGTTTTCCTTTAAGTTACAATCATTTTTCTGAAGCAGTAAAATTGGTGCCTGAAGGATCTGGAAATGAAGAAATAAAGTTGTGTAAAGTTGGCAGTATCTCACAGTGCTCATCGAGCATCAGTTATATATATAATGCCCTGTCTTACACCTGCCAAAGTCGCCTCGAGACCCTATTGCTGTGCCATGGTACAGAAGCTTATTAATAAAGCTACCGCTCTGCTTCTGGCAACTCCAAGGCAGCAAAGAGAGAGCAAGTGTGGGATGACAGCCTGGGGTCCCACCCTGGCACCTGTCCCACTCCCTTCTGTTCCCTTTCAGTCACCCCCAGGCCTTCTTAGGACCTTCCCAAGAACTGGTCATGGGACTGGCTGTTACCTTTTCTGCTCAAGGCTCTCTGGTTGCTAAAAGGGATTCCTGGATTAGTGTCATTGTCATTAGCAGTTTGAGGTTTGCTCCTTGCTCTCTGTATAGAGCCACAGTGTCGAGGCACCGTGGTCGTTCTGCTGGATGCTGTGGGGAAAAACAAGACAGTCCCCTCCCCAGAGCCCAGTGCTGACAAGACATGGGCGAGTCATAAGGACAGGATGTCACTGTCCCACCACTGCCGTGTTTGAGCTGTAATTAACTTTAACACCTCAGGTGTTTAAACCCAGTGAGATCCAGGTTCAGCAAAGGTGTGGGAGGGGTTGAGATGCAACCACACGTTGCCAAGGCTGCAGGGAGCCACCTTCCCAATGCAGCACTGGGCCAGTGGTGCCACTGCCTGGGCCACGTCCCTGTCCCCGAGCACAAAACACTCACCTGCTACATTCGCCACTCAGGGTTTAGCCTGAAGGTTCAACCTAATCCTTGAAATTTGTTTTTGCTTGCCTAGAGAAATGATTGCTTGCCTGAATAATTCAGTTGCTGTCAGCTTTATCAGCTGGACATCAGGTTATTATTGTTTGGTTTACAGGGCAGCAAATCATTCCAGACAATAGTGGGAATCATCTGTGAACCGCCAAGACAAACACCAAGATGTCAGGGAACTTCTTTAACCTTGCCCAGCTGCCGGGCCTGATGCTTTTGACTGACATGCTGGCATCACCCTGCTTGGTGCCTTCCACCAAAAGGCCAATGTCCTTCCATTTTGGCCCTTCTTTGGATTGGGGGAATTCCCTCTTTTCCAGGTCTATCAACAGAATCTCACCAAGATTTATGGCTTTGATGAGTGAAATTTTCAGCCTTGAATCTACAGACTGCCGCTTTAAATACATTATAGAGATTATCAGCAATGTATCAAGGTGTCTTTGCAGGATGGTATAAACTTCTACTGCACTACTTATTGCCATAAACCATACTTCCAGGTTTTTATTTATATGCGCATTAGCTCAATATGATTGGATCTGTAGCCAGCCCTGGGGACTGGAGTAATTTATATATATCAATAAAGGTCTCCAGCCAGCCACTGGGTGCTCTAAGGGGAACAGTAGTTCCATTTAAAACATTAGGAACTGGAGAAATTGAAAATAACTCTCTATTTAGAGGCCAAGAAGTAAGACAGCAGGCAACAGAGGTCCCAGCACAGCAAGGCTATACTAAAGAGATTGTTAAAATGTCATTTCACTTACATATAAGCCACAGAAAAAAAAAAATATAACCCTTTCTTTCCCATACTTGCTACAAATACCACTTGAAAAGAAAACATATTCTTCAAACCTAAAGTGTTTTAAATAATCCCAGAGGATATGACCATAAAATTTTGAGTGACGTGTTCAAAGAATTCAGGGGACTTTACTTGCAAAATTCGTTTTTAAAAAGACAGAAAATCTCATTACCTTTGCATTTGTTAATGTTAGATCTGAAATGTAAAAGCAGCAAATAAATCCCTCAGTGGCTGGGTTTTAGTAGGCATGAAAAATCTACAGGAAGAAATGTCATCTTGTCTACCTAAAGTAACCAAACCCAATATTACTAAATTTTAACGTTAAAGTGTCTTCAACTGCTCTTTTCCTTTAATAAGCAAGAAAAGCATTGCGCAAGCATCCAGCACAGATCTGCTGAGGTTTACCTGCCTCCGCCGCTCCTCAGTTTCCCATGGATACACTTGGCTGGTAGTCTAAGTTTTAACAGTGTTTATACAGTAAAAAATTCATCTTACAGTGAACTTTAATGACCTGTAGCTCAAACCCAGCTCGATTGCCTTCCTATAATTTTTTCAAAACTCCTCTTTAACTTTGTGCAAAAGATAACTAGCAGATCGGAAAGAGGGTAGGAAAAATGTTCTAGACAGAAAAAAGCCTATGAAGCTACACAAGACAAACAGGCTAGGGGGGGCTGCTGTAGTTTGAATTATGGAGCCACACTATTTGCACATCAAGGTGAAAAAACACGTGGGATTGTTAGGGAGAAGCATCTGCTAAAAGACGGTCTCCCCTGTCCTGCTGCTCTGTATTATGTTCACTTTGAACTAGAAAAGCAATAAGAAAATGCAAGATCCTTCTCAGTATCCCAGCCCCTCTTCTCTTTCTCCTTTGCAGGACCGAAGTGCTGATATTTTGTTTTGCTTCCTCAAAACTGACAATTTTTCCGGGGGTCTGGAACACCAGCGTGTGGGGCCTGCCTCCTGCAAAGCTAACCAGTTGGCTTTTCTTCCTCTGTTATTTACTTAACCTGGAAAAAAAACAACACAAAAACAACCCCAAAAAACGAAACACAACCACCGGCGTGCTGCTAAACTGAGGAGCAGCCGTTTCTAAGCAAACACAGCGTGGTTGGTGTGACCACATGGCAGAGCGAGCGAACCCTCCCTGCTCCCATCACACCCCCACAGCCCAAGAGGACAAAAAAATGGCTTAATTCAGAACAATGCCATTGTGTGCGGGAGGATTCCTGCCTCGGAGGAAGCGTCCCCGCGAAGGAAGCGTCCCCACCAGAGTCCCCGCGTGCGGTTGGCAGCGCTTCGAACGCTCCTGCTGTCCTTGTGCCGCAGCCAAACTAAATCCATTTCTATTCAAAACTCAGATACTGCCCCGCTGTTCCAGGTTTTGTTTTGGTCTTTTTTAAAAGGTTTGTTTCTTATATAGGGTATTTATTTACAGTGGGTTAATTAATGGTTCATGAGGCTTTAGTTTTCCAAGGATATTACTTTCTGCTCTGGGGAGACAGCGTGGGTTGGTAGTTGGAGCCATTGAGACGAGACTACAGAGACCTGACGTGTGGTTTGGAGCAGGTCATGCCCTGCAGCCTCTCTTCCTGTCCTTTCAGCAAAACCACCCACCCTCCTGGTTTCATGAATGGTTTCATTGCTCCCACTGAAGACGTGGTTGCTAATTAATGTCATGAAAGTGCTCTACATAATCCTTCCAACGAGTGGGCCCCAGTTGATACCTAGGTCTTGTGATAGACCTTGTGCCCTGGAGAAAAGTCATCCTAGGATACACAACGGGGAGGAAAGCATGACGTTGTAAAGGAAGGATAAATGCAGGATGAGATGACAGCATGACAGACCCAAGGTGAAGGAAGAACACACAGAGAAGTATCACAGCATGGTAGCTGAGGAGGGTGCAAAACTTGCACCATCCACTGATGGTAATTAGCTCTATCATGTAAGGCAAACAGGGCTAATGCACATGGGGAGGCGTTATCGGACCAGCCTCGGTGGCCTCTGCCATTCAGGAACTGCTCGCGGGAGCAGGACAGGCCCCGTTCAGCTGGGACTGTGCCCGGATCCTGGCCTAACAAAGAGATCACAGACAGGGTCCAAACTGGGAATCCCGAAAAATGTTTCAGTGCATTCTGCATGGCAACAGTGTTCCTTCCTAGTTGTTGATGATTATGAGGCTTTTTTCTGAATAAGTCCATTAGTGCTTTCATATTCTCACTTTGCTTGGAACTGCAGGCACACCATGCTGCAATGGCTGTGTTATTCTAACATTATTAAATGTCCACTCTTCTTTTATTAGACTTTTAATAACATTTAAGTTGCACTCTTGGGAATTTTTGCAGAAAGGGAATGTTGGCCAGCCTAATTTGTACATGAAAATACCCCATAGGCCAAGGAAACAAGATTCAGATGAATTTCATGTGCAGTATGACTATGAATACAACAAGTTCTGAAGGAGCTTTGGGGTGTAAAACCATTCGACTGGGAATGTTTGTTTCCGTGTGTGGTGCTCTCTAGGCTGTATCTTGTTTGTGCACTTTACTGCTTACATTTCAAGTGTATTTTTGCTTCTTTAGTAAATGCACCCAGTCTTCTCATTCCATATCTAGGAGGTGCTTTGTTGCACCCCCACAATGGGGCAGCAGAGGACTCACTGCCCTTGCAGGAGACCCTGCTCTGCATGTCAATCCTAAATCACTTAATTCCCAGGCTGCCAGAAACATGAAGCCCTAAGGGATGTCCTGGGTGAGCTGTCCAAGTGCACTCCCAGCCAGGAAATTCGTGGGTGTAGAGCGATGCTAGAAGAGCAGGCAGATGCTTCTAGCTGACACTGTTGTTAAGGAGCTTTTATCTACAATCAGCTGTTTGTCATCTTCCTTGCTACTTCATTATCCCTTTTTAAAAAGCATTTGCAATAATTTTAGAATGGTAAACAAACAAAGTCACTTTAAAAGGGAGAAAACTGCATAACCCTTTTCCGTTCCCTGGGAAAATCCTAACTTCAACTTAATGTTTTAATTCATCTCTCTCTTGGATGGTTAGCACATGAATATCCTGACAGAACGGGCTGCAGGAGTTCACAGGAACAGCACTGCATTTCCTTGCTCACAGCTGCCTCCACTGCTGCGGGGTTATTGTTTTCCTACAATACCACAGAGTTTGAAAAGTTGAGCTGTTAGTCTTAGAACTGAAAATGCACAGCATCAGGTTCAGAATTAAAATGTCTGGAGAGATGTCAGGGACTCCAGCGAACAGAGTTTGGCTTTTGGTTTTGCCAAAAGCTCCCTGACTTAGGTGAGTCACTGAATGCGTCTGTGCTAATTATTCTGCTTTGTTTCTTTAGAACCAGCTAGATAACCTCTTGTCCCCATCAGTATTCAGCTGTTTTCAAACCAAATGTCTGTGTCTTTATCAGGAAAATTATTCCAATAACTGCTTACTGATGGAAAAATGATAAGTTCTTTGATGTTTGTTGAGCACTTTTCTCTACACGCAGTCACTAGCACATGGGAACTCAAATACTGCCTCAGAGCTTGCAGGACTCCCAAAATGCACATTGCTAATGGCAAGCGCATAAAGAAGAGATGGGAGAGATTGGGTCACAGAGGTTCAGTGGTCCGGGCCGTTTCCAGGGCTGTGGTGCTGCATGGGAACCCTGACTCAGCAGCGGGAAGCCAGTTGCATGGTCACGTCTCTCTAAAGCTTGCAGGTTACTCTGTGGTTTCTTTCACATAAAGTCTGTGGGAACATTTTGTTCAGTTCCATGACACAAGTTCTGGTTTTTCACTTCTCCTGTTTCATTTTGGGCATGAAATGATGAACAGACCCAGAACCTCAAAGTGAAACTCATCGGAAACCACCACATTTCTTTGGTCTTTGTTTTAAGTCCAGGAAAATCCACAAAATGCTTGCACTTTCTATGAAAAAAACATCAGCTGGGTTAAGGAAAGATCCTAATCAAACCAGTGGGGAATTCCTGATTTATGCCAGAGTAAGCAAAGAAGATTCATAGTAAAAGGCCACAAGAACTATGCAGCAAACCTGGCCTGGGCTTCTCGTTGATTAAAACAAACAAAAAAAAAAAAAGAAGTGAAAGTAAATGAGTCAGATCAAGACAGTCTGAAAATGGGGTTGCACTCAGGTTTTACAACGGATGTTGTGCACAATCTCAGTCACAGTTCACTTTCTCTTGAGCATTTTATCTGCATCTCCACAAACCACACTGGATGCAGGAATATCCACTGGGCTACACAGGTCCAAACTCAGCGGAGATGTGCACATGGGACCCGAATATCAGGCTTGGCTTCCGTATGTTCTTTTAAGTCTTTCGCTTCCTAGAGCCACATGTTGGCACTGGAAAAACAGGGACGTCACATCTGAAATGGGCATTGGTTGTGCTATATGTCCTATTGGCAACACAAAAGACGTGGCCCTCCAGCCCATCTCTGGGATGCGCAAGGAGAGGCAAGACAGCGGCTCTGCTGGGGAGCAGTGGTGGAGCTGCTTTTATCACCACTTGGGAAGTGGTTGCAGTGTCTGACAATAGTGCTGATATACGAAACACATGTGAGGACAGCGGAGCGCACATGTGGCCTGGTCTGCACATTGCCTAGTCATTTCTCTTTCCTGGAAGACAAATGCAAGGAAGATGATAGACTTTTCAGAGGCTGGAAAATTATTTCGGTGTTTTGCGATTCTGTTTTAGCTTGTGACGAGGCTGGCACAGCATGGTGCATCAAGTGTGTGTGTACCAAACGTAGCGCACTCCTAAATAACCCTGATCTCAGACACTGACGCTAGTAGCATTAGTCCTAATCTTTCTATATATAGTGACTTATTGAAAAGGTCTTACTTCAAAACTGCTGCTGCTGCAAAATCACTGTTGCTGAGTAATATGACCCATGGTATTTTATATTTCCTAGAGCAGTTCTATCTCATCCCTGCTCCATTTGATACTGCAACAAGAGATATGTGTAATGAGTTAGTCACTGTGACTCACATAACCTCAGTCCCTATAAAGCAGCTGTGTTTCATGCTGTCTTTTTTGTTTCTTAAAAAGACAAAAAAACACCCCAGTTCTAAGTGATTCAAGAGCAAAAGGAGGAGGTGGTAGTAATCAGTTCCACCTAATGATTGATCAGTTTGTGAGGAATGCTGATCAACTCCAGATGTTGCATTCCAGCCTCAAAATGTGATCATCAATTCAGAACTCCCATCTGGTTTGTCTGACACCAATGACACAAGAAGTTTTCCAAGCAACTCAAAAAAATATGTGGTTGCTGGGAGAATATCTCCACTCAGCTCAGTATGTTTGCCAGTAGGATGTGGCAGAGCTCCCTTTCGTGAGTCTGGCTCCCTTTGGTGTCCCGGAGTGCCTGGTCTATTGATGGTGTCTGACAGAAAACCATCCATTTCTGGAGATTTCCTTTCCTAACACGTCAATTGTCAAGGCCAGGGGTTTCTGGATGCCGCTCTCTCTAGCTGTGCTGGAGAACTGTGGGTGATCGTCTACTGTTAATATTTTAACTTCCCCCCAAAATCACAAGATAATTCGATTCAGCCGTTCTGCCTATTTGCCAGATTTCACAGGAAGCGATGACTGCCAGCAACACATCAGTGTTTTGCATTTGCAAACTTTTTTTTTTGCTTCCCTATTTCTCTGCTTCCCTTATTTACTCAGTTACCCCATCCGTTCCATAAAGCAACCATGCCCCTGGATAGCAAAATGCCCAATTCTCATTTATTGATTCACCATCTCCACTGACTTTAAGAGGACTTACACATGTGTCACCAATGGATCAGTCTGTCTCTGCCCCAAGTGCTCATTCCCGTGCCGCAGTGTGTTCCCCAAGGGCGGCACTTGCCAGCAGATTTGTTATATTCCTGAACCACACGTGGTCAACATTGAGGTGAAATTCCTCCACAATGAAGAGGCAGAAGGAGGCCAATCGCCTTTGCAAAGCCACAAGGAACAGAGGAGGAAAGCAGCCAGGAGAAACACTGTGCACATGCAGGGGTTATGCCCTCACCAGGTCCATCTGTACCCCTGCAAACCAGATCTTTTAATTACAGTTTGTAATCATTTAATGACAGCTTGTCCTACCAAAGGACAGGGCAGCCCAACACCCAGGCCAAGCCGTACCCTCCCAAATGAGCACCCATACGCAATCACGCTCACATCAGGGATGGAGAAACAAGAGGAGGCCGAGAGTGAAAAGCAAACCCTGTGGGAGACGTAGCTGCTGCCCTTGCAGGAGGAGGACTCCTTGCAGTGCAAATCCCATCCTGTATCCGAGAGAGGGGCTGGGAGGGCTCAGGGCATCCCCCAGGAGCATCCCAGGGCTGGCAGAGCACGGCAGCACAACAGGACCGTGCTGGTAGCACGCACAGCCACCCCGCACCCCCAGCACAAAGCAACCTGCAGTAATTGGCTCGGTCTAACCAGCCCGGCTACTGCACAACCAAGGTAATTATCTAGGGGGACTTCAGCTGCCCACTGGAAAAACAGAAGCCGGGCTTGGAAACCAGTTGCATCATGAATGATAATGGTGCTGACAGTTTTAAAAGCGCTTGGGGACTTTTTAAAACACAGCTAACCCGTCTGAGAGAACCTTTCACAGGGCAGGAGCCGCAGCCATGCAGGCGGGAAGAGCTGCGGGGAAACAAAGAGCTGCTGCCATGTTGGGCCCTCTACCTTCCCCATTTCCCTCTCCCTGTGAAAATGCTGAATTATGATGCTGCCCAAAGGAGCAGGAATGCTTCCAAGGTGAGGGAAGCCCAGAAAACACAGTGCTCCCCACTTGGTGCAGCCATCTCTTAGGAACCCCCCTGCTCCTTATGAACATCTTGCCTATATCTCAGGGCATCTCACCAACAAGGCAGCGGCAACGGCTGGGAAACTGCGGCACTCACCCGTATTGGATGGGTGGTTAAGGTGCCCCTCCGCACTTAAACACGTTTCCTTGCTAAATTCCCTGCGGTACATTAATTTTTACTGATTGCTAATGGCTGCCTGGCTGTCTCTAAGGCAACTGGTCCAGTTATTATTAATTTCCAGGGTAGAAGAACAATGGACATTCATTTATCAGTGAGGTACAAAACAACAGCCATTTTTTGTTGTTGTTGCAAACTGGTTTTTAACTATACAGGTCCCACAATAATTGCGTTTTGAGTAATTTCTTGCCGTAAAAACTCCTAGTGGAGGAAACTTGGAGCAAGAAAAGGAAAATGGAATTGAAGCAGCGCTCAGGAGAAATTTCAGTCTCCTTCAGCAAATGAATATGAAGTGAATGCAATTTTTCGGCTGCCACTGACCTATTTTAGACCCTCTCCCTGCCAAAAAAAAATCCCTATGAAACTTCATTTGCCATAACATGATTTTTCTGGAAGGATCAGTGAAAAAAAAATCAGAGGAGAAAGTTTAAATATAGGGTTCATGAGCTGCTTTTTACTGAATGCAGGAACAGGGGCAAGCTGAATATATGGCTTTATGTCAGTGCTGTAACCATTTCTGTTCAGCCCTCAGGCCAATGGGGAGAAAAAGTGATCCAAGCAAAAGTTAGCATGGTCTTAAATCTTTTCTGACATGCACTGTCTGATAGGGAATCCTAAAATACACAAACTCAGGAGGCTTTAAATGCATTTCCTTGTGTATATCATAATGGAAATCCGCTGAGTTTTTGCATGCACTTGATTTGATATATTTTGGGGGACAGTCTCCACTCATTTAATTGTTTTGTTGCACTGGACTTACTCACAAAGACAATTCAGTGTGTTAAAGGCATGGTTAGGAGAATATCATCACATTAGAGATTATATTACCCCATAATGCTATTTCTTGCCTTGGAATTGAGATCTAAAAGAATGATTTGCAATGGAAGTAGACAGATTGAACAATTTTTTGTGTCACAAAATTCACTGATACTGTAGGTTTATTTAAGACTATTTAACTCTATGTAATTTGCATATTTGTGTTAATAACTATATTTATTGTCTTATGTCAACTGACATATGCAGACTAGTATATAGTGTGCAATATGATATAGAGCAGTAATCTTTTAGTATAGCCAGCATTTGTCAGGCTACAGTATTTAGCAATCTCTCAATAGTGTCTCAGTTTCATATTTACACACAATTTTGCAAACCTGCAGAGGCTTCATTATCGCAGGGTGGGTACAGGAAATAATGGGTGAGTAAGTGTAAAAGAGTGATAGTAGCAGAGTGAGGGCTTTTTTTATTTTCAGATGTTTTTAAGGTACAAGGTGTTTTTTCCTTTCTTTTTTTGTGAAATTGTGCCTGTTTACAGGCAATGGGATTGGGTAGTTGCCACTGTTGATGCCCACTTGAAACAACAGTTCTGCTTGAAATACCTGTATTCTCACATTCTTTAATGTTTCAAAATTAAGGTAGAAATCAAGAAAAAATCCATATTGTTTTCATTTTTTTACTGAGAGATAATAACTTTTCTTAAAATCTCAAAAAAAGGGTTTTATTTCTAAAATTTTTATTTCTAAACCTCTTTCCATTTTTTCAGACTACCAATTTCCTTTTCCCTCTCTATGTCCTGTGCTCTGTACTTCTGTGTATTTACTGTAAAATGGAGTTTCTTTGTAAAATGCTTTGAAGAAGAATAATTAAATAGGTTATATGTAAAACTACTATCATTGACATTGATTTACTGGAGCATTTGGAGAATACCGAGGTTGAATTTACACATTTAACTGTAATCTCAGCCTTATTCACAAAGTTCTTCAATGTACGTAACTTTGAACTGAAAGTTAATGACTTGCGTAAGTTCTGTCCCAAGAAGACATCTAGGTGAGAGCTACAGATATAAAAGTTTTAAATTACAAGGTATTTTAGGTTTCTTTTGAACTAAGTTATAACGCCACAGTGAATATATGAGCCATTTCTATTTGAAATCAATGGAACCATTTGCATGACGCCAATGCAAGGTTCAGTCAAGACCCTTCTATAGAGGAGAGCATGTTTTATTACCAGTGAAATAATCAGGGGATTGCCATAGATAAAAAGTGTGGATAGATAAAAGGTGATACTGCTTAGTATACCTGCTAGGAATCAGTTGGTGGTGGTTGAACCCAACAGTGCAGAAATCTAACCTAGAGCAATATATCTTCCTGCGTTCAGCCACCATATGCAAAAGTCACTGAAAATCTATTGCAAATTGTTTGATCGTATCACTCAATTTTTGCACTATGTCAACTGGATAAGTAGCCAGCCATGCAGGAAAGAGAAATGATACGGTAGAATTTATGCAATTAACACAACACAGCACAATTTTGAAGTTTCAATATTGGCTACAAATTGTCAATGAGCTGCTCATAAAGGTAAACCACTTCACCATATAATTTAAACAGTCTCTACTGTTCAATAAAGAATATACTTTAATAAACTAGCACGCATGCGGCAGACGATCCAGAATGATGGCAGAACATCAGGCAGGGCTCTTTAAGTATTTGTAATATTTGCATCCCCTAGTGTGTTACTTTCTGCTATGCTGGGCCTCATCTTTTTAATATCGGGGGGTGTGAGGATGAAAACCACTAATCCCTACTAATTTCTCATGACAAAGGTCTGGAAATGTTGATGAATTTAAGAATAGCCAACCAGCCAACGTGGGCAGTTCTGGGGTTCAGGGTGTTTTCCAGGGTTTCTAACGAATGAGCTCCTCCCTGTCCCATTAATTGCCTCTTCATCTGATTCCAGTGGTGGAGGCATCATCTCACCTCCCACCAAACCCACCATCAACCTTCTGCAACTTCCAAAGCTCTCTAGAGAGTTGATCTCTCTCCCATGCTTAAAAATAAACTTTTCAGCCTGAAGTCCCATGGGAAATACTTCGTTAGGAAAGGCAGGGAGCGAAAGGAGTTAAATCATTCGCACTATTAGCTCAAGTGGCTACTGCAGCTGGTCCAGTAAATGCCAACCCAGGCAAAGCTCAGTCATTTTCTCCCTCACACACATTGTGTATAGCGAAACGAGAGTGTCTGCAGATTTATTAGCTTGTATATAACACTAAATTGATGAAAACATCCTCTAGGCAACTTCATCTACTTTTCACTTGCCATGTTCCCATGACAGTGACAACTTGTTGTGTTACAGCTGACCTGTCAGCCTCAGCTACTCCCTGTTCACTGGGGGCTGTCTGTCACTGGATAGATATGAAACAGGAGGTGAGGAGAATACAACAGGCAGTTATACACACATTCCTCCCAAACAGCCTGCTTAAAACTGGCAAAGCTGCCAGTGGAGAGATTATTGTTCAACCTTCATATAGATTCATCCAATATATAAGGGTGTTCTAACAGACGAACGCTATTGCTGCACACATTTTCACATAGCTATAAATAATCAAATCTCTTAAACCGATGGTCCAAAAATAGCAGCTCTGGGCGTTTTCTGCTTTTGCAAATCAGTGGTGAAAGGGGCACTCATTAGATCCTCTTTTCTAGCTAGAAAGGTGACCAACACCGACCCCGTATCAGGCAAAGAGTGAACGCTCCGTTGTTATTGCCAAGGTGTCAGTCCCTGGAAACAAAAGAATCGACACCCGTCTAGGAACAAACTCCCCATTAGTTAGCAATTCAGAATGACTTCCAAAAGCAATCCCTTAGTCTCCAATGATATCTGTCTGACAACTACTTAATCTTTGCAAGAGCCACGTTAAACCAGCCTGTCATCGTCGCTGCCTCTCAGGTGTAGCTTGAAAAGGGAGAGAAAAAGAGAGATCTATGAGTTTCAATCACTTAGAAGAAATTAAAACTTTTTAGAAGCCTGTATGCAGAGAGCATTTACCATATTGAATGGAAGATGACAGTTACTATACAGACAGAGTGGTACAATGCAAAATGCCAGCTTCCAGGTGATTCTATCCCATCTCCGAGGCTGTCGGGAGCTATCAAATTAATGTTGAAATAATTGTCACTTGTGAATACCTGCCAGTGTAACCAAGTCAGGTATTTTAAAAAAATCCCAATTGATCAGCCTCACAAAATGTTCTGAATACTTAAAGAAAGAAGTTTCACTGAGGTGCAGCACTGTTACATATTCATTTCAGCAGAAGGATTTTATTTTTAAGAACAGAAGCAAAAATGAAAGTGTTTAAATTTCCTCACTGAAGCAGCGTTAATATCATCACTGCTTCTTTGATGATTTAAAATTCAGCTACCTTTACGATAAAAGAAGAAAATAAAAATTAGCTAATGCTTGAACCTCTTGCTACAAGAGTCACTTGCAATAAATCTTGATGCCCTTCTCTCTCTCTGTCTCATTGCTATAAAAATCCCCACTTTGTTGAAGTTCCCTTTTATCTCTGCACATGCTTACAGGGGTTTTATTTGGGTTAATAGTATTTTTAGGTCCTATTGCAGCAAACTGTTAAATGTTCTTGGTGTGTAACTTAATGAAGAACAGAGATAGATCCACTGTGTCACTCCGGTCCCATTCTTGTTAGCGTTTTATAATAAATGACAGCATGGGAAACTGTATTCTCTATTCATGGAACACATGCAGCACTGGCAACAGCACCGCACATTTTCTCTACATTGACTTACCAACGTACCTACAGGAAAGAAGAAAGGAATATTATCTCCGTGCTGCACCAGAGCACTCCCAGCTCCCACTGAAACCCTGCTCCGTACTTGGCAGGCCTGAATCTTTGACATTTCTTCTAAACTGCTTTAAGGTAGCAGGTTTCCGTATTCACCAAGCACACCTTATTGCCCGGCACAAGGCAGACGATTGCACCCTCCCCTCTCAGAAATGTCTCTCACCCCTTGGCTCTTCGCCCTCGTCACTTTGCAGAGGGCTAAAGGGAGCGCAACCTGAACGAGCTGCATCTGAACCCTCCAGCCAGTGCTGAATTCAGCAGACCCTTCCCAGGAGGCAGCTCGTGTCGGCACGATGTGGTACCAGAGCTCTGTAATCTGTGCTAGCCCTCACATGAACGCCAGGAACAGTCTAAGTTCCCAACACGCAACTACCAACCCTACGGTCACCTGGTCCCTGATCACCTGAGGAGGCACAACACCCTCAGAAACAACATAGCAAGACATTCAGTCTGATCTTCATTAAGAGCATCAATTTTGCTTTCCTCCTGGAAGGCAAATATGGTCTTGTGCTCACTGTCCCCGAGTCCACTGGTGTTTTCACTTGGATACTTGACCTCAAGGCTGGCCAGACGTGTCATGTCTTGCGAGCCATCAGGTGGGGGAGTTTTCATGGCTCATGGGTTAAGTCACTGGACATCACCATGAGATGACATGTTAAATCACAACACAGGCTGAGACTGTCAAACCATATAAATGATCTTGGAGCCTCACAGTCCTCTGACAAAGGTTCCTCTGTCTCTCTTCCGACAAACCAGACATCTAAATTCCATTTTCTAAGCTGATTATCTAAGCTCTCTGTATAAGAGCTCCTCTGCTTCAACTGATATGAGGTCTACTGAAATTAATTCTCAACCACTGGATATTTACAGTGAATTAACTACCTCTTCCCTATCTTCTTATATTGTGTTAACAAGTACCTAAAGCTATTTTCTCTCTTCTGATATGATGAAACAATTCTTATAACTTGAGCTACATCCTGTGTTCTGGAGTAAACTGGAGCCATTCCGTATTTATACTAGCATAACAGAAACAGTATTTTGATACTCGCGTATTTATGAATATGGACAGAGAAAAATAATATCTGCCAGCAGGGATTTATTTAGGGAATTTATATGAAGTATATCTGTATGCTCACAACCATCCATTTACATGGTTAACACATACTGTATTTATTTGTTGTATATGCATGCATGTTTCTATTTCTGTTTATATGTAATTAATATCCTGACAGTGACACGCAGAGAAGGAAATAGAGGGCAGGCTCCACATTTTCAATTTCAGGCCATATATCTCTAAATTTTGGAGTGACCTTTGCCGAGGGATGGGCCAGTGCTTAGAAACTTTTCCCTTGGAAGCCCTAACCCACACACTCCCTAACACCGTCGTGACAAAGGCAGCAGCTGTTTTCCCAGGCCTTTGCTGAATTATTCCAGAAGATTAAAATATACATGTATATATTTATGCCGACAAGAAGGAGGGAAAGTGCAACTTCTAGTCAATGCCTAAATTTCCTGCCTCCGAAGCCCAGCTGGAGAGCAGGAGTTATAACAGAAAACAGCAGCACAATTAGCTGGAGTTCTGTAGCTGTCTGCAGCAGACTGCTTGCTCCTGTCTCTCTATAGGTGGTCTCCCAGTTCATCAGTTCATAAATAAGTAATTTGAAATGTGTTCCTGGGGGAAATTTTCCTCCTTCTCTCCTGAACAGACTGTACTCATCAGTTTTCCTGTTCTCCAGGTACCTGGCGTTCTCATTTATAATGGCCAGAGGAACTATGCTGTTCTAATTCTTGCTTCATTACATTTCCTAATGCTTGTTTTCAGCAGCTTCACAACTCCACATTTCTTTATATATTGATAAAAAAAACTCTTTGCATATATTATTTATTGGCACTTTCATGTTAGCTTTACTGCTGATTTAAATGGAATATTTTTACATACAAAGTAAGACTGTGAAGTTGGTTTCAGGTCTGAGGTTCAGATATTTTGATTTAAATTATGTGGGGGGGGGGGAAACCACAAAAAAACAATCATCAGCAAGAGAAATCATTGTCACTGGCCGTTTCCCTCCCCTCCTTATCACACAATATCCACATAGATAGTTAGCACATACCAGTGCTTTGTAGAAAGGAACATTTTGTACTGCAGGGAAAAACACAAAGGCCAGATCAAAAGCTTATGGAGCCAGTTTATAAAGGTCTTTAGGTAGTCAAGGACGCAGCAAGATGGACAAAACAACTTGCCAAGGAAGTGCTTAATTCTAAATGAACAGCAAAGGAAATCAGGCACCTAATTCACTTAACTCTTTTTTTTCGTAAATACCTGTAAGTACTTATTGGTGTCTACAAAAAACTAGGTCCATAGGCACATAAGAAAAAAGCGTGACAGCCCCTGGTTGAGGGGATAACGATGTTAATAGAAGTGATCATGTAAAACAAAGCAGTCTGAACCCAGGAAACGTGGGAGCAAACAGCCAGGTTAAATATTTCTGAAGTTTTGTTGAGTAAACTGATTATGTCACAAACATGACCCTCAGCACTGCTGGGGGTGCAGAGGCAGGAGCTGGCAGGGGTCACATCCCATCCTGCAAGGACACGCCAAAGCCTGCGGTGACCACATACCGTCCTGCCGAACCCCCGGCACCCAGGAGGGTTCAAGGAAGAGTCAGTCATGACATTGCCGGTGCAAAACGCGGTGTAAGATGTCAACACTGGCACAGAAGCCAAAATATCTCCTGGAGAGACATTTCTGGGGGTTTCTGAGCTCCAAGTCACCTTCAGAGTGGTGAAGACCAAGACTTCCAGATGTGGTTGCCCACGACAGGCAGAGATTTGACTCGCTGACCCGAGAGGGCTCTTCAGCTCCATGTTCCCATGAAACAAACCCCCCCAAACCTTTAACAGCTGCCAGCAAATAGTTCAAAAACACCCGGTTATGTGCATGTGACTTTAACTGGTCTGCTTTACATTCCTCTGTAGAACAAAAGGAAAATGTTGCAACCTTGAAAGCAGCTCCCCGGGAAATCCAGATTCGGTACAGACAGACCCTGAAGTGGAAAGAGGGATGCGAGCCAAGAGTGCGTCTCTATATTGCCTGGGATTACCGTGATTTTATATTGCTCTTTTCGGACTTAATCAAAGACACCCATTGATGGCAATGGATGATCAATCAGGCTTTGCTTTTTGCCATATTACACTAATCAATGGCTCTAATAAATTACATGGAACAGTTCACCGAGTGACAGGTTTAGAAGCATCTATCTTTTCCCTTAAGAAATTACCCTGAAAACACCTAATGAAGAAGCACTTATTGCTTCCAGCTAGGGCCAAATGTTGCTCTTAATTAAACGAGTGGAAATTCAGAATTGTGCCATTGAGTTCAATAATCCGCCTGTGATATTTTTGATTTTCCTATATTTCAGAACCAGCTGGAAACTTTCACTGAGAAGATTTATTTTATATAAGGGAATACTTAGCTTACCCTTTTCTTTTAGTTCTTTGAAACATCTATATAAATTAGATGTATTACAGGTTCATTGATTGGTTGCTGGTCAGTTTCTTTTTAAAGGAATATAGAAAATATTTTAACTCTTAAAAACAAAAGGGCTGTTCTGTAAACTGAACTGAGCAATTTTCTTGATGAAAGACATCAACATCTAGTTAGGCAAGCTGAGTTCAGGTCCTTTTCCTGCTCTATTAGACAATATTCATATCACAATTAATGGAAACTTGTCAAGCTCAAATCTTCAGGTACCATGAATCAGGTCCTTAAATCTGATGAGTTTTGCTTAAAAAATGTATAATTAAAAAATGTTTAGAATCCTTTTCTGGTTTTAAGGCTGCACAAGGATTAACTAGGGTTCTTCCTCCTGCCAGCATATTTTCTGCTTTGCCCCAAAAGCAGGTATTTACATGATGCCTGGGGCTGGAGCTTTAAAACACATATTAACTACTTTGACATCCGTGGTAATGAATTATACAAAAATAATAATTAAAAAAAAAAAGCAAAGCCAAGGATTTATGGCAATTGTTATTTTCCAAAATTATTCAGTGAAAGGTGAAGAGGGAATACTTTATAAACTTAAAAAAAAAAAAAAGTAATTAAAATCATCTTCTTTTCACCTGGGATTTTCTTTGGTGGAAAGGGAATTTTGTCACCCAACCGATGCTGAATTTCTGTGCTAGCCTTAATTATTTGCTGGTTACCTGCATAGCTTAGCAGCCACAACTGGGATCAGAGCTCCCTTCCCATTTGAGCTCTTGCAATGAAGGAAATGCTATTGGATTCTGCCTAAACTTTCGAAAAATATTATTCTTAATGGGTACAGGAAAAAAAGAAAGTTGTTGTTTCTTCTAAAGGCTGAACTAGCAAAGAAAACAAACTTGGAGAAAAGGCTGGAAAGAAATGTTTTTAGCAGACGACTTGCAAAATGAAATCAAAACATATTTCAGAGCCTTTCCTTGAAAGCGCCAGGGAGGGAGGAGGAGGGGGAGCGAGCAGCCGGGCTGCGGCAGCGCGGCTGCTTTATTGTGCGAGAGGCAGGACTCTGCTGCTTTCTCACTTGGGCAACTTATTTTCAAGTTGCAGCAGTTCCCAGGTGCCAGCGGCTCCACGCGTGCGTGCAGGGGTGTGGGCAGACAGAAGGAGAGAGGGGCAGAGGGAGCCGTGCAAAATTGGCACCCAACTAATCCTGTGGATAACAGGAATTGGCTGCAGCATCCGCATCCCTCCCTCCCGGCACGGGCAGCTGTGCCGTTCGCTCCCTTCTCACCACGATATTCCAAGCAGGGAAGACACCAAACAAGTTACTTTGCTCCAGGAGCACCTTATCTAAAGTCCTCCTCAAAAGAGGAAATGAGCCTATTTGCATTTTGCTACTGAAGCATGGAGGGATGTTTCTCGTTACATTACACTGTATGTTCAGCTTTGCCCCAGGCCTGCTTGTAGGCTAGACGAGCTCTGAAAACACCTGCATCCTTACCATTTAAATGCACGCTTCAGACAAATCTTTTTGGAGGCTTTCAAAACAGATAGACTAATATTTTTCCATGCTTACTTGTATTTTTTTTTTTAATATGAGATTGCTGAAAGCAGAAATTAACCACTTGATTCTCACATATTTCCCTTCCTTGGATCACTCTTTTATCTGTAAAAGCCTCCCTCTAGGTTAGGCTTTGGCTTTGGAAATGCACCGTAACTCAAGTATCTGTCATATACCTGAATGAAAGATTCAAGGGGACATTTCTGTGGGGAAAGACATGGCATGTTCCTCATTAGAAAAATCAAAAATCCATTAAGCCATCTTTCTCCTATGGATTTATTCTCTCTGTTGAAAACATCCTGAAAATTTATTAGAGGAAGGAAAGCTACCACTTCAAAAACGGTTCAAGGCAGTTTCCCTTCGTGTGGGGCTGTTCCCTGCTGCAGAGGCTGGAGCAATTGTTGGGAATGGATCCAAGCTTTCCTGAAGTCAAGGCAAGGATCCTTCTATGAGTCCATGCGCATCCATCCCAGGTTGGGTGGAAGAGAAACTTTTTTTGCCTACAACTACTTGCATGTACAAAATATTTCTGCCTGGATGAGAACAAACCTGTCAGAAACACTTCAAATAACCTGCACTTGAAGATCAGTGACTGCGTTAATAAGTGGTGCCTATAGAATCAAGTCAGTTGGAAGAGACCCTCAAGATCATTGAGTCCAACCATAAGCTAGCTCTAGCATTAAACCATGTTCCTAAAAGCTGGGTGCTCTCCCCTCACCGCAGGAAACCGTCTTCCCCTGCTCCAATCCATGTCCTGCCTCTCCCTGCACCTGGGAGGTTCCTCGCCTCCTGCGTGACTCAGTTTCCCCATCTCATAAAACTCTGAGGATAAGCCTCTACCAAAGACACATTGTTAGGGCTCCGTAAGCAGCATTGCTCAAGTACAGCCCACTATGGTAAATATTATTATTCACACTTGGACTTAATTACCCAGTGCATGTACACCATCGTGCATATGCACATGTGGTTACCTTGGTGACAGCTTTATTCTGATATGAAGTCGCCATAAGAAAACACCATAGGGGATTGGCAGGAATAAGGCCAAGAGACAAATTAGTTCCCATCAGTATCAGCTAGCGAGAGCCTCATGCCAAGTTATGTAACAGGGGGCGAAAAGTCAATGTTCTCTCCCTGTGTTTTTTTGGTAGAGCACAAATGTCCTGAAGTCTTCCCTCTCCCATCATATTTTAAAGCTGTTTCATTAAGGATAGAGCAAAGATTTTTTTCCAATGCATTCAGTAATTTCCCACTCTCCTAAACGATGATTTCATGTGTAACTGGCAGGAGATGAAATTTCAACAGATTGAATCTCTCTCTCTCTCTCCTCTGCGCGCGCATACACACACATTCTTTCAGTCCCCAGACAGAAACTATAATTCCCCTATATAAAAATGGAGGAAAAACATTTTTTTTCCTCCTTTTCAAATGTATAACATGGTTGTGAAGGCTAATTATAAAATAATGTTTATACCTTGGAGACCAAGACAGGAGGTTACGAAAATGCTTTAAAAGTCCCAGTGCTGCAATAGAAGAATTTCATTAACTGAAACAAAGCAGAGCTGGTGAAAGTTTGAAAAACAAAGTATGCAAAACATTAAAAAAACAAAGCCAAATCTATTTACTGGTCTGGTACATATCAAACTTTCAAGGTTCAGAGTGATTCCTTCACATTCCTAAGTGAAAAATGCAATTAAAAGGTTCATTTTTGTTCCTAAAAACTTGGCTTTGAAATGCACAATGGGTTTTTCCTTCCATGCCTGAAGCAAGTGCGGCGCTGACTGGTTCCCAAAGAGGTTTAGCTGATGATATCCCACGCAGGGCCCTGCGGGAAGGGGCTCTGGAACCCCGGCTGTGCAGAGTCTCTGCAGCACTAACTCCTCCAGGAGATAATCCGCTAACCCCACTCGGGGTACCCGCGCTGCCGAGCCAATCCTGGCCCCTGCTTATAACAAGTTTGCCCTGCGCGATTGTCCGACGGAGCCGGTGACGAGGAGATGAACCCTGACAGATGTAGTCTTTATCACGGAATAAAACAAGCTCACAGCAGTGTCCCGCCAACATGAATGTCACATTTTATGAGTTGCCGTATTGCATGCTGCAGTGAGCAGTGCCTGCCTGGGCTTCAGGCTGGCAGCAACAACTCATCTCTCCCGCTTTACAGCCTCAGCTCGCTGCCTGCGTCCTCCAAAAGTAGCAAATAAGAGCAGAACCAGCACCATCTGCTTCTCCGCAAACTCATCACCCCTAAGGTTCAGAAATAATGTGAATATAATACAAGCAAACCAGAGGGGTTAGGCTGTCATGGTTTCAGCTTTCCAGGACACCTAACAAGGGTAATGCAGAGCTGAGTAGAGGCGGCAGAGACCCTGCCCCATGGAGCATGAATCATGAAACGGGGACAGCGTTTCCCTCCCTGGGCCCCCACCCATTGCAGCCTCTGGGGTCTGCATGGAGCCCAAGCCGGGCAGGGTTCCAGGACGATACTTTTAGTGTCACCTCCACCAGCTGCAAAGGGCTGAAATGCCACTCTGGTTACAGAAAATGAAGATTGACTGGAGGCACCCAGTTGTGCTGACTCAGCTCCCGACAGGCACTGCTCCATCATGTGTGGAACATCCGCACGCGAGATCGAGCCGCCTGGGAGGGCAACGGCAACGTCGACAGGGAGGATTGGTGCTAACCCACTCTCTCCACCCTTTTGGAAACTCATCATGCAAATCAATGTCTAACTCAGTCAACCCGTAGTATGAGCAGAGGCTAAATCAAAAAGGAAAGAGGGGTTTGTTAGGGTTCACTCAAAAGAGACAAGGACCATTGTGCTGTCAAATGAGGCAAAAATCTCAGCAGGGTGGAAGGCCTGGGTCTGTGTACATTTCCACACAAACAACTCAGATGCGTTATGTTTGAAGTGAAAATAATAGTCTGGAAGAGATTTGAAAAAATAAGAATGGTTATATACCTTGAAGCCAGATAGAAGGAATTCAGCTTGCGGTCCCTTGGCTTGGGAGCCATCAGTTTGTCCCATGTCCCAACACTGCCCCAACTCAGGCACCGAGCAGCGGTGTGGCTCACACCACTGCACCGCAGAGAGGGCAAAATCCTGCTGCCCAGCACCGTGCAAACACCCCACTGTCTCCCATGTCCCAGGCTTGAGCACTTGCCCCTGCTGAGACACCCAGGCCTATTAATAGCTGCTTTGGTTGGGAAGTGGCCATGATGTAGGCAAGAGCACGGCCCAGTAGGCTGGATGGAGAGCTATAAAACATACACCTCCAAAAACCATCAGAATTTGGTTTTGGGATTTTTTTCTTCTTTTTTGGAATTGTCACTTCTGGAAATGCACTTTTCCAACAGGAGCATGAACATTTCTTGAGGTCAGTGGGAGAACTGCCCGGGTGTGAAACAAGGAACGATGCTGATATCTGGCACACTGGGAGAGCTCTTCCTTTCCCTCCCCTACAACTGCACATCCCCACCTCTCCTGGCATTCCTTGGAAGGTTCATCCACAGAAAGAGAGTGCTGGGGTTTGGGGGACTTGACACTGCTATTCATGGTGAGGGGTCTGTCCTTTGCATGTAAACTTCGAGCTTTCCTTGGACTTCTTTTGCCTCTTAAATTACCCTGCCCAAAGGTTGCGATCACTAGACTCAAACATCCACAGCTTTTGTCACGGAAAAGTTGTGCCTAACACCCCACACTCTCACGATCTTCCTACTTGCCCACGAACCTCTCCGTTCTCCATCTGTAAAATAGGAAAAATAGCACTTTCTGAACTCCCAGGAGAGCTATGAAGGTGAAAAGCACTGAAGACCGCATGGCATTCAGATGCGTTGCAGCTGGAGTATCGCAGATAGTGCCGGCATGGTACTATAAATGCAATGATATATGTCTGTATACACACACACTCTTTTAAAAGTGTTCAAGGGCATAAATCTGTTTTGAAATCTTGCCCTTGCCTTTAAGGTCTCTGACTACTGATTCCGCCCAAAAATAAGTATTAGTAAAATATGTCAGATCCCAAGCCAAGCCAGTGTAAAAGTATTTATTTTCTTGCATATCAGAGAACCAGTTTTATTTTGGCTCACAAAGGACAGTCTTTTTGACAAATATATCAAACTGCTTCCGCCTGCTAATCACAAGGGGCAGGCCGACCCATTAAAGGAGTCAGATCTACATCCATGTGACAAGCGCGGGCGTTTAATGAAACACAACTACCAAAGCTTCAAAATCTCTGCCATAAAAGTGGCTGTGATTTTTTTTTACCGAGACTTCAATGGAACAAAATCACATTCTTAATTCTAAGTGTAGTCTCACCAGTGATGGAAGTTTTGCACAAAGAAAGCAGGTTGTCCGTTTTCAAAGACATATTATTTTTTGTGCTCTATTTTTTTTCTGCTAACGGAATAGGATTTCACAGAGCTTGCTGAATATTTATTTGAAATTTTCTTTTTTAATGAGGAAAATGAAAATTAGTTAGGGAAAGATTATTCCTGAATGTCAATCGATCCAACTCAGAGTAGAAGATGAGTACTTTGCAAAGACCAAACTCAAACTTGCAAGAAAACAGAAGTTCCCACAAAGCTCCTAACACCTTGTGCTTTTAACACCTGAGGAAAAACTCTGGGGATAATAAAATCCAAAGCAAATTGAAAACCTGTTGTTAGTAGGAGAACTTTCCTATTCTTACCAAAAGAACTAGTTAATTCTTCAGGATTTTTATACTTTTGTCTGGTATTGTTTGAGCAACTCTTTGGGTCTATTTGTATTTTATTGAGGCCACTTGACCTTTCCCAAGCCTATAGAGTTTTGCTCTCTATTTCTGAAGAGAGTACACAGAGCCTGGGAATGGTGGTATCACCGAGACTCATCATTAGGCACTTTATTTAAAATGAAAAGAAAAAAACTGTTTAAATCTGAGCATCTTGTTATGGGATCTGTCACACAAATGAGATTCCAAACTTGCTTCCTGAGCAAACGTGTTTTTCCTCCTTTTTAAGCAGCCTGGGAGATTTACTCCTGAGCTTACAGCAGTTTTACATCCAGGCAACTTCCTTAAGACCTTTGGAGCTACTCCTAATTGTTTATCTTGAATTTCACAAGAGGACAATCAGCACCTCACTTGCCTTTTTTGGATATATTTGTTTATTTGCCTTGTATTTTTTCCTCTCTGCTAGAAAACGGAACAGCAAAGAGATGTAAGAGAATTGTCCTTTGGAGAACATGGTTCTGGAGTTACAGCTCCTCAGAGGACTTGCATTTGAGTCCTATAAAACTTGTCAGAGGCTCACAGGCTACTGGAAATGTTATTTACAGGTGTGAATAACACAAACAACAGAATCCACCAAGTGCAAGTTACTCCTCCCTTCCCCGCTTTGCACCTTAAAAAAATAGTTGAAGGAGAAACGAGAATGACAACAAAGGGAATAAAAATTAGGATGAAATAGAAGATCATGTAAGAAAAATCTCGTTTTGCTCCAGTTTGACAGCGTCATTCATTTGGACAAGACCAGGACCAGCACCTACTGATTCAAGAGAGGACGGCTCCTCCTGTGAGGAAAACGAGACATTTCCCTTGGGTATTTATACAGTTTCTTCTGCACGGAGCTGAGGGCAGTTTCTATCACTCTGAGATAGGGAGGTCCCTGTTAGAGCAATGTAACTAACTTGCAGTCCCCTTGCTAATTAAAAGCTTTTGTTTCCTATCCACCCACTGAGCTGCTCCCATGATGGCATGAGTGTGAGAGACAATTTGATTTCATTGTGGAGGAAGCAGAGTTACAGCATCAGGCTTTGTTTGCTTGGAGAAAAATCACCAGAGGAAGAGATGGAAGATGATTGATAGCTGTCAATCACAGGTTGGTGCATGTGAACACTCTCCTCCTGCTCCCCACCCCAAGCACAGCCAACCCAGCCAAGACTGGGAATCTGTGGAGGTTTCATTGCCCTGAAATCCCAACCTTGGGTTCTGTGTCTCATCCAACCCAAATTGCAACACAACCTACTGCCCCATTGTTGATTATTTGCTGATACTTCCTATCTAGTTTAAACCAACATACTGATTGTATCAGCCATAAAGCTTTATGGAGGTTGGTTTATTCCCCCCCTTCAAATGGACTGTTCTCCTCTCTGTCATAAAGTTAATTTTATAGTCTTTGTTCATTTTCCTAATCTGCAAATTACATCCTCCTGTACTCTGATTACTCTGTATTGGAAAAACAGACCTTCTATATTTCCCCTCTGCTTCAAGTTTGAATATTCTTTGCATTATCTTGATGACCTTAATCTCTTTTTTCCCCTCATTGGCTTTTCAAGGAAGCAGCAAACGCACCAGTAACACTGACTGTGTCGGCCAGAAAAAACAATCTCAGCTCCTGCTCTATGTTTGTTCGCTCCATCTGATCCTTTCTCTGACTTATTCTTTTTTTTTTCATTTTTTCTTTCTTTCTCTTTCTTTCTTTTTCTTTCTGCTCCTCCATCAACAGCAAAGACTGTGGGAAGAAATTAAATTGTGGCAGGGAGAATTTGGCATCCTTGTAGAAATCCTTCATTTCCTATTGGGAAGGAAGGCAGTTTAATATATTGGGAAACAAGGTATTAATATGCCAGAAATTGGCCAGTGAACAACATTGCAACAAACAGGTCATTTTCTATTTAAAGATCCGTTCAATTTGTAATAAATGTGTTGACGCACGTGCTCACATTTCTACTTGAAATGGCCACAGCCCAGCAGCAGTACATGCAGCACCAGGAACAAGAGATGTCCCATGGGAATTCATGCCTGGGTGCCACTGAAGTCCTGCTTCAGCCTCAAAAACAAGGCAGAGGCAGGGTTCAGACTGCTCCGCGTCCTCACGCTATTTCTGTTCCCTGGATGAGCATCCCTAAACCAGATCCTGAGCTCTGAGTAACTGTGAAACTGTACTGGTGAGCTTGGAGAAGGAAAGCCTGGGGAGGGAAAACTGATAGAAGGAATGTTGCTATATGCAAGTCAAAAATATTCTCTACCTGCAGTTTTCAACCTTATCCTCATTGCATGTCCCTAAAAATATGTTTGTGTGTGAGCTGACTGACTGTAAACCTATTTATTTTTTTAATTTACTTTTGCAAACCGCTTTGAAAGTTCCTATGAATACCACAGAAATCAATGGACCATGGCTTGAACATCATACTACAGCATCCAGCCTCTGCCTTAGGCTACAAAGTGGGGAAAATGAGCTGCACACTTTACTGTTGAAACAGTGGACCCTGATCACAGTCTAGTCCGGGTGGAATAGACCTGAGCATCAACTGGGAAGCTCCAAATATTTCAATAAACGTTATCCCCCAGCCCACACTGGGTTTCTTTTTTCCACCTCAGTTGTCCTGTCTCTCTTTCTTTCCCTCTCTTCCTTCTGACTCTCGCCTGCATCCCTTTCCTGTCTTGCCCTTGCAGCTGTAATACAGTGGGAGCTGCTGTTCACAGTCCTAATTTGCAACACAGACGGTGGGACTGCTCAGGCAACCCTCACTTGCAAACAGCAGCTCCAGCCAGAAAAATAAGACACCCATTAATTCCAGCAGCCAACTTTTTGCTTAAAAACCTTGCACTATTTCACATTAGTGACCAGCAGTCTCTGTCTGACTGCAAACTGCCTGGTGCCAGGAACATATTGATAGAAGGACCTATGGAAGGACGGTTTGGCACTTTTTTTTTCCCCCTAGTAAACACAGTAGAGATACAGGGATTGTTTCATTTCAAATGCATGTGCAATTCTCCAGGGCGCAGCACGAGGCCGGAGCAGGAATGGGTCTTTATTTGTAAGCTGTTAGTCTTGGCAACTCTGCAAAATGTTTTCCCCCGAATGTATTTTACACTTATAATTACTGCATGGTGGGGTTATATCAAATCCCTATAACTTCGGATGTGTGACACAATCTATTAAAACCTTTACATAATTCAGGGACACATTTTGGAACGGGGTGTCGGGGGTGCTTGCCGTGGGCAGCGCGGGGTCTTTCCTGGGCTGCCAGCGCCATCTAGGCGGGCGCGGAGCCGCTGTCTGAACACGGCCCTCCCACCCAAAAAGCTGCTTTTTGACCTTCCTGCCTGCGCCCACGGCCAGCAAAACCCCCGAGCTGGGAGCTCTCCGGAAGGCTGAAGCCGTGGTTACTGTCTATCACCCCACTTTGTTCCCCCTGGCTCTGCCAGCACGTCCCCCGCACCATGTGCGATTGGCCACACATTGCCCCACAGCCCATTTTCCAGCAGCAGCTCAACTCCGGAGTTTGTGGCGCTGGGGGAGATGCTCGGCTGCACACACAGGTTTCATGTCTGTTTTCTCTTTTGTTGTTGTTGCCTTCCCAAGTAGTTATGGGCGCACAGGAGCCACTGGATGGATCAGAGCTATGGGGCCATCTGGTTCAGTAGCTTGGTGTGACAAACGCCCTGTGCATTCTGCAGAAGAGGGAAGGGCAAGAAATGTCAGAGTAGACCTTATCAGATGGGAAAAGAAACCCTTGTCTTTGCACAACATTTTGCTCAACTGCCATCATCCAGCAGATGAGCTGTGCCCTCTGCGGGAATAAAGTGATGAAGTGACTTGTAAATCATTTCAAACAAGAGCCGAGCCGTCCCCCACTGAGGACAGCGAGGTGGTTGTTCATTGAGTGCATGGGTGTTGGATTTGGCCCAGTGTGAATTCGACCGAGTATTTAAAAATCCTTTTGCAGACCAATATTGAAGAGGATAATGTGGGAGGGAAGCAGAATTTCACGGAAAGCAAGCTCAGGTCTCCCCAAGCTGCAGAGCCCGCTAAGCTTGGAGAAGAGCCACAGCAGCTCTGTTAGGTATTCCAAATACTAAATTGCTATTTCATAAAGACTCTTCTCAGAAATCAGGGCTATGCTTAAAACAAAAAACAACCATGAAATATTTGTGCAGGTAGCGCCATCCCTTTCACACCCTGCTCTCTGCCACTCCTCCCAGGATGGGAGGTGGTACCTGGGTGATGGTACCTCAGCCTTGCAGTGAGAGGACTCCACAAGTGCCTTTGACATATGTGTACGTTTGCCCACTGCCTTTCCTGTCTCATGACTATAAGGTCTTAACATAGTAGTAGAGCAAGTTAACTAACCTGACATACCCTGCTCCAGGGAACATTTATCAGGGGTGCCGTTTCCAAGCTGTGTATTAGCCACACAAGACAGTTGAATCTAACATGCTGTCCAGTCCTCATCCTAAATGAAGGTGTCTGGGGCAAAGTTGATGTGGCAAACACCCACTTCCAAGGGTGCTAACACAATACCGAGGTGAAAGTGATAGGTTACTCACAGTGTGATTGAGCATCTGCTCTGCCTGATTCCACCATAAACCAGGTAACCCAATCAGTACACTTCACAGCCTGAAGAGTTGAACAGGATGTTTCATCTCTGCTTGTCACACGAGAAGCACTCCACCTCTCACAGCTGAAGCTCATGCTAAGCCTTGTGTGCACACAGTCAACAGCTCTGAATGAAAAGACCTTTCCGAAGTCCACCTTGACCCTTGGAAAGCTTTTGTAGCAGACTGAAAAATCATGTTTGCGTCCCCTCTTCCCTTCCTGAAGAGCCCCATTGTCTGCAGGACAAAGTCCTCTGCTGAAAGAGTGGCTCTGAAGCTCTCACCATCAGCTTCAGAAATAAAACATGCTTGCTGTTTCTTTCCTAACTGAGATGCCTGCTGACCTCTTCTCTCATGTAACATAAAACTTTCACACTTCAACTTCTCTGGCTTTCTTAAAGTAACACTTGGAAACACAAACCAGTCAACACCTCGGGGAGCCAGGGCACTGCTGCTGTTAAGCCAGAGCTCCACAGCAGCAGCCAGATGACAGGGCAATGGAGACTCGGGGTGAATACAGACAAGGGCTTCTCTCTGGGCAATACAACCCATGGACCAGTGGCACTGGACATTGCACTCAAAGCACCATTGCCATAGCACCAGACCTGCCATGATAGATTCCTTTGCGGCATGGAAATCACCATCCACATTTAATTCCGGGGGGAAACAGGAGTAAAAACAACAATTGCTCTGGATTTCTGCTTCCCAGCATTTTCCGGGATACTTCACATGCTGTGTTCCTAGTGTTTAAAAGCATGATAAAGCCATATGGTCAGTGGGAAGAGATTCCTTTGCCCTTCGTACAGCGAGTGCCTGTTTGTGGGGGGCAGCTGGGGATGCTTCGGCTCTCCCGGGCTGGTGCGGGGCTTTGTGGCTCACACACTGCAGTGCCAGGTCAGGGAGCTGCCATCAGTGCACACACTCATTGTGCACACCAGGAGCTGAATATCGATTCCCAGCAAGTATTGCATCACCACACTCAGTTCTGCTTTTCCTGTTGTCCCACGAAGCCTGAACTGCAGCTCAGACTCTAGGATGCCCTTATCAGCATTTCTTACTGCAGTACAAGTGCAGCTTTGTTCCAAAAAGGAGCTCTAGAAATGGTGTTACTGGGTTCCACATTTACTGTATCTTAGTGACTTCCCAGAAAACTGTCTTAGCTTGCACACCAAGAGTTGCATTTTTATTTGCAAATTAAACCTAAGATCTACAAGTGACTTTGGGTTCTTTCAGTCACCATCAGGGACAAAGACTTCGCAACTTCAGTTTTGCTAATTGTTCTGTCAATTACAGCAAATTAATTTTCTTGTGTTTATTTATCGCTGCGCTATCAAAACTGCACTCAGAGCTGTGCAATACACCAACAGGCAGCCTTCGCTGTGGGAACCTTGCAGTTTTATTCGGGTTTCCTCAAGAACTTCTCTGTTTGCTGAACCTGCAAGGAAGGCAGAGGAGGTCAGGGCCTAATCCAGCACCCACCGGACTGGTGGGAATCAGAATTGGATCTTCCCTCTCACAGCTTTTCTCTGTATTCCTATCATTTTAAATGGGCAGAAAACAGAATTATAAGCACCCTCCCTTTCACAAATGAGCTTCTTCCTTTTACTATAATTATGCCAGCACTGCTAGGTGAAGTCAGGTGAACAGTATATAAACCCAGTTAATATAATAATGACACATGTGATTGTGTGTAATGTGGCAGGCAATTGTACACTAAACAGGAGTATTAGTGGTCACTGCACATGATAACTCACTGTGACACCTCTTATTTTCCACTGCCTAGAAAGAAAGAAAACAGAATAATATACTTCCCCGTGGCTCCCCATATTTTACAAAAAGCTTGTCATTAAAGAAGTGTAATTTTCTATTCCATTCTCGACAGGCAGTTCTTTTGCATAAAATATTCTCCTGCTCTCTGCCCCATTACTCCCTAGAGCTCAGCTCCCAAAAGACAGGGGTCCCCTTTAGAACAACCTCCAGAGGAACAGGGCGCTCCAATTCCCCTAAAATTCGGCGGTATCAAGTGTGACAGCTCCACACGCTGAACTCCTGCTCTGAAATGCCCTCTGCTTTTCAGATTGCCGAGAACTAAATTCTTCACTGAGAAATTCTAGCTGATTGTTTATTAGGAAACAATCAGAATCTATCAAGTAAAGTATTCATATAGATTCCTTTCCACTAGAACGTAAGTATTTGTGCATAAATAAATCTGATATAAAACTTAGAAAGCCTCACAAATAAACATTTTATGTATAACTATAATAGTAAAGGTATCGTTCATCATCTTACAGTGAAGAAGTGTTTCACAGAACATATCTAGTCTTTCATGTTTTTATAGTGGTTGAAATATTTTGCACAAAATGCCCTCAATAAAAAAATCACCTTTTCTCCCTGAAACAAAATTTATCATTAAAAATGGTTAACTTAATTAACATAATCCATTTTCCTTGGCATTCTCTGTGTCTGTTTCTGCTGATACTGTTATTAAAGATTTGATCAGAACGATGTTTCAAATTATTTTAAAATTTCTTTTCCAAATCCTGTATTTTCCTCCTGCAAAGTCCTATTAAAAGGGAAAGAGAAAATCAAAAAGGGATTCTGGAAAAGGACTGGGCTTTTTTTGGAATATGTTGCAGAAAAATGTTTTTCAAATAGTTGGAGTGTAAAATCACTACGAATCCAGTACTGGAAAACAGACAACATACATCTTTTTATATTGTTTTCTTAAAATGGCTTCTTTAGTTTTGACCAGCTCTCTGCATTTCGGTATCTGGGGAAGGCATGATTTGTTACAACTTTACAGATCATCTATCATTTCATATGCTATTCTATTTTACAATACCAAGGCTTAGCTAGATTATCGCTGCCGAGAAAACACAAACACATTCATACAATATATGTGTTTATTTTAGTGCACATTATAGGTGTGCACATAGAAGAACATTCCATGGGAAATGTGCTCCTATAATATATAACTATATAATCTACTATATATAAAGTAATGCTTACTCATAGATAATTGTATATAGGAACGATAGAGGCAGAAACCTTCATCTCTGTGCAATTTTGTTAGCGAAGGCTTTGCAAAGGAAAGTTCAATGCAGCCACCCTGGCTGAAGCGCAGCACACATCTGAACCGCACAATTCTTATCTCACCGGTGGCTCTTGCAAGGAAGATATGAAAGTCTCATTCTTTCATAAGAGGGCTGCGTGGAATTGAGGATTGTATGGTTCTGGGGAGACTTACTGTATAATATCAGAAATTGCTAGACATTTGAAGACAGAAATGGCTTTCTCCTTTGAGTATTGCATCCTAAGTGCCAGCCAGAAATGATTTATACATGCTCATCCTTATTATGGACTACACATAATAAGGGCATGATAGAAATCGTATCTGCATAGATTCAGGCAGTTCCAAAAGATCTGCTGCCAGTTTTGTTTGACAAGACACTCAATCAAGTGAAAAGGTTCAAAATATTTCAGGAGGAACCTTCCGCATTTTTAAGACCCAATATTTGTATCCACATAACAGAAATCCTAAATGAGAGTAACATTAGTCTATATTCACCCTTAGTTGCATTTTGCAAAGAGGAAAACATTTTGAGCTTGGCTGCCAGCATTTTAAAATAAACATTTTATTCATTTCATCATTTCAATAAGATCCAACGCATTCCTGTTTCTTTTTTTCATCCTTGGAAGAATGCAAAGCAGGATAATAAATACTGTGCTGGAAAATGAATTTCAGAACATGTTTTATATATTATTTTATTAATTGGGCAGAGGGCGTTCCATTATACTACTTAATGCCTCTACAGCTCTCAGCAAATCCTACCTGATCTTTGAAAGGCAGGTCATTTTCCAAAGAAGCAGATGCATAAAGAAAAACAGAGCACTTGAGAGAATTTTATAGAGAGAGAAATTAGAGTGATGGGAATTGACATTCCTTAGAGCACATCAGATTTTCCATGGAATGTTCCACTGCTCCCTTCAAGGCCCAGTTCATCCAAACTTGAGCAATTCCATTAGAGTCAATAAAACTGCTCACACAAGTAATGCTTCGCAGGGCTGGCTCCTGATGGGCAAGGAAGGAGGGCAGGGCTTGTCCTAAAAGAGACAAAACCAGCTCAACCTGAGGGATTGGCTTCGCTGTCTCATAGAGTCAAACCTCCCCCCCACCTCCCCATGAAAATCCATGGACACACAACTCATTAAAAAAGCTCTTTTCCTAAGACAATGTCGTGCAGTACAGACTGAGCCATGTGCAGGCCAAGAGGCTGTGCCATAGCAAAGCACCAAGAAGTAAAACATTCACTCTTCCAGCACTTACTGCACTGACAGCTTGATAAAACGGTTCAAGGCATAATGTTCAAACAGAGGGAGAAAAAAAAAATTAAAAATGTAATAATAAAGTTAAATGTAACTGTTTTAAAGTATAATTCTTTGGAGAGCTCAGTTTTATGTTGGGACGGCATTTGAAGTAGCACTAGTCATTATTAACGGGAAGCAGAGATAGAGGAGATTTAAATCACTAAAGTAATAAAATCTGAACGAGGGCTAGCACCTTGAAAGGCTCTTGGAGAGAAGATTGCATACAAATGCAATTAAAACGATGCTTATAAAATACTAAGATGTTAATTGGGTTTAGTCCCAGAAGCCCCAGCAGTACAGTATGTCAGAAGTTAGCTGGTTTGAAGTTTAAAAAGAGTGGTTTAATTTGTACACCTTGTCCTAATTACGAAGCTTTCTGCAGCCTGTGTATCGGCATGGTTTATTGTAGCTTAGAGCTTTGTAAAACAAACACACAACAGTTAATTGGGTTATTGCAATGGAAAATTGGGCTGCAGAACTGAAACCTTCCTTGCTAGTGTTTTTTTACAGCTTGTAATGAACGCTCCAGCAATGTCAGGATAGACTGATTTGTAAGGTGTGCAGTTTACAACTTGGTTATACCGCTGGTCCGAAAAATAGGTGATACAGTGAAAACAAAGACTAGCACGATATAATGTTGCTGAGCTGGTGGGTTGAAGCCCCAGCTGGCTTATTTATATCTTGCAATACCCCCAAATACTCCAGCAGGTCTGAACTCTACAGTCCCATATTCGAGAAAGGACCCTAATAAGGCAGGGAGAGAATACCGTGGTTGTTCGAGGAGCCCGTGGAGGCTGTGAGCACCTGCTGGGGGTCTTGTGAGGTCGTGCGCTTTTCTTTTCTCATAATCAGTAAATAAATACTTATAATAAGAACAGAGTAATACAAAGAGAGGGGTAGAATGGGAGATGTTACCATTCAAGTGCAGCTCAAGACCCCTCTCCTTGGAGTTCATTTGTGCCATTCAGCTGATACTCATTTCTTTGCACAAAGAAACACTTTCCAAAAAGAAATCCAGCCTCTCCCCTCCTGTCTTGCTTCAGTCATGGAGTTGGAGGTCTCAGAGGATGCTCCAGCAAAGTCCTTATACAGGTCATGAAACCTCCTGTACGTGGTTTGCTGCTATTTACCGTTAAACAAGCTCTGAGCCTGGCACCCCTCAAACTTGTACTATAGCAAATCAATAGTTGCTTTGCTGAGGGCAGTGGATTCATCCTAATGGGAAGCAGATAGCAGGAGAGGAGATGGAGACCCATCAGCTCAGCGGTCATCACAGAGACAGTGTGACCCAAACCTTCCCTGCCCTGTGCCAGCTCTGCCATTTGAGGTCAGATACCAGGAAACAGCTTGGGAAACTTTATGAACTGCTGCAGAGGGTGGTGTGACAAGTTGACATAACTCCAATTTAGGTCCTTGATGTGGGGACTTCCTCCAGCAAAGGGAATTTCCCCTCTGCTTCCCTGGGGAGCTGCACTTTGTCGGTCACTTTGGGACAGGCTCCTACTGCCCATCTGGCCCATCTGGGTCTGGACCTGCCCCGCTGCAGGTCAGATCTGGGTCTTTTTGGAGAAGCGTGGGAGCGTGCACGCCACAGAAAGCTGGTGATACACTGGGAAAGTGGATGATATAGTTTTCTGCATGTTTCTCAGAAGCCTGATTGCTTGCAGACCCCGGGCAGTAACTGTAACAGAGCCATGCCCAAAGTCTCCAGCTAAAATGCATGAATGGTGCAGTGGGGATCCAGAGACATAGCACATCGAGGTAGAAGTCAGGGCATAACACAAATAATATAATGTGTGACCAGTCCTACAGTCAGCAGACTGCAGGACAGAGGAAGGAATGTCCCTTCGCACATCATTATCTCATTTGTATGTATTATTTATGTCGTTATGGGCACAGTTGGCTAGCTAGGCACTAACAGGCCACTTTAATTAGTCATCAAGAAGCAAAGAAGTTGCTGAGAGGGAGGAATGGTCATGCAATCAGAAATGCTAACTTTTTGCAGTCCAGGTGACACAATTAGCATCAATAGATCATATACAATGAGCCCAACCTTCTGCAGTCTTGACGTATATCAGATAACTTAGAAATGTATAAAAATATGCACCTATGCAGATCAAGTTCTTACTACACATAGGAAATTGATATTGTTTCTGTATCACTACCACTGGTTATATTTGATGAGAAATGCATGCCAAAAAAATCAATGGGATCACTGGTAATTCCAGTAACAGCCTGCCCACACAGCTATCACTTGCCTTTAAAGGTCTGCAAAGTCCTGCATTTTCCAGTCTTGAGTAACTGGCACCCCAATTGCTTCATTTACATGCTCCTTAAGATATATCAGGGCTTAATCTCACCTCATTGAGGAAGGGATTTACATACATAGCTCCCATTAGCATTTATAGCCAATACGCATATAACTCACAGCCCTACACAGAATGAAAACATAATTATCATAACCATTGCTACATTGCATGAGGCTTGGGCCATTCTGAGGCATAGGTCTAATTAGCTCTAAGCTGCAGAAGATTTGAGCACGGTAGTTTCTTTTGACTTACTGCTCAGTGCTTGGTCTGAATATTCAAATGTATTGTTTCTTTTTAAAGTCGCTGCTTCATGGCTCACTGTGTCATGTCAAAACTCCCTTATCTTGGTGACTTTTTGTAAATGTCCCTGCAGGCGCATTAAGATACATTTTTAGCTTGCTCTGTTGATCTCTCTGTTCTTGCTTCGTTGTCTATAAATGCAAAAGACCAGTGCTGCACTGGTAACACTTTTATTGTTTTATTCACCAGGACTTGCCAGCAGTGAGGTTATGTAACACTAAAAGGAGACTTTTATGCACTGTTTCCAGATAAATGCATTTTGTGTGTGCTGAAATCACTTTGAAAGTTTGTGATATTTGCAAAAATGGCAACTCGAGACCTTATCGCATAGGTCTGCCAGTTTTCATTGTGTGCAATGTTCCCTGAAGCTGGGAACAGTCACTCTTGGCTTCCCGTGCAGGCAAAAAAGAGAGATGTACCACCGGGAGACAATTAAGATTTCAGGTAGACTGAATGAAGCCCAAAAAGATCTTATTTCTCTTTATCAAGATCAGAAATTTATCCCACCTTATCTTAGGGACCTAGATGATGTACCTAGAATCCCCTTTGTGAAGTATTGATTTTAGGATGCTAGATCCATAATAATCCTGAGGTAAAACACCATGTCTGTAGGAGAATAACGTCTTTTAAAGGATCTCTGAAGTGCCTCTAAATTTGTTTTTCATAGGGGGCCAAGTCTCAAGGTCCGCCTTCAGTTTCACTCTCCTCAACAGAATAAAGGGTTTGCTTGGATACAGGGTGAATAAGAAATAATGAGAAAGATCTTCAAGGTTTGGGCCTTCCTCTCCTAAGAGCCACGACACAATCCCCAGCACTGCCCGTATTCACCAGCTCAGCTCAAGTGGGCTGCACTTTATGCAAAGTGTTCCCAATGCCACTTGAGCTATGAAGTACATCTCCAAACACAAATACAGCTTCTGTCTCAAGAGCCTGCGAACAAGCTTAACTCCTGGGCTTGATGTGTGGCATCTTTGCTGCTCCTAAAGGTGCAACATCATATTACAGCCACGCTGGTCAAATGGAAAGCCCCTGCCAAAAGGGGTGTCCCACTTCAGCCTCCATCTGCAGCTGCATCCCTCTCCCTCTCCCTTCCTTGATGGATGTATTCACCATACACTCACCGAGCAGCTCAGGCATAAGCCTGACTTGCAAATTAAATCAGTATTTTTCTGCTGGATCAGCCACTTGAACCGACTCATCGCATAAGGACACAATTTCCAGTCCTGATCCAAAGGGGAGTTTTTACATATGACAGGAGTCGGTGCTCGGTGCAACATGAAACCTCACCCTTAGCTTGTCAGGTTTGGGGAAAAAAGAAGTAGCAGGGAGGTGAAAAGGGGATATGACCTGCATGTGCATGCAATATTAATTGTCACATTGATGGAGGCTTTCATGGGAGATACAAGTGGATGAAGAAATATTAAATTAATAGAATGGTACCAGGAATTGACTAAGTGTTAGACACCTTAATTCTGTTCCATTTCACTGTTTAAGCATTAAGAAAGCTCACCTGTGCAGTATTTGAGAAGTTTTAAGCAAAACACTAAGCAATGTATGATTGGCTTATAATTTTGCCTCACTTTTTGACATCTGAGTCTAAATATTATTGAATTTTATTTCTACTTCCATGCAAAGTCCTTGGCTAAGAGTTCTTCTCTTGGGCAACTGCAGCATCTTGAGGGGGATGGTACAGCTACATTCACCTTCTTCATAGTCACCCTGCAGTGGTGTAAGATTTGGGGAAATAAGATCCAGTTAAGAGAGTAGGAAATGATGAAAACACTATTCTAAACATACTGTTGTCCACACATGGAATATGATTATTTCACTGAAAAACAGGAGCACCAAAGAACAGTTCTCACTGTGGAGCCCAAGAAAATGACAGATGCCCCCCTAAACTCAGTCCTCCAAGGCCCAGACAAGTCTCCAACCACAGCTTCACCCACCAGCAACCCCGCTGAATGCCTGTGCTCTAGTTGGGGGAACACCTGGAAAATCTCCTTCTTCTTATTCACAGCAGCCATGATGCTGAAAAGCCAAAGACTGAAAAAATAGGTTTGACCAGTGTTGGGTTTTTTTCATTCATCATGGTGCAGCAACACGCTTTGATTCTTCCATCGCCTGTTTTTGGAGGGAGCCACGTGAAAAGGCATGTCAAATCTGAATTTTGACATTAACTAGCTCCTAGAGGTTTCATCTCTTGGGCATTCAGTCATTCTACAAAAAACAGAGAAATTGCAACAAAAATAATCTTAACTTTTTCACAAAACTTTCTGTTTTGACCAAAACGTCAACAGTTGGAGGGAATGTGGTGAGGGGGGATTGAAGGGAAAATTTTCAGCTAGTGGCTTCCTGAGCTGCCCCTTTCTTATAGATGCATTGAAAATCTGGAAACTGAAACCATTCATCAAGCCACTGGGCTGCCCTTCTGTTGAGATTGCCTTCCCAAAAAGGGTACTGTTGGCCACCCTCCAGTCCTGCTCCTCTCTCAGTCTGAATATCAGCCTTGGGCCTGTTGTCCAGCATGTAAGAGGCACGATCTGAGATCCAGGACACATCTCTGAAGAGAAAGGAAAGCATCTCCCTTTCCTTCCTGGGAGTGCTGACAAACTCTGTCACATCAGCGATGTCCCAGCTGGTCTGAACTTGGAGAGAAACCCTCTGCTGTGGCATCGCTTCCATTTCCAACAACACCCGACTCCTTCAGAAAGGCGTTGTGAGCTGGTTTTGCTCCACTCACTGTTCTGGAAGCAGGAGATAAATGACACACTCCGACATGCAGAGGGCTTTGGGAAAGTCATCTTGCTGGAGGAACTGGAGGAGAAGTCTCTCTGGGAATAGCATCTCATATTTAACCTCCCCTAGATCATGTCAATTTGAGTCTGGAGAGAACAGGTCTTTCATTTTTCTTCCTCGGTGAGCTACCATATGTACCTCATCCCCCACTTAAGCTAAGAGATTGATGGCTAAATTGCTTAACCCTGGTGTTTTTAATTAATTAGGTCTACTTCATAGAAGGTTTAATACAGTAGTTTAATTTAGACTTTGCTCAGTGCATGATATAAAATCCAGATTTATTACTATTTTTTATCAATTTTTATTTTTATATGATTCAGTCACTCATATAAAAAGACGACTGTATGTTATAGACTTTAAAAGTGATTCCCTGTAGGTATTGTAAAGTATAGGGTCTATTATATGACAGTAGTGTGTTTATAGCTAAGTTTTCATGCATTGTTCGGGAATCCATTCAAAGATGGCATATAGAAAAGACATTTTATTCTGTAAAATAGTAAGGGAAAGCACCTGTTCTTTTAAAATATGATCTTACAGTGCTTTTACATAATACTGAAGTGTACATGATAACCACCGCTTTAAGAAACTCAATTCTAAAAGGAAAATTACTGTGAATCTTTAAAGAATAAAAAAGGTACAACATTTTGTTGATACCTCTTTCACAAAACACCTACAGAGCTGTAATCTGCTGAAATCCACTGCTACTTTTGGTTAATGAGCAATTTGTTAGTTAACAGATGTTGTTATTAACATGAGAGGTACCTGGTTTATAACAGCAATACTTAATCACGGTGTGGGGTGGCAGCATCATTTATAAGAACCAAGGCAGTGGCATAGTAGCAACTGTAAGTGCTGCCATGTGGACACAAGGTGAAGGGGTCACAGATCCATCCTGGTGCCTGGGTTTGTGCTCTGTTTTGTGGGATCCTGGTCGCATTTTGCAAAATTCCAGCAAAAGTGACTTTAGAAGAAACGCAAGCAAAGTCTGCATTGAGACTATCTTAGTCAGGGAATCAGTCACATTATCTTGATTTTAATCAGATATTCTGCTGCTTAAATCTGGCCTCATGAACATAAAAAGTGTAAAAGATCTTAAGACAGTGAGATGATCCAGGAAGGGAGGTCACACAAGGACCTCTGGCTCTGGCCCAGGCTTAACTCCCAGTATTTCAGCTATTAAAGGTATTTCAAGGTAAGCACCCAAAATCTTTATTCTTTTCCTTGAATTTTGGCCCAAGGGGTCCAGGCAGTTCACTTATTTTCTGAGGGTAGTTCACCAGCATATTGCTCTACCTTATTTTCCCAGAGTGCTAAAGAAATACAAAGACACTTAGGACTCGTGCGAGGGAAACAGGGAAATAGAGGAGAACAAAGACCCTGAGGAACTCTACAATGCCCCCCCTGCCCAGCTGCCTGCTCAGAGCGTGATAACATGAAGCCTCTCAGGGCACGCCACAAGGAAAACCAAGTAAATTAAAATAGCAAAACAAACAAGTACTTTCTAAATATGAACCTGACTTTCTAGATGAAGATTGAGGTCTGGAAAGTCTGAGATTTTTTTTAGGCTAAGTTTAAATCCTTGAAGGTGCATAGTCACTCCAAAACACAAGCAGTAACCATACTCCATAAGAAAATAAGGTCTTAATACTGTACCCATAAGCCCAGATACAAAACGCTACCTAGGAAAGCCCTAGGAAAGGAAATGGGAATGCTTCATGTCAGCAGATTTAACATCATGAAGTAGCAAACAGGAAGGAAGGATTCAACTCCCCTTGCTGCCCTTTGCTTCCAGCTCACCAGACATTCGTCCTTCCTGGAAGTATTATCTGTCTGACCTGAGCAGACCTTCAGCCAGATAACCTTCATCCTTGAGTCTGTCCTCTCAGTCATTGCACAGGCTGTACTAAAAGCAATGGCAGCTTAATGCAGGTTATTGATAAACTAAAGCCATCAGAGCCCCTGGTATCACCAGCAAAGCACCCAGCAGCACTTCAGCAGCAGCTGCACAAAGAGGACCTGGAGAGGAGGACCTGGAGAGGAGTGTCAGCTCAAAGGGAGAGCCCATGGTGTTTCTCACGCACATGCATGCAGGGCTGTTGACGATAAAGGCACAATAACATATGGCTTGAAAAAAAGCTGTTAGAGGAAGGAGCAAGAGCAGGTTAAAAGGTAAGCTTCCAGCTTAGATTCAAATCAGCGTATTGACTCAGCTTTACAGATCCCCAGCCCAAAATGAATTCCACACAATAACTAAGCAGTTGCCTTCCAAAGGTGTTAAGCCTATTTGCGTTATGTTTGTTTTGGAATGGCCAATAAAACAGCTTTAGATGATGTCAAACTGTGCTTAGGCCCATACAGAGGGAGACAGCTGCTCAGATAAATACTCAACCCCCAAACCATGTTCTGTTTTATAAGTCACCAAGAGCTCTTTGAAATTCCACTTGATACATAGCTGGGAGCTAATGCAACTTCCTCACACCTGATAAACAACGTGGGGCAAGTCAGTAGGCAGTAAGTTTGACCACCAGTCTGATCTTGGGCTATTATTTCTTATCTCCTAGAAAAATTATAGACTGTTCTCATATATTTCTGAATAGTCATGTCCCTATGACATTGTTGTTCCCAAGATCGCATGGTATCACTGTTTCTTGCAGCATAAGTGATAGAGAGTCATAAGCACGTACAATCTGACCTGCCTGAAGGCACTTCCCAGCATTTCACTTAAGACGATTACTATTGCCAGCCAAATCCCTCACACAATTTCTTCTCTACATATTCATTCTTTTCTCTATTGTTCTCTTTGACCTGTAATTAAAATTCCTCAGACCTGAAGTGTGCCTTTAGCCTTTAGTTTTCAGACATATACTGCACTTTAGGTATAACACATGAAAAGCACTGTGTAGGCTCTGAAGAGAGAATTGTTCCTGTGTTTATAGGATAAGAGACAGCTCCAGTCCTTATCCATGTTACAATGGTATCAGCGAGGAGTAATTCCATAAGAGCCAAGGAACTCATCAGAGCTAAGACCTGCAGGTGCTCTGTGGTCCCACATTCAGCCTCAGTGACCAAGTGGTTAAGAAACCGCTACTAACTCTATGTGCCGAGCAAAACACATAAGGTGCTTTAAGGCACAACAGCACTTACTTTCTAAATCCTGAGCCTTGGTTTAAAACCAGCCACTGGCAGAAATAGTAAATCAGAGGGACATGTCCTGGTGTCCCATTTATCTTTGCTGTGGATCAGACAAAAAGGAGCAGGTTGCTGAATGGGTTTTGTGTTTCAGACAGTCAGACAGGGCTGAGCCAGACTAATGTACCAACTATAGCAATATTCTCCTGGGCACAAAGGAAGGAAAAGCTGCCAAGAGATGTTTAAAAAGAAAGATCTGTGGGTGGGCTTTCTGCAAATGCTCGATTCCAGCACACCAGCCTGAGTTCTTCATAGGAAGGCAAAGCTACAATTCTAGGCATAACATACACAATTTTGATCCTAGAGTGCTCCATGTTGCCAGTTAGGAGAGATGGTTGGTTAATGGAACTTTGTACAGATTCATGTCTCTGCCTTCACTTCAGGGGGCTTGAACAAATGCTTCAAAAAAAAAGTAGAAGCAGCAAAGAGGAAAAAATAAAAGGAAAAGACCAGTGCATCCTTTGTCCAAGTGGTCTCTGTGCTATGACTTATCCAAAGTGTGGATCAGAACTCGTGGGATTCCTCAGAGTTACTGAAAACCAACACAGTTACTTCCTTCTGAAATGCTGATGAGGAGTTGAAACCTTCAGAGAAGGTGAAAATTAAGGTAGATTGTTTGATGGCAATAATGGCTTCTTCAATGCAACCTGATCATTTGCTTTTTATGAAGAGGAAAGGAGGGATAACATGGCCCACACCAATCAAATCATTTACAATGGCCAAAAGAGATGTAGCTGAGGCCTTCAAGCACTACAAAGAAGCCAAGTAGGGTAAGGAGAAAGATGACAAGGAGTTGGATACAAGTGCAAAATTATTTCCTTTCCATTCAACATAATAATAGACCTACAGCTGACCTTGAAACTTCCAAAAGGTGCCCTTGTATTGAGGCCTGGAAACAGTAGAAACAGCAGAGCGCTTCTGATCTCTAGGAACTTCACTCACTCACTGAACTTTTGAGCTGTCATTTCCAATAAACTTGGCTGCAGATGAACCAGAACTTTTTTTAAAGGAAAACTATTCATAGTTTGAAAAAAAGAATTGTGGGGATTTTTTCCCTTTGTCGTTCCATTTGACGTCCAAAAAAACTACAATGTCCTTCTGGAGTAGAAAGGGAGATAGATGGAAGAGGAAAAGCGGCAAGAATAATGCTACAATGAAACCACAAGCAACAGAAGAGGAAATGTTAAAGACCCCAAACCCAAAGAGATAAATCAAGCTAAGAGCATGCCTTTAAAGCAAGTGAGACCCAAATGTGCTTAGGGAAATTAAGCGATTCCCTGTACGAGCTACTTTCTCAATTTAAAATAGGTTGGTAATGATTAGCAACCAACTTATTAAATGAATATCTCTTTTTACTATCAAAAGTTTTAACTTGTCTATGCCAGACTTGACTCCTAAACCTAAGCAGTTCAGGAAGGTGACCTGAGATGACAGCAGAGGATGACACACTATTGACTACAGTGAAGAAGTGGGAGGAACAATTGTGCCTATCAATTATTAAACAGAGAGAAAGGAAGGACCCAGTGAATAACTAATACATGGAAGCCTCCACCTCTATGCTCCATGCAGACTTCAGTAGCTGATTCATAGGAAGAAGAAGCCTTATTAAATAGGAAATTTAGTATAAAGTAACCAAATGGTTTCTCTTTAATTAAATAGTCATTAAAAACTTGTTTGCTGTCCATCTGAAGTAAAGCAATGTAATTTTTGTGGTACTAGGCAAATGTTCCCCACGTCATCCAGAACAGGGAACAGAGTCAGGCAGTAATTACACTGAGGACCAAATCCCTGAGTCACTGAAAACCTCCGCAAAATGTTTGGTAGCACTGCTAAAGCAGCCAGGTAACAAAATCTTGGCTGATGAATGGGAAGAGAAACAGTACAGCAATAAATTCCTGTGTCTACTCCACGGTCAATAGATTTGTCTTGTACTATAGTCAAGCTGAGTGTTTTTCACCTTGTACAGAGAATCAATGCAAAATTTAGGCTACATTTAAGTTTGCGTAAGCCAAAGCTTTCCAAAGCTTCCTGAGTGCTTCCTAACCATTCCCATGAGTTCCGTACATGGCTTTTCATTTTCTCGCAGAGAAGGATTGTAGTTTTTAACTTGTTCCAATACCGCTCCCACTTCTGTCATTCTGTGCCCGCTCTGCATCTTGTATATTGACCTTTCTGATGTAGCGGAGATTTACAAGAACTACCTTGCTGAGGCCCTTTAGGTCCCAGAAATAGAAAGAACCTTGCAAGAGGTAGATGCATGCATGAAATGAGATAGCGTATTCTACATCTGATAAAGCTTCCTTGTCTTAGCTGTCTGAAAATCATTACCTGTGTCTATTTCTGTAACGCATATCGATCAAAAAAGTGCATGCTTCTTTCTGGCTCTCAAAAAACCAAAGTTTTAGCCAGATATATGAACTGACATGTCTACCAAAATGGTGATGTGCTATAAGAAAGCCAAGGAAACAAAAAACCCCCTTAAATGATCCCTCTTAAAACAGAATAAACAACAAATGGTACTAAATCTATTTTCTTTAACTCCTAGAACTACTTTTAGGAATAGAAGCAGAATTTGCCTAATAACTCGGAAGTTAAAAGACCCGCAGGCGTCATTACGATGGGATTAAGTCAGAACACATCCACTGACTCCAGCGGCGTCACCTCAGCCTTACAGCATCCACCCAGGATCCCTTGGCATCAGCAGAGCTGCAGCAGGTTTCCTTTGCTGCCTTAGATCCAGATTCTGCCATAAATCTTTGGTTTCATTTGTCTGGGAAGGAAGAAGTTTTATTCTTCGAGCCTACCATGAGCTGGCAGTGGTAGTTTTTTAAACAGGCTGTTGTTGATATTCATATCCATCTTAGACCCATCGAAAACAATGGCTTTAGCGTGGGAAGGACCAGATCTGTTGCTAATTTGTTTTCTGGGAGGCCTTTTAGCAGAGAATTTTGATCCAGAACTCAATAGAATTAGAAAAAGAAGTACAAGTGAAGACGGGGGACTTGAGATCAGAGGTTTTGCCTCTGACACGTTTGGTTATTAGCAACACAGAGAGTCACCTTCGGCTTTACAACATTGAATGCAAAAGTCACCATTACCCTGCAAGGTGTTGAGCAATCCCAGCCCTTTTTACGCTCACTGTGGAGAAGGCAGCTCGCAGGATCTGGCCCTGTGGGTGCCAGGAAAGACTGACAGCCCCTTCCAGCTCCCACACGAGGAGGAGAGACCCTCGGTCACACCACAAACCCTCCCAAAGAGTGAGCACAGGCAGGCTGGCAGTAAGTCATGGGCGTACGGATGCAACACTGAACAGCTGGGGTTTTAATAGGCTAGATATTGTCCCAGCATTTGATATTCATAGATAATAATAGAGATTAGGTTTACTTAATGTATTTGCTATTTAGGCGGGTGATTCATGTTAAGCCATAGGCATTCAGTGGCGAACACCATCAGTTCAAATTGTACAAGGGAAAGGCCCAGGAAGAGGAGCCACAATCTGGCCTCTATCATAAACAGCTGTGTTTCTAAATTACCATTTTCGGGTTGTTTCCTGTAGTTGTTGGTATATACTGTACACTGAAAATTAGGCCTCAAAAACACTTATTAAAAATTTATACAGCTTATGACAGGCTCTTTCAGGAACATAACCCTTAACTAATTCATGTTCACTTACCCTGCAGTTTTCTATTTATAATACTTTACAATTTCTGTGTATTTGTATTATAAATTATTCAATGACATCAAGGTTTTTATTTTGATGAGAGAATTTTTGATGAATTTGACAGAGTAATTACTTCAAATCCTGTTCTGGATCGCTATGAAAATATTTAATTTTATTTACTCCAATAAATAATTAAAATGTGAGAGTTGCAAGCATACTCGCAGTGCCTTATAGCCTATGACTTCTGTTTGCTTCTCCCTAATTAAAATAGCAATGTTTATGTGTGCACTGATTTAAAATAATAATAAATTACCAGTTGTGGAGGAAAATCTAAAGGAGGAGGAAAAAGACTCTTGTAGCAACAAGCACAGTCTTAAATATAGGAAAGATATTCGGAAGAAATAGTAAGTTATTCATGCAGAGAGTCAAATCTGTTCTAAGTCTCATATGTGATTTTATTACTTTTGGGTCAGAGGGCTCAAAGACAGGAAAACTATGTCCAAAAATGAAGAAAGAAAGAAAGAAAAGTCCAAACCTTCAGAACCTCTTAATCATTTCACAGGTTACAAACAGGCACATATTGAAAGTTTTTAATTACATCGAAGCCATCAAGCACTCAAGTGCATAGTCATTATCCCATCATAACAGGTTAATTGCTAATTAGTTGTTTAGGGGTTTTTTACATTAAAACTTGCTCGTTATTGCCAGGTACAATGGTGACCTGGTTACCCACTGGCTGGTAATTGAGAAAAAGTGATATTTCTTGACAAAATGACTATTTGTATTTCACAGGATTGGAGTGAAGGGGGATGGGACACTGGTCAAACAGCCGCAAGGAAAAGTATAATTTGCTTTTTTTTCTAAACTATTCGCATGGCTAAAAGAGGTAGATTACAGCAGATCCTAGCTGGCAGTGAAGGATGGAGCTTTGTGAGGCTTCAGTCGCAGGTAAGAAATCGGTAACAGTCGCCAAACCATGGCTGAAAACAGGACCATCTGTCAGCAGTTTGCCGGACCATATAAAAACTGAACGGGTGATACCTCAGTCCAGTTCCCCCTGGACAGGTCTTCATATCTCCCCTAAAACACTAACAGTGTTGAAACAAATTGCCACTCTGGGTGGCAGCATCAGCAGAGAGGATATATCTGAATATTCACAGGGCTGGAGAACTAAACAGCAAAGACTCTGGGAGCTACCACTACCCCCAGCTACTCCGTAACCTCAAGGGGCTCCATCTATGTAACTGAAACACAAATTGCAACCCTCCTTCATCCCCAAGTGCCTCCCAGTGACACAAAGAGTTTGCAGGCTCAGCACCACAGGAGATTTAACCCCAAGCACAGGACACGACATGCTGCCAACTCACTCCTTGCTCCCCTATGGCTCAGCTATAGCTCAGCCACTCGCTCTGTCCCTCGAGCAATCGTGCACACACACGCGTGCACAAAACCGCACACAAACCCACAGACCCCGCTATTTCATCATGAGCTCTGACGTAACTAAAAGTCACAGCCGGTAATAAATCCTTGCTGCTGGTATTGGGTTGGATTGCATGTGGGTGGGTTAATGCAATAGCGGACCTTAATAACACAACTTTCAGCTTGCTGCAAAAGCAATTTCTGTGCAACGTGCCATATTTCTATGGCAGTGCCTCAAGTCACAACGAGTAACACGTTCTGTCACAGGCTGTTGTAAACACTCGGGCTGCTCGGCATGTACCGTGCACAATGCGGCTGAGCAGAGACCTAAAATCTTACACCTGACTGTTTCACTCACTATCAAGACTAAATAAAGCTTCAATGGCAGAAGCAAGCAGGGAACACAAACCAGTTGTGACTGGTGCTTGGAGCCAAATGCTTAGGAGCAGAAGATATGGGGGTCTGTTTTTCCTTTGCTTGTTGTGGAGACAGTGGAAGTAGCAGCATTAAGGAGGGTCTGGCTCGGGGAGGCATTGAACACCAACCGAGCACTTCCAGGCAATGGAAGAGGAGGAATCAGAGGTTGTTCTTTCTGGGACTGAAATCTCAGTGAGCACTTGGCTGCAAGTTCAGGTGCAACATGATTTTGAGCTGAAGGAGATCTGGTGGCTACAAGGAGCACAGAAGGCCTATCCACTTTCTGTTCCTGGCCCTTGTATTGATCTGTTTGTAACCCAAGGAGAGTCTTGTCTGGGCCAAAGTGTTCTCAGCTTGGAAGCCAAAAGCTAATTTAATGTAATGCAGCTGTTAAATAAGCATTTTGGTTTTCAGAGGTGATCATATCAAAGAACAGAAGAAGAATGTGATACAGTGCACCTTTTCTGTAACATTTTACTCGCATTCATTCACAGACATAAGTCTATAGAATAGCAGCCTCTGTGACACATAAAACAATGTTTGGCGTCTGGTTTTCCCTTCATCTTTCCCCCTTCTTTTTTTTTTTATTTCTAGTGTGTGCAGCTAACATTGAAGATTTTATTTTTCCTTCTTAATGGAGCTATTGTTATTGACTACCTGGTGCCTGTGTTCACAGGGTAGGAAAATAAGCCAATAAAATCCACTGAACCTAAAAATAAAGAACCCAAAACAACAACAGGAGCTCTCTGTCTCAGGTGCAGCTGGAGGAAAGGAATGCTGGAATTCCCGCAGTGCTCTGCGCATCAGGAAATACGATCCTGTGGTGGCCCTGTCTGTGTCCCACTAAACAAGGGACCTGGGGCAAAACGCCTGGTGTCTCCCCACTGTTCTGAACTGTCCTATGCAAAGGATGCTGTGTATGAATGGTTGGGTCTGACAGCCCTTTCCAAAGGGTCCCTGTCTTGCTCTAAGTCTGTGACAGCACAAGAAACAAGTTCCAGCACCAAAGCCATATTAAAAGCCTGGAGCAACTTGCAGAAAGACCAGTGAATTAGCCAGGACTTGAAGATTCACTTTGGAAGTTTAAAAAGTTTATGGAGCTTGAAATGAACAAAGTTTAAGAAATGCTCTTCAGTATCAAGCCCTGCCCAGTGTGTTCCAAAACCTGCACTGATAAAACTTGGCCTGTGACAGTCCCAAGAACTAATCTGCAATTGCTTAGCACAGCATTGAAGCATCTTGTCTCCTTTTCCAATTGTTATTACTATTTCCAGATCATTAAATGTTGACTACAAAGGAAGCAGGTGTACAGGTTCCAATTTCTATTTCAACCCAAGGCCCTTGGTGTTCCTTCTTTGAGAATGAGGACATTAACTACATGAGGACATTAACTGCTGGAGTTTTACCACCAAAACCAGTAAAGTAAATTTTAAATTGTGTAAAAAAGGGGGAGAACAAGTCTTTCCTTCAGAAACTTCTTGGGTGGGAAGTGACAGCAGTCATGCCACAAGGACAGGAGAAGCCAGTGCATTTTATTGGAAAATAAATATGAGAGTAAACCTACTATGATGAATACAAATGCCTCTTTTGGATTTAATTAGGAGTCACCTTTTTAGGTGACCAGGAATGAAACTTCTCTTTTAAGGGCACCGCTTTGTACCTGACTTCTCACACAGCAAAGCACATGGCAAGCAAAGCAGGAAGTGGGGATTAAGGTGCATTTTAATGGGCGGCATGTTCAGCCAGATGGCCTGTTCCTTGCTCCTCAAGATCTGTATGCTTTTTTCCCTCTCCAGAGTTATTCTGATTGAATTCCTCACCTCAAATAAAAAAGTAAAAAAAAATTTAAAATGTCCACATTATATGCTGTTTCAATGTGTACTTTTCAGTCCACCTCCCACGCTTCCCCACACATAGGTTTTTAAACAGAAATTGTGGCATAAAGATAAGCAAGAGTCGGTCTGAACAACAGAACGTCAAGATTTAAGAGCCTTTTCCAGCAAGCACCGATGCTTTCCTCTCCTAATCCGAGCAGCAGCAGTGATAGGTAGCATCACAAAGCTGTTCCATCCATGCTGACAGCAGCAAGGGGCCAGAGCTGCTGAAGAGCAGCACAGGTCTCTGACTGACCCAAGCAGAGTTCCCAGAAAGTTTGAAACAAGGTACAAAAGTACACTGAAAGAGAACTGGTCTTGTTTTAAACAAAACCAGGACACACACACGCATATACATGAAAAAATATAAAGCAACCAAGCAGTTCTATTTTAAGAGAAATACACTGTTTTTATGGCAAACAGAAAACAGTAATGATGATTACACTTCCTCATTGGAAGCTTTTATTAACACAATGTAAATTGCACGATGCTAATGTAATAATAAGGCTTCAAAACTCTGGCAAGTAGGTACTGGAGAAATTTGGATGAGATATCGAGGAGGGAGTAGAGGGGAACTTCCTGTGGCTGGAGCTGGACAGTGTGTAATGTGCAAAATTCATTATCTTAAACTTTTGGCTACGATGTGTAATTGTTAACCTCTGCTGTTAGTTCAAGGCTCCGTTCAGTAAAATATATGGGTTGCCATCAAAGCTGATTTGGATTAGGAGGCAAGCATGCGCCCTCACTTTTAGGTTATATTAATACACCAAAATCAATAACATGCCATAGCTTTCAGAAGTAGTAATAAAACACCCTAAAATATTCCCAGAATACTTCTATAAATTATTTGTTCAATGTACTTATGTTAAAAAGGTTGTCAGTTACAGTGCTCTGAAAGACTCTAAAATTACAAGTCATCGTATTTGTATTTGATAAACCCCCTGCTGTTTTGGGTCAGAGAGGGCTCCAGAACGAGGGGGGAAAATCATTATTTTCCCTAATAAATAAATTACTTGCCTATATTTCATGTATCACTAAAGCCTGCCAGTATTGAGGGCTTAAATAATAAATAGCAAATAGCTTCATTCATTTATTAATAATAATGCATCTTTTCTTCCTCTTACCATATTTGCGGGCAATGGATTGAATGGTAGTCAGGTGGAAGGACAAATAGTTGGGCCACTGGGAACATTTAAACTTTTCCAGTTTAAGGTGAACATGTCAGCACCGTCAGCCCTTTCAGCTTGGTCTGCGCGGTGCAGAGCCTGGGCTGTACCCTGGCAGTGGTACAAGCCTTTGGGCTTCAAAACTGTAAAACCCCATGGGAACCTGATTGGCTAATGGAGTTTGTATGTGTGTTTCTCAACTAAAAACCCATTTTCAATTAGTCATCACAATGCCTGTTCAGCCCTTTTCAACAAAGGATGGAGATAGCTCACTGCCCTTGGCAGCTTTAATGTTCCTACCACCTCCGGCAGGGCGGCCCTGGCCCTGGCTGTACAGGTGGCAAAGACATTGGGCAGGACAGGTGGCAATAAGTAGGGAGCTGATCCAGATACACATCTCTCTTACCTTCAACTAACCAAAGCAGTATGTTTTATTTGTGACTGTTCTCAGCATAAACTGCTCCTTCCCCTTCTGACACAATCCACTTCTATGTCAGTCTGACTGTTTTTAACAGTCATTCCCCTTCCTGGCTCTTTGGTTTAAAGAAAAATGAAATATGAGCAGTTTACCAGAGGTGCAGGTTTCTCAAGCTCTGAAACCTCCAGACAAATATCCTCCTCCCATAAGCCGGGTCTTGCAGCTGACTGCCTGTGCAAGCAGTGGCACGAATGTCTGCATGAGTCCTAGAAACCAAGGTCCTTAACACCACCAGCAGCCCAGCCTGTAGGCGGTGGGGTTAGTGGATAAGCAGAGATTTCAACTTCACACCTTAATCCAGCATCTTCCATGGAGAGCTAAGAGAACACATGCATGTGCACAGAGATGACCACATCCACCACCAGAAGGAAGAAACTAGAACCTCTGTATGCATGTAGATCATGCAGTCATCCTGCTTCATGATGGAAAATGAACTCCTTTCTTTGTCTAAACACCCAGTGGGAGCAGATGGGATGTAAGCAGCCTCAAAGTCACCTTTGCCCCTTACCTGGAGGGCTAATCTTTTTCAAGGGTCAGGAAGAAAGTACTTTGCATTCTCAGCATCCCTTGAGCAACCCACACCCCTTTCTGACAAAACAGAAAGCCAAGAAAAGAGAAAAATCCATCATGTCCTACCACACGTACCAGACATGCATCAGACCGTGCTGATACCGGCAAGCTCAAAGCCTTGGATAGTAGGGGCTGCCAGCATTTCAGCTCGTCACTATTAAGAAGAGCAAGCATGGTGGTGCTCAGTCAGGGTGCAGAGTCTTCAAGAGCATGCCCTGCTACCCGCCAAAGGAATTTAATCACGCAGCCGGCTACAGGAACTTCACTTCCAACTACCTACAGAGTGCAGGTTTGTGTTTAAAGCAGACTATTTCATACAGCCTTACCCACTGTGAAGTGCAGTTATGTTTTTCTACAAGATTTAGCTACAGGGCAAAAGACTTCAAGCATCTAAAAATACAGATGAGAGATCCAGCATGATACTGCTGACCTGGTATAGTAGGACCCTTGATAGCCAGACGAGTTGGGTCACATCCTACCTCTTGTTTCCTTACACCCAGAGTGCCACTGGCTCTTTTCTGACCTAGGTAAATTGCTTCTTTTCTTCTGGCTATTCCTTAAGCTACCCTAGGCACCAAGCAAGGAAAGTAAACACATGGCAAAGGCACAATAGGCAGAACGGACTTGATCTTTGTTTAAAGCACGGGGTCAGCTCCTCGCTGTGAGCAGATTTTCTTCTTTGGAAACAGGTTCATGTTTATACTTTAAGTTCCAGCAACATGCTCTGGATTTTCAACATGTGCAGCACATCTGCTCCAGCCCAGATTTATGAACAAATCTGCATATAATTGTGCTGGGCTAGGGTGTTGTTGTTGTTGTATTCCCCCCACCCACCCACCTTTTAAATAAAATGGCTTTGTCCAGGGCTGTATAAACCCCTGATTCCAAGCCATATAATTTTATGGACAGGGAAAAAAAAAAAAAAGTTCTTTTGTATTGCACCTGAGCTCATTAAAACCCCCAAATTCCATAATTTTACACTACCATGTGCTGCATATTGTATTTAGTACCTAGCAGAATAATTGCTTACAGTCCTTCAAGTGAGTGTGCATAAGGTGGAGAAATGATGGAACAGGTGGGAGAGCTGCCCTGTGCGTGGCAATCGCAGGTTTACACCCCTGCACAGCTGACGTCGAGCTGTGTGGGTGAACGGTTCAAAAGCCTGGATTATGGTTTTTCGTTCGCCCTGCAGTGTGTGCCAAGTCCCAGACCTCAGCACCCAGTGAACACGGTGGCTTCTGTAACAGACCAGGTAAAACAAATAAGCATGTGGGATCCAGACTGGGGAAAGGGACAAGCCAAGGATCAGAGGGTCACGGTGAAAGATCCAAGATGCCAGAGGAATGGGCAACTTAAACAAGTTAACCAGACATCCCAAGAGAAAATAGCCCTGGAAAATTCAAGACAAAGTGAGCAGCCCAAGAACTCTTCTGTGGTAACATTCAAGGTTTCCTAACTTAGTCTGGAACAAACCCAAAACCTTTTGTGCATCCTCACAAAGGGAATGACACCCAAACAGTTGTTTCTAAATTAAAAAGGGTTTGCACACTCCCCGTCTCTCTGAGCAAAGACCCTGTGAAGCTACTTTTGCAACTATGCCTTGAACACATGAAGTTCTTCTGGAGTGGGAAGAGAAACTGTGTCCAGTTCTGGGCTCCTGAGTTCAAGAAAGACAAGGAACTACTGGAGACAGCCCAGCAGAGCGTTACACAGACAATTAGGGGACTGGAGTATCTTTCTTACCAGGAAAGGCTGAGAGAGCTGAGTCTCCTCAGCCTGAAGAAAATAAGATTGAGAGGGGATCTTATCAGTACTTACAAATATCTCAAAGGTGGGTGTCAGAGGATGGACCAGACTCCTTTCAGTGGTGCCCAATGACAGGATGAGGAGCAATGGGCACAGACTGAAGCACAGGAGGTTCCATCTGAATATAAGGAGAAACTTCTTTATTCTGAGGGTGCCGGAGCCATGGAAATTGTATTAGAGCTGCTGATAAGCACTGGGTCATTTCCTTGTGCCTAGAACTCTAAGTGCATTCTTCTTGAGATTTTCCAATGTCTTATCTGCAGCCTTTCAGAAGGTTAAGACTAGGAAGCCAGGAAAAAAAGACAGAGACACTGTGGCCACAAAAACGTGAACAGGCAGTGATTGAAATGGGAATCTGCCAATGTCCAGCTACATAGACAATGGGTCTGTACAGGGTTTGCTGGTTTCCTAAGGAAGCAAAAACAAAACAAGACAAAATAAACCAAACTAAAACAAAACTCTCTTGACATCATTGAAACCAACAAGTAGGTTTTGCAATGGTCAGAGAAGAACTAATATTTTGGTAACAGCAAAGCAGAAACACACAAAAATTACACTTAGCTGTGCTCAGCCTTAAATGGTGGGAAAGGTGGAAGGCTGTAACCTCGACATTAGGAAACTTTTGACATTTAGAGTTTCAGAAGGCTCTTAGCAAGGAACAACTTGTTTCCTTTTTTTTTTACTGTGGTCCCTCCTCATTTAAAACATATAATGAATGTGAACAGTGTCAGTCTGTAAATACTGGTTTTAAGTTCACTAGAGCTTTGTTGAGATATTCCTCCTAGGTAACAAGTCTGTGGCTCATTAGTCTCTCATTAGCAAGATAGAAATAAAGATGCAAAAGAAAAAAACAAAACAAAACAAAACACAACTTTCTCCAAAGATATTGTTCCAGTCTAATTGCCTGCAAGGAATTCTTAATAATGTTTACTAATGCCTTTTCAGCATTGCCAACTTTATAATGTTCCAGATGTGACGTTGCTGTTCCCTGCTGTGATATTACTAAGTCTGCTAAGGCACCTACAGCACTAAGTTTGGAAAGATTTTAGCCCCATCTTATGTCACTGACACGGAACAACATCCATTGGGGTTTTCCAGCATCACATTTGTACTTTTGAAAAAGCTGATCAGAAAAACCCCTGTCTGATCCACTGTTTATACAGAGCTAAGTAAATTCAATCACAACACGTGCTGGCTGGAGCCAACAGCCTTCCTGTGGACATGTGCAGCACTATCAGTTACTCAAAGTTCAGTGACATTTGCTTTCCTTTTTTTTTTGATTTTTAATATATTGGTTTAGACTTTGTGACATTAATTGGTTCCTTATTTGTAGAGAAATATCTTTTGTTTGGGATATGATTTTACACTGTAAGCAGCATTTGGAAAATAAAACAAGCAGATGTTAGCAGGGATCTGAAAGCAAGGCCCACAGTATCAACATTGTGTTATATTCTTGCTTTACAGCCAAGCTAAGGGAACAAAGCAGGCAGCAAACAATAGAGCTCTTAACTGAAATTATTCAGAAGTTTTTTGATGTTCTGGGAATGAGTGGACTTGCTACCTCAGTCAGATTTGTATGCCATTGGGAATACATAAATAAACATCTTTCTGGCCAATTTTACTAAGGAAAAAAGCTTGTGAGATCATCATGGCTCTGTCATTCTTCCCATCTAACAACCCGTGTACCTGCAGGCCAAACTGGAAACGGGGTAGAAATCCCTGTGATATGAAACTCCTGGAAAGAATTCGGTAAAGCGCCAGCATTAGTGCTCCAAGGAAGACAAATTCTGTGGTGTGAGCACTGTGTCCATGTCAGAGAAGGAAGCTTCAATTGGAAAGAAATAGCAAGAACACCGAGACACAGAGAAAGCCTCTCTTAGAAGATAGCAGGCTCTCTTGTTACTATTCACCATGGACCAAGTTGAGGGTTTGTTGCTTTTTTTTCTCATTTTACACATGGTCTGTCTCACTTATCTTCTGTTTTCATGATCTGCAGTGCCTGAATCCTTCAGTGTCGTATTAGACATAACCTGCATGGCCACCGTTGCACATATCTCCCCATAGCATGAGCATTTCCTCACCTTCCAGCTGAGCAAATGGTCCGAGTGCTCCTGTAGCCCTCCCCACAGAGGCACCCGTCCTTCAGATTTGGCTCTTTCAAAGCGATCGGGAGAAGCTATGCTTTTCATAATAGTGTGGAGAACAAGCAGTCAGAGTCATTTCACCAGAACTGGGTTAGGAAAGAAACACACAGTTATACCAGCAGATTTGAGGGCTTCAGGGCAGTGACCAGCAGCTGTGTAGCAGACTCAGCTCTAGCTGAACTGATAATTATGGTCATATCCTGATGCATAATCTCAGAATCAAAGAAAGGGCTGATTTTGTACAATGAGGGAGTGAGGAGGAGTCATATCACAGTCCTATGATACCAAAAACTAAATGATGAGCAAGAGCAATCTGCTTTCCAAGTAGCTATCTAACCTGATCATTCAGAAAGCTTATGCAAAAAAAAACAAAAAATAAACACCCCAAATTTAGAGGTATTGTAACTCTAGTTCATCTACAAAACTCATTTCTTTTCCTTAAATGTATCACCCTGCTCCTAAAATGATGGCTCTGTCGATTATGCTAAGGAGTTCCTTGTGCCTGTCAGGCTGGGGCAACACCGGCTGCGAGGGCACGCTGCGCTCCACTCGCTTCCCAGATCCAGAAAAGAATCTGGCCACCTTGGCTCATGCTATTATAATAAAAAGCTTTTGCTTCCAACTCTGAAGGTCCCCAGTTCATTTTCCCAGTATGTCAGCCAAGACGGTGGTCCTCACATTTGCACTCTTCTAATAGTTCCAGGCTTACATCACATTCCCCTTTATTTACTCTTTTTCCAAGTTATATATATGTCCTTGGCCTTAAGCACTGTTCAGCCAAAGTTTCTTCAAGCAGACCCAAATCTAGCGCTGAGTGGAGCCAATGGGAACCTTTCTACTGACTCCACGGACTCAGGATCATTAAGTCCTGAACCCACAAACATCTGCAAGATCTGGAGTCTTTCCAGTACAGATTCAGATTGGACATCAGCCACTCAGGCCCATCTTAATTCATAAATCAACCTACCCAACTGACTTTCTCTTCTCTGGATCCCCTCCAATTTGTTAATACGTTTCTGTTAACGAGGTGCTTAGAACTAAGCACAATATCCCCAGTGCAGTCACATGAGAGCTGTTACATTCCTACTTCATAATGTTATGTCTCCACATATCCCGGCCAAAACTACGCTGACTTCACGAGCTACCATGTTTTGTTGCAGCCCTGAAACCCTCCTCCTGTCATTCACCGAGAGCGACACTTTGCTCCGCAGGTGATCGTGGCAAAGTCAGCAGGACTCCTCGCACAGGACTGGCAATGTGAGCAAGGAAAGCAGAAACCGATCCCAGAGAAAGAATTCATATCGAGATTTTTGAACTGATAAACTCAGACAGCAGAATAATCATAACAATGCCATCCTGCTGCTTTCCCGAGCAATAATCTATTTTCCTCATTGGGATAAATGACTTGGCCATCAGTCTCCGGGTTTAGCCGTTTGGGAACTGGATTATTGCTTCATAAACTGTGCAACACACTCCTATTACCGTTTAATTGCATTGGGCAGAGAAAGGGGGGAAAAAGATTTTGCAATTTCTAACAGAAATCTCCCAGAAGCCCTCCCTTTCTGTGTTACTTTCCTCAGTAGTTAAGGCAGTGAGCTGCATCCCAGGCCAAATTTTCCTCTGAACAAAGAGTGTAATTTTTCTTTATACACTTCTGCCAGTGCAGCTCCTCTTTCCAGCAAACTGCTCCTTTTCTGGACCCGGATGCTCAGTGTTCCTTAGCACCTCCTGGAGTGAGATTACACTATCTTCTACATAAACACTTTCCCTAAAATCTCAGCTCTATATATTAGCCTGAACCTACATGCAAATTTTGTATGATTATCAGCAGAAGGTGTCCTTGAACCACTCTTCCCACCATTTTTGGTTTGTTTGTTGCCTGCAAGCTATTCAGAGCAGCAACAGCATCCTGTTATACACAGAACCTCCATCCAGCGCCCAGGCCAACAGGCACTCCTGGAATTGAGATATATCCCGTGTCCCAAAGAAAGAGTTGTAGCTGAGGGGAAACAAAAAAGGGCTTGGGCTGTGGTTTTTTCATTCTCAAACAGTGCAGCATTCACTCCTGTGTCCAGCATATTTCCTCCCAACCGTAATCTCCATCCACCGACACAGCACTGAAAAGTCAGGAGGAGTTCAAGCAAGCTCTGTTCAGCTGCTTGAGAAAAGGCCCAGACCCTGTTTTTAATTATCTATCATTGACACTTGTTTCCCTTTAGGAAACTTTAGCACATTTCTTCTAATGTTATTTCTTCCTAATTTCAGGAGTTGGTTTAAGTGTTGTCATCAGGATGTTTCTCAGGAAAAACACCTTTTCAACACAGGTGGAAATTCTTGCTAGCCAAAGCATTCAACATAGTGCTTTTTACAGATTTTTCCCTATGAAAACCCGACAAAGAAAATGAACAAGTAGTTTCTTGGCAAAATGTTTGCCCTTAAAAAAACGCCATGATTGGTTTTCAAATATGGCTTTGTAAGAAGTTCGAAAACTTGTACCAAAAGATACATTTTAAAATTTTAATCACTGTAAATTTCCTAAGACATATAAAACAAATAAAAATAAAGTTAGGAAACTTTTGTGAGCACCAATGAAAAGGGGTTGGTAGAACTAAATCTCAGTGTTTTTTAAAAGGCTATTTTTTTTTCTCTGCAGGAAAAAACTAGGAACTCCCCGGCCTTACTGTATCCCAGACGAGTCTGAGAAGCTGCAAGCCAACTTCTCCCTTAAGCACTGCCATGTGTTCTCCCACACTCATTGGTGCCAAAAACCTGTCCGACTACCCATCCTCTGGTAGACCATATCTCATCATTTTCTTGTGTTTTGCTCTTGCAGTTTGTTCCTGTTGCTTTCTATTGATCAAGCAGCCAGCTGACCTTTCTGCTAAACTCTCTGTACCCCACTGCAGTAAGTGTTTTCCAAATCACATCTGCCCAATTTGACCAATTAATCTGTCACTGCACTGTGGCACATGGACTTTGGAGCTGGACCTGCTTTCTCCAGCACCTGGCCAGGGAGCCCTGTCCTCGCAGGGCTGCAGCTCCTGAGTGTAATATCAACAAACAGGGGGGATCTGTGACAATGGAGACCTTCAGCAGAGGAACCAGAGACAACTCATACTCTGATTTTCAAAGCTGGCAGTGTCTTTCTACAGAATATCAAGCTGCTATCACAACAGAATGGAAAATAGTTGGCATCAGCAGTTAATTGTTGGCAGGCATTGACTTTAACACACTGCTACACCTGGGAACCCCTTAGCTGTAAGCACATTATCTTTAATCATACGTAAGATGGGGAAGACGAACCCTCTGAAAGGAGGTGATGAAGTGGATGGCTGAGCTGCTGGTTGTCTGGGTGCAGCTTGTGTTGCTTTGGGAGAGTCAGATGAAAGGCTTGCCAGGCCAAGCTATCAACCCCACTTTCCTCCGGTCAAATTCCAGCTGGAGATCTCCTAGCAGACCCTCATCTTCTCTCTGCTTTCTGGGACACTCACTCCTGCCTCCTGCACAACTCCACAGTTTCCAAGGAGACCGCAGGCTGGTCCCCCGGCCCCACCGGTGACCGGTGACTCCGCTGGGTCAGGAAGCCCATAAAGCACCGCAGCCCTGACTCCCCGCCATATTAGTGAATCCTAAAGGACATATGAACCTCATGATGGGTTATTCAGTTTACTTTTTCATTAGGGTTGTTATGATGAGACCTAGACATGGTGTCACTGCCTGGAGACAGCCTGAAGAAAAAAAAACTACTGTGGGATAGCAGGCTTCAAAGAACTGATTCCAATAATCATGTTACTCAGTTTCCTGAAGGGAGATAAATATGAGAAGTCAATTTCATAATTGTAACGGTACAAAAATACACTAAAAATTCAACATTTATAACATCAAGTAAGTTCATACCAAGATCAAAGATTAAAAATTGGCTACATTCCTAGGAGAATGAAATGCATCAATTAGGTAGCACAGCCCAGTGTCAGGAGTGTGAATTCGGTGCCTTGCTCACTTGCAGGCTTCCTGAGGGATTCTGGAAAACTCACACAGGACATAAATGTTATAGGGGTTTTCTGTAAGGAAATACTTATCTCCACCTGAAAATTAGGCTCTGGAAATAGTTTTTCAGACCGCAGTCCAGAAAGAGATATCAACACGCAAATTCTCTTTGGGAGGCAAATAGAAATTAGATACCTGGATGCCTTTGTGAGTGTAGCCCTTACTATTTCTGTGGCCTTAACTCCCTGTGTCTTGAGTAAGAATACTAGAGTTTATCTCACAGGAATGTGTTGAAAATAAGAAGTTTAAAGTAATTATGAAGCACATATAGTAATGTGGAAAGCAGTTAGACAGTAAAGTTTCTATTGCAGAAGTGTTGGAGGAAGTCCTAATTCAGAAATATCCCATCTGCATACAGCAGGGTAATTCACAGATGACAGTTGCAACCCAGCTGATACTGCTGACAGTATTCAGTTTTCCCACATTTTGTCAGCTGTGGCTATAGCAAATAAAGGAGCAAAAGATGCTATTTACCCAAAGTAAAATCCACAGCTGGTTAGAAATTAAATATTTCAATGTTTCTTCTGGAAAAGTTTATTAAAAAAATAATTCATGCAGACTTCTTCCCATATGTCAATCCTTTTAAATATTGTCCAAAATCCTACTGAAAAAAATCCAAATGCTTACGAAAAATTGTCAGTGTTTCTATACATATTGTAGTGGAAATGATGTCTTGCCTCTCAGATACTAGCCAATTAGGAAGGTGATGTCATTAGTTTTATGCAGCAGGAATCACTCTTGAACAAAGAGACCAGGAATAGTTTTGCTTGTTTGGACATTCTCCATCTACACAGTCTGCATCCAATATGGGAAAACTGAATATTCACATTCATTCATAACAAATATGCTGCTCTCCTGCCATTCAGGTTCTGTCTACACCAATGGTTTTAGCAGACTTTGAGGTTCATCTTGCACCAGCCTTGTGCACTTTGACCATATTGCTCATCTACAGAGTATCTCACAGCCTTTGTCAAAATCATTCACATGGTGCCTTTTCCCTACAAAGATGGGTTGTTTTAGAGCTACTTCCAGGCATGTCTTTATGGGATGTGTGTTAGCACTCAGCATGCTTTGACATGACCCAGCCCAAGAGAGAAAGTGGGAGAAGCGAGGGGAAGAAAATGGGTAGAGTTCCCATGCACCTGCCTGATAGGAGTAGCCAGTTAGTGTATCTGGTACTTACAGTAATTTTCCAGTGGGTCACAACTGTTAACGTAGGACTGAAAGTGTGTTGATTGGCTAAATAAGCAAATATCACAGTTTTGGAACAAGTGATTGCAAGAGGCAGGTCCCAAGTGGGACCTTCCAGTGGGCTGGGGCCATTTGTTCATTAAAAGCTGTTCCAAGATCTTGCACAAGCACCAACCCTAAATGAACGTTTCTCCCATAAGTACAGTCCTGCTTGACTTGTAGTCTAAACCATTTCAAAATCATGATGGTTAGCAACAACAACTCTCAGTGGAGAAACAGATGAGCAAAGCACGTCTACAACAATCACATCAATATCCCTTAACAGTCCTAGTAAAGGAGGTGGTTACAATGAGATACTGAAGGAAAACAATCTGCTTTGAACTTTAATAAATAGAGAGCTGAAGAGAAAACAAGGAGAAGTGAATCTCCCACATTGACACGGAGAGATTAGCCTGGAAAGATCTCTGAAGTATTATTTTATTCCCTCCTTCTGAAAGCAAACACTTCAAAAACCTATATCCTACTCTAAAAGTAATTAAGAGGAAAATCCACTTTACTCTTCTGCCATTAAGAAAACAGTTAATGAGTTCAGCAAAAGGTGGCAGCCTGAGTCCTGAGGAGCTCCGTTTACTCTGTTAGTGACTGACACAACCCTCTCAATTTGTTGAATGAATTGGTTTTTTGAAGACAAAATACTTTTCTTTCCACTCTTCCAAATGTCGCTCCAGGACTACAGATTACCCCAAAAATGTGCTGGATGCATCAGAAATTGCAGCCCCAGGAAAACAGCCCTTGATAGAGCAGAGTTTCTCTCTTACTGTTAGGTTTCCCACGCTTCTCAGCCAGATTCCGCTGGCCACGGCTCAGAGCCTGACTCTGGCTGTGAAAGTACGGGAAGCTGGTTCATCCTTACAGCTCCCAGACCCTGAGTGTTCGAGCTGCAGGGGTTGGGGTGGACGTCGGAGGACAGAGACGTGATGCAGAACAGCCCTCCATCATGGTTGGTACTCTAAGGTCTCCAATCTCCTGGCATTTTGGCCACTTAACAACCTGGAACGCATTCATCCCTGTAATGCCTGTGTGAGGAGAAAACCTCACTGTCCAGACAGGGAATAAACACAAGGTCACAATGGAGAAGACAGAAAAGGAATATAATCCGGTGGCTTTCAAGTCCCAGACTGTATCCTGCTCCCTCCATCATCTTGCTCCTCCTCTTCCATCCACAAATAAGACAATGCAACTCAAAGGCTTCTGTTCAGCAGGCTTTGTCTGTAGGAGTCTTTCTGCTATGGCAACCAGAGGTAATACACAATATACTGAGTTATCTGTTTATTCAGCTCACAGTAGCTCTGGAATCTGTTATAAACTCATGGAAGAAATGCATCTTTTTTAGGGCACTTACAGACACATCTGAATCAGGCACAGAGAGGTGCTTGGGTGCCCAGCAGCCAGGAGTTCAGGGTATGTGATCCTTGTCCTGGGTTCTCCCTCTCTAAGCCAGCAACTCATGCTCAGTTTTAGGTCTTCAATTCTCTACTTACAAGTTACAACTCTGCTCCTTCAGTGGAGCCTTGTGAAATTTATTACTTAGCTATTATAACACCTTGGAAATTATTCTGGGCATTCCAAACGTTACCTGTATAAGGCAGAACTGTCTGGAGGCCTTTCGTGAATTGGGATCCCATTGTGTACAGAAAACATAAGAGACTATAAACAGCAGTACAATGGAACAAACATCTGCAGATGCAGCATGGATACCATTTAACCTCACTTGGGTCTGTAGTCTCCTGTAGTGCATTCAAAATATTCTGCAAAATCCCACTTCCTGTCCTGGCCCCATGGCAAGAGGCAACACGGAAGCCAGGGAGAGCAAGAAATTCCACTCAAATTCCAGCTGCAATCATTTCTGTGAACAGGAGAGACAAAATGCGGTGGAGATCGTGGTAGATAAATGTCATGTGCCCAAAGAGGCAACCAGCAAAGAATAAGGTCTGAGACAGGGTGCAGGTCACACACAGAAGTGGAAGCAGACAGCCCTGAGCCTTGCCTTATATATTGTACATCAATATTAATTAACAATTCACTTTATGTAAATAACATCAATACTGCTAAAAGTGTCTGGCTGAATTTCTTGTTCCCAGTGAAAGCTGGATAGAACTTCACCCCGGCTTTTAGGAGGTGGGAGGAGAGACTGGAATTAATTCAAAGGCTTTTTTAGTCATTACTGTAGATCTTACTGGTACAGTTACGGGAATGAAGTTAAGAATGCAACCCACACACACCTCTTGAACAAAGAAAAGGAAGTATCGCAGTTTTGCTTAATGTCTTCACTGGTCCTCTCTTGGACCATGAAGCTGTCCTGAAATACTTATCCTTCTTCAAAAGCAGGAAAAGTAAGCCCAGGAGCTTGAAATCAGTGCCAGCAGAAGACGTGTGTCTTCTGATCTCACTAGAAGTTCGATTTAACTAGGTGGATTGCTCTCTGATATTTTAAAGCTAGACTTACAAATATTTAACTTCTCGTGGTGTGCATGCTAGTGCAAGGCAGGAAGTGAACCACTAACACCTGAAGGTGTTTGCCGTGTTTTAAATAGGTCCCTTATTTAAGTCAACAGATGGGAACTGGTGCAAACTCAACACATAAGCAGGTCTGAAAGGGAGCAACTACCCTGACTATACTGGAAATGATAGAGACCCTCTTCCCAAATCTTCCAAGGTTGCTCCTTTGCAAACTAAAGGCAATGGAATCACCACCACCACACGGTCTTTGCAGGAAAACAACCTTTTCCATTTGGCTGGGGATGTTGCCAGATCTTCCCCTGCCCTTTCCATTTGCCGTCTTCCCAAGGGACCTTCCAAAACAATACAAAACCAAAAGGAGTCAACATCACTCTGACAAGTTGTCTCCTGCTACTACGCCAATAAAAATGATCTTCCTTACACCACACTTCTCTGAACCTGACATCTTTCCTAAATCTCAAGACATACATACTATCCTTCCATTAACATGAGTCATCCTACAGACGTCCTTCTGCTACTCTTAGAGTCATGTCAGAAAGAATCATTGACTTATTGTCAGCAGATTCAGCCTACCATGTTAATGGTGTCTGCAGAGCCCTCTTCTGTGATCAGCTCATTCTTACATCCGCCAAAATGCTGGAAAATACTTGCTGAGCTATAGGGTGTTAGAAGCAAGGAAAGAATTGCCTGTCCTCTACTGCTACTCCGTCTGGAGTATAAAGGGTAATTTGCCAAATTTTGGAGATCTCCATCTCGAGGCAGAGCAGATAAATAGGCTTTTCTCAGGAACTCACAAAGCCCCAGGCTGCCTGTATAAAAGACCTGGTGCTAGTGATGATTTCAGGAAACATAATTGACTTTCTCTGCAGAGATTATGGGCACTACATATATGAATCGTGCCTGATCTATCCTGTAACTGAGTTTATACCGGACCCTGCCTAGTTCCAGATGCTTAAGGGTAAAATACTAGGACTTCAGAGTGGACAGCTGCATAAGAACAGAAAAGACAATGAATGTCTTATGCCTTGAATCATAAGCTATTTATGTCCTTTCTGTTATTAAAGCAGACCAAATGGGGAAGAGGCATTTTAGGGGCAGGGGCCATGGCAAGTCCTGCTAGTTGTTTTCATTATTCCATCAACTTGGTGTCTTGAAAGTTTTATTAACTCATTCTCTGGGAAGAACTCAGATGCGGCAGACGAGGACCACCACTCAAGAAAAGCTGATGATGGTTGTAGGAAGGAGGTCAGGTTTGTGCCAGCTGGGGAAGGACAAAAAAGAATAACATTCCTAGCACTCCTCTGCTCATCACAGCTCATCTTTGCTTCGGATGCAACGATCCCGATCCCTTACAGTCCCACCCCAAATGCAAACGCATATGGTTGGGGCAATCACTGAGGCTAATTGCACACACACAGAGCTCAGAACTTTGGGATGTGCCCACACTCCATCATCAGCCAGGTGGGGGAATAACATGTCAGTGAGGTTCAGATGAAGCAGTTCATTCCATCCCATCATGACGGTGGACAGCAGGCTGTCATGAAACAGTCCCATCTCTGAGACAGACAGCCACCTTGGCTATAATTAAAGCTAATTATTCAAAGGCACCCTGTTCATGTAGCACTGCTGAGAAGCTCCCTGCATGAGCATGTAGGCAGCAGGGCTGTTTTTCTTCATAAAAACTTATGAGGAACGCTGTGCAGATTAACAGCTTTAATGACAAAAATTACTGCTTACAACACTGACTTCAAATCAAAGAACAATATCTGCAGACAGATATTTTCATGGTTTTCATAACAATTCATTATAGGTGGCACCAAGGGATTACATTTTTATTTCCCTTGTGTCATTTCTCTCAGACTCAGGTTCATTTCTCTTAATGAGGCAGCGGAAGATAAAGGGCAGTGAAGGCTCCTCCAATGCCTCTGCAGAGTGTGAGGAGTTTAGGGGCAAAGTGATAACTGATCCTCTAAAGGAAGAGGGAGGGGGAGAGGGAGAGTGATGGGGTGGGATGCTCTCTGCCATAATGAACTAAAATTAAGACATAAATTCCCCTACCTTTGTTCTGACCAGATCTAACAAAAGGGATTCAGCTTTTTAATGAAGAATGGATCAGTAGCAAAATTATTAGCTAATTAATTGTAAAGGGAAGGGAAAGAAAGAGAAAAAAAAAAATCTTTGCCTGAAAGGACAGGACTGAAAGTTCTTCTCGTAGGCTTCAGAATAGGAAGAAAGACTGTGAACCTGGAAGCTTTTACTCAGGCAGCGAGGCGCTTCTTCCCGAGTAGTTTGGGATGGCAAGGCAAAGGTCCAAGCAAGAAGGAATAAGACCTAAGCAGAGCTCAAATGGGATCCAGAATTCCCCTGGTAGTACCAGCCTTGTCAGAGCTGAGAAGAGGTTCCCAGTGGAACTGGGCAGACACTCTCCTGTGAGATAGTTTTCTGCTGGAAAATAATGTGGAGACGGCACAAAAGGGTTCCTTGGAGTGGGGTCTCCTGGCACAGCCTCAGGAGACTGGGCAGCTGTTTTGTTTCTAAAACCAAAACCATCAACCCAAATGCTTCAAAGTCTTCTGAGAACAAAGTGAACTGAGAACTGGCATTTGCAGTCCATGGAAAGCCTTCTCATTCCTGAGTTTTGTTCTAGCATTTGTTCCAACAATTTTGGTTTCTTGTGAGTGGGGCAAGCTCTGCCCACCAGTCAGGTCCTCAGGGCTCCCAGTATTTATGGCTTGAAGGAACAAAAAAAAACCATTCAAGGTTTCCTCTATATTTGGGGATCATGCAAGCAGAAAAGACACTATTTGGAGCTTCCCAAAGTGGAATGAAACTGAAATTTGAGCTATCAAAAAACCTTCAGTAAAGGGAATCACTTTCTTTGGGTTAATTCTAATTCAGATCCTTCTATCTGCTGTAAGTAGTGCTTTCCTGAAAACCAGCATTTTAAGCATTGCTAGAGTTGGGCAAAAGCCTGGGAGCCTGGATGGGTAAATATATCTGACAAGCCATAGAGACAGGAGACAAAGGGGCTAGACAGGGGAAAGGAGAAACCAAGAATAAATGAGATACAGTTAGTGGCATTCATGTGTGCTGTGGTAGAGGCAATCTTGAGAAAGAGGAAAGAAGTATTTTTTCCATTGCCCCTCTCCCTCTACTTATTCTTGGCTCCCAACTTTTCACTCTCTAAATGCAAATGGAATGGCCATCCTTTTGGGATGGTTAGGCTAGACTGAAATAAAGCTCTGGTTTATGGAATAAATATCTATGGAGTTTTTAGCCCGCACTCTTTCTGCCTCTTTCAAATGACGAGGAATCCTTCACGCCTTGGCAGGGCCCCACGTCACACCTGCCCTCCCATTCTGCACCAGCACCAGGCAGTGCAGGTTTGCAGGCTGAGAAATGTGGGGCGAAGGACTTACAAGGTCCCATCCTGTCTCCAGTGAGTCAGGCTCCAAGAAACTACAAAGTTGACCTTCAAGAAAATTTTTCAAAATTTATATATATATGTATTTTATATACATATATCTCAAGAGGGTAACTCGTCGCCTTCTGCTTCCCATATTTTTCAGTCTTTTCACTTGAAATCAACAGGGCTTGAATCATCTCTCTCGTTTAATGAAGGCTGAGCTTCTTGTGGACTCGCAGGACAGCAGGAGGTGCTGCTGGCTGAAAAGCCCAGAATGGTGGGAGACTTTGATAATATCACGAGAGTTGGTAACACGGGCAGAAGACTTTGAATAAAGCTGCCTGACCTCCTTGGCCCAAGTGCTTTTACAGCCAAGCAAAACAATTTCTCTGGACTCTAATGAATAGACTTCTGTCATTGTTCATCATCATAATGCCCTGATCCTGGAAAGATTACCTAGATACTACCATAATCCTGCTAATAAGTGATGATTATAAAACACACACTTGAGGAAAAGGAAAGGTAGAATTTGGATCTTTTGCCCCAGTCTCTTCCCAAAGGAAAGCAGAATAATAAATGACTTCTGACTGTGCTATATGACAAAGAGCCTTACCACATCAGAGTCTGCAACAGCAAAATTCAGCCAGCTCACTCAATTTTGTCCGTAAAAACACTGCTCTGTTCAGTGCAAGAGGCCTGATAAATGGGGGGGGACACACCATACTGAAGACATCTAGTGGGATTTGTTTTTTCTTTCTGGGGGAGACAGCTTGAGATAGAAAAAAAGATTAATTGTTTTTTGTTAAACAAGCATTTTTTTCCAAGCAGCAAAACTCAGTACTACAGACATATATGATTCTCCTATTATGTGTGACTTCCTATCCACTTTCAGCCAGTGACTTCTGTTTCTGGCAGAGTTCAATACCAAATATTTTACCCACAGGCAAAACCAAGTTGCTTAAGACAGCAAAGTGTGACTGAGCAGACTAGAAATACTGGGCTAATTCTCACATTTTTTCTTGGAACAGAGCACGTATGTGATGTCCCTGCTGTCCCGCTCCAACTAAAGCTGCTGTCTCTTGACCGTGGAAGGTACTGCAGGTACTTATCACAGTGCAGGTGGTGAGAGTTTGTGTTTCAAACATGAAATTCCTTTTTTCTTCAGAATTTGGTCCATAATAGCCAACAGGGGATGTGGCAGATCAGAGTTTCTCATGCTTGCTTTCCTTCTTAAGTGCAACTGCTGCTTCCAATGCTAACAGAAAGGACCACTTCATTCAGAACCATGAGCAACGTGTCAGGCAGGCAAAAATGCGATGTATTCTGTAGTCTTAAAAGCAGAGAATGAGATATTGGTTTATGCAATGAATAGAGCACAGTTAAGACCATCTGACTGTGAGACCTCTGCGGGTCCAGCATAACAAGATTTGGACAAATTCCAGCACAGGAAGCATTTAGGTACTCATGCAAGTAATGTGTTTCTACTACACCCATTATTATTCATTCCTGCTAACAACACATGTCACCTCATTTGCACACCAGAAGTAGCTGGTGTGCAAACCTGCATGAATTCACAAAGTCCAATATATATTTTGTAAAAAAAGAAACAATCACAATGAAGTTACCAGCAGCTCAGCTACCACCTGAGCTAAAAAAGCCTTCGTCTTAAGACAAGAGCCTTTCTCTTCCCACTGGATTAGATTTCAGTGGGAGCTAGGCCAGGAAATTGCTTTTATTTATATCTCCACCCCTGGCAAAGTCAATGGCCTCATTAATCTGCTGATGGGCCAGCACCACGATGGAAACGAGAGATGCAGCAGGGAGGACTGCCAGAGGAACTGCCGCTTTTCTTCTCCCCCCAGGTTCACGCTGCTCCCACCCCAAACTCACCTCCAGATCCCGCCCAGCTCTTGCCACCATCTTCACCTTTCCAGCTGGATCTCCACCCTTCTTGGAGAGAGAAGGAAGGATATAGCCCCAGATTCCGGACACATCACAGCTGCTAGGATGAATTGGACAAGGCTGAAATGAGTGCGTTGCCTCTGGGATCAGGCCCAAATAAACCTTCAATTTCATAGATGTGCAATGAAATCGTAACACAGTCTGTAGAAAATTAATTGGGACACTGACTATGGTGAAGCCAGGCAACACTGTCCCCCTTTCAGACCCCAACCGAGATTCTTGCTGAACTCCTGTTGGAGGGGCTGTTACTCTCCCACTTCCTTTTAACACATTTTTTAATCTTAGAAGTGTTTTTGACCATGGGCTTTGATACTGTGACTGGTTTTGGTTTGACCTTTATTTTCCATATATTATGTCTTGCAGTAGCAGGACCATTAACCAGTCAAACAATGTTCAATCCCAATAACATTATTGCTTAAAGGGAGCACGGCAAGAATTTCTGCTAACCAGTGGGCAGTAAATTTGCTCTTCTAATAGGTTCATCCTTTATTAGGTATTTATTTCAGGAGGTTAAACCATAATTAGAATGCATTAGGAAGTAGAAAAAGAAAGGAATTGAGATTTCAGGGTGGGAATTTGTTTTGTTTGGTGTTTGGATGTCCAAAGAAATTCTCAGCACAATCTGTATTCTTCCAGATAGGGGGTTGCACAACTAAACAGCTCCAATGTTTCTGCCAGGAGTTTGCATTTGTCTTTCCTGCACAAAAGTTATTGCCAAGCTGTAATCTTTCCCTGAAATACAGTGTGCGGAGCCAAGGCTGAACCCAATTTACTGTGGCAGATGAATATAGCCAAGGTGGTGGTCTGAATGTTTGCCCTAAAGGCACAATCCAATTTTCAACTGTTTCAAAGCTATTATGTCAAAGGCTGTTTGCATAAACATAACAATAGCAGGGAGGGCAGGCAGGAGAGGAAAGCCTGCCCTCTCGTGTCCTCTGCCCGCACCTGCTCGGGACCACATTTCCAGCCACACAGCAAGTTTGGTGCGTGGTCAGGATGGAAAGCTAAAGGTCAGAATGGTCGGAGGAGAGCAGGTGTGCGTGTGCATTGCTGCTCCCAGCTGTTGCAGGAGCCGCATGCACAGAAATAGGGGCCGGCCGGGTGGAGGTTTGCACAGATACACACGCAGCGTTTCAGCCGCACGCACACAGACATTTTTCACATGCACACGTGCCCCCGCTGCCGAGATGCTGATTAAAAAACAAAACAAACCAAACCAAACAAAAAAAACACGACACAAAAAAACTCAGTAGATTCTGCCAATGATGAAAACGAGAGAATGTTAATGACTTTTTAAACTTTTCTCAAGCTTGAGAAACAGATGTGATTATTCAATTCATTACAAGAAAAACGTCTCGCAGCAGCACGCATGTGATGAGCTGACTGATGATGTGGGAACCTATGAGAAAGCTGTTTCCCTTATTAGAACTGGAGGATTTTCAAGTCGATGTTTTATTTCTCTTTCCCGTTATGTACACATATACATGCTTTTTAAAATGATAGAAATCTGGGCTAAACCTTTAAAACTATAATGAACAAAAGCAAAATAGCAGACTCAAAGATTCTGTAATTCATGGTTTTACCTATGGAGTGAAAATTTCTCCAGATCCGTCATGTTCGGACATTGTTTGGACTCAGGCCAAATATACAGACTGGACCCAGTACTGAGGTTCATCTCGAATTTAGAAGACAGGAAGAGGATACACTTATCAGTTTTCTGGAAGGTAGCTGGAGCAGGAATATCACTAAATGACAGAAGCTGCCAAAAATAAACATCTTCTGCTTTAAAAAATCCTCCTTATATAGACCGGCAATGCACAGGGCTTATTAAGACATCTGGCAAATTATTTTTTCTGATGGAGAGAATTCTCAAGGCCTCAATCCTAGAACAATAGAGGATTTCTTAACAAAACAGATTTGCAATGTTAACGTCACACATCCCACGGTCATGTCTGAGAGCCTGAGTTCACTGGGATCCAGCAGTTAAAATAAGGTTGAAGCCAAAATCAAGGGACATGACCCCACAACCACCTGAGAACAACGTCCTTCTCACCTAATATCTGATCTCCAGCCAAAGCCAGTGTTAGCGCTAACGAATAGAGGAGTGTGATGCCAGACATGCGTGACAGATACTGAATAACCGCATTTCAAAATTAAAATTCTAAACTCAGATGTCTAGAGCCTTAGACAAAGAAACACAGGATTTTACATTGTTCCAAATGTCTATTTTTGCACTGACTACTGTTAGAAGCACATATGTTATCTAGAGCTGTAACTGGACAACTCTATCACCTTTCTACAACGTGGCCTAGAACCCTACCTTATTTTTGGCAGATTAACACATATGTCTCACAGAAGTGGACTCTTTACTATCACGATATTAGCAATATGAATTCTTAAAAATGCAACTCATAATTATTATAACAGCCCAGTGATCATACAAATACAACAAAAAAAGAAACAAAACCATTTATGCAGTCAAAAATAATAGATAATGACTGCAGAACGTGAAGTGCCACCCAGGTTAGAATGGGTGTTAGAACACCCTACATAATCAGCTGACAGAAGGTAAACCTTGCCCTAGGAAGCCAGTTGCCCCGAAGAGATAAAGCACATCAAAGCAAAGCCACAGACAAGTAAGAATTATGTTAGAAATATGAAAATAGTTCTTTTACTCTGTAAGTAAAGCTGGTGAGGGGCCTGGAGCACAAGTGTGATGGGAGCGGCTGAGGGAACTGAGGCTGTTTATCCTGGAGAACAGGAGGCTGAGGGGAGACCTTCTCACTGTCTACAACTGCCTGAAAGGAGGATGGAGCATGGAGGGTGTTGGTCTCTTCTCCTGAGTAGCAAGTGATAGGACAAGAGGAAACGGCCTCAAGTTGCACCAGGGAAGGTTTAGATTGGATATTAGGAAAAAAATCTTCCCAGAAAGGGTTGTCAGGCATTGGAACAGGCTGCCCAGGGCAGTGCTGGAGTCACCATCCCTGGAGGGGTTTAAAAGGCATTTAGACGAGGTTCTTAGGGACATTGGTTAGTGCTGGAGTGAGGTTATGGCAGGACTTGATGATCCTGAGGGTCTCTTCCAACTGAAATGATTCTATTATATGATTTCCTTCCAGAACAGAGGTAGGATTTGTACATCATGTCTTGTGCTTAAGAAGCACACAGACTTACTAAGAGCTACAAACTACTGGTACAACACAGCAAGGTGTCCCCAGGGTTTTCCTTGCCTATTAAATGTGACATTGACAACTGAGATAATTACATTTTTCACAGGACACTGCGATGATCAATTAGTTATGGAAGGAGCACAGCATCCAGAAATGAAAATGTAGGTATTTTTACATGATTTTAAGATATTTTTACATCTGTGTTAACACTGCCTGACGCTCAGAAGTGAGAGCAGTGACTTTTCAAGCTGTGCCCTTAACAGTCTCCTCAAAGAGAGCATCTGCCAGGAAGAGCCACTCTCTGCCTGCCCACACGACCTCCCAACACCTTCCACACACCTGGAGACCCACCAGCCATGGCTGCTGCCACTCCAGTGCATAAAAAGAAGTGTGAACACAGGCCTTCGGGTGTCAGGGGCGGTAAAAACCACAGGACAGGAGCTGAAAAGGAAAACATGACGCTGCTTTTGCCCAACTCAGTAGCAAAACTAAGTCTCCCAACTCACAGCCTGGTGCTTCACCCACAAAAGCATCTGCCTTCCAGGGAAGGGCTGCTGGAGCAGAAGGAACTAGGATGCACTGTCAGAGTGGGAACGGCTGACAGAGACAGCTGAGAAATGCTTTAATGAAGACCAGCTTTCCTAGATGTTTTTCTGCATCTTGTTGTTTTAAAGATGTATTCCTGTTTACATTGTTCCAGTTGCTGCTTCGTCCTTGGCTTTCCTGGGCCCGCTGTTAGATCCTCTTGCAGAGATCAGGATGTTTGGAATTGCTGTTCTGCTGCTGCGACTCGGATGTTAGAAACCGCTTCAGCATAAACAAAGCCTACAACCTTGGGAGGTGCTCCCATGAAAAGGGCTGTGACAGCCCGAGAAAGACACCCAAAGGCAGTTCTCAGCTCCACCACCACGCGCCGGGCGCATCGGCTTCAAACAGGGTCATTCTCTGAACAGACGTGAGATGTTTTTGCAGATAGAAGTTGCAAGGAAAGCTCACGCATAAGCGTTTTGCTGAGTCGCAGGCTGAACACAAAGAAATAAGAAGCAACTGACCGCAGGAGGGAAAATGCAAAGAAGTTGTTCATTGTAAAGCTGGCTCGTTGTGTTAGAGTCCCACATCATGGAGATCCTACAGATGGGCTCCTGCACTCACACAAGTCCCTTGGCAGGTAGTTCAGCTCAGGGGGACAATTCTAGCACAAGCAGAACCGAAAGGATGTGGGTAAAGCCACAGAACCAGGACTGGTTCTGTGTAATCAATAGTAGTTCTACAATTTGCTTCACACTCATTGCCAAGTCACTTCACTCTACATTTTTAACACCCCTGTGTTTTTAAGGACCCAATTTCTCACTTTCTGAAGCACAACTATGTCTAGACTGGAGGAATCAAGAATATTCTTGAGCTCCTTTATGCGTGTGGGCCCTGCTCCAGTCTCACTCCCATGCCCTGATTTTCAAGAGCGTGGGTCAGGCAGGAGAAGAAACAGACAGTGGAAGAAACAGCCCCCCAAAAGCAGCGGCCAGCACCGGGAGGTCAGTTTAGCAGTCATCCAGACTCTGGAATGGAGAAAAGGGGAAATTAATAGAAACTTGAGGATCTTGCAATTCCGTGATTTAAACCACTGTAAAATGAGGATAACATCTGCCAATGAGGTGCAGACACTGCAGCATCCTGTGTGAAGTCAGCAAGTCCTGGCTTTGTCTCACGCTGGTATTGCAAATCTTCCTTAACATTTGTGAAATGTTTGGAGAGCCTCAGATGAAAGATGATATTGGACAGCAAACAGCATTGGTTCATTAATGTTAGAATTAAGTCTACGTGCTGACAGCAAAGTAGATGGAATGAAAAATGTCAAAAGCTCAAAAAAACTGCAAACTTCAAGATGCATAAAGGGAGCAGCCTGCTTTTCCCCTTCCCCCTTCTTCCCATCACGCTCAGATGTAATAACTTTCCCTAGTTCCGTGGCTCTCACATAGCTAATGCTGTGTTGGGTTGCTGGAGTCTTTACAGATGCAATGCATTAGCAAAGCCTGCCAGTCGGCATCCTGTTTTTCCAATCACTCTTCTGAAACTCCTCCACTTTTCTCAGAGGTTTTATCAGAAAGATGTTCCTCTGAAACATTTCAGCGAGGGGATCTGACAGCTCTTCAAACACCAGCTGAAATTCATTTGTTTTCCACTGCTTCCTGTTTTTACAAGTTCATTAGTGTTTCACCAAGATAGACTAAAGATTAGAAACTTTCACCAGGCATGCTGGATCCTTGACATATAAAGTCATGGGAGACTGTCTAAACCTCCACGTTATATATACAAACACAAAAATACACAGCCTGCGTGCATGTACATGCAGACTGTATGCATAGGTCTAAACATACACACATATAAGCATATATAAAAAATGTGTGTGTGAGAGCTGGGTATTTAAAAATCCCTTAGACTCTCCCCACATATATCAAGGAACACGTGTAGCTGTGACGTGCACACACACACGCATCAACACGCATGCAGAGGAAAAGCAAAGGCCCCATTGTGGGCAGCCTGACACTGAGCCATTTTTTTGAAATGGAATTTCTGAGGCCAACAAAGTAAATAAGCCCCTAAAGTATCTCAGCTGTGGTCCACGGGTCAGGGCTGCTCTCAGGACAGGCGGAAAGCGCGTACAGATACATTCCTGAGGACTCACAAGGGCTGAGTGTTGAGCTCGATGAAGAAGGTGCTGTGTGTGCTCAAGCATCCAGGCTTTTAGCATTATCTGTCTGGTACATTAATATGCTAATTGTAAGAGAAGAAATGTGGAACTAATTCCATGTATCGTTCATGTAAGAGCATCTAGGTAGCAGTGAGATAGGGTTGTATCAAAACAGACATAATCACATTACTACTTTTCACATATTCTAGACCAGGAGCACACAGTATGTTCTCCCATTTAAATAGGTTAACAGGCTGTTTAGTTAAAACAGCAGCAAGAAAACGGAAATCTAGTTCTAATCTTCACACAGAAGATGCTTCCTCTTATATCACTGGGATGCAGCCGGACAACTTCTTATAAATTGCAGTTGCGAAGAAAACAGCAAGGAGCCACAGAGAGAGATTTCAGATTAGTAAATCTGTTTATTTCCAAAGTCATAAGATACCATTTTGTTGTTAACAGTGTTGATTTAACAGTTGGCACTTAAGCTGTCCATCTTCTATCTTTGGTTTGGTTTGGTTTGGTTTGGGTTTTTATTACTGCTTTCTCAAAATCTTGCATAATTGATCAATTCAGAAATTATAAGAAAGGAAAAAAGGTGAAGGAAAGCATGTCTGCTTTGGTCTAGTGATTTTAAACAAGCCTGATGTGTCAGCCAACAGAAAGTGCTGCTGATATAATCACGAAAGGCACTGGGTAACTTACTGTACTTTTACATTAAACTAAATCTGTATGATCTGGGAACTGAAGCTTTCTAGTTGACTGCTAAGAAAATGTCAAACAACGTCATATTTTTTAAGTGGGTTCTGGGGCTGGTGGTGATTTACAGCCAAATGTTTATGATAGAATCAAAAAGCTTTCCTTCTGTTTGCTTTTGTGGCAGATCAACTTCTATGATTTCAGGGCTCCATCATGTGAATAAGCTCAGTCTCACTTTAAAAATGGTTCCCTGGATGACCAAAATATCAAATTCCTCTAAAATTGTCCTGAGCCCTTAACACCACAGAGCCATTATTAACTTATTGCCAGAGACCATAAAATAGAATATTATTGCTTGGTTACACATTATATTTCTTTTTTTATCCTCAGTTTTTAAGTGAAGTGAAGCAACTGCTACAAATCTGCCCACTTTGGAACCATTTGCTATTTCATGCTATTATTAAAAGTATTATTTACTTTTAATGACTAATTAATACTCTATTATTATTTAGCTCAAACTTCGCTACAGTGTTTGTGTTTTCTCCAAAGTATTTTGGCCTGACAAACAAAGCTGGAAACAAAATCAGGTGTTTTCATGCTATTTTCATTACTGCTCTCCCCCTGGCTGAACCAGCACAGCGGAGAGTATTTTATTTGATGTATTTCACCTTCACCTTCAAGGTTTTGGTAAGACCACCACAAAAGGACACTAGAGGGAAAAGTATTAAGTAAACTAGCAGAGGTTTTCTAGGCTGTGGGAAGGAGAAGGTCTACTGTTAGTTCAAGCATGAGGCAAAGGTGCAGATCATCACCAAGTTTATGATAAAAGATACAACCACCACCATCATGCATCAGTGCAAAATTTTTTCATCCTGACAACACTGAACATTTTATCCTAACAGCACCACCATGTAGCAAACAGACTGCAAGATCTTTGGCACAACACGAGCCATGCAAGACTATTGATATTTTTGTTGGTCATCCGTCCTGTGAAAAAAATGCAAGTGTTTGGTCTGTAAAGGAAAGAGCAAACTTAACCCTCCTACCTGTTGCCTTTGTCTAGTTCCAGACAAACTGTTCTGAAGTCAGGTTGTGAAGACAAAACTCTACCTGGCAGTTTCATCCGTTCATTAGCTGTTGTAAATGAGCAAGGTACCATATTTATTTGAAGATAATATTTTTCAGTCTCCCAGGCTCTGAAGAAATAAGTGTCACATTGGGGCTGGTATCCTCGAATCTGAGTAAAACCACTAGAAACATGGGGGAAAGGGAGGGAGAACCGTAGAACTAGAAATGATTGCAAAGTTAGCATGTTTGGAAATGATTTCTACTGTTTCCCTTTGAAAATCCCCAGATATTTAATGTGGAGTGTTACGAGTGTATAAATTACCTTTTGGAAGGAATGAGTTTTAATGACGTGCTTGACAGAGGGGAAGCACAGGGGCATAGAAAAAGCCATCTGGGAGCAGAGCACAGTGTGACTTCAAAGAAAAAAGCCAAGAGCTGAGAGTAGGAAAATTCATCAGGCAACTTGGCCGAGGCAGTGGAAGGCGGTGGAAAGAGATGAGAGAATGGAGACAAGCTTCAGTAGATCTTCCTTCCTCATTGCTTTGCTTTTGCCACTGACCCCTCCCCACCTCCTTTCCCCCCGAGCCGCCACGGCAAGGTGAGATCGTCTGGTGTCTGCAGCCCAATTCTTTCCCCATCTCTCCCAACACCATCTGGGAATCCACACTGCTAATGGAGTTTGCAGATGTGTGTGTCATTCTGGTGTTTGTGCCATTCTGGATCTGCTCTTTCAGTTCTGATCTCCTGTGTGGCTTCCATGGCATTGCACGTGCATCCAAACTTCACCCTGCTCAGCAGAAAGTGCAAGAATCTTATCTAGAGCAAAGCACACTGCAGGTAGAGACGACTGAGCCTTCACTACTGGTGTTCATACAGGTAGAACTATCTACAGACAGCCACAGGTGTGCTAAACTATCTATGGGGTGCATCACCCCACTTTCTGACAGCCTTTAACACTGGTCAACTTTCAATACACACCTCAATTATCACCACTGGGACGAGCATTGCTTGGGACAGTTTTCCTATAAATATAGACAAACCAACACACGATACCAGAAAGAACAACTTGATTGAATTATTGGAGAAAATTTCATCTAGTAGGTCACTTGCATGTACAACTTCCATGCTGTGATCAGCAAAGGTAACCCACAGCATAGCATTGTAGGGATCCTCCCTGAGCTTGGCTTAAGCCAGAGCTTCTCCAAGATAGACCATAGCCCTGACATGGCTAGAATTAAAATTTACCGGGTTTAAAAACAGAATTCTTACAACTTTGTTTCCTCAGACTTATGAATGTTTTATGCAAGTATCACTCAGGTGCATGTTCTGATCAAGACCTGCTTGCTTTGCTCAGCAGCCATTTGGTGTCTTCACCCTTCCTGTTCTCAAGGTACCGCCAAACTACTTCAGCAACAGGTTTGCAGCAGACACTGCCTATGAGACATGGGGTTTTGAACCCTACTAGTCTGCCCTGGGACACTGAAACATCTCTCTGTCTGTTTTACTAAAAGAGAACCACATATCAATTTTATTCTGGCCTTTTAAAAGAGGAAAAATACAATATGGTTGTCTGCAGCTACTCTAAGCAAGTGTCAATGCTGCTATAGTATATATATTGACTATATAGCAAAGGAGGATGAACATCTAAAACACAGTAGCAATTTCACAAACTCCTGAATTGTAAGTACCTTTTCTTTAGTTTAAATTAATCCACTTGTCAAGTGGATCAACCCGAGTTGCACAAAGGCGCTTTACTACAGAAGAACATCCACTCTGGGAGTTAACACAGATGAGTTACAGCACCTAAAACGTATTCTCAGACTTACTCTGTACTCACTTCCTGCTCAGATAAGACCGAAGAGTTGAACTTTTTGGTTCTAACCTTCCTGTGCAAAACTCAGGGTGGTGGGACCATATGCCTTGGAGAACATGGGTCAGAACTAGAGAATCTATTTAATTGTTTTCTCACTTAAATGACAAAAAAAGAAATAAAAAGTTCCCTTATACTCCCAGCCAAGGAGGAAAGTAACTTGGCAATCAGACTTCTCCTGAGTTCTTTTACAGGAAAGATTTATATTTTGCTCACTGCAAATATACAGAGCAGACATTAGCACACTGCCTACCTGCCTGTGCTCCTTGTGGAAGTTTTTGGCAGTCTGTTTTAGGGTAAGGTTTGGAAAAATCACACTGCTGGGGGCAACCTGGCCATTGTAAAGGCCACAATTGGCTTTTAACTAGATAAGTTGTGATTTTAGGCCAGAAGGTACTATTGATAACCCGATCTAGTCTCGTGCACAACACAGGCCACAGGGCTTCTCCAAATTAAATTCCACATCAAGTCCAATGGCTGCACCTGAATTCAAGTATCTTTTAGAAAGACATCCAACTGCAAGAGAAAAGTTTCCAGTAATGGAGAACATATCAGAGAATACCATATGTCCAGGATTTCTTGGACAACCTCACTGCATGTGTGCTGTTTGCAACCCACCCAACAAGTCAGAAAGGTGCAGAAGGATCAAGTCTGTTGTTCCCACGCAGGAACCACTGCAGGCCCTGCCCTTTACTGGTCAGCCTGCCCCGGGACAAGAGCTCCCACCTGCCTGGAAGCCCTGGACAAATGCAGCCATCTCTCAGATCAAAAAGGATTTGGGTAAATTCCCTTCCTCTGCTCTGCAGAGGACTCTCAGAAGTACAAAGAACAGAGGTGCACGGCACCTAGTGCTGCTAAAAGGAAATGATCCTGTCTGTTAAAGCATCTTGGAAACACCTTGAGGAAAGGCAAGTAAAAGCAGAAAAAGAAAGAAAACCTTTACTGTGGTCAAAGAGTTCTGACAAAGCCCCTGACCTCTTTCCTTCTTTTTTTGGTTTTTTTTTTAAGTAGTTTCTCTCACAAAGGGTCTCATCTGCTCTGGACAGATAATGCCCTACAGCTGCCTCATCCCTCCACCAGATGTGAGCAGATGTTCAACCCAAAGGAATAGTGTTAACATTTTCCCTACTGACCTATCGGGCTAATTTAGTCTTTTGGGTTTGGGGCACATAGAAAGTGCCATAAAGACTTGCAAGAAGCCTGTTGAAAGCAGGAAGAAAATCACTGTTTCTCGAGGCTATGCTGCTGGTGGCAATAAATTTTGCAAGTTAAGGTGCATTTGTGTGTACTGTGGATTACTGAAAGCAGGGAACTTCAACTGCATGACCATGATTTAATTTGTTTTGCACTTCATCATGCCAAATTTTAGTGCCTCTCCTGAGACTTCATGTTCTGCCTTGAGAGGAAGGACCTAATTATTGTTGAGCTTTACCTGTTTCATATACTCAAAAGTTTGACAGGCCAACAATCACCAGGCTTTCCAAAATGCCTCGCTATTATAAGGAGTCCTATTCTGAGGGCTCAAACTATGTAGTGAGTTTTCAGAGTCCAGCATCTACTTTCTGAAATGCAGGCATTTCCCAAGTATTTCCAGTCACTTTGGATGTCTCTCCCTAAGAGCCTGTCCTCAAGATATTTATAGTTCAAGGAGGGGTGGTTCCAATTCAGTTGGTATTGGCATCAAGCTACCCTGTGGGAATCATTCTCAGCTTTCAGTGAGGGCAGAATAAAGGCAATTTGATTTTGAAATGGTGCAGGCACTGAGCATGTACCTTGGCCCTTGTGATAAAGTAGCAGCAACACAATTGTACAGCCTCTTTCCCCTTCGTATTCTGGCTGCACCCAGCCCGGTGAAGTCTCCCGCTTTGTTAGTACTGGATTTTTAGAGCACTACTGGTGGTTACTTGGCTGCAAGGGATTTAGCTTGCATAAAACAGTGGCATACCTAACTTAATGACAGAAAACAGATAGCTGCATGGCCCTACCATACAGAATGACTATGCTTTGGCCTAATGCACTAAGAAAGTGTATGAAAAACATGGCTAGGTAAAAGTTTCATCATACACTTTATAGTGAAGCAGTATTAGGAACATGGACAGGAGAGTGTGTATTTTTTCTCTCTTTTCATCCTGTGTTTAGAAACAGAATTTTACAGGCCAACCAGCCAGCTGGTGCAACATCCATTATTCAGTCCTGTTGGACTGGGAATCTCAACAAGACCCGGCACCAGCGACCTGACACTGGCAGCGTAAAGAGCAGAGGCAAGAAAGCTGCTCCCCAATGTCCCCAGCAGACTGTTCCTGCTGTCTCAGCCAGATGAAGAGCACTGCATGTTGCTCTTGTTTGGAAAGTAAGAAAAAGAAAAGTATTTATTTATTTATCCAGCAGCATCTTAGAAGATTCATTCCCTGCTCAGTGGGCCTGTTTTTCCATTGCTGCCCTGCCTTACCTCCATGTCGCACTCTTTTTGTAGTGATTTATGAATGCTGTTATTTTATAAAATAGAATCATAGGAACACAGAATCATTTAGGTTGGAAAAGACCTTTAAAATCATTGAGTCCAATCATAAAATGGTATAATATTCATAAAGAACAAAGATATTAAATTCCTGCATGGGCATATAAGCTTTTCCACTCTTAGCTAAGAAGTCTTCTCCACCTCAACACTTGACATACACATCTCGACCTGCTAGGATTCACAGCAACTTTTGCCATTGATTTTAGTGAGTTCAGTTGCACATACAGCTTCCATTACCACAGCACAAACTGCACAGCTTTCAAGGAGAAGATAAATTAGATTAAATTAAAAAAAAAAAAAAAAAAGTAACAGATGGTATAAAAAAAAGCAGTTGCTTGTGCACAGAACACTGTTGTTTGTTTTCTGTTTGTTTTGTTCTGTTTTCCTAAGCTACTGCTGTCTCTGCAGGCCAGAGCCTTCTGGGGATGGAGAAGCCTCTGAAAAAATTGAGATATTCATGATTCCAAAAACATTTACAAATTGCTGAAGAAGACACTAAGAAGAGGAAAGCACAAACCACACGCATTTACCTCCAGTGTATAACATCTTAAGAAATGAGCTCCAGAGTAAATATTCTCTTTTTTTTTTTACCCTAGATATTTTGCCTCCAAGCCCCTACCCCACAAAGGTTTTCTTGCAGAATGTGTCATTTGTGACCAGCTTTGGGCATTTAAAACATTTATAGGGGGGGAAAGACAGATTGATGCCTTTAGTGCAGCCTGCACTCATCAGGTCTAAAGACAGGTCAGGGAGATGACAGGAATACTAAGCTTAAGGTGACGAGCTTGGCGCCATGCTACATTTAAGCCGAGACTGAGAGTCCAGAATTCCTGGACATCATAAAGAATCTATTATCATTGTGGTCACTTTCAGCAACACTGGTTTCATTACCATCTGTCTTCATCCACCGATGCTTAGGGAATAAATATTAAATATGGAACTTTTCCTGGATTCAAGTCACAGAAGGCAGAAGGCGAAACTGTTCTCTAGGAATACGATCTCAGGCCACCTTCCAGTGGGTGGAGGAAGATAAAGAAATCAGATAAGATCATTAGCTCTGTCGAGTTGAAAATAAGGGTTCAGTTTTCAGTTGAGCAATAATTCTCTTTTCAAGGTGGGCAATATTTAAGCAATCATCCCTAGAAAATTGGTCATTACCACTGGCTAATAACCGATTTGTTAGTTAATAGCCCAAGGTGAAACCAAGGGCACTAAATGCTCTGGCAAACCACTACTGACTGCAATATTAACAGATTTCAAGGGCATCATTGCTATTATAAACCATGTTCATTGATTTATAACAACACTAATATGTTTTATAAAAGAGCGGTGCAGTGTTCTGGAAAAATTAATCATTTCTTACTAACCCACAGCTGACTGTCCACTGCTCTCAGTCCCATAGTGAACTGGATACCATCACATTTTGTCCTGTTTAGACTGAGGAGCTCTAGAGATGGACTGGAGGAAGCAGGGGAAAAGAAAGAGTCCTTTTCAGAGTAAGCAGCATGTATTCATGTCATACTGGTATGAGATAGATGGCTGCCCAGTCTCCATCATCCACAATTGCATGTTTTCTGTATGTTTTTCCTGGTGTCACATTCACACGCATTTCTTCCACACTACCCCAAGAGCCACTCATAGCTGCGGTCTCCTGAAAGCTTTCACAGTTATCCCTGAAAAAAAAGGCATGCCAGAGGCTCAGATATACATTCATGCCCCAAATTACCATGTTCTGCTGAACTACGAGCTCAGCATGCACAAGCTCACAGCCAACATCATCCGTGACATAATTCAATCCCGCTTAACATTAGACAAAGACCTTGATGCCAAACTGCAGCACTTTGCTGCCGGAGCGTGTTAGAGGTGCACGTGTGGATGCCGCTCAAGCTCAGCTGATGTTTTATACCTTGTTTAGTCACCGTAAATCCAGCACATCAGTGAATGCACCGACTGTGCGACTGAAGGCTGTCGCTATACAATGATAACCAGAAGAGAGCAAAGTCCAAGTACACCCACCAACAACACTGGGCCATAAGGCTGGGAAAAAATGCAGCTTCTATGTGACTGGTGTTGTGATTCCTCCCAGAAGACCCTTCCCCATTTCACCCCAGAGGGCTTTGGGTGCCATATGTGTACATCTAGTAGAGATTATTTACTATCCTTGTCATCAGCAGAAAGGAACCTACAGACTTATACAAATGTCCTGCCTGGGAAAAATCCACTAAGCCCCTATGCACTTGTCTCTTGTGAGCAAGGTGAGGAATTCCAAGAAAAACACTTTGCGAGAATTTTACCTCTGGATTAGTGTTGCCGCCTGGCACTCTAGTAATTCCAAGTGCTGCTGCAGACCTGGTAGAATCTGGACGGGACTCACTCAGAAAGAAAAACATTAAAAGAAAATTTAAAAAGCCCCTTCTATTAATCCTTCCTTTTTGGCAAAAAGAGGGATTTTCCTAATTGCTGGAATGCTTGAACTGAAACCAGTCAGCTCACACAAGAAAACTTCAAGCAGGGATATTCCTCCTTAATAGTGAAAGTTCATTCTTGCCTTCTGTCAGTAAATCTGTTCTTTCTGCCAGCGATGTCCATCAAGCCTGAAGGAGCCTCCATGTTTTCAAGGGCAGGACACCGCAGTTCACGCAAGCGTTCCCAAGCTGTGGCATAAAAGCCTCAAAGAGAAAAACCTGCAGGAGAACAAGCTCAGCTTCCAGATGGCCGGGCAAACTCCTCTGATCTCAAGTCAAATAGCGCTCTTTGAGTAGTTAAACGACTTGAAGCTTCATTAGAACTGAAGCTGAAATGCCCAGTTCATCAGAGAACTTCAGTCCTCTTGATCTAATATTTCAGTGGGAATTTGGTGCCTAAATGCCGTTGAGTTCTCCAAGTGGAGAAGGACTTTACAATCCCTGCCTGTTGTTTCCCAGAGCAGATTTGAATCTGAACCCAGCCCTGCCAAAAGAAACAGACAGATAAACGAGAGCTACTGTATGTACATACCTGCCTGTATATAGATTAATCATAATAAGGATCTGGTGGGGACATTTCAACCCAGTAATTTTAATGGAAATGAGGCTCTAAATCTGTATTATCGCACCAAGAAAAATGGAGCTATTTTCACATCTCAGTTGCCTAATGGACTAGACACACATTTTCCTTTGTCTTGGGGAATGAGCTGTAAGTGACACGCTCTCCCCTGGTTGTTAATGACGGTTTCTTCTGCTGCCTGGCCCGTGACAGGGTAGGGTTGCTGTAAGAAGCACCACTTTATCCCCCAAACCAGTTTGTGCACGTGTCGGTGTGTATGCACACCGCAGTGAGCAGCCCCTTCTGCTCCTGAAATGAAAAAGTCGGGTGAGCTGAAATTACAATGAAACGCAGACCTGAACTTGATGCGATAGTTAAGGACTTTCCCAGAGGTGATTTTTCTCACAGAGAAAACCTGGTGTTGCTCTCATAGCAACGAACTGAGCAGAAACTGTGCCAGAGTTTTGGGACCCGCCCCAGTTCTACCAGTCACGGGCAATGTGTTTCCATGTATTACACAGGCTCACTCTGTGATATGTTCCGAAGTTGGCCCTGCCCAGCAGACCCAATAAAGATTGTCGACTGCAATAAAACTTCTTTGACAAGTTAGGAAGAACAATTGGAAACATAAATTCATGCTGTGGATCCAGCACCTCAGCAAACATTTACTGCTGCTTTTTTTTTTTTTTCTTTCCCACAGATTTTTTATTTTAAAAAAAGGAAGAAAAATGACAAAGAATTAGCTGTACGTTTGTGGTTTATTGGTTTTCCTAGAATTTATTGCGATGCCAGAAATTAATTTATGAATAATAGCAAGCATGGGATCACAACGAACTTCATGCAAAGAAAAAAAACACCTAAAGAATGTTCTAGTTGGCAAGAAAAAGCCCCTGTGTCAATTTGAACGCCAAAAAAGGAGGGTAAATCTCACATACCAGCTTTGGAAATCATTAGGGGTTTGTAAATTATGAGACAATGTTACATTGTCTTCCCAAACATTTTTTCCCATTTACTTCTCTGTGTGTGTAAGCTCACAGTGTCTTGGAATTTTATTGCTTTATGGCACCGATATGCGGAGATTTAGGAAAATGTCACTTCTTTTTTTTCCAAGAGTTGTTCTTTCTTTTTCTTTGAATGAGATTGCTATGTATTACTCATTCCCGTGTCTCTTTGACAAGGATCATTACTTATGTTTATCATAAAAAGATGCTCTGTATTACTGTCATATGGTTTCAGGATTTGTTATTATAATGCTGCAGAGTCCAGAAATGGCACAAAACAAAGGCCAGTTTTATTTGGCATATTTGGGATAGTCTTTCACTGCTTTAAAAGCTCCTCTTGTGTTGCTTCAATACAGGCATCTCTAAGGTCTAAAATAGAACTCATTTTGTATAGGGAAATAATAAATGGGCCAATTATCATCTAGGGAAAACAGGTAAAAATTCATAAAAAACACATACAGCCTCCTTAATATTTCCCTCAACCTAGCGAAGTACCCCCAAGGAAAAATTCTCTCATCCATGTGTGGCTACAGAAGGAATGGGAGCTGCCAGTGTGTAGCACAACACTGTACTGGAGAAAAATTTGGGAAAGATACAAGAATTTGCCAAGTGCTGATGTCTCAATCCCAAGAAAATGGTGCAGGAAAGGCTGGCTGCAGAAGTTCCACCATCGGTTCCTTCACTGAGATGTATCAACTCTAATCTCCCCCAGTCAGGACTCGTAACCCTGGCACAGATCCACAATTGACACAAGACCATTTTGTACAACAGATTATCTGTCCATTAAATGAATATAATAATGCTTACCTGCCTCACAGACATCTTATGACTCTTAGTCATCCAGTGTCTATGGAGATATTTGCTCTCCCAGCTCACCGTTTGTTAAAATGAAGCTTTCTCAAGTATTTCCAGGTATGTTTACAGGCCTAGTAAATGCAGGATGAATAATACTTTAAAGATATTCATGGTCCTAATCACTAGCAAAAACTCAAGTAGTAACGTCTTAACCATTTAGATGTCAATGTATTAAACATTTGCAGCTCTTGGAGAAAATTTAAATTGTTCCAAACATGAAAATGTGATAAGGAAAATCAACATCTTGAAGCTGCGTTTCATTCTGAACTTGGAAGAAGACTAAAAACCTCCTGACACTCTGTTGAAATATTCTTCATTTATGCTGCATAAATATGTTTTCAATCAGAAAGGTCAAAATGTTTCCATGCTGTATTTTATTTTAATTTCATTCATATATTATAAGAAATTATATTGAAATTGAAATGAAACATTTTGACTCTCTTGGAATTAAAGGTTCTTTTCTTATCAAAGTGAATTTTGAAGTAGCTTCCCAGGAAAATATTGATGAAACTGGTAATTTGTGAAAATATTTCACTTTTGTTAAATGGATATTTTCCAGTGAATTAATTCTAATGTACTTTCAACAAATAAAAACTTTGGCAATGCAAACAATCATTTTGAAGTTCTTCTGCTTTTATGAGTACAAAGCAAGCAGTGCCTCTGATAATTCTTAATTTGAGAGATGTTTGATTACATTCAGCAAAAGAACAAAATTAGTACTAGACAGCAGAACAGCAAAGCGATGCCATTTTGCAGAAGCCTGACAGCCACCTCCAAACAACAGCCACGCAAAAATTGTCTTGTCAAACTCCCTCACCGCGAAGCCACTTTAAAGCGGGTTCCATTGACAAGAGATTTCTACAATGCTTCTGCAAAATCTTCCAAGTGTGGCCAAACAGACTCTGCACGCACAAGAGTGGGTAAAAACCAGCTAGATATAAAATCCACAAGGGCTGTGCTAGAGAGATTGGAGCTCATGAATCCAAATTAGGTGTTCACAGGCTCGTAGACACCGAACACTGCGCCGCGAGCCGGGGGTGCTAACGAACGGGAAGCACGGGGAAGATTCCTGTGCCGGGAGTAAATGACAGAGGTGGTTTGTCTTATTGTTTCCAATGGGTGCATTTGACAGGAGTTCAACTGGAGCAGAGAAGAGAAGAAAAAAGAAAAATGTTAGGTCTGGACCGAAATAATAATGACTGAGAATCACAGCTCTTTCCTTTCAAGTATCTCCAAAGAAGTTGTCATCTTAAACAGGGGTGCGTTTGATCAGAAATGGAATGACAGCTGTATAGGTGGCTGTAGTTATAAATGCTAGCTATAGGGTCACTGGAGTATAAAAAACACATTGAGAGGATGTTTTCATTATACATTTGCTTTTGTCTTCCTTTGTCAGGTTAGTGTTGCATTTGTTCTGTTGTGTAGTAGACATGACTTTTATTGATTTGTGTTTTTTATACTGTAAATGCTCCTGGTCAGGCGCTGTCATCATTGCTTGGCATGACTACATTCTGTACAGTACTTAGCATGAAATATATCAGTAAAAATGGTGAAGCCCCTAGAGGATACAGCTGTGGAGTGCTGAGCATGTCCCTGACACATCTCACCTCAGGATCCACAAAATAAGGATTTACAAAGGAATTCAAATGGAACACTTTGCTGCGTGT